>NC_086444.1:184131279-185331279 GCF_028390025.1 Pseudophryne corroboree | reverse complement strand
CTAGCAGTTTTATATTATTGCCTGTTGGGACTGTCTATTAGGTTTTTTTTATTCTCATTTCCATTTGGAATATGGCAGAAAAAGGAAACCCCCAATGGATTTATAAAGGGATAAATGACGGATGATTGCATTTATGGTTTGCATCAGTCCCTGCCCGTAAGAGCTTACCATCTAAATTCCCTAAAATACATGCGCTAAGGTACATTTTAGTCAGCAGCCAATCATATCAGTATGTTATTGAACTGTGGGAAGAAGCCTGAGTTCCATACTGTGTACAAATAAGATAATGAATTACATTTCTAACAAACACTGTTGTATATGTCTATGACAAGTATAGCCTTTGCTTGGGATCCGGTCTGAAGATCGACAGTGCCTAGGTCAACAATGTTTAGGTTGACCACTATAGGTCGACAGTCACTAGGTCGACATGTTTTCAAGGTCAACAGGGTTTCTAGGTCGACATGTTCTAGGTTGACAGGGCAAAAGGTCGACATGAGTTTTTCACATTTTTTTCTTTTTTTGAACTTTTTCATTCTAAACGATCCACGTGGACTACGATTGGGAACGGTAACCTGTGCCGAGCGCAGCGGTAGCGGAGCAAGGCACCTTGCCCGAAGCATGGCGAGGGGACACGGTGCGCTAATTGGGCTTCCCGGTCACTGTACGGAGAAAACGACACCAAAAAAACATGAAAAACTCATGTAGACCTTTTGACCTGTCGACCTAGAACATGTTGACCTAGAAACCTTGTCGACCTTCAAACCCTGTTGACAGTGGCGTAACTAGAAATTTTTCTCCCCCAAGCAAAACAATTCTTTGGCGCCCCCCCCCCCCATAATTGGCACTAGTAAAGGGACAAACATGCGCGCGCCGCCAAAATGGGTGTGTGGCTTCGTTTAAATGGGCGTGGTTTCGCATAAAGGGGCGTGACATTGCAGGAAAAGATTACCTTATACCCCAGTTTTGCAACCTGCACGCCCAGACGTTAGCCACCACAGGAAAGAAAAATAATCCTGATTTATGCCCCTTACATTATTTGTCATTTTTCCTCCTTATAGTAATGCCCAGTATACATTATGCCACATACTGCAAAGGCCCTTAGACATTATGACACAATATGCACACACTGTAATGCCCCCGACACATTATGCCACAAACCGTAATGCCTGTGACACATTATGACAGGAATCGCAATGCCCGTTATACATTATGCTACACACTGCAATGCCCCTGATACATTATAGCACATACAATGTCTGTGACACAGTATGACACACACCGCAATGATCCTGAGACATTATACCACATACCACAATGCCCGTGATATAGTATACAACACACCGTAATGCCTGACACATTATGACACACACCGCAATGTCCGTGATACATTATGCCACACACCGTAATGCCCATTACACATAAAGTTCTACAGTAAGGCTTCTAATTACTTTTAAATTACCTGCTCGTTGCCAGGGGTTTCATGCTCTTGGTTCCATGCACGGTGCCAGGGATTTTCATGCTCAGGGTGTCATGCTCGTTGCCAGGGGTTTCATGCACTGGGTGTCATGCTCGTTGCTAGGGGGTATTGCTTGTTGCTAGGGCCATGCTCCCAGTGCCACATATACCCCCAGTGCCAGATATTCCCCCACAGTGCCAGGTACATGCCCCCAGTGCCAAATATACCCCCCCAGTGCCACATATGCCCCCAGTGCCAAATATTCCCCCACAGTGCCAGGTATATGCCCCCAGTCCCAGATATTCCCCCACAGTGCCAGGTACATGCCCCCAGTGCCAAATATACCCCCCAGTGCCACATATGCCCCCAGTGCCAGATATTCCCCCACAGTGCCACATGTGCCCCCTCAGTGCCTGCTCCCCTCAGTGCCAGATATTCCCCCACAGTGCCAGGTATATGACCCCAGTGCCAGATATTCCCCCACAGTGCCACATATGCCCCCACAGTGCCTGCTCCCCCTAGTGCCAGGTATATGCTCCCAGTGCCAGATATTCCCCCACAGTGCCACATATGCCCCCTCAGTGCCTGCTCCCCCCAGTGCCAGATATTCTCCCACAGTGCAAGGTATATGCCCCCCAGTGCCAGATATTCCCCCACAGTACCAGGTATATGCCCCCAGTGCCAGATATGCCCCCTCAGTGTCTGCTCCCCCCAGTGCCAGATATTCCCCCACAGTGCCAGGTATATGCCCCCAGTGCCAGATATTCCCCCACAGTGCCAGGTATATGCCCCCAGTGCCAGATATTCCCCCACAGTGGCACATATGCCCTCCTCAGTGCCTGCTCCCCCTCCCCCCCCCCCCGCTCCTTTGTGTTGGAGGGACATGGAGGGCAGAGCGCGCGCCTCTCCCGTGTCCCTCCTGGCTCTCCGGCCGGTCTAATAAAGGAAGTGCCGGTTCGTGAGCCAATCAGAGCTCACGAACGGCACTTCCTTTATTAGACCGGCCGGAGAGCCAGGAGGGACACGGGAGAGGCGCGCGCTGTGCCCTCCGTGTCCCTCCAACACAGCAGCGGAGGGAAGGAGACCGCAGATTGACATGCGGACGCTCGTCCGCATGTCAATCTGTGCTAAGCCAGTGGCGCCCCCGCAGCCCCTCGCCTCCAAGCCACCGCGAGGACTGCGGGGGCAGTAGTTACGCCACTGCCTGTTGACCTAGTGACTGTCGACCTATAGTGGTCGATCTAAACATTGTCGACCTAGACACTGTCAATCTAATGATCCACACCCCCTTTGCACACATAACCTAGAAATACTGATGTGTATTTTAGTGGCTTTACTCAGTTCTACTTGCTAAATAAATACATAAATCAAATGTTACAAATAAAATAACAATAAAAAAACAATAAATAAATTTTCCTGATTCCACTTTGAAAAAATAGTTTATTTAAATAAATAAACAAACAAATAAATACTTTTCTCTTACGTCCTAGAGGATTCTGGGGACTCCGTGTTAGGCGCCGGGGTCCGCTTGATGGTCTGCGCGGCCTGGCGCCTAGCAACTAGAGACACCGTGCACGTACAGCCGCCGGCTCCCTGGCAACGCTAGACGCCGGGCGTGCTGAGCTGCACGGACCCTAGCAACGGGGACGCCACTGGCGGACCGCGTTCCCCGTTGCTAGGCTTTAGGAAATTAAGATATTCACCTGCTCTCTGGCCGTGCAGCAAGGCAGCTGCACGGCATTTATTCTAATCAGCCTTTAGCAGCTGATTGGAGGACTCCTTGTTAAATACACTCCCAGGGCTTCTCACAGACGCCGGTAATAGCTAACTGCATGCTGCCTTTGTTTGCTGAGAGTCTGTTTCCAGTCCTGCTGTATCCGGTCATTCCAGTCCTCAGAAGTCCGGTATTCGGGAGTTGTCATCTCATCCCAACAGGTCGTTTGGTTCCCTGGAGTCCTGACTGATCACAGTTTTATATCCAGTGGTGTTCGTGAGTTGCGGCTCTGCCGTGTGTTGCGGCTCAGCCGCTTTACCTTTTATATTTTGTGTTTGGAGCATTTGCGGAGGGTTCCGCTTCCACAAGTCCTCTCTGGTACTCGGCGGTGCCGGGTAGGAGAATTGGACAAGTGGATATTTTGGTTGTCCTTTTCCCTGGCGGTTTCTCCGCACATATTATAGTTTTGAGTTTGCTTAGCCCCTGGCCTGGTTGTTTAGTTAGAGGGCCTCTTGTTATCACCCTGTCTCGGGTTTCCCTTTGTCTCTCATTAAGACCGAGGGGCATCGAAGTTGGGCAGACATAATCCGCCTTTCAAACGCGGCTGCCAAGGGCTCAAGAAACCATAGTCTCGCAGGGGATTTCTGACAACACGGGTGAGACAACAGAGTTAGGGTGCCAGGGGCTATTTTCCTGTCCTTCTCCCTTCGCCAGCATTCCGTTCCAGTGCTCCGGTCCTTGCCATAAGATCTCCTCTGACCAGAGTGCTGGAATCATAACATTATTACCGGCCATACCAAAACTTAAAATTAAACGGGGTTTAATTTTTTCTCATTCAGTTTTGTGAGAGTTTATCGGCCTCATGAATCCAACAGGTTTAGGGCCAAATCCTGGTCAGCTCTTAGTCAGCCAGATTCAAGAACTTACTCAGATGGTTCAGGATCTTTCTCTTCGGGTGAAGTCGCAGGAAGATCTTTTGCGAGCTTCCCCAAGGGTAGTCCCTGAACCAAAGATGCATTTGCCTGACCGTTTTTCTGGTGATAGAAAAGAGTTTTTTAATTTTAAAGAATCCTGTAAACTTTATTTTCGTTTAAGACCGACTTCCTCGGGTACTGAATCTCAGCGGGTCGGGTTTATTATTTCTTTGCTCCAGGGGGATCCTCAGACCTGGGCATTTGGTTTAAGAGCAGAGGATCCGGCATTGTTGTCAGTTGACGCTTTTTTTGAGTCTTTAGGGCTCTTGTATGATGACCCTGATAGAGAGGCGTCCGCTGAAAGTCAGTTGCGCGCTCTCAGACAGGGTAGAAATCCTGCGGAGGTTTATTGAACGGAGTTTCGCCGTTGGTCGAACGACTGTGGCTGGAATGACCCAGCCCTGCGCAGTCAGTTTCGCCTCGGCTTATCAGAGTCTATAAAAGACAGTCTCCTTCAGTACCCCGCTCCTGAGACTCTCGATAAACTCATGGAGCTTTCTATTAAGATTGATCGTCGTCTCAGAGAGCGGAGGGCTGAAAGAGGAGCACCTGTAAGGTCAAGTCCGTGTGTATATTCCATTCCTGAAGACGTAGAGGAGCCCATGCAGATGGGTCTCTCCCGGCTGTCTCCTGAAGAAAGAGCCAGAAGGCAAAATTCTGGTCTTTGTCTGTACTGTGGGGGTAAGGGACATTTTGCTCGTAATTGTCCGAACAAGTCGGGAAACGCTTTGACCAGGTGAATTGTGACGGGGTTCACCTAGGTCTGCAGCTTATCTCCTCGAATAACTCCCTTTTAGTCCCAGTTAAAGTTTCCTTTGGCAGCCTCAGTTCTTCGGTGTCGGCTTTTGTTGACAGTGGAGCTGCAGGAAACTTTATGGATTTAACTTGGGCTAAGGCCTTAGGCATTCCTCAGTTACCTTTGGGTAGGTGTGTCACCATGCATGGCTTAGATGGGAGTCCGCTGTCTAATGGGATTATTTCTCTCCGTACACCCCCTGTACTACTTACAGTAGGAGCTCTACATTCCGAGAAAATCGAGTTCTTTCTTACACATTGCCCAGCAGTTCCAGTTGTTCTGGGTCACCCTTGGCTGGCCTTTCATAATCCCACCATTGATTGGCAGTCGGGGGATATTTCACATTGGGGTACTTTTTGTGATAAGGAATGTATCACGTTTCCAGTCAGAGTAGCAGCTATCATTCCAGAACTCATTCCGGTGGAATACCAGGAGTTTGCTGATGTTTTCTCCAAAGGCAATGCGGACATTCTGCCTCCCCATCGGCCTTATGATTGTGCTATTGAGTTAATTCCTGGTGCCGCATCGCCAAAGGGAAGATTATATGCATTATCCGGGCCAGAAACTGCGGCTATGAATGATTATGTAAAGGAGAGCCTTGAGAAAGGATTTATTAGACCATCAAAATCTCCTTTAAGTGCAGGCTTCTTCTTTGTGGAGAAAAAGGATGGCTCGCTTAGACCTTGCATTGATTTTAGAGCCCTGAATAAGATCTCAGTTAAAAACACCTATCCTTTGCCGTTGATTTCTGTACTCTTTGATCAGTTACGTTCTGCTGTGATTTTTTCTAAAATTGACCTTAGAGGAGCGTACAAAACCTCATCCGAATTAAATCTGGAGATGAGTGGAAAACGGCCTTCAGTACTCAGTCGGGTCACTACGAATACCTGGTGATGCCGTTCGGCCTGTCCAATGCTCCGGCAGTTTTTCAAGACCTCATTAACGATGTGCTCCGTGACTTCCTAGGGAAATTCGTGGTCGTTTACTCAGACGACATCCTGATTTTTTCTGAATCAATGGAACAACATGTTACCCAGGTGCGTCTGGTTCTTCAAAAGTTACGTGAGAATCATTTATATGCCAAGCTGGAGAAGTGTGAGTTTCATGTCACGGAAGTATCTTTTTTAGGGTACATAATTTCCCCTCAGGGATTTTCCATGGAACCAAAGAAACCCCAGGCCATCCTTAGTTGGGCGCAACCCACCAATTTAAAAGCAATTCAGCGCTTTTTAGGGTTTGCGAATTATTATAGGAGGTTCATTCATTCTTTTTCTGACCTGGTTGCTCCCATTGTAGCTCTGACAAAGAAAGGAGCGGATCCTACCAACTGGTCGCGTGAAGCTGAGTTGTCCTTCCGGGCCTTGAAACAAGCCTTTGTCTCGGCTCTAGTCCTCAGACATCCTAATCCGGAATTGCCCTTTGTGGTGGAGGTTGATGCCTCGGAGGTTGGAGTGGGGGCTATCCTTTCTCAAAAGGATCCGGAGTCTCTGGAGTTACATCCTTGTGCCTTTATGTCCAGGAAATTCTCCTCCGCTGAATCCAACTATGACGTTGGTAATCGGGAGTTACTGGCGGTAAAGTGGGCTTTCGAGGAGTGGAGGCATTGGCTGGAGGGAGCAGAACATACTATTTCGGTATTGACTGACCATAAGAACCTGCAATACATTGAATCGGCTAAGCGGCTTAATGCCCGGCAGGCACGTTGGGCATTATTTTTTACGCGTTTCAAATTTATAATCACTTTCAGGCCTGGTTCCAAGAATACTAAGGCTGATGCCCTGTCACGTAGCTTTCTTCCGGTTCACAATAACAATCCTGTTACCCCCATACTTCCATCTTCGGTCATCTGGGCGGGCCTCACACAAGATTTATTTACCCAATTAAAACAGCTTCAACACCAAGCTCCTAGAATTACTCCTGCTGGTCGTCTTTACGTCCCTGAGTATTTGAGAGCTACTGTTTTAACGGAATTCCATGATAACAAAGTTTCAGGGCATCCAGGAGTCTCTAAGACATTGGAGTTAGTCTCTCGCTCAGTATGGTGGCCTGGTCTTTCTAAAGACGTCAAGGAATTTGTTTATTAATGTCAGGTTTGTGCACAGCATAAGGTTCCCCGTTCCTTGCCCATCGGGCAACTTATGCCCTTAAATGTTCCTCTCAGGCCGTGGTCTCATATTTCCATGGATTTTGTGGTTGACCTTCCCCTTTCAGCCGGATTCCGAGTCATATGGGTTGTAGTGGACCGTTTTAGTAAAATGGCTCATTTTATTGCTCTTCCCCGATTGCCTTCTGCCCAAGGGTTGGCAGTTTTGTTTCTCCGCCATGTATTCAGGCTTCATGGGTTGCCTACTGATATTGTTTCTGATCGGGGTCCACAATTCATCGCACAATTCTGGAAATGTTTTTGTGCCTCATTGAAGATGAAATTGTCGTTAACATCCGGTTACCACCCACAATCCAACAGGCAAACCGAACGAGTTAACCAATCATTGAAACAATATTTGCGCTTGTATTCAGCCAAACTCCAGAATGATTGGTCCGAGTTTCTTCCGTTGGCTGAATTTGCTTACAATAATTCTTGTCATTCCTCCACTAAAGAGTCTCCATTCTTTTCAGTTTTTGGTTTTCACCCCAGAGCTAATTCTTTTTTTCATCATTCCTCAGTCTCCTTGCTTACCTTAACCTCCCATCTCAGAGCCATTTGGAAAAAGGAGCACCTTGCTCTCAGAAAAGCGGCCTTTCGAGAGAAGAAATTTTCTGACAGGCTCCGACGTCCTTGCACTTTTAAGGTGGGAGATAGGGTGTGGTTGTCGACTCGCAACATCAGGCTTCGACAATCCTCGGCTAGACTGGGACCCAAATTTATTGGGCCATTTCTTATTATTAAAAGAGTCAACCCAGTTGCCTTTCGGTTACGTTTACCAAGATCTCTCAGGATTGGAAATACGTTTCATTGTTCCCTGTTGAAACAATACGTTTCTTCCAGTAGATTTCCTCGGAAGATCTCTCAGGGTAGATCTCCAGTGGATGTACAGGGACAACAGGAGTTCTTGGTAGAGAAGGTTCTCGATTCCAAATTGTCCCGGGATCGGCTGTATTTTCTGGTTCACTGGAAAGGCTATGGTCCGAAGGAAAGGTCTTGGGTCCTTTATAAGGATCTTCATGCCCCGAGGCTCAAGAGGGCATTTTTTCGGGAATTTCCTCAGAAACCTGGCTTTAGGGGTTCCTTGACCCCTCCTCAAGGGGGGGGTACTGTTAGGCGCCGGGGTCCGCTTGATGGTCTGCGCGGCCCGGCGCCTAGCAACTAGAGACGCCGTGCACGTACAGCCGCCGGCTCCCTAGCAACGCTAGACGCCGGGCGTGCTGAGCCGCACGGACCCTAGCAACGGGGACGCCACTGGCGGCCCGCGTTCCCCGTTGCAAGGCTTTAGGAAATTAAGATATTCACCTGCTCTCTGGCCATGCAGCAAGGCAGCTGCACGGCATTTATTCTAATCAGCCTTTAGCAGCTGATTGGAGGACTCCTTGTTAAATACACTCCCAGGGCTTCTCACAGACGCCGGTAATAGCTTCCTGCATGCTGCCTTTGTTTGCTGAGAGTCTGTTTCCAGTCCTGCTGTATCCGGTCATTCCAGTCCTCAAAAGTCCGGTATTCGGGAGTTGTCATCTCATCCCAAGAGGTCGTTTGGTTCCCTGGAGTCCTGACTGATCACCGTTTTATATCCAGTGGTGTTCGTGAGTTGCGGCTCTGCCGTGTGTTGCGGCTCAGCCGCTTTACCTTTTATATTTTGTGTTTGGAGCATTTGCGGAGGGTTCCGCTTCCACAAGTCCTCTCTGGTACTCGGCGGTGCCGGGTAGGATAATTGGACAAGTGGATATTTTGGTTGTCCTTTTCCCTGGCGGTTTCTCCGCACATATTATAGTTTTGAGTTTGCTTAGCCCCTGGCCTGGTTGTTTAGTTAGAGGGCCTCTTGTTATCACCCTGTCTCGGGTTTCCCTTTGTCTCTCATTAAGACCGGGGGGCATCGAAGTTGGGCATACATAATCCGCCTTTCAAACGCGGCTGCCAAGGGCTCAAGAAACCATAGTCTCGCAGGGGATTTCTGACAACACGGGTGAGACAACAGAGTTAGGGCGCCAGGGGCTATTTTCCTGTCCTGCTCCCTTCCCCGGCATTCTGTTCCAGTGCTCCGGTCCTTGCCATAAGATCTCCTCTGACCAGAGTGCTGGAATCATAACACTCCGTAAGGACCATGGGGTATAGACGGGCTCCGCAGGAGACATGGGCACCTAAAAAGAACTTTTCCTATGGGTGTGCACTGGCTCCTCCCTCTATGCCCCTCCTCAAGACCTCAGTTAGATTCTGTGCCCAGAGGAGAATGGGTGCACTGCAGAGAGCTCTCCTGAGTTTTCTGTAGAAAAAGAATTTTGTTAGGTTTTTTATTTTCAGGGAGTCCTGTTGGCAACAGGATGCAACAGGATGCAACTGCATCGTGGGACTGAGGGGAGAGAAGCAGATCTACTTAACTGAGTTCAAGGGCTCTGCTTCTTAGGCTACTGGACACCATTAGCTCCAGAGGGATTCGGAACACAGGTCTCACCCTGGGGTTCGTCCCGGAGCCGCGCCGCCGTCCTCCTCACAGATGCCGGAAGATAGAAGCCGGGTGAGTATGAGAAGATAGAAGACATCTCAGGCAGCAGAAGACTTCAGATCTTCGTGAGGTACTGCTGCGCGCCATTGCTCCCAGACACAACACACAGAGGCAGCACTGATGGGTGCAGGGCGCAGGGGGGTGGGGGGCGCCCTGGGCAGCAATAATCCTCAATTTTGGGCACAATAGAGTATGATTAGGCTGCGGAGGGAGTAAATCACAGATCCCCCCGCCATTTTATTACAATTGCACTGGGACCGAAGCCCGCCGTTGGGGGGGCGGAGCTTGATCCTCAGCACTAACCAGCGCCATTTTCTCCACAGAAGCTGCATGAGAACACTGGCTCCCCGGTCTCGCCCCTGCTGAACACTTCACAGGCTGGAAAAAGAGGACGGGGGGCACATTGGTAGGGTGTGGTTCATCAAATCGACAGTTTCTAGGTCGACAATGTTTAGGTCGACCACTATAGGTCGACAGTCACTAGGTCGTCATGGATGGAAGGTCGACAGGGTGTCTAGGTCGACATGTGCTAGGTTGACAGGTCTAAAGGTCGACATGAGGATATTTTTTTTTTTGTGTCGTTTTCTTCGTAGAGTGACCGGGATCCCAAATTAGTGCACCGCGTCCCCTCGCATGGCTCGCTTCGCTCGCCATGCTTCGGGCATGGTACCTTCGCTCCGCTACCGCTTCGCTCGGCACACTTTACCGTTCCAATCGTAGTCCACGTAGATCGTTAAGTATGAAAAAATTCAAAAAAAGAAAAAAAATTTGAAAAACTCATGTCGACCTTTAGACCTGTCGACCTAGCACATGTTGACCTAGAAACCATGTCGACCTTCCATCCATGTCGACCTAGTGACTGTCGACCTATAGTGGTCAACTTAAACATTGTCGACCTAGACACTGTCGATCTTCAGACCAGATCCCACATTGGTAATGCAGTGAGTGGGAATTTGGATAGTATATAAAAAAGCGCTATCTGGTCATTTTGTTTTTCCAGTGTTATTTGAGCGCTGGGTGTGTGCTGGCATACTCTCTCTCTGTCTCTCCAAAGGGCCTGGTTGGGGATTTGTCCCCTTATAGGTATATCCCTGTGTGTGTAGGTTGTCAGTACGTGCGTGTCGACATGTCTGAGGCGGAAGGCTTCTCCAAGGAGGAGGTGGAGCAAATGAGTGGTGTGTCCCCGTCGGTTGTGCCGACTCAGGCATGGATGGACATGTGGCATATGTTGAATGCAAGTGTGGCTTCTTTACATAAGGAGGCTTGATAAGGCTGAATCAGGGGAGGCATCAGGGGTCAATCCTCGGATTGGACCGACTCACAGGGCCCGTCTGGGTCTTAAAAACGTCCCTTGGCACAAATTGTGGACACTACCACCGACACGGACTCTGATTTCAGTGTCGACTATGATGAAGTAAAATTGCACACTAAGGTGACAAAAAGCATTCAGTGTATGATTGTGGCAATAAGGGATGTGTTGCATATTGCTGATGAACCCTCTGTTCCAGACATGAGGGTACACATGTTTAAGGGAAAGAAACAGATTATAAATTTTCCCACATCTCATGAACTAAATGAGTTCTTTGAAAAGGCTTGGGAGACTCCGGAAAAGAGACCGCTTGATCCCCAAAAGAATTTATATGGCATACCCCTTCCCTAAACAGGACAGGGTGCGTTGGGAATCACCTCCCACTGTGGACAAGGCCTGAATGCGCCTGTCCAAGAAAGTGGCGCTACCGTCTCCAGACACAGCGACCCTCAAGGACCCTGCGGATCGCAGGCAGGAGACTACTTTAAAGTCTATTTATTCGCATAGTGGAGCTGTGCTAAGACCGACAATTGCGTCGGCATGGGTATGTAGCGCAATTTCAGCATGGACAGATGATCTAACGGCTGAATTTGGTACCATGGAAAGAGATACTGTATTGTTAATTCTAGCCCATATTAAAGATGCAGTACTTATTTATGAGAGATGCTCAAAGGGATATTGGATTGCTGGCTTCCAGAGCCAATGCCATGTCTATCTCAGCGAGACGATCATTATGGACTCGCCAATGGACGGGTGATGCGGATTCAAAAAAGCATATGGAAGTCCTACCCTATAAGGGAGACGTATTGTTTGGGGATGGGCTGACGGACCTGGTTTCCACAGCTACCGCAGGTAAATCACATTTTTTACCATTTATTCCCCAACAGCAAAAGAAAATACCACCGTATCAGATGCAGTCCTTTCGGTCGCAAAAGTCCAGAAGAGGTCGGGGGTCCTCCTTCCTTGCCAGAGGTAAGGCTACCCAGGAACAAGGAACCCAGGAACAAAAGTCCTCCCCGGCTACTACAAAATCCTCGGCATGACGCTGGGGCTCCCCTGCGGGACTCCGCACCGGTGGGGGCACGTCTTCGACTTTTCAGCCAGGCCTGGGTCAGTTCAAACCTTAATCCTTGGGTGTTGGAAATAGTTTCCCAGGGTTACAAACTGGAATTCGAGGAGGTGCCCCCGCGCCGATTTTTCAAGTCGGCATTACCAGCTTCTGCACCAGATCGGAATGTAGTGTTAGCTGCAATTCAAACGCTGTGTCTACAGCAAGTAATTATCAGGGTTCCCTTGAACCAGCAGGGAAGAGGCTACTACTCAACCCTCTTTGTGGTCCCGAAACCGGACGGTTCGGTAAGACCTATTTTGAATCTAAAATCCCTAAACCTGTACATGAAAAGATTCAAATTCAAGATGGAATCGCTCAGGGCGATTATAGCCAGTATGGAGGAGGGGGAGTTTATGGTGTCACTGCGTACCTTCATGTCCCCATATATCCCTCCCATCAGGAGTACCTGAGATTCGCTGTACAGGATTGTCATTACCAATTTCAGACGTTGCCGTTTGGGCTTTCAACGGCCCCAAGGATTTTCACCAAGATAATGGCGGAAATGATGGTGGTCCTGCGCAAGCATGAAGCCACAATTATCCCATACTTGGACGATCTCCTGATAAAGGCGAGATCAAGAGAGAAATTGCTGAGCAGTGTAACGCTCTCTCTGAGAGTGCTCCAGCAACACGGTTGGATTCTGAATCTACCGAAGTCACAGTTGATTCCGACAACTCGACTAACGTTCCTAGGTATGATACTGGATACGGAACAAATTAAGGTTTTTCTCCCGTTGGAAAAAGCCCAGGACATCCAGAACATGGTCAGAGACCTGCTAAAACCGAAAAGGGTGTCAGTTCATCAATGCACTCGAGTTCTGGGAAAAATGGTGGCGGCCTACGAGGCCATCCCCTTCGGCAGGTTCCATGCGAGGACGTTTCAATGGGACCTTCTGGACAAATGGTTCGGGTCGCATCTGCACTTACATCGAATAATAACTCTGTCCCCAAGGGCCAGGGTGTTTCTCCTATGGTGGCTGCAAAGTGCTCACCTGCTGGAGGGTCGCAGGTTCGGAATTCAGGACTGGATCCTGGTAACCACGGACGCGAGCCTCCGTGGGTGTGGAGCAGTCACCCAAGGAAGAAATTTTCAGGGACTGTGGTCAGACCAGGAGTCCTGTCTACACATTAATGTGTTGGAACTCAGGGCCATATACAACGGCCTTCGACAAGCGGAGAGTCTTCTTCGAAACCTACCAGTTCTGATTCAATCAGACAATGTCACAGCAGTGGCTCATGTGAACCGCCAAGGCAGGACAAGAAGCAGAGTCGCAATGGCGGAAGCCACAAGGATTCTTCGCTGGGCGGAAAATCACGTAAGCTCTCTGTCGGCTGTCTTCATTCCGGGAGTGGACAACTGGGAAGCGGACTTCCTCAGCAGACACGATCTCCATCCAGGAGAGTGGGGACTTCATCAAGAAGTCTTTGCAGACATAACACATCTTTGGGGAATTCCTCAAATAGACATGATGGCGTCACGCCTCAACAAAAAGCTTCGGAGGTATTGTGCCAGGTCTCGGGACCCTGAGGCAGTAGCAGTAGACGCCCTGGTAACGCCGTGGGTGTTCCACTCGGTCTACGTGTTTCCTCCTCTCCCTCTTATCACAAAAGTGTTGAGGATCATAAGGCGAAGAAGAGTACAGACGATACTCATTGTTCCAGACTGGCCTCGAAGGGCCTGGTACTCAGATCTTCAAGAGATGCTCACCGGAGATTCCTGGCCTCTCCCTCTGAGGGAGGACCTGTTGCAACAGGGGCCCTGTATATTCCAAGACTTACCGCGGTTACGTTTGACGGCATGGCGGTTGAACGCCGAATCCTAGCGAAGAAGGGGATTCCGGAGGAGGTCATCCCTACTTTAATAAAGGCTAGGAAGGAGGTGACGGTGAAACATTATCACCGTATCTGGCGAAAGTATGTGTCTTGGTGTGAAACCAAGAATGCGCCTATGGAAGATTTTCATCTGGGGCGTTTTCTCCACTTCCTGCAGACAGGAGTGGATATGGGACTGAAATTAGGTTCTGTTAAGGTACAAATTTCGGCCCTTTCGATTTTCTTTCAGAAGGAATTGGCTTCTCTTCCAGAAGTCCAGACATTTGTAAAGGGAGTGCTGCACATCCAGCCTCCTTATGTGCCTCCAGTGGCACCGTGGGACCTGAACGTGGTGTTGCAGTTCCTAAAATCACACTGGTTTGAACCACTTAACAAGGTTGAGTTGAAATTTCTTACCTGGAATGTGGTCATGTTGTTGGCCTTGGCATCGGCAAGGCGAGTGTCAGAATTGGCGGCCTTGTCTCACAAGAGCTCCTACTTGATTTTTCATGTGGATAGTGTGGAATTGGGGACACGCCCTCAATTTTTGCCTAAGGTGGTTTCTTCATTCCATCTGAACCAACCTATTGTGGTGCCTGTGGCTCCGAGTGACTTGGAGGATTCCAGGTCCCTGGACGTAGTCAGGGCTTTGAAGATTTATGTAGCCAGAACGGCTAGACTTAGGAAAACAGAAGCACTGTTTGTCCTGTATGCTGCTAATAAGATTGGCGCACCTGCTTCGAAGCAGACTCTTGCTCGCTGGATCTGTAATACAATTCAGCAGGCTCATTCTACGGCCGGATTGCCGGTTCCAAATTCGGTTAAGGCCCATTCCACTAGGAAGGTGGGCTCTTCTTGGGCGGCTGCCCGAGGCGTCTCGGCATTACAGCTTTGCCGTGCGGCGAATTGGTCGTGGTCAAACACCTTTGCTAAATTCTACAAGTTTGATACCCTGGCTGATAAGGGACCTAGCTTTTGCTCAGTCGGTGCTGCAGAGTCATTCGCACTCTCCCGCCCGATTGGGAGCTGTGGTAGAAACCCCATGGTCCTTACGGAGTCCCCAGCATCCTCTAGGACGTAATAGAAAATAAGATTTTAAACCTACCGGTAAATCTATTTCTCCTAGTCCATAGAGGATGCTGGGCGCCCGTCCCAGTGCGGAAACTCTGCAAGACTTGTATATAGTTGTTGCTTACATAAGGGTTATGTTATAGTTGGAGTCGGTCTTGGACCGTCACTGTTGTTGTTCATATGGTTAACTGGTTATGTATGTTCCAGGTTACATGGTATGATTGGTGTGGGTTAGGGTTTGGGTTAGGGTTAGGGTTAGTCTCGCAGGGGATTTCTGACAACACGGGTGAGACAACAGAGTTAGGGCGCCAGGGGCTATTTTCCTGTCCTGCTCCCTTCCCCAGCATTCCGTTCCAGTGCTCCGGTCCTTGCCATAAGATCTCCTCTGACCAGAGTGCTGGAATCATAACATTATTACCGGCCATACCAAAACTTAAAATTAAACGGGGTTTAATTTTTTCTCATTCAGTTTTGTGAGAGTTTATCGGCCTCATGAATCCAACAGGTTTAGGGCCAAATCCTGGTCAGCTCTTAGTCAGCCAGATTCAAGAACTTACTCAGATGGTTCAGGATCTTTCTCTTCGGGTGAAGTCGCAGGAAGATCTTTTGCGAGCTTCCCCAAGGGTAGTCCCTGAACCAAAGATGCATTTGCCTGACCGTTTTTCTGGTGATAGAAAAGAGTTTTTTAATTTTAAAGAATCCTGTAAACTTTATTTTCGTTTAAGACCGACTTCCTCGGGTACTGAATCTCAGCGGGTCGGGTTTATTATTTCTTTGCTCCAGGGGGATCCTCAGACCTGGGCATTTGGTTTAAGAGCAGAGGATCCGGCATTGTTGTCAGTTGACGCTTTTTTTGAGTCTTTAGGGCTCTTGTATGATGACCCTGATAGAGAGGCGTCCGCTGAAAGTCAGTTGCGCGCTCTCAGACAGGGTAGAAATCCTGCGGAGGTTTATTGAACGGAGTTTCGCCGTTGGTCGAACGACTGTGGCTGGAATGACCCAGCCCTGCGCAGTCAGTTTCGCCTCGGCTTATCAGAGTCTATAAAAGACAGTCTCCTTCAGTACCCCGCTCCTGAGACTCTCGATAAACTCATGGAGCTT
Source organism: Pseudophryne corroboree (assembly GCF_028390025.1). Lineage (NCBI taxonomy): Eukaryota > Metazoa > Chordata > Amphibia > Anura > Myobatrachidae > Pseudophryne > Pseudophryne corroboree. The sequence continues at coordinate 185,315,284 of NC_086444.1, read as the reverse complement.
TCTATTAAGATTGATCGTCGTCTCAGAGAGCGGAGGGCTGAAAGAGGAGCACCTGTAAGGTCAAGTCCGTGTGTATATTCCATTCCTGAAGACGTAGAGGAGCCCATGCAGATGGGTCTCTCCCGGCTGTCTCCTGAAGAAAGAGCCAGAAGGCAAAATTCTGGTCTTTGTCTGTACTGTGGGGGTAAGGGACATTTTGCTCGTAATTGTCCGAACAAGTCGGGAAACGCTTTGACCAGGTGAATTGTGACGGGGTTCACCTAGGTCTGCAGCTTATCTCCTCGAATAACTCCCTTTTAGTCCCAGTTAAAGTTTCCTTTGGCAGCCTCAGTTCTTCGGTGTCGGCTTTTGTTGACAGTGGAGCTGCAGGAAACTTTATGGATTTAACTTGGGCTAAGGCCTTAGGCATTCCTCAGTTACCTTTGGGTAGGTGTGTCACCATGCATGGCTTAGATGGGAGTCCGCTGTCTAATGGGATTATTTCTCTCCGTACACCCCCTGTACTACTTACAGTAGGAGCTCTACATTCCGAGAAAATCGAGTTCTTTCTTACACATTGCCCAGCAGTTCCAGTTGTTCTGGGTCACCCTTGGCTGGCCTTTCATAATCCCACCATTGATTGGCAGTCGGGGGATATTTCACATTGGGGTACTTTTTGTGATAAGGAATGTATCACGTTTCCAGTCAGAGTAGCAGCTATCATTCCAGAACTCATTCCGGTGGAATGCCAGGAGTTTGCTGATGTTTTCTCCAAAGGCAATGCGGACATTCTGCCTCCCCATCGGCCTTATGATTGTGCTATTGAGTTAATTCCTGGTGCCGCATTGCCAAAGGGAAGATTATATGCATTATCCGGGCCAGAAACTGCGGCTATGAATGATTATGTAAAGGAGAGCCTTGAGAAAGGATTTATTAGACCATCAAAATCTCCTTTAAGTGCAGGCTTCTTCTTTGTGGAGAAAAAGGATGGCTCGCTTAGACCTTGCATTGATTTTAGAGCCCTGAATAAGATCTCAGTTAAAAACACCTATCCTTTGCCCGTTCTGCTGTGATTTTTTCTAAAATTGACCTTAGAGGAGCGTACAAAACCTCATCCGAATTAAATCTGGAGATGAGTGGAAAACGGCCTTCAGTACTCAGTCGGGTCACTACGAATACCTGGTGATGCCGTTCGGCCTGTCCAATGCTCCGGCAGTTTTTCAAGACCTCATTAACGATGTGCTCCGTGACTTCCTAGGGAAATTCGTGGTCGTTTACTCAGACGACATCCTGATTTTTTCTGAATCAATGGAACAACATGTTACCCAGGTGCGTCTGGTTCTTCAAAAGTTACGTGAGAATCATTTATATGCCAAGCTGGAGAAGTGTGAGTTTCATGTCACGGAAGTATCTTTTTTAGGGTACATAATTTCCCCTCAGGGATTTTCCATGGAACCAAAGAAACCCCAGGCCATCCTTAGTTGGGCGCAACCCACCAATTTAAAAGCAATTCAGCGCTTTTTAGGGTTTGCGAATTATAGGAGGTTCATTCATTCTTTTTCTGACCTGGTTGCTCCCATTGTAGCTCTGACAAAGAAAGGAGCGGATCCTACCAACTGGTCGCGTGAAGCTGAGTTGTCCTTCCGGGCCTTGAAACAAGCCTTTGTCTCGGCTCCAGTCCTCAGACATCCTAATCCGGAATTGCCCTTTGTGGTGGAGGTTGATGCCTCGGAGGTTGGCGTGGGGGCTATCCTTTCTCAAAAGGATCCGGAGTCTCTGGAGTTACATCCTTGTGCCTTTATGTCCAGGAAATTCTCCTCCGCTGAATCCAACTATGACGTTGGTAATCGGGAGTTACTGGCGGTAAAGTGGGCTTTCGAGGAGTGGAGGCATTGGCTGGAGGGAGCAGAACATACTATTTCGGTATTGACTGACCATAAGAACCTGCAATTACATTGAATCGGCTAAGCGGCTTAATGCCCGGCAGGCACGTTGGGCATTATTTTTTACGCGTTTCAAATTTATAATCACTTTCAGGCCTGGTTCCAAGAATACTAAGGCTGATGCCCTGTCACGTAGCTTTCTTCCGGTTCACAATAACAATCCTGTTACCCCCATACTTCCATCTTCGGTCATCTGGGCGGGCCTCACACAAGATTTATTTACCCAGTTAAAACAGCTTCAACACCAAGCTCCTAGAATTACTCCTGCTGGTCGTCTTTACGTCCCTGAGTATTTGAGAGCTACTGTTTTAACGGAATTCCATGATAACAAAGTTTCAGGGCATCCAGGAGTCTCTAAGACATTGGAGTTAGTCTCTCGCTCAGTATGGTGGCCTGGTCTTTCTAAAGATGTCAAGGAATTTGTTTATTAATGTCAGGTTTGTGCACAGCATAAGGTTCCCCGTTCCTTGCCCATCGGGCAACTTATGCCCTTAAATGTTCCTCTCAGGCCGTGGTCTCATATTTCCATGGATTTTGTGGTTGACCTTCCCCTTTCAGCCGGATTCCGAGTCATATGGGTGGTAGTGGACCGTTTTAGTAAAATGGCTCATTTTATTGCTCTTCCCCGATTGCCTTCTGCCCAAGGGTTGGCAGTTTTGTTTCTCGGCCATGTATTCAGGCTTCATGGGTTGCCTACTGATATTGTTTCTGATCGGGGTCCACAATTCATCGCACAATTCTGGAAATGTTTTTGTGCCTCATTGAAGATGAAATTGTCGTTAACATCCGGTTACCACCCACAATCCAACGGGCAAACCGAACGAGTTAACCAATCATTGAAACAATATTTGCGCTTGTATTCAGCCAAACTCCAGAATGATTGGTCCGAGTTTCTTCCGTTGGCTGAATTTGCTTACAATAATTCTTGTCATTCCTCCACTAAAGAGTCTCCATTCTTTTCAGTTTTTGGTTTTCACCCCAGAGCTAATTCTTTTTTTCATCATTCCTCAGTCTCCTTGCTTACCTTAACCTCCCATCTCAGAGCCATTTGGAAAAAGGTGCACCTTGCTCTCAGAAAAGCGGCCTTTCGAGAGAAGAAATTTTCTGACAGGCTCCAACGTCCTTGCACTTTTAAGGTGGGAGATAGGGTGTGGTTGTCGACTCGCAACATCAGGCTTCGACAATCCTCGGCTAGACTGGGACCCAAATTTATTGGGCCATTTCTTATTATTAAAAGAGTCAACCCAGTTGCCTTTCGGTTACGTTTACCAAGATCTCTCAGGATTGGAAATACGTTTCATTGTTCCCTGTTGAAACAATACGTTTCTTCCAGTAGATTTCCTCGGAAGATCTCTCAGGGTAGATCTCCAGTGGATGTACAGGGACAACAGGAGTTCTTGGTAGAGAAGGTTCTCGATTCCAAATTGTCCCGGGATCGGCTGTATTTTCTGGTTCACTGGAAAGGCTATGGTCCGAAGGAAAGGTCTTGGGTCCTTTATAAGGATCTTCATGCCCCGAGGCTCAAGAGGGCATTTTTTCGGGAATTTCCTCAGAAACCTGGCTTTAGGGGTTCCTTGACACCTCCTCAAGGGGGGGGTACTGTTAGGCGCCGGGGTCCGCTTGATGGTCTGCGCGGCCCGGCACCTAGCAACTAGAGACGCCGTGCACGTACAGCCGCCGGCTCCCTAGCAACGCTAGACGCCGGGCGTGCTGAGCCGCACGGACCCTAGCAACGGGGACGCCACTGGCGGACCGCGTTCCCCGTTGCTAGGCTTTAGGAAATTAAGATATTCACCTGCTCTCTGGCCGTGCAGCAAGGCAGCTGCACGGCATTTATTCTAATCAGCCTTTAGCAGCTGATTGGAGGACTCCTTGTTAAATACACTCCCAGGGCTTCTCACAGATGCTGGTAATAGCTTCCTGAATGCTGCCTTTGTTTGCTGAGAGTCTGTTTCCAGTCCTGCTGTATCCGGTCATTCCAGTCCTCAGAAGTCCGGTATTCGGGAGTTGTCATCTCATCCCAAGAGGTCGTTTGGTTCCCTGGAGTCCTGACTGATGACCGTTTTATATCCAGTGGTGTTCGTGAGTTGCGGCTCTGCCGTGTGTTGCGGCTCTGCCGCTTTACCTTTTATATTTTGTGTTTGGAGCATTTGCGGAGGGTTCCGCTTCCACAAGTCCTCTCTGGTACTCGGCGGTGCCGGGTAGGAGAATTGGACAAGTGGATATTTTGGTTGTCCTTTTCCCTGGCGGTTTCTCCGCACATATTATAGTTTTGAGTTTGCTTAGCCCCTGGCCTGGTTGTTTAGTTAGAGGGCCTCTTGTTATCACCCTGTCTCGGGTTTCCCTTTGTCTCTCATTAAGACCGGGGGGCATCGAAGTTGGGCAGACATAATCCGCCTTTCAAACGCGGCTGCCAAGGGCTCAAGAAACCATAGTCTCGCAGGGGATTTCTGACAACACGGGTGAGACAACAGAGTTAGGGCGCCAGGGGCTATTTTCCTGTCCTGCTCCCTTCCCCAGCATTCTGTTCCAGTGCTCCGGTCCTTGCCATAAGATCTCCTCTGACCAGAGTGCTGGAATCATAACACTCCGTAAGGACCATGGGGTATAGACGGGCTCCGCAGGAGACATGGGCACCTAAAAAGAACTTTTCCTATGGGTGTGCACTGGCTCCTCCCTCTATGCCCCTCCTCCAGACCTCAGTTAGATTCTGTGCCCAGAGGAGAATGGGTGCACTGCAGAGAGCTCTCCTGAGTTTTCTGTAGAAAAAGAATTTTGTTAGGTTTTTTATTTTCAGGGAGTCCTGTTGGCAACAGGCTCCCTGCATCGTGGGACTGAGGGGAGAGAAGCAGATCTACTTAACTGAGTTCAAGGGCTCTGCTTCTTAGGCTACTGGACACCATTAGCTCCAGAGGGATTCGGAACACAGGTCTCACCCTGGGGTTCGTCCCGGAGCCGCGCCGCCGTCCTCCTCACAGATGCCGGAAGATAGAAGCCGGGTGAGTATGAGAAGATAGAAGACATCTCAGGCGGCAGAAGACTTCAGATCTTCGTGAGGTACTGCTGCGCGCCATTGCTCCCAGACACAACACACAGAGGCAGCACTGATGGGTGCAGGGCGCAGGGGGAGGGGGGCGCCCTGGGCAGCAATAATCCTCAATTTTGGGCACAATAGAGTATGATTAGGCTGCGGAGGCAGTAAATCACAGATCCCCCCGCCATTTTATTACAATTGCACTGGGACCGAAGCCCGTCGTTGGGGGGGCGGAGCTTGATCCTCAGCACTAACCAGCGCCATTTTCTCCACAGAAGCTGCATGAGAACACTGGCTCCCCGGTCTCGCCCCTGCTGAACACTTCACAGGCTGGAAAAAGAGGACGGGGGGCACATTGGTAGGGTGTGGTTCATCAAATCGACAGTTTCTAGGTCGACAATGTTTAGGTCGACCACTATAGGTCGACAGTCACTAGGTCGTCATGGATGGAAGGTCGACAGGGTGTCTAGGTCAACATGTGCTAGGTCGACAGGTCTAAAGGTCGACATGAGGATTTTTTTTTTTTTTTGGTGTCGTTTTCTTCGTAGAGTGACCGGGATCCCAAATTAGTGCACCGCGTCCCCTCGCATGGCTCGCTTCGCTCGCCATGCTTCGGGCATGGTGCCTTCGCTCCGCTACCGCTTCGCTCGGCACACTTTACCGTTCCAATCGTAGTCCACGTGGATCGTTAAGTATGAAAAAATTCAAAAAAAGAAAAAAAATGTGAAAAACTCATGTCGACCTTTAGACCTGTCGACCTAGCACATGTTGACCTAGAAACCATGTCGACCTTCCATCCATGTCGACCTAGTGACTGTCGACCTATAGTGGTCGACTTAAACATTGTCGACCTAGACACTGTCGATCTTCAGACCAGATCCCACATTGGTAATGCAGTGAGTGGGAATTTGGATAGTATATAAAAAAGCGCTATCTGGTCATTTTGTTTTTCCAGTGTTATTTGAGCGCTGGGTGTGTGCTGGCATACTCTCTCTCTGTCTCTCCAAAGGGCCTGGTTGGGGATTTGTCCCCTTATAGGTATATCCCTGTGTGTGTAGGTTGTCAGTACGTGCGTGTCGACATGTCTGAGGCGGAAGGCTTCTCCAAGGAGGAGGTGGAGCAAATGAGTGGTGTGTCCCCGTCGGTTGTGCCGACTCAGGCATGGATGGACATGTGGCATATGTTGAATGCAAGTGTGGCTTCTTTACATAAGGAGGCTTGATAAGGCTGAATCAGGGGAGGCATCAGGGGTCAATCCTCGGATTGGACCGACTCACAGGGCCCGTCTGGGTCTTAAAAACGTCCCTTGGCACAAATTGTGGACACTACTACCGACACGGACTCTGATTTCAGTGTCGACTATGATGAAGTAAAATTGCACACTAAGGTGACCAAAAGCATTCAGTGTATGATTGTGGCAATAAGGGATGTGTTGCATATTGCTGATGAACCCTCTGTTCCAGACACGAGGGTACACATGTTTAAGGGAAAGAAACAGATTATAAATTTTCCCACATCTCATGAACTAAATGAGTTCTTTGAAAAGGCTTGGGAGACTCCGGAAAAGAGACTGCAGATCCCCAAAAGAATTTATATGGCATACCCCTTCCCTAAACAGGACAGGGTGCGTTGGGAATCACCTCCCACTGTGGACAAGGCCTGAACACGCCTGTCCAAGAAAGTGGCGCTACCGTCTCCAGACACAGCGACCCTCAAGGATCCTGCGGATCGCAGGCAGGAGACTACTTTAAAGTCTATTTATTCGCATACTGGAGCTGTGCTAAGACCGACAATTGCGTCGGCATGGGTATGTAGCGCAATTTCAGCATGGACAGATGATCTAACGGCTGAATTTGGTACCATGGAAAGAGATACTGTATTGTTAATTCTAGCCCATATTAAAGATGCAGTACTTATTTATGAGAGATGCTCAAAGGGATATTGGATTGCTGGCTTCCAGAGCCAATGCCATGTCTATCTCAGCGAGATGATCATTATGGACTCGCCAATGGACGGGTGATGCGGATTCAAAAAAGCATATGGAAGTCCTACCCTATAAGGGAGACGTATTGTTTGGGGATGGGCTGACGGACCTGGTTTCCACAGCTACCGCAGGTAAATCAAATTTTTTACCATTTATTCCCCAACAGCAAAAGAAAATACCACCGTATCAGATGCAGTCCTTTCGGTCGCAAAAGTCCAGAAGAGGTCGGGGGTCCTCCTTCCTTGCCAGAGGTAAGGCTACCCAGGAACAAGGAACCCAGGAACAAAAGTCCTCCCCGGCTACTACAAAATCCTCGGCATGACGCTGGGGCTCCCCTGCGGGACTCCGCACCGGTGGGGGCACGTCTTCGACTTTTCAGCCAGGCCTGGGTCAGTTCAAACCTTAATCCTTGGGTGTTGGAAATAGTTTCCCAGGGTTACAAACTGGAATTCGAGGAGGTGCCCCCGCGCCGATTTTTCAAGTCGGCATTACCAGCTTCTGCACCAGATCGGAATGTAGTGTTAGCTGCAATTCAAACGCTGTGTCTACAGCAAGTAATTATCAGGGTTCCCTTGAACCAGCAGGGAAGAGGCTACTACTCAACCCTCTTTGTGGTCCCGAAACCGGACGGTTCGGTAAGACCTATTTTGAATCTAAAATCCCTAAACCTGTACATGAAAAGATTCAAATTCAAGATGGAATCGCTCAGGGCGATTATAGCCAGTATGGAGGAGGGGGAGTTTATGGTGTCACTGCGTACCTTCATGTCCCCATATATCCCTCCCATCAGGAGTACCTGAGATTCGCTGTACAGGATTGTCATTACCAATTTCAGACGTTGCCGTTTGGGCTTTCCACGGCCCCAAGGATTTTCACCAAGATAATGGCGGAAATGATGGTGGTCCTGCGCAAGCATGAAGTCACAATTATCCCATACTTGGACGATCTCCTGATAAAGGCGAGATCAAGAGAGAAATTGCTGAGCAGTGTAACGCTCTCTCTGAGAGTGCTCCAGCAACACGGTTGGATTCTGAATCTACCGAAGTCACAGTTGATTCCGACAACTCGACTAACGTTCCTAGGTATGATACTGGATACGGAACAAATTAAGGTTTTTCTCCCGTTGGAAAAAGCCCAGGACATCCAGAACATGGTCAGAGACCTGCTAAAACCGAAAAGGGTGTCAGTTCATCAATGCACTCGAGTTCTGGGAAAAATGGTGGCGGCCTACGAGGCCATCCCCTTCGGCAGGTTCCATGCGAGGACGTTTCAATGGGACCTTCTGGACAAATGGTTCGGGTCGCATCTGCACTTACATCGAATAATAACTCTGTCCCCAAGGGCCAGGGTGTTTCTCCTATGGTGGCTGCAAAGTGCTCACCTGCTGGAGGGTCGCAGGTTCGGAATTCAGGACTGGATCCTGGTAACCACGGACGCGAGCCTCCGTGGGTGTGGAGCAGTCACCCAAGGAAGAAATTTTCAGGGACTGTGGTCAGACCAGGAGTCCTGTCTACACATTAATGTGTTGGAACTCAGGGCCATATACAACGGCCTTCGACAAGCGGAGAGTCTTCTTCGAAACCTACCAGTTCTGATTCAATCAGACAATGTCACAGCAGTGGCTCATGTGAACCGCCAAGGCAGGACAAGAAGCAGAGTCGCAATGGCGGAAGCCACAAGGATTCTTCGCTGGGCGGAAAATCACGTAAGCTCTCTGTCGGCTGTCTTCATTCCGGGAGTGGACAACTGGGAAGCGGACTTCCTCAGCAGACACGATCTCCATCCAGGAGAGTGGGGACTTCATCAAGAAGTCTTTGCAGACATAACACATCTTTGGGGAATTCCTCAAATAGACATGATGGCGTCACGCCTCAACAAAAAGCTTCGGAGGTATTGTGCCAGGTCTCGGGACCCTGAGGCAGTAGCAGTAGACGCCCTGGTAACGCCGTGGGTGTTCCACTCGGTCTACGTGTTTCCTCCTCTCCCTCTTATCACAAAAGTGTTGAGGATCATAAGGCGAAGAAGAGTACAGACGATACTCATTGTTCCAGACTGGCCTCGAAGGGCCTGGTACTCAGATCTTCAAGAGATGCTCACAGGAGATTCCTGGCCTCTCCCTCTGAGGGAGGACCTGTTGCAACAGGGGCCCTGTATATTCCAAGACTTACCGTGGTTACGTTTGACGGCATGGCGGTTGAACGCCGAATCCTAGCGAAGAAGGGGATTCCGGAGGAGGTCATCCCTACTTTAATAAAGGCTAGGAAGGAGGTGACGGTGAAACATTATCACCGTATCTGGCGAAAGTATGTGTCTTGGTGTGAAACCAAGAATGCGCCTATGGAAGATTTTCATCTGGGGCGTTTTCTCCACTTCCTGCAGACAGGAGTGGATATGGGACTGAAATTAGGTTCTGTTAAGGTACAAATTTCGGCCCTTTCGATTTTCTTTCAGAAGGAATTGGCTTCTCTTCCAGAAGTCCAGACGTTTGTAAAGGGAGTGCTGCACATCCAGCCTCCTTATGTGCCTCCAGTGGCACCGTGGGACCTGAACGTGGTGTTGCAGCTCCTAAAATCACACTGGTTTGAACCACTTAACAAGGTTGAGTTGAAATTTCTTACCTGGAATGTGGTCATGTTGTTGGCCTTGGCATCGGCAAGGCGAGTGTCAGAATTGGCGGCCTTGTCTCACAAGAGCTCCTACTTGATTTTTCATGTGGATAGTGTGGAATTGGGGACACGCGCTCAATTTTTGCCTAAGGTGGTTTCTTCATTCCATCTGAACCAACCTATTGTGGTGCCTGTGGCTCCGAGTGACTTGGAGGATTCCAGGTCCCTGGACGTAGTCAGGGCTTTGAAGATTTATGTAGCCAGAACGGCTAGACTTAGGAAAACAGAAGCACTGTTTGTCCTGTATGCTGCTAATAAGATTGGCGCACCTGCTTCGAAGCAGACTCTTGCTCGCTGGATCTGTATTACAATTTAGCAGGCTCATTCTACGGCCGGATTGCCGGTTCCAAATTCGGTTAAGGCCCATTCCACTAGGAAGGTGGGCTCTTCTTGGGCGGCTGCCCGAGGCGTCTCGGCATTACAGCTTTGCCGTGCGGCGAATTGGTCGGGGTCAAACACCTTTGCTAAATTCTACAAGTTTGATACCCTGGCTGATGAGGACCTAGCTTTTGCTCAGTCGGTGCTGCAGAGTCATTCGCACTCTCCCGCCCGATTGGGAGCTGTGGTAGAAACCCCATGGTCCTTACGGAGTCCCCAGCATCCTCTAGGACGTAATAGAAAATAAGATTTTAAACCTACCGGTAATTCTATTTCTCCTAGTCCGTAGAGGATGCTGGGCGCCCGTCCCAGTGCGGAAACTCTGCAAGACTTGTATATAGTTGTTGCTTACATAAGGGTTATGTTATAGTTGGAGTCGGTCTTGGACCGTCACTGTTGTTGTTCATATGGTTAACTGGTTATGTATGTTCCAGGTTACATGGTATGATTGGTGTGGGCTGGTATGAATCTTGCCCTTGGATTTTTAAATCCTGCCTTGTATTGTCCATCTCCTCTGGGCACAGTTCTCTAACTGAGGTCTGGAGGAGGGGCATAGAGGGAGGAGCCAGTGCACACCCATAGGAAAAGTTATTTTTAGGTGCCCATGTCTCCTGCGGAGCCCATCTATACCCCATGGTCCTTACGGAGTCCCCAGCATCCTCTACGGACTAGGAGAAATAGATTTACCGGTAGGTTTAAAATCTTATTATTTTTCTTAAAAATGATCTAATATCACCAAAATCTTTCTTAATAAGCCTCGCCATGCTTTACATGTGGAAGCTTTGCACTGCTGCGGTGGAGCAGGACGCAGGGCTCCATAGCAGCTCCCATGTCTGCTGCTCCATGTGGACAAGAGTACCAGAGGCATTCATTTAGAGATGTGTAGTTTGGTTCTTAATAAATCCAAACCCACCCAAATTTGGCAATCCAAATGAGTCCCAGTTCTTCAGATAACCTGAGGAGATCCGAACCAAACCAAGTCCTGGTTTGGATCTTCCTGCTGTTCATATTCAGATTTTAAATCTTAATTTTTATTTTTGGATTGTGAAAATTGTATAATTTTAGCTGTTTTTATCCATTTTCAAGAACTCTAAAACCCATGATTTGTATTTAAAATCCAAATTCGGAACCAGAATACTTGAGGGTGGTTTTGCAAAATCAAAACTGAAACCAAAACAAGAGACTTCACATCATGAAGTGCCAGTGAGAGCAATGCGACTTTTTGACCACTTTCCCACCAAACACTGCAGCAGGGTAAGTGCGGCTGGCAGGGGCAGACAGAGAGCAGTATGAAGCAAGACATACCCACATTGTACAAATACAGTAGCTGAGCTCATAACCTTAATAGCACTACTACATTACACATATCTCTTCCAACAGTACAATACTCACCCGCACATTCACTTAAGAGACCTCATATAAATTTCATATTCTCCACCTGCTTCTACATTACAAGATTAGCTCTAACATTATACCACTGGGTCGAGGCCCTGAAAACTACTACATTACACATATTGCCACCAACTCCAACACTTTAAACATAGAAACATAGAATTTGATGGCAGATAAGAACCGCTTGGCCCATCTTGTCTGCCCATGTACATGCACCCCAACACACTAGGGTTAATTTTTGGGTTAATTTTTGTCGGGAGCCAATTAACCAACCAGTATATTTTTGGATATTGGGAGGAAACCAGAGTACCCGAAGGAAACCCATACAAGCACACAGAGAATATACAAACTCCACACTGGGCCATGGAGGGAATTGAACCCATGACCTCAGTGTTGTGAGGCAGTAATGCTAACCATTACACCATCCGTACTGCCTCACATTCATAGCACTCACATTATATGAATATCCCCACTACACATCATTAATATAGTACTCCACTACAAAAACAGTTGCCTGATCTGAATAGCTTGCACACTATTTTTGCTTCTGTCTGCCTCATGTCTGTTTCTGCATATGTGGGAAGTTGAACCAACCCCAATGAGCTAAGAGGACCGATGAAGTTGGTCTGCACTGGTGAAGGAGGAATACAAGTGAAGTGTTGGGATTGAAAGAGAAAGAGCAGAAGAGAGCGATTGAACAGGAGTGAAACCAGCTAGAATATAACAAATGAATGGTTTAGCCCCATGCCCTGAAGGGCTGTGCACTCTGTATGTCAGGCTAGGCAGTCTACATCAGTCTGAAACATAGACAACTAAGCCAGTCGGGGCATGGAGCTAATGAATGCTCTCACCAGCAGCACTCATTGAATAGTAGCTAATCACTTCGTAAATGCTAGCCTCCAAGATAGACCCCAATGCAAGGGCTGAATCCAATACACCTGAGTCAGCCATAACAGGCCCCAGAGATCTTGGCATGCTATGTTATTGTGTCTTATTTGCTCCATGTTGCTTTGGCCGTTGTTTTTGTGTTTGTTTGTTTTTGCCCTACCTTAGGCTGGATTAATGGATTGTAGTGTGTTTTATACAAAGGGTGTTTTAAGATAGTGTATAGGTTGTATCATTTATGTATGGTTTGAAGTGTTGATGGCATAAATATGGTGTGTTTAGTACTTTATGTAGGGAAAAGATTTAGTATGCTATAGCTTTTATGTTACTAGCAGAAATCTAATCTATGAAGTGTATCACTTGTGTAGGGGTGAATAGTTTGCCTTCATCCATTTCCACTGTGATGCGTATCAGTGAATAAAGCATTTATAACAATCTATTAAACAGTTGTGATTGTCTATATCTGATATTATGTTTCCTTTTCAAAGCTGTATCACTCAAAAGGCTGCAGAGGATTTATGGTGAGTGAGGGGACCAATCCGGAGTAATCTGCAGCTTCTGATTGGTCCTGCCACTCATATCCTTATAAACTCCACAGCGTGGTACAGCCCCAGTTTTCATACCAGTTGTGAGATGGACCACAAAGCCCTGGTAAACATGCCTGCATGAAGAAACACTTGGGACTCAGTGAATAGCACCCTTGATATGGTGATTATTTCCCCCTACCTGGGAGTACAGTTTATTTTATTCCAATATTGTATTTGAATCCACCAAAAGAATTATTGCAGTTTCCTTGGTGGAATCAAGCTTTTTATATTGCAAAATACAGTTAGAGGCCTCTTCTGACATCTTTTAAAAATCTTAATTATTTTCTTGCATTACATAGCTGCAGGTCCTCATGAAAGAGAATGAGTAGCTGTTGGCAAGCAGAAATATATTTTACTTGGCTGCTAAACATAATGATTATTTGCTTTTGGCTAGATATCCATACCTGGGTAAGTCAAAATGACAATGTACTGTATGAATTACAGCATTTTCACAAATCATATTCAATGTGACTTCTGCCAAAGGTTGTAATAGCTCTTATCCATGGTCTCTGAGTTTCCATTGTGGTGTAGTTTGAAAAGGAAGAAAGAAATGTACATTACTGTAGGTGTGAGTAGGCAATGTATTGTAGATCTAATAATAATCCGACTGAAGAATGATTCCACTTTTGGCTAGTTGCACGCAGCTTGACTGTTAAATTTCAAGACATTAGGAGGGTAATTCAGACTTGATCACTGCTGTGTGTTTTCGCACATCGGGCGATCAGATCTGAGCTGCGAATGCACCGCAATGCGCAGGCGCATCGGACGACTGCACCAGGCATTGGTGCCTAGTGACAGGATGGTGCGAAAAAACCGATCGCACGGGCGATCGTAAGGTGGTTGACAGGAAGAGGCCATTTGGGGGTGGCAACTGACTGTTTTACAGGAGTGTCCGGAAAAATGCAGACGGGACCAGCCGTTTTCAGGGAGGGTGTCTGATGTCAGCTCCGGCCCCGATCAGCAGGATTACATCGCAGAGGAAGAGTAAAAGTCCTGAGCTGAGCAGAGACTGCACAAACTGATGTTTGTACAGCTTTGCTACAAATGCATATGCACACCTGCACAGACCTATCCCCCTCCCCCTGTAGGCGGCGACTATCTGATCGCAGGGCTGCAAAAACCGCACCCTAGCGCTCAGGTCTGAATTAGCCCACAGGTCTCTTCAGTTAGCAAATTACTAGTACAGTAACTGGCTAGATAAATCTTTCACCTTGATTGTTGTTGCAACATAGTAGCATGAGACATCCATTGAGCAAGGAAAGGTAAACTGTCAGTCTTCAGTCAAACAAAGATCTACAGATGTGCAGTCATACATCATTGCTACAGTTGCTCCAAACAGCTCCTCTCTGTGTTCCAGGTCCCAGGAAAATCTACTAGCAACGGGCGTCTTTTTTGTAAAAAGGGCGTCTTAGTCATAAAGCAATGCGGTTAGGATGCACCAGGAGACTGCTGATTAATTTGGTATGTGACACTTGTAAATCTGAGTCTCTGAATCTGCATATGAAAGTGCTACAATGTAGCAGCTGAAGCTTTTTTCCAGTACAAGTTCTGTTGTGCTCTGTATACAGACTCATTCACACACAATATACTGTACAAGTGTTGCATATCAAATTAATCAGCACATTCTCCTTGTGCAACCTAGTCACATTGTGTTGCTCACTTATGTCAAGTATCTCACGCTGTGTGGCGTACTTAATGACACTAAGAGCAAGGACAAGAACAAAATAAAGTCTTTTCTGGTGGCCAGTGTGTTTCAAAAAGGGTGACAACTTGATAGAACACTTCTTTTGGTGTCTAGTTTAAAAAGAGTCAACACAGCGTTAACAGAGACACTAAATAAAACTGTTAGTTAGTATATACTCGAATATAAGTCGACCCGAATATAAGCTGAGGCACCTAATTTTACCACAAAAACCTGGGAAAACTTATTGACTCGAGTATAAGCCTAGGGTGGGAAATGCAGCTCTAGCTATACACAGTGCCAGATATGCCCTAATACTGCCAGATATGCCCTCATACTGCCAGATGTGCCCCCACAGTGCCAGATATGCCCTCATACTGCCAGATATGCCCCCACAGTGCCAGATATGCCCCCACAGTGCCAGATATGCCCTCATACTGCCAGATATGCCCCACAGTGCCTGATGTGCCAGATATGCCCTCATGCTGCCAAATATGCCCCACAGTGTCAGATGTGCAAGATATGCCCTCATGCTGCTGCCAGATGTGCCCCTCATGCTGCTGCCAGATATGCCCTCATGCTGCTGCCAGATATGCCCCTTATGCTGCTGCCAGATGTGCCCCTCATGCTGCTGCTAGATATGCCCTCATGCTGCTGCCAGATATGCCCTCATGCTGCTGCCAGATGTGCCCCTCATGCTGCTGCCTGATATGCCCTCATGCTGCTGCCAGATATGCCCTCATGCTGCTGCCAGATATGCCCCTAATGCTGCTGCCAGATATGCCCTCATGCTGCTGCCAGATATGCCCTCATGCTGCTGCCAGATATGCCCCTCATACTGCTGCCAGATATGCCCCTCATGCTGCTGCCAGATATGCCCCCTCCCCAAGTGCCAAATATGCTCCCCCAGTGCTGTTACTTACCCCTCCGTCGATCCCGCGCTGTCTTCTGAAGGAGGGACACGGAGCGCACAGCGCGCGGCTCTCCTGTGTCCCTCCTGCATCTCCGGCGGCCGCGGCGGGTCTATTAAAGGAAGTGCCGATTCGTGATCAGAGGTCACGAACGGGTACTTCCTTTAATAGACCCGCCGCTGCCGCCGGAGATGCAGGAGGGACACAGGAGAGCCGCGCGCTGTGCGTTCCGTGTCCCTCCTTCACACTGCACTCCCTGTCACACTGCACTCCCTGTCACTGTGCACTGACTCGAGTATAAGCCGAGGTGGCTTTTTCAGCACAACAAACAGTGCTGAAAAAGTCGGCTTATACTCGAGTATATACGGTATATTTTTGCAATTTGCAAAAGTTGATTCCAAACGTGGATGTGAAAAGAAATTGAATTTTAATGCATCTCAAGTTATACTAGCAACCTTTTCATTTAACAGCATCATACATATTAACAATCAGACATACAGAGAGTCCAATATTCTGTGTTCTTACCTACGGCCTTGTGTGGCACATGCTACTGATTTTTAAACTGTATAAAGTATACTGTACTGTGAACATAACTGAAAGGCCACTGTGGGAAGAGCCCCAAAGATTTTGGTGGTGTCAGACAGACACATTTTATTTTTATGATACTTGACATAACACCAAGTCACGACCACCTAACTTGGAAGGAGTTCTGAGGGCAGGCACGACTGTGACATGTACTGTAGAAACAGGCGTGTGTCTCTCCCTTGCTCTTATGCCTTCCAGAGAGTTGTAGGCAAGAGACTACCGATGTCATCAGACAGGCACTTTGATATAAATGGCACTCTGACCATATCTTACTTCTTGCTCAAGAGTCTTATCGATCCCCCCCCCCCCTCCCCTTCCTCCATAGCCATCTGTGACTGTGCCCACCTTCTCCTATGTAATTGGAAGGGACACTCGAGTATACATATTACAAATGAGGCATCACAATTTCTATAATCGAAAATTCTTACATTTCTCATGAGAGCCTTTTGAAATTACTTGCAGCTAAGTTCAAACTTAATTGTGGAAGTCCTGGTGGATATCAATGGAGCTAGGAGACAACGTGCCTCTGTTTTCCCATCACTAATTTGGGTTGACACTAAGGATATGTACAGTTTTCTAAAGTGGAGGTTTTATAGAAGTAAGTAACCAGTCAGATTCTTCTTTTCAGTTATCTCGCACCTTCTAGAAGATGATAGTTAGAATCTGATTGGTTGCTATGGGCAACATCTCCGTTTCTGTACACCTGCACTTGAGTAAATATACCCTTAAATATCCATCACTTTCCTAAATACATGGAATTTTCAATGCGCCATGAACAGGGTGACATTCTACATATACTGTATATTAGTCAGTTTGGAAAATCTCAAGCAATAGCATGTCAGTATAATTTATAAACCAACTGCGAGCATGGGGCCTGATTCAGTGAGGATTGCAAATTCTGCTAAGTAGCAGAATTGACGATCCTTGTTTTCAAATGCTGGGGGACGCACATCGCAAGGCCGCCCAGCATGCTCACCAACCCCCCCCCCCCCCTCCTTGATCAAGCAGAAATTGCGATCGCATCGCAATTTCTGCTTGAACACAGAAATTAGGGTTGCCTCCTGCAGCAGGAGGCCCACTGCAATCTTTATGACTGCGGCGGCCGTGTGTGATGTCTTGCAGCCGCTGTGATCGTGCCCACACCACGCCCCCTGTTATAATAATGCCACCCCCGGTTCCTCGCCTCAACCCCTGCAATGCTCCATCTCGCCTAGGAAACAGAGCGTTTCCGCCCTCCCCCCCTTTCCCTGCCTCTGCCTGATTGACAGGCAGAGGCTTTCATAGTTTCTGTGGCCGCCCGCATCCTTTTTGTAAATTTTGCGGTTGGATCACTTTTTGCAATCCAACCTGAATCAGCCCCATAGTTCCAAACACAGAAGCACCACTAGTGCAGAGGAAGCCATATCATAGGCTGATCCAGGGGGAGGGCACTCAGGCCCGTCCCCCCCTGTCATTTCTGACTCTTTTTTTTTCTCTCAAAAGGAGAACAGCAGCAGCACTACTGCTATTTCTGTCAGTCAGATTTGATAAAAAAAGCTGGCAGGCACTAGGACCCGCCGCGGCTCTAACAGCAAGTCCATGTGGTAACCAATGGGGAGGCTGGATCTGCTCCAGCCTCCCCTTGCTCACACCGCAACCTACCTCCCCCACTGCCAGCCGGCCAGAGTCCAGCCCATGCGCAGGGATCAAATTCCAGCATCGAGTAAGACTGTCACTTATGACGGCGCAGAAGGCTTTATTAGCCCTCACTGCACCGCACAGTTTCCCAGCGCTTCCTCCTCCACTTCCTTTACCACCATGCTAGGTGCAATCAAACTCAGCTCAGCTTTAAGAAGGTGGCCCGTGTGATCGTGACAGGGCTGTCCTGCAGATGTCTTATGCTGCTTGTTGGAAATCCAGCTGGCTGCTTCTGCTAATCAAAGATGGGCAGTTCGTGTCCTGCCGTCTGAGACCCAAAACAAGGTATGCTGCACCTGCCACCACCAACTAAAAACTATAATAATTATATTGTGCTGGGGTGCCTTCCAGGCTCCCATACCTAATGGAACAGGTGACCAACATTTCAAGGCCCAGTCAGCCTTTTCATCTGGGTGAAACATTGGCAATAAACCAGGATGCGTTCCTACAGCCAATCATTACCTGATGGCGTATTCTGTGAGGCCACGACCCCTGTGATACCACACCCCTCATCTGGGAGCACGTGTGCCTTAGGTGCATGTAAATATAACTATTACTGTTCCCCTATCATGGTGCCCCCCCCTTTCATTTTCTTCTGGATCCGCCCCTGAGCCATATCATATATGCAATTGCAAATACAGTAACTACGTATAAATAGAAGCGAACACAAGTATTGTGTATGCATTTGTTACATTTCTACTATATCATAAGGTAAATGTTGGAAACTTTTAATAGCATTTTAATGGCTAAAATGATCATTAAAGATACATCAAAAGGTCTGCAATAACAGATTTATCAGCTGATAAAAGAAACATGAAAACGGATGTCTCTTTATGTCTGAATAAGATGTAACATTAAAAGTGATTAATCTATATCATACTCATTTTCAGTACTCAAACTATTTAAAGAGCTAAATGGACTAAATAAAAATGTATAATAGGGCACAGGTAGTAATAGCAAGTCAATGGATTTTGATGCAACAAAAGTATATGCATCTGAAAAACTGCATTACAATATATTTTGAAAAGCAAAAAATGTACGTATAATTAAGGGACCCTATGTTAAGCAATCAAGCCCTTACAATACAAAGACAGATTTTATAAATGACCATAAATAAAACAGAACCCTTAATAAAACAGACAACAAAGGTCTGGTTTCATTGAGGCACTCTGGTGGATGCATCTCGTGAGGTCTGCAGATGGAAAATGCTTCCCTGAGATATAATCAAAATCCACTTTATTCTAATCACAATTACACATGTACATTAACAGTCAACAAAAATACATGTGCAGAGACTACAACAGGAAAACATAATTACCTTAAAAAACCCTGTACAGTGCACTGATTGTTATTTTGTCTATGAGGGATATTCAATTTGCCCCGAAGAGACATCGGTAATAAAACCCCCTGATGTTTCTTCGGGTGTTGCGGCCGGGCTATTCGATTAGCTCGGTCGGTAAAAAGCAAAACCTGTGTGTTTTCGGGTGAAATAGCACCGTTTTCGGATGAAACCAGGGCTGTTATCAGGGATTTTGCTTCGCCTGCCAGAGGCAGGTGAAACAAAATCCCTGTTAAACCACAGCACGCGCCGGCTTATTGGGGCTAATTAGATAGCCCCCCCACGGCGATACATTACACCCGACAGCAAGTCGGTGTAATTGAATATCCTGGTATGTGTATAGATGTTGGGAAAAAAATATTTCTTAGTCCGCTGGTACCATATACTGTAGTATAGATCTATAGCATTCATAGTTGGGGCGAAATATAAAAGAACCCATCATTCAGGGTGAGACACATCAGTCTGTATGTCAAGCCTCTTTTCATACACCTCCTGGACCAGGGCCGGCGCTACCACTAGGCAGCTTTAGGCAGCTGACTATGGGCGCCGACACTTGAAGGGCGGTGCTGAGTACAACAACAACAACAAAAAATATGTGAGTCATCTGCTCTCTGCTCACCCGGTGTCTGCCCGGTTGGAGCCACATGTCTTGGGCTCTTCCCTCCTCCACTGCTGCGTCACTTGCTCCCCCTCCCTCCTCCCACCTCCCACCTTCCCTGATGACCGGTGGCAACACCTTCACCCTGGGAGGAAAGGAAAGGACTTCTTCCACTTATGGCAGATCTGTCCTTCCCTAGCAGC
The DNA here is from genome assembly GCF_028390025.1 of Pseudophryne corroboree. Lineage (NCBI taxonomy): Eukaryota > Metazoa > Chordata > Amphibia > Anura > Myobatrachidae > Pseudophryne > Pseudophryne corroboree. The sequence continues at coordinate 185,295,442 of NC_086444.1, read as the reverse complement.
GTGACCTGATCGGCAGCGGCTGTTGGAAGAGCAGAAGGTGGGACAGGAGGAGGGAGTCAGAGTGCCAGGCACACATTTTCAGCAGGCAGCCAGTGGGGATAAAGAGCCAGGCTGACTGATGAGCTGCTGCTAGTCGGGGCTGCGCAGTAGTGTGCTCACGGTTAGCTGGCTGTACTGAGAGGCCGGGCTGACTGGTGGGGGTGGGCAGCAGGTGGAGCTGACTTAGCTCAGGGGTGCAGAGGGTGGGAGGAAGTATCACTGACAGAGAGGCCAGCTGGTGCTGGTGATTGTGGCTGCACACTGCTGCTCACTGACAGGAGGCAGATGTGAGAACGAAGCAACAAGGATCTGGGATCATCAGCACCAGTGTCTCCCTCTGTCAGCCTTGCGCTCATTACATCAGGTATAAGATGAAGGATGGGGGTTGTGTGCCCCCTCTACCCTGCCCGCAGGACACAGGGGACTTCATTCCGGAGTCTGGACTAGTTCACAGCTTCCTTTCCTTCACTCCTGACTCCTCCACATGTAGTCCGTGTCGCCCCACAGGTCTCCTACAGCTCCTCCCTTCTCCTCTCCCTATATCAGCTGTGCCATCTATATCAGCTGTGCCTCTCGCCCCCTTGTGTGCATTTGTTCCTCCCTCTTCTATGCCTCAGTATCTTTTCCCATCTGTGTCTCTGCTCACTCTCCTCTACACCTTCTGATACTTCACCCCCTAGGGGGGACATTTACTAAGCAGTGATAAGAGCAGAGAAGTGAGCCAGTGGAGAAGTTTCCCCATCAACAAATCAGCAGCTCTGTATAAATTTATAGTATGTAAATTATAGATGTTACTTCAGTGCTGATTGGTTGCCATGGGCATTTTCCCCCTTGTGTGCCTCTGTCCCTTTCCTACCTCCTCATGTGTGTGTCTGCCACCCCCTTCTCCCTCCCTTCGCTATTCTGGCAGTAGAAGTGGCAAAGAGAAACAGAAGCAAGACTGTACAGTGCCACATAAATTATCTTAAGGGTGGCGGGTTAGCGCTATTGTGTGTGTATGTACTTTTTTTTTTGGTGGGGGGGTGCTGAAGATTTGCCTAAGGTGCTTAGAAACCTTGCACCGGTCCTGTCCTGGACACTGGGTAAATCTAATCCGATCACATCACCTGATGTCTTAACCACCCTCTCAAGATATTTACGATCAGCTGTTGGGCAGTTCACAAACCACACAACAATTCCATAGGTTAGTACACTTTCCATAATGCAACTATAATAAAATCACTGAAGTTCCCTGCACATTCCTAAAGCAAAAATTTTCCTTAGAAAAAAACAGATGCTGTTGAGCATTTTTAACTACAGATTCCATGACAGGTCTTGTAAAATGTTATTCTTAAAAATCTGAAAGACTCCACCACATCCACAACCTGTCCATGCAGAAATTAACGGATGACGAGCCTGTCTGTTTGATCATCGAAAATTAATTCTATTATTTTTTTTTCACATTTAAAATTAAGCAATCTGTGTGGCTCCATTTTTCTAACCTAAAGACTTCAGTACTATATTTAGTCTCATCATTATTCCTAATCTGACCTACAATAGAAATATATTTTGCAAATGGATTCATTTGGACTGACTTAGAATCATGAGTGACCAGGATAGTATAACAGGTGGCAAACACAGTGGGAACTCAAATCAATTTTGCAGTTGTTTTCAGGTGCATGAAAGGGAGGGGTTATACCAAACAAAAAAAGAGAGTGGTATTATCCCCCAGCACACTAAATTATGCCTGCAACAACTAGAGATGAGCGCCTGAAATTTTTCGGGTTTTGTGTTTTGGTTTTGGGTTCGGTTCCGCGGCCGTGTTTTGGGTTCGAACGCGTTTTGGCAAAACCTCACCGAATTTTTTTTGTCGGATTCGGGTGTGTTTTGGATTCGGGTGTTTTTTTCCAAAAACACTAAAAAACAGCTTAAATCATAGAATTTGGGGGTCATTTTGATCCCAAAGTATTATTAACCTCAAAAACCATAATTTACACTCATTTTCAGTCTATTCTGAATACCTCACACCTCACAATATTATTTTTAGTCCTAAAATTTGCACCGAGGTCGCTGTGTGAGTAAGATAAGCGACCCTAGTGGCCGACACAAACACCGGGCCCATCTAGGAGTGGCACTGCAGTGTCACGCAGGATGGCCCTTCCAAAAAACCCTCCCCAAACAGCACATGACGCAAAGAAAAAAAGAGGCGCAATGAGGTAGCTGTGTGAGTAAGATTAGCGACCCTAGTTGCCGACACAAACACCGGGCCCATCTAGGAGTGGCACTGCAGTGTCACGCAGGATGGCCCTTCCAAAAAACCCTCCCCAAACAGCACATGACGCAAAGAAAAAAAGAGGCGCAATGAGGTAGCTGTGTGAGTAAGATTAGCGACCCTAGTGGCCGACACAAACACCGGGCCCATCTAGGAGTGGCACTGCAGTGTCACGCAGGATGTCCCTTCCAAAAAACCCTCCCCAAACAGCACATGACGCAAAGAAAAAAAGAGGCGCAATGAGGTAGCTGTGTGAGTAAGATTAGCGACCCTAGTGGCCGACACAAACACCGGGCCCATCTAGGAGTGGCACTGCAGTGTCACGCAGGATGGCCCTTCCAAAAAACCCTCCCCAAACAGCACATGACGCAAAGAAAAAAAGAGGCGCAATGAGGTAGCTGTGTGAGTAAGATTAGCGACCCTAGTGGCCGACACAAACACCGGGCCCATCTAGGAGTGGCACTGCAGTGTCACGCAGGATGTCCCTTCCAAAAAACCCTCCCCAAACAGCACATGACGCAAAGAAAAAAAGAGTCTTTTTACTGATATTTGGTGTTTTGGATTTGACATGCTCTGTACTATGACATTGGGCATCGGCCTTGGCAGACGACGTTGCTGGCATTTCATCGTCTCGGCCATGACTAGTGGCAGCAGCTTCAGCACGAGGTGGAAGTGGATCTTGATCTTTCCCTAATTTTGGAACCTCAACATTTTTGTTCTCCATATTTTAATAGGCACAACTAAAAGGCACCTCAGGTAAACAATGGAGATGGATGGATTGGATACTAGTATACAATTATGGACGGGCTGCCGAGTGCCGACACAGAGGTAGCCACAGCCGTGAACTACCGCACTGTACTGTGTCTGCTGCTAATATATAGACTGGTTGATAAAGAGATAGTATACTCGTAACTAGTATGTATGTATAAAGAAAGAAAAAAAAACCACGGTTAGGTGGTATATACAATTATGGACGGGCTGCCGAGTGCCGACACAGAGGTAGCCACAGCCGTGAACTACCGCACTGTACACTGGTTGATAAAGAGATAGTAGTATACTCGTAACAACTAGTATGACACTATGACGACGGTATAAAGAATGAAAAAAAAACCACGGTTAGGTGGTATATATTATAATAATAATACAATTATGGATGGACGGACTGCCTGCCGACTGCCGACACAGAGGTAGCCACAGCCGTGAACTACCGCACTGTACACTGGTTGATAAAGAGATAGTAGTATACTCGTAACAACTAGTATGACACTATGACGACGGTATAAAGAATGAAAAAAAAACCACGGTTAGGTGGTATATATTATAATAATAATACAATTATGGATGGACGGACTGCCTGCCGAGTGCCGACACAGAGGTAGCCACAGCCGTGAACTACCGCACTGTACACTGGTTGATAAAGAGATAGTAGTATACTCGTAACAACTAGTATGACACTATGACGACGGTATAAAGAATGAAAAAAAAACCACGGTTAGGTGGTATATATTATAATAATAATACAATTATGGATGGACGGACTGCCTGCCGAGTGCCGACACAGAGGTAGCCACAGCCGTGAACTACCGCACTGTACACTGGTTGATAAAGAGATAGTAGTATACTCGTAACAACTAGTATGACACTATGACGACGGTATAAAGAATGAAAAAAAAACCACAGTTAGGTGGTATATATTATAATAATAATACAATTATGGATGGACGGACTGCCTGCCGACTGCCGACACAGAGGTAGCCACAGCCGTGAACTACCGCACTGTACACTGGTTGATAAAGAGATAGTAGTATACTCGTAACAATTAGGATGACACTATGACGGTATAAAGAATGAAAAAAAAACCACGGTTAGGTGGTAGGTATATAATAATAAATAATACAATTCTGGTCGGACGGACTGCCTGCCGTGTGCCGACACAGAGGTAGCCACAGCCGTGAACTACCGCACTGTACACTGGTTGATAAAGAGATAGTAGTATACTCGTAACAATTAGGATGACACTATGACGGTATAAAGAATGAAAAAAAAACCACGGTTAGGTGGTAGGTATATAATAATAAATAATACAATTCTGGTCGGACGGACTGCCTGCCGTGTGCCGACACAGAGGTAGCCACAGCCGTGAACTACCGCACTGTACACTGGTTGATAAAGAGATAGTAGTATACTCGTAACAATTAGGATGACACTATGACGGTATAAAGAATGAAAAAAAAACCACGGTTAGGTGGTAGGTATATAATAATAAATAATACAATTCTGGTCGGACGGACTGCCTGCCGTGTGCCGACACAGAGGTAGCCACAGCCGTGAACTACCGCACTGTACACTGGTTGATAAAGAGATAGTAGTATACTCGTAACAATTAGGATGACACTATGACGGTATAAAGAATGAAAAAAAAACCACGGTTAGGTGGTAGGTATATAATAATAAATAATACAATTCTGGTCGGACGGACTGCCTGCCGTGTGCCGACACAGAGGTAGCCACAGCCGTGAACTACCGCACTGTACACTGGTTGATAAAGAGATAGTAGTATACTCGTAACAATTAGGATGACACTATGACGGTATAAAGAATGAAAAAAAAACCACGGTTAGGTGGTAGGTATATAATAATAAATAATACAATTCTGGTCGGACGGACTGCCTGCCGTGTGCCGACACAGAGGTAGCCACAGCCGTGAACTACCGCACTGTACACTGGTTGATAAAGAGATAGTAGTATACTCGTAACAATTAGGATGACACTATGACGGTATAAAGAATGAAAAAAAAACCACGGTTAGGTGGTAGGTATATAATAATAAATAATACAATTCTGGTCGGACGGACTGCCTGCCGTGTGCCGACACAGAGGTAGCCACAGCCGTGAACTACCGCACTGTACTGTGTCTGCTGCTAATATAGACTGGTTGATATTTAAAGAGATATTAGTAGTATACAACAATACTATACTGGTGGTCAGGCACTGGTCACCACTCCTGCAGCAAAAGTGTGCACTGTTAATTAATATAATTGTACTCCTGGCTCCTGCTAACAACCTGCAGTGCTCCCCAGTCTCCCCCACAATTAATTATAAGCTTTTAATTTATACATTGATGACTGTGCAGCACACTGGGCTGAGCTGAGTGCACACAGACTGAGTCACACTGTGTGACTGACTGTGCTGTGTATCGTTTTTTTTTTCAGGCAGAGAACGGATATAGCAGAGAGAAGTGAACGGATATATTATATTAAATAAAAGTTAACTAGCAACTGCACTGGTCACTGACTGTGGTAAACTAACTCTGTCTGCGACTCTGCACAATCTCTCTCTATCTAATCTATCTATCTCTATTCTAATGGAGAGGACGCCAGACACGTCCTCTCCCTATCAATCTCAATGCACGAGTGAACATGGCGGCGACGCGCGGCTCCTTATATAGAATCCGAGTCTCGCGATAGAATCCGAGCCTCGTGAGAATCCGACAGCGTCATGATGACGTTCGGGCGCGCTCGGGTTAACCGAGCAAGGCGGGAAGATCCGAGTCGCTCGGACCCGTGGAAAAAAAAGTGAAGTTCGTGCGGGTTCGGATTCAAAGAAACCGAACCCGCTCATCTCTAGCAACAACACTTGAAAACTACCAGATATTTGTTGCATGCATTTGCAAATACATGGTAAGCCACTAGGCCACTTCAAGGATTCTAAAATAACCGTCAGTCCCTACACTGCATGATACGAATACCCACGCTGGGCCATGTAATTGTTTATTGTAAGGCCTCTTGATAATAGCACATACAGAAATACACCCAAATTGAGAGCTAACTTACCTAGGAGCCACCTCTGGGATCTCCAAATAGCACTATAGGAACAGCTTGCCTTCCAAATGCTGACTCTATCTATGCCTCTCAGAACAGCAAACAAACACAGTGGTAGCTGCTAAAAACAACTTAGCAGTACTTTTCAGGTGCATGAAAGGAAGGGGTCATACCAAACAAAAAACAGAGAGGGAGATTATTTCCCAGGTGTCTCCCAGCACACTAAATTATACCGGCAACAATACTTGAAAAACTACAGTATATGGTAATAGAAATTCAGAGATATTTATTGCATGCATTTGCAACATGGTAAGCCACCGGGCCACTTCAAGGATTTTCTGATAACTGGCAGTCCCTACACTGCATGATAACAGTACCTACTCTGGTCCATGTAATTGTCTATTGTAAGTCCTCATGATAAAGGAGGATAGCAGGTGCCTCAACACACACCCCTTAGGGACCCCATGCTTATCACAGTATTACTCAACAAAGAATTACACATTGTGGCCTTTTACTAGTAAAATTATCTGACTCCAAATGGGTCAACACCTGATGCAACATGGTAAGGGCATCATCATCTGTCAATTGATTTTCCTAAAAGCAAACTGAAAAGTGTCTAAATCAGCAGAAATACTTTAATATGACCCATCACTAGTCGCTTCATTATAAGTGATATCAAAGCTATTGGGTGATAGTCATTAGGCTCACAGGCTTTACAATTTTAGGAACAGGTATAATTACTGTTAATTTAAATGCTTTGGCACAATACACTATTCAAGTGATAACCTACTGTAACAATTCCCACCAGTTCCTCAGAACATTCCTTCAGGATCTTCCCCTGAATCACATCCGGGCCAGGGGCTTTACCTGAATTTGTTCTGCCAAAACAAGGTCTGCCAGATAAATCATCTAACACTGAAGGCCTTTCCAGCCTCAGATGTTTCTACGTCTGTATATAGAGTATTGTTATTCCCATCAAAACAGGAATAAAATATACAGTGTGTATTGCCTGACCAAAAAAATGTCTACCTGAAATAGGCTTGTTTGCTCTATAGGCAGTAATAGCCTGAATTCTCCTTTAATCCTTGTCACTCTTAAACCTGCTTTAAATTTTATTGGAATATTCTCTTTTAGCCTTCCTTGTCCCTCTTTTAAAATATAGTCTAGCAGCCCTATAAACATCAGTATAATTTTATTTGAAAGCCATATCCCTAACAGCAAGTAAGGTTCGAACTGCCCCAATTACAGATGTTTTCTCAGTGGGAAGTACCTAAACCCACTTTTTAATGGTCATACTCTCTATATAGTAACTTATGTAACTTAATACCATGGAAGCAACCGCATCAACATTCACATTGTCATCATTCTCTTTTTCCCGTGATTCATAAATAAGCATATTCCAGTCAGTAAATTCAAGGCTATCTTGTAATTTCAGTATAGCACTCTCCGTAATGTCAGACAGTAATGCTTGTAAGCCTAGACCGCTTAACCATGGGTTTAAATGCTGGAGCCAAGAACAAAGAAATATGGTCAGAATGACCGATATGGGGACATCTAAAAGTGACATATGCATGATTGATATTGCAATATACATGGTCCAGCAAATTCTCTTCTCTGGTATTGACAAATTGATGGAGTTTCGGTAAAACAGACTTAAATTTTGCCTGGTTAAAGTTCCCAGCAACTATAAATGGTCCATCCGCATATTTAGTTTGCTGCTTTGCTATACCATTATGTAAAACTAGGTGATTCATCACGCCCTACGGGCGCTCTTCACACCGTCGCAAAGGGCTACGCCCCCTTAACCTCTGCACATCTTTTTTTTGGGGGGGGGCATTATTTGTATTATATGGAGTATTACGTTCAAGCATAATGTTGTTAGTGGTTAAATATTTTACGGCCAAAGGGCGTGCGATGGTCAAGGCGGCGTAGGCCCTTTTGACGGCGTGAAGAGCGGACGCATGGCACGATGAATGACCTACTGTGTTAATAATATGTTATGTGTACATAATGTAGGTATAAAGACAATGGGGGTAATTCCAAGTTGATCGCAGCAGGAATTTTTTTAGCAGTTGGGCAAAACCATGTGCACTGCAGGTGTGGCAGATATAACATTTGCAGAGAGAGTTAGATTTGGGTGGGTTATTTTATTTCTGTGCAGGGTAAATAAATACTGGCTGCTTTATTTTTACACTGCAAATTAGATTGCAGATTGAAAACACCACACCCAAATCTAACTCTCTCTGCACATGTTATATCTGCCTCCCCTGCAGTGCACATGGTTTTGCCCAATTGCTAACAGAATTCCTGCTGCGATCAACTTGGAATTACCCCCAATGTTTGGTAAATACCACATACACAATGTGTGTGTTGGGAGATTATTTCTCATATATATATCACTATACAGCCCCTTCCCCTATATAACATCACATACACAGTGTACACGCTGGGGACTTATACCTCATAGCAGTTGGACAAAGACATGTGCACTGCAGGGAGGGCATATGTCTAACTGGTGCAGAGTGAGAGCCTGTAGTGTGCATTGGGCCTAATTCTGAGTTGATTGCAGCAACAAATTTGTTAGCAGTTGGGCAAAACCATGTGCACTGCAGGGGGGACAGATATAACATTTGCAGAGAGAGTTAGATTTGGGTGGGTTATTTTGTTTCTGTGCAGGGTAAATACTGGCTGCTTTATTTTTACACTGCAATTTAGATTTCAGTTTGAATACACCCCACCCAAATCTAACTCTCTCTGCACATGTTATATCTGTCCCCCCTGCAGTGCACATGGTTTTGCCCAACTGCTAACAAATTTGTTGCTGCAATCAACTCCGAATTAGGCCCAATGCACACTACAGGCTCTCACTCTGCACCAGCACCAGAAACAGCAACCACCATATTCCATCCTGGCCGCGCAAGGCATGCCAGGAGTTGTAGTCTCCCCACAGCACTGCCGTGACGTCACGGTGATGCGCACCCTCTGCAGTCTATCGTGCCAGATACACATATGCCCCACAGTGCCAGATGTGGCCCACAGTGCCAGTTATACATATGCCCACAGTGCCAGATGTGCCCTATAATGCCAGATATACATATGTCCCACAATGCCAGATAAACATATTTCCCACAGTGCTAGATATGCCCCACAATGCCAGATATACATATGCCCCACAGTGCCAGTTATACATATGCCCTACATTCCCAGGTATGCCCCACAGTTCCAGTTATACATATGTCCCACAATGCCAGATATACATATGCCCCACAATGCCAGATATACATATGCGGTAGACCGCGAGGTTAAGTGGGGTCACTCTTGTGGTTGGCCCCACTTAACCTCACGGTCTAAAGCAAAGTTCCCACCATTGGATATAATGTAGCGCCGCTGCGCTACATTGTATCCACAGTGCTCCGCCTGACTGACAGTGCAGGAGGGCAAAGCCAATCAGGAGAGTGCTATGACGTGGTGCTCCCTGATTGGCTGAAGGGACCCTCTTTGACAGGAGTCACGGGGAGTCCCGACAGTTGGGGAAAGGGGTTCCCTGTGTAAATATGGGACCCCTTTCAGTGCGAGGTTCGGGTATTTCGTTTTTGCTTATTTACCAAGTACGTGGATTATAACTTTGAAGAAGAGTACTGATCTACCCCGGATTCTTTGTAAGTATAATTTTATTTACAGGTACCCCTGGATTCTACTGGAGAAGAGGACTGAGTGCTTCGTGTCAACATATGTAAGTATGTATGTATGTAAGTAAGTGTGCATGTATGTTTAATAAAATTTTACTTTCACGGTGTGTGTGTTTTGTTTTTATTTGGGTATTTTTTTTGTAGTAGAACTACAGGTACCAGCGGGCCCGTTTTCCCCCCGCATGCTGGTACTTGTGGTTCTCCAAGTACCAACTTGCGGGGGCGGCTTGTTGGTTCTGCTGCAAAAAACAATATTCTTTTTTTTTGTACACAAAAGGCTATCAACCTCCCATCCACCGCCCACGGATGGGGGGACAGCCTCAGGCTTCACCCCTGGCCCCTGGGTGGCTGGAGGGGGGGACCCCTTGATTTAAGGGGTCCCCACTCCTCCAGGGTACCCCGGCCAGGGGTGACTAGTTGGTGATTTAATGCCAGGGCCGCAGGGACTAATATAAAATTGTCCCCCGGCTGTGGCATTATCTCTCTGACTAGTGGAGTCCGGTGCTGGTGTTAAAAATACTGGGGACCCCTACGCTTTTTGTCCCCCATATTTTTTGCACCAGTACCAGGCACAGAGCCCGCTGCTGGTTGTTTAAATATGGGGGGACCCCAGTCAGTTTTTCCCCTGTATTTTTACAACCAGGACCGGCTCAAAGAGCCCGAGGCTGGTTATGCTTAGGAGGGGGGACCCCACACAATTTTTTTTTCGGAATTTTAACTCTTTCTTCACCTCCTAATATACACAATGAAGCCCTGCACAGATCTCACAGATCCGGACGGGATTCATTGTGTTAAGTCCGGCAGTGTTTTACTAATCACTCCCGTAAAACGCTGCCAGACATTACGAATGACATCGGCATCGAAAAAAACAAAATGCAGAATACGAGAGCTTAGTAAATGAGTCGTAAAACAAACAAAAAGTTGCAAATTCACACTACCGATGTCATTCGTGTTTAATCTCCCTCAAAATCCCGACAATTACGAATCTTAGTAAATATACCCCTATGACTCAGAGCTCCTAGCCACGCCCAGCGTTAGCAAATGAGTCATAGAATCACAGATCTGGACAAATATATATGAGATATCCAGGGCAGATTTCACATGAGCTTATGGTGGCATGATTGCTGAGATTTCTCTAGGCGAAAAAAAGGGTCTGCACTTAACCACAGAATACTCCACATTAGCCAATTAAAAGGACTCATTGAGGTCAGCACCTGAACACTAATTGTTATTTACATATGTACACACACCCCCACCTTTGACTTTACCAGACTCCTCAGTTCCATCTGTTCTAAGTAAAGGCCTATCAGCAATTTGGACTGCAGCATCCATAATTGTATTGTTCAGCCACGACTCCATAAATATCATAAGAGAACAAGTTCTGAGGAGATTATAGTTAGTAACTCTATCTTGAACATTTGCTATAAACAAATGATAAAGCAAAGGTCTATAGGGGCAAAAGTAAAGCCAACCCTTAATACCAGTTCTTTTCCACCTCTTCTGCTTCCATCCAAATCTCCAATCTCTCCTGTCCTCCAGGGCACAGACAGCCTGCCCAGTCTCCGACCTCTCCTCCGCCCTCACAGCCAGCATCACCCGAACCTGACCACAGCACTGTCCATCGGCATTACATGTTTTTTGGTGAAAATGCATCCTAGTCAAAACGCAATGTGACTATAACACATCAGGAAAGTGTGAGGATTAATGTGATATATGACACCTGTATATCTGTCTGCAACATAGTCTTTGAATCTGTATACAAAGTGCTATAACGTAGCAGCCGCAGCTTTTTTCCAATATAAATTCTGGTCTGCTCCATATACAGACTCAATCATAGACAATATACAGTACAAGTGTTGCATATGAAATTAATTAGCACAGTCTCCTGGTGTGTCCTAGTCACATGACTTAAGCCAGCAAGGGTGCAGAGAGTGCAGCTACAACGGGGCCCAGAGCTGAGAGGGGCCCACCTTCCCTGTCACAGTTACATGTGTTATATATATTTCTTACCATTGGGTGGTCCCTTAGGGTGGTACATGGGGGCTCTTACAAACTTTTGCCTATAGGGCCTGTTGTATATCGAGGTATGCTACTGGATCTGCTCATTATAATGTGTTATAAAATGAACTGGAGGGTGTAATATTGCATAATATGAACAGGGGCACTGTAATGTGGCACGATATGAACTGGGAGCACTGTAATAGGCATAATATGACTGGGCACTGTAATGTGGCACAATATGAACTGGGAGCACTGTAATAGGCATAATATGACTGGGCACTGTAATGTGGCACAATATGAACTGGGAGCACTGTAATAGGCATAATATGAATGGGCACTGTAATGTGGCACAATATGAACTGGGAGCACTGTAATAGGCATAATATGACTGGGCACTGTAATGTGGCACAATATGAACTGGGAGCACTGTAATAGGCATAATATGACTGGGCACTGTAATGTGGCACAATATGAACTGGGAGCACTGTAATAGGCATAATATGACTGGGCACTGTAATGTGGCACAATATGAACTGGGAGCACTGTAATAGGCATAATATGACTGGGCACTGTAATGTGGCACAATATGAACTGGGAGCACTGTAATAGGCATAATATGACTGGGCACTGTAATGTGGCACAATATGAACTAGGAGCACTGTAATAGGCATAATATGACTGGGGCACTGTAATGTGGCACAATAAGAACTGAGGACGCTGTATATCGTAATGTGGATGGGGGGTACTGTGTTGTGTAAAGTGTACTGGCAGTCCTTCATTGCACTGGCAGTCCTAACGAGAGAAGCATTGAGACAAGGGTCCCTTCAAATTGTTGCTACGGGGTCCACAAAGTTCTGTCTACGTCCCTGAAAGCTGGGTACTCATGAGAACTACTAGCAATCGCACTGATAGTTGGGGCAATTTCCCTTTGCCCTAACCATAACCCTCACAGACTGCCAGTACACACTACATGATTTCATTAACAACCCTTTGTCCATCCTTCATTACACTGCACTTTATCGCACACGATATCTTCTGGTTGCCTGTGCTGCACGGCCAACTGGAAGATGCCGTATGCGACCCGCAGGAGTGCGCATTTCTGTGTACACACTAGACAATATGCATGATTTGTCGATTCAGTATCACAAATCGTGCAAATATCGTTCTAGTGTGTACACAGCCTAAGCGCATTTTCAGCATACCCCGGCATTAGCAGAGTTGCACGGGATCTGGCGGCTCACTCGCGCCAGGCATCTCACTCTGCATGATGTATTGAGGCTAGGTGTATGAGGACACATCAGTATATAATGAATGAGGCATCACATTTCTCATGAGAGATATATGAAATGACTTCAGAATATAACCACAAGTATTTGCCCAACTAACTCTTTGCTTCTACTTTCGCATATTTTTCACACTGAATTTTTACAATTCTTCAATAAAAAATGAATACAAGACAAAGACAACGTAAAATACAGTTTTTAAATGATAATTTCATTCATTGGCGGGAAAAAGGTATGACTGTAAACACTGTATCCCATCTACAGGTAAAAAAATTACTTCCACCTTTATACGGGAGGCATTTGATATGCCGGCTGTCGGGATCCCAGCGTTCAGTATACCGGTACCGCAATCCCGACAGCCGGCATACCAACAACTATTCTCCCTTTTGGGGTGTCCACGACACCCCGAGAGGGCGAATAAATAGTTTGGCGCGCTGGCAGCATGGCGAGCGCAGCAATCCCGCAAGGGTCTCTTTTGAGCTCACCACGCTGCTTGCATGCCAACGGTCGGGATCCCGGTCCCGGTATGCTGGGCACCAGGATCCCAAGCGCTGGCATAATGTACTACACCCTATTATACAACACCCCAAAATACATGTCCCACATAATTAAACCCATTTTGAGCCTTTTACAGGAGTCTACCTGTAAAATGACAGTCATATTTTGCCAAATTATGGTGGTTATTCATAAACAATTTGACCTTAAAATTAAGATTTTTCTTTTCATCTGCGAACTAATTGCCACATTAACTCCAAATGAGACCCGCATTAACTTAGCTTTTTACCTGCGATGCCGGAACCCGCGGTTAATTGAATTTGGGCCTTTAAGTGATCTCTAGCAACTTCATGGCTGTTTTTTTGCAGCCATTTTCATATAAAAATATATTTTTTAAGATGCACAACATTTTATCATTAATAGCAATTCCATATTTAATTGGTTATTTTTATTTCATGTTGTCATTCGCATTGTATTAAACTCAACATCCAACACTTACTTACCTTAACTAACAGCTTGTATGCAAGCTCTAAAAACCATTAAGGTCTTGTTTAATTAAATTGTCAAAGTGATTAGAAACAGTATGATTTAACATTTATTATGCTGCTATTTTTAAAACCTTGGTCTTGATGGCACGATTGATGTATTTGATAATTCTAGTCACCTCATTTGCTATTAAGTGTCATTAAGCACGCTGTTAGACTGTAATACTTTTTACCTAATTTCCGAAGCCCATCACAGGGCAAGGTCGCCCAGTATGCAGAATAGCCTGCCCAGCGGCTGCATTCGCAATTTAATTGTGGTCGCAGCAACTGTGGATAATCCCTTGCAGCCACAGCTAAGCTGCGTATGCAAACAGTCAGCCACCTTTCTCATACGTCCTAGAGGATGCTGGGGATGCTTCAAGAACCATGGGGTATAGACGGGATCCGCAGGAGACATGGGCATTTTAAGACTTTAAAAGGGGTGTGAACTGGCTCCTCCCTCTATGCCCCTCCTCCAGACTCCAGTTAGATTCTGTGCCCAGTGAGACTGGATGCACACTGAGGAGCTCTCCAGAGTTTCTCAGAAAAAAGACTTTGTTAGGTTTATTATTTTCAGGGAGTTCTGCTGGCAACAGGCTCCCTGCTTCGTGGGACTGAGGGGAGAGAAGCAGACCTACTTATTCTGAGTTCAAAGGCTCTGCTTCTTAGGCTACTGGACACCATTAGCTCCAGAGGGTCCGATCACTTGGTGCGCCTAGCTGCTTGTTCCCGGAGCCGCGTCGTCACCCCCCTTGTAGAGCCAGAAGATAGAAGTCGGGTGAGTATTAGAAGATCAGAAGACTTCAGTGATGGCAGAAGATGGCTTGTTGAGGTACCGTGCAGCGGCAGCGCTGCGCGCCATGCTCCCTCATAAGAATGGCACTACAGGGCGCAGGGGGGGGGGGGCGCCCTGGGCAGCATAAATCCTCAATTTAGTCACTGGCAAAAAGTGTATGACGTGCATGGGGACTGATTACGGACCCCCGCCAGTATAAAGATATAAAATTAAGCAGGACTGAAGCGTGCCATTAAGGGGGCGTGGCTTAGCCCTCACAGCTCTGACCAGCGCCATTTTCTCTTCATAGAAGCTGCAACACTGAGCCTGGCCTCCCACACTGCTGTACAAGTAACAGGGTGCAAAACGGGGGTGGGGGGCACAAGAGATTTGGTGCAAATTATTTGAATATAAAAGCGCTAACAGGTCGGGGCAGTATTTTACTATTTTCAGATTCGGGATAGGCGCTGGGTTGTGAGGTGGCAGAACTCCCTCTGTGCGTCTCTAACAGGCTTTGTTGTGGGTCTGTCCCCTATAGCCCCAGTGTGGTTGTGGGTGTCGGTACGTGTGTGTCAACATGTCTGTGGCTGAGTGCTCATCCCAGGAGGAGGCTGGAGTGGGGACAGAAAAGGCTGTGGGAGTGACCGTGTCGGCCTCGCCGACGGCTGATTGGGTAAATATGTTGAGTGTTTTGAATGCTAATGTGGCTTGGTTGACGAAGAGATTAGATAAATCTGAGTCTAAAAGCCAGACATGGAGGAAATCCATGAAAGATGCATTGTCACAAGCTCAGACTCCTTCGGGGTCACAGAAACGTGCATTTATCCAGATAACAGATACAGATACCGACACGGATTCTGATTCCAGTGTCGACTATAGTGATGCCAGATTAAATTCTAAACTGGCTAAGAGCATTCAGTACATGATTGTGGCAATAAAAGAAGTGTTGCATATAACCGAGGACCCTGCTGTTCCTGATACTAGGGTCTGTATGTATAAAGGAAAGAAACCTAAGGTAACGTTTCCTCTCTCTCATGAACTGAACGCTCTTTTTGAAAAGGCTTGGGAAAATCCTGAAAAGAAGATACAGGTTACCAAAAGAATTCCAGTGGCATATCCATTTCCTTTTGGGGACAGGGAAAAGTGGGAGTCAACCCCCACGGTGGATAAAGCTCTGTCGCGTCTATCCAAGAAGGTGGCGCTTCCGTCTCCTGACACGGCAGCCCTAAAGGATCCTGCGGATCGTAAGCAGGAAAAGACACTAAAATCCATTTATGTCACTATGAGTTCACTGCTCAGGCCTGCCGTTGCTTCGGCATGGGTGAGTAGCGCTATTGAAAAGTGGGAAGATAACTTGTCATCTGAGATAGATTCCCTAGACAGGGATAGCGTGCTTTTGACTCTGGGTCATATCAGGGACGCTGCAGCATATTTAAAAGATATTGGCCTTTTGGGATCAAGGGCCAATGCCATGGCAGTCTCAGCTAGGAGAGCATTGTGGATTCATCAATGGAATGTTGATGCTGACTCTAAGAAGGCGATGGAGTCTTTGCCGTTTAATGGTAGTGTCTTGTTTGGTGACGGCCTCACTGACCTGGTATCTACGGCTACCAAGGGTAAGTCGTCATTTTTACCTTATGTTCCCGCACAACAGAAGAAAACGCCCCACTATCAGATGCAGTCCTTTTGGCCTAATAAATGCAAAAAAGGATGAAGGTCCTCCTTCCGTGCTGCGAGAGGAAGAGGAAGGGGAAAGAGGTCACAGGCTGCGGCAAGTTCCCAAGAGCAGAAGTCCTCCCCGGCTTCTACCAAATCCACCGCATGACGCTGGGGCTCCTCTGCAGGAGTCCGCACCGGTGGGGGCACGCCTCAAGCTCTTCAGTCAGGTCTGGGTACACTCGGACCTGGATCCTTGGATATTAGAAATAATAACCCAAGGGTACAAATTAGAGCTTCAAGACGTGCCCCCTCACCGAATTTTCAAATCGGCCTTGCCAGCTTCTCATCTGGAAAGGGAGGTAGTATGCGCGGCAATACTAAAGCTGAGTCAAAATCAAGTCATTGTCACGGTACCCCCGTCACAACGGGGGGTGGGTTTTTATTCAAATCTTTTCGTGGTCCCGAAGCCGGATGGCTCAGTCAGACCGATTCTGAACCTAAAATCCCTCAATTTCTTTCTGAAAAGGTTCAAATTCAAGATGGAATCTCTCCGAGCAGTGATCTCCAGTCTGGAGGAGGGGGATTTTATGGTGCTGGTTGACATAAAGGATGCTTACTTAAACGTTCCCATATATCCTCCACATCAGGCATACCTGAGGTTTGCTGTTCAGGATTGTCATTACCAATTTCAGACGTTGCCGTTTGGTCTGTCCACGGCACCAAGGATTTTCACCAAGTTTATGGCGGAAATGATGGTTCTCAAGCAGGGAATTACTATTATCCCGTACTTGGACGATCTCCTCATAAAGACGAGATCCAAGGAGCAATTGCTGAAAAATGTTGCAATCTCACTGACGATTCTGCAACAACATGTTTGGCTCCTAAACTTGCCAAAATCACAGTTGGTTCCGATGACACGGCTGTCGTTCCTGGGTATGATTCTGGATACAGAATTACAGAGTTTTTCTTCCAGTGGAAAAGGCTCCGGAAATACAGAACATGGTAAAACAGATTCTGAAACCGGCAAAAGTGTCAGTTCTTCAATGCACTCGGTTGCTGGGGAAGATGGTGGCGGCCTACGAGGCCATTCCGTATGGCAGGTTCCATGCCAGGGTGTTTCAGTGGGACCTGTTGGACAAGTGGTCCGGGTCTCACCTGGACATGCACCGGAAAAAAATCCTATCTTCCAGGAACAGGATCTCCCTTCTGTGGTGGCTGCACAGTTCTCACCTTCTGGAGGGACGCAGGTTCGGGATTCAGGATTGGATCCTGGTGACCACAGATGCAAGTCTCAGAGGCTGGGGAGAAGTCACACAGGGGAGAAACTTTCAGGGAATATGGTCAAGCCAGGAAGCTTGTCTGCACATAAACATTCTGGAATTAAGGGCCATTTACATTTTACAATGGCATTCTGCAAGCGGAACAACTTCTTCGTGGTCTGCCAGTATTGATTCAGTCAGACAACATAACAGCAGTGGCGTACATAAACCGCCAGGGCAGAACAAAGAGCAGAGTGGCGATGGCCGAGGCCACGAAAGTACTTCGCTGGGCGGAAAGACATGCAAGCGCTCTGTCAGCAGTCTTCATTTCATGAGTGGACAACTGGGAAGCAGACTTCCTCAGCAGACACGAACTCCATCCAGGAGAGTGGGGTCTTCATCAAGAGGTTTTTGCAGAAGTGACAAGTCATTGGGGAATTCCTCAAGTAGACATGATGGCGTACCGCCTCAACAAGAAACTTCAGAGATATTATTCCATGTCGAGGGACCCTCAAGCAATAGCAGTGGAAGCCCTAGTGACACTGTGGGTGTTTCCGTCGGTCTATGTGTTCCCTCCACTTCCGCTCATTCCAAAGGTGATAAACATTATAAGAAGAACAAGGGTTCAGGCGGTACTCATTGTTCCAGACTGGCCAAGGAGGGCCTGGTATCCAGATCTTCAGGAGTTGCTCATAGAAGATCCCTGGCCGCTTCCTATACGGGAGGACCTGTTACAACAAGGTCCGTGCATGTATCAGGACTTACCGCGGCTGCGTTTGACGGCATGGCGGTTGAACGCCGGATCCTAGCCAGAAAGGGTATTCCCAGTGAAATCATTCCCACTCTGCTTCAGGCTAGAAAGGAAGTAACGGCAAAGCATTACCACCGTATTTGGAGAAAATATGTGTCTTGGTGTGAATCCAAGAAGGCTCCTACGGAAGAATTTCAGCTGGGGCATTTGCTCCATTTTTTGCAAGCAGGTGTGGATGCGGGCCTAAAGTTGGGCTCTATTAAAGTACAAATTTCGGCCTTTTCTATTTTCTTTTAAAAAGAATTGGCCTCCCTTCCAGAAGTTCAGACCTTCGTGAAAGGTGTGCTACACATCCAACCTCCATTTGTGCCCCCAGTGGCATCGTGGTATCTTAATGTGGTATTGCAGTTCCTGCAATCTCATTGGTTTGAACCTTTACGTAAGGTTGAGTTAAAATTCCTTACTTGGAAAGTAGTAATGTTGTTGGCCTTGGCATCCGCAAGGCGGGTATCTGAGTTGGCAGCTTTGTCTCACAAAAGCTCCTATTTAATCTTCCATGCTGATAGAGCGGAGTTGAGAACTCGTCTGCAATTTCTGCCAAAAGTGGTTTCACTTTCATCATTTCATGTAAACCAGCCAATTGTGGTGCCAGTGGCTACTGACGCCTTGGCGGAGTCGAAGTCTCTTGATGTGGTCAGATCTTTGAAGATCTATGTCGCCAGGACGGCGCAGCTTAGGAAAACAGAGGCTCTGTTTGTCCTGTGGGCTCCCAACAAGATTGGGGCTCCTGCTTCCATGCAGTCTATTGCATGCTGGATCTGTAAAATGATTCAGCAGGCTCATTCTACGGCAGGATTGCCGATACCAAAATCGGTAAAAGCCCATTCTACCAGAAAGGTGGGCTCATTCTGGGCGGCTGCCCGAGGGGTCTCGGCATTACAGCTTTGCCGAGCTGCTACTTGGTTTGGATCAAACACCTTTGCGAAGTTTTACAAGTTTGATACCCTGGCTGAGGAGGACCTCTTGTTTGGTCAATCGGTGCTGCAGAGTCATCCGCACTCTCCCGCCCGTTCTAGGGCTTTGGTATAAACCCCATGGTTCTTGAAACATCCCCAGCATCCTCTAGGACGTATGAGAAAATAGGATTTTAATACCTACCGGTAAATCCTTTTCTCTTAGTCCGTAGAGGATGCTGGGCGCCCGTCCCAGTGCGGGCTGTTTCTGCAGTTTGGTTTTTTGGTTACACTCATGTTGAGTTAAGTACAGTCAGTCTGTGGCTGATGTTGGTCATGCCATTGCATGCGTTGTTGTTGAATGCCATGTTGTATGGCGTGTTTGAGGTGTGAGCTGGTATGTATCTCACCTTAGTTTTAAAAATTTAAAATTAAATAAACCCTTTTCTTCGAAATGTCCGTCTCCCTGGGCACAGTTCCTATAACTGGAGTCTGGAGGAGGGGCATAGAGGGAGGAGCCAGTTCACACCCCTTTTAAAGTCTTAAAGTGCCCATGTCTCCTGTGGATCCTGTCTATACCCCATGGTTCTGGAAGCATCCCCAGCATCCTCTATGGACTAAGAGAAAAGGATTTACCGGTAGGTATTAAAATCCTATTTTTTCCCCAATGGAGCGGCTGCGTCTTACGCCACGCAGCCCCTTGAAAACACTGCCGACCAGCCCCGTTTTTCCCATCCCGCTTCGCAATGCCATATCTCCGCCCCCGCAACACCCTCCACTGTCAATCGTAGTGTTTTGAGAAATTCTCTGGGAGTGGCAATGTGTGTTTAGTGTTAAGGTGTTACAGAACTGAATCCGTTTTGCTCCTGTTCTCTTTTTTAAATCCTACTTGGCCTAAAAAGTTGTATAATGAAAAGGCATCTGTGCTTCATATATTCATATATACAGTTTTCTGCAAGTTCAATTTTGAAATGATTTATACCACTGTTGGAGCAAGTGCTTTATGCAATCATTCAAACACACTTTGCAACATTCCAATTGGGAATGCAGGCAACACAGATCAGATCAGATTCATATAAACTATAGCCAGATCTTCCTAAGCCACTTCCCTTTACTTTCAAGCCACATCACTTTTAAACCAGTTCCACCGCCTTTGCTGCAGTGGGTAGGTATGATCCATAAAACTGAAAGCTGTGAAAGACTTTCAGCTTTAATAATATATAGTGCATTTGATGTTTAAAATCACTGAACAGTTTTTTTATACTATACTATATATGATGTTCTAGTTTGATGTAATTTTCAAATGTATATTGTGTAATTTCTAGAATATCTCTTTAATAATGTTTGCAATTTACGTTGTCCAAAATTACTAAAACATTGGTAACAAAGAACAATGTTTCACTTCCTTTATGCATCAGTTTTGCTCAAATTATATGATACTATCAATTCTTAATTATCTAATTTTATTATGTCATTCATAAGTAAATTGACCATGGTTTACTTTGCAGGAAATGAAACATTTAAAGATTTAAGATATATGCCACGCAACACACCCTGTAAATACTGTATGCCACTGCATCAAGACATGCTTCAAATAATTATGTTAGGAAACGCCTGAACCTGTTTCAATGGGATGTAGTTGATTTGCCGGCGGTCGAGATCCTGGTGGTCAGGATATTGACAGAGCCACATTGGCGAGGTCTTTATGCCAATAACAGCCACTCCTGTTCCCATAGAGCTGAGGGACCAATTCAGACTTGATCACTGTTGTGCGAATTCACACAGCAGCCGATTATTGATTGATTGCGCATGTGTATGCACCGCAATGCGCAGGCACAATGCTAAACAGCGGCAGGATGGTGTGAAAATTTTAATCGCAAGGTGATTGTCAGGAAGTAGATGTTTGTGGGTGGTAACTGGCCGTTTTCTGGGAGTGTCAGGAAAAACACAGGCCTTCCCAAGCATTTTTAGGGTGGCTGTGTGCAGGGCCGAAAGTAGGATTTTCGTCACCCGGGGCAAGGCAGTAATTTGATAACCCCCCTCCCCCCCAAAACAAACAAACAAACACACCGTCAGACTAAAATTATTAGATTATCAAAAATTTTGAAAAAAGGGTATACTATTGGACAATATTCCCCTATGTATCCCAAATTCCCTAAGCGTCACAGCCCCCCCAGTAGTGTGTTCCACTACATGCCCATACATTGCACTATATCACTGCAGTATATCATAACACTTCATCCCTGCACTACATTTTCCTATGCACTGCACTACATCACTATACTACATACAGTAACTACACTACATGTCCCCTATTCACTGCACTATATGCTACACTACATCACTACGCTACATCCCCTTATATACTATATCACATCAGTGCACTACATGCCCCTATATACTGCAATACATTACTACACTACATACACTATATGGTACACTACATCACTACACTACATGCCTATAAGCTACACCAAATCCCCCATTTGGGAGGCAAAGCGGTGGTTGATACTACTAACTGGGAGCACAGTGCCGATAATAAAGTCTGTCTTAAACTCACCACAAAGCTGCTGTAGTGATACTCTTTCAGAGTTGGAGGTTGTCCAGGCTCTTAGTTTCCACTGTCAAGTGGATAGCTAGCAAAGTGAACCTTTGATTTCTGTAACATCAGTGACTGCACCTGTTAGCAAGCAAAAGCCGGGGGAAGGGGGAGGTTGTCCTCTCAATGGTGTGTAGCCAGCAGCTTGTTGTCGGTTGGTGCTGGTCAGGCAGCCAGGATCATAACCTGCTGAAAAACACAGCACCAACAGCTTGCCTCTATAACTTGCACGGTGCACCACATGCTAGTCGCAGAACTGCATGGCAAAGAAGAGAGTTTAAGAAAGTAGCCAGCATAGGAGAGATCCCAGGTACTGGAGCTCACCCGCACAGCGTGGGAGCCAGCTCCAAGCAGACAGGTGGGTCAGAGACACTGTCCTGGGAGCCATCTGCCGTCTCACTGGAGCAGCACAGCACTGCCGGTAAAAAAAAAAAAACCCTGTTCCTCTGTAACTCCTCTGCACTGCCTAAAATCCTGCACCCAGGGCGCATACCCCCTTAGCCCCCCCCCCCTTTCCCCAGTTGTGGCCTCGCTGTGTGACATCAGTTCCGGACCCGATCAGCCTTTTTCTATCGCACTGTAGGAGTAAGTTCTGGGTTACGCACAGAGTGGAAAAATCATTAGATGGTGAGTGAGTCGTGAATGGATTTGCAGATGTCCGTTGTCTGGTGGAATTTTCGAACGGCGTACACATGCATTCACACACTTGCACAGGGCGGCTTTTCACTCTCTATGGGCGGCGACTTTCTGATCACAGCCCTCTGCAAATTTACAGAGGAGCATTCAGGTCTGAGTTAGGCCCTGTATGTGCTTAAGCTTGTGGCAGTAAGGGCTTATTGAAACAGGCAGCAAACCACAGAGTAATTAACCTGGAGTGTACCAGCTTGCAAAGCAAGAGTTAATTGCAGACAGAGCAGACTAAACAATGCAATGGTAACTACAGACAGACTTGGCATGGTATGTTAACTGAAGACTGCTGGACTTGATGTGCACTGGTTACATGATAGGACAATGGTTAATTGTAGCAATAAGATATTAGCTGCTGGTGAACATGGCCAGGCAGTGGTTAACTGCTGGAAACAATCAGGAGCTGGGTGTGTACTGGAACCTGAAGCAGAGTCCAAACCGGTGGCGGAACTCCCATTGGTGCATACATCGGTACCCAAGGCAATGAAGGGGCCCTCAGCCAGCATTGACAGCAGTACAAATAATGAGTCACAGTGACTCATTACAGTATGCTGCAGCCAGCCGCAGGGCATAACAAAGAAGAAGGAGGTGGTCCAGCTGCAGGAGAGGAGGAGGCAGTCCCTTGCCCTCCCCTCTGCTGTTGCCGTGGACAACGTCATGATCTAGCCCCGGCACGGAAACTACCAGTATGGTGTGCTGCAGTTCCGGAACTTCTGCGTCCAGGCTCTTCCGGAGGTCATGATGGATTACCAGGTAGCTGCTGCCCAGAAGCAGGGTAGGGGAGGGGTTTGGGTCAACAGAGGTATAGATCAACCTGACACGTTACTGGGGGCAGGAGGAGGGCCTCAGCATTACTCACCTACTGCAATTTTCCCGATTTTCCTCCCCTGCTCAGTGCCTCCTATTGTACATGTTACGTTCAGCTCTTATTGCTGTACAATGTCCCCACAGCAAACTACCACTGAAGTGATTCTAAAAAATTAAACTGCTGCAGTGGAACTACAAGGTTGCCCACGTTTGAATGAAATTTTGCAATATAGAATAAGTTTGTGTGTATACAATTTTAAAGCTCTGTTAGCTAAAGTGGGCCTGAACGGGGAGGAACTATCTGTCCGCCCACCTTGCCCAGCCACAGCAGCATCAGTCAGCCACTGCCCGAACCCCCCATCCATCTAGCATGCAGTATGCGAACGGTAATGCCCGAACCCCCCATATCCTGCAATGCCGAAACCACCCCCTCCTCTCCAGCATGGAACCGTGGACAGTAGTGCCCGAACTCACCCCCCCGTAGCTTACAGCCACAACAGGAGGGATTCCCCGAGTACCCATCCATGTGTAGCTCCGGCCCAGCGGTTCTCATGGGGTTTGAGAGCTGGCCGACCAGGTGATGTGCTGTTTCCTCCCGACTCCTATACGTAAGCGAGCAGGAGAATGAGTGGGCAGCATGCAGGGAGTGATAGGCATTAAGTGTTGTGGGGATGCTAATTCTGTGGTGGGCATAATTTGTGCAAGGGTTGCTACAACTGTGGTGGGCATTATGTGTATAAGCAGTGTGGTGGGCATTGTATATGTAAGGGGCGCTACTACTGTGGTGGGCATTATGTGTGTATGGAACGCTACTACTGTGGTATGCATTTTATGTGTAAAGGTCCCTTTGCGTGGTGTCATTTCAATTAGGGGCACTACTGTGTGGCCACACCCTTTCTGAGGGACCACACCACTTTTTTGCGGCGTGCGCCTTTTGTGCACATTGTTCCTTTGGAAAGTGTGAGAGGTATAGATGGAGCCACGCTAGTCACTAGAATGGGAGAGCATCTCTGTGCACTCCCGGGGTGACTAGGCGGACGGATCACCTAGTGACGCCGGGAGTGCACGCCTGCAATGGAGCCGCCTCAGATGAGCGCAGCTTCATCTGTAGGGCACATATTTATAGTTTGCATTAAACTCACATACACCCTACCCTTCACCCACTGCCTCTTCCTATCACCATCTCCTGCTCACCCACTGCATATCACTTTTACTCTCTCCCCATCACCCTCTCCCCGTCACCCACTGTCTCTACCTTTCACTCATTATCCATCACCCTCTGTCTCTCCCTGTTTTCCTGTTATCCTTTCCCTGTCACCAACAGCTTCTCCCTGCCACCTCTGTCTTTCCCTGTCACTCACTGTTGCTCATTGTTACCCTCTGCCTGTTCCACTTTTTCTCTCCCCATCACCCACTGCCTTTCCCTGTTACACATTGCCGTGTGGCATATTGTGAACTTTAAATGGGGTGGAGGAGGGCAGCCCAAAGCATATTTTGCACCTGGGCCCACCAATCTCAAGTTCTACCTCTGGTCCAAACAGAATGAATCTAACTGGGAGACTTGCTGGATGAACTGTGTGACAAGGCCGAAGTCTGCAGTAACAGACAGGATACAAACATAGCATCTAAGCTGTGACTTGAGTACAGGTTCAGCTGTACTGGAAATACTGCAGTTAGCCACAGACTTGCAACTACAGGAGGCAGGAGACTGGACATGGATCAGGATCAGACACAGTACAACAGGTACAGGGTGGAATCCAACAGGACACGGTTGCAGGACTGGCAGGGACAGCACACTGAGTACTGAGGCAGGATGCAAGGATATGGGAACACAATGGCAGGGACCAGAACATAGGAACAGACTGGGAACTGTACAGAGTACAGCGACTGCATGACAAGCTCACTAGAGTCAGGAAATAGGGAATATCACCATCAGGCAGGAACTGACCAGAATCTTTAATGAAAGGGAGACAGACCAATCACATGAGTTATCAAGCTGGAGTCAGGTAACAAGGTACTCCAAACAGGTGTATTGCTGTACGTAACAGCCAGCGTCCTAGTCACTAGGAAACATCTGGAATACAGACAGGAAGGAGCCACAGACAGACCAGCCTTCACATAAGCATGTGCAATCACCATTGTAATCCACCTGGCCAGGGTCTGCTTGTGAGCAGGCCAGCCACATTTGTGAAATCCAAACAAAACAAAGAGAGAATCAGATTTTCGAATAGAAGCAGTTCTCTTCACATAGATACGGAGAACCCGTACTACATCCAAAGACCACTCTTTGGAAGACAAATCAGGAGAGACAAAGGCCGGAACCACAATCTCCTGATTAAGGTGGAACGAGGACACCACCTTCGGTAAATAACCGGGACGAGTCCGAAGTACCGCCTGGTCACGGTGAAAAATCAGATATGGGCTAACTACAGGAAAGGGCCCCCAAATCTGACACTCTTCTAGCAGAGGCAATAGCCAGCAAGAACACCACCTTAAGGGAAAGCCACTTAAGATCAGCTGAACCAAGGGATTCAAATGGAGGCTCCTGCAACGCCTCCAAAGCCACCGACAAGTCCCAAGGCGCCACAGGCGGGACATAGGGAGGTTGGATACGCAACACACCCTGAAACCACACCGACAAGGCAGAAATATGAACCTTGAGGGAGGCCAGACGCAGGCCTAAATCCAGGCCCTGTTGCAGAAAAGCCAAAAGTTTGGCTGTACTAAACTTGGAAGCGTCATAATTGTTAGATGCGCACCAAACAAAGTAGGAATGCCAGACCCTATGGTAAATCCGGGCAGAAGCCAGTTTCCGGGCCCGCAACATAGTTTTAATGACCTCTTCAGAAAAACCCTTAGCCCTCAAGACGGAAGCTTCAAGAGCCACGCCGTCGAAGACAGCCGGGCTAGGTCCTGGTAGACACAGGGGCCCTGAACGAAAAGGTTTGGGCGTTGTGGAAGTAGAATTGGACGCTCTGACGATAGGCCCTGCAGGTCTGAGAACCAGTGCCGTCTGGGCCACGCTGGAGCTATGAGAAGCAGATTTCCTTTTCCTTGCTTGAACTTCCGAAATTACCCTGGGCAGGAGTGACACCGGAGGGAACACGTACGGCAGCCGAAACCTCCACGGCACTGCCAGCGCATCCACGAATGCTCCTTGAGGATCCCTTGTCCTTGCTCCGAAGACCGGAACCTTGTGATTGTGTCGAGACGCCATCAGATCTACATCTGGAAGACCCCACTTTTCCACTAGGAGTTGAAACACTTCTGGATGGAGGCCCCACTCGCCGGCATGCACGTCCTGACGACTGAGAAAGTCCTCTTCCCAATTCAGGACTCCCAGAATGAATATTGCCGATATGGCCGGTAGATGGCATTCCGCCCAATATAGAATCCGTGAGACTTCCTTCATTGCCAAACGGCTTCAAGTGCCGCCTTGATGATTAATGTAAGCCACTGTGGTGGCGTTGTCTGACTGTACTTGAACAGGACGGTTCTGAATTAAATGCTGGGCCAGGTTCAATGCATTAAAGACCGCCCGCAATTCCAGAATATTGATCGAGAGGAGAGATTCCTCCTTGGTCCACCGACCCTGAAGGGAGTGTTGCTCCAACAACGCGCCCCAACCTCTTAGACTGGCATCTGTCGTCAACAGGACCCAGTCGGATATCCAGAAGGGATGGCCCCTGCACAATTGTTGGTCCTGGAGCCACCAGAGCAGCGACAGACGGACCTTCGGAGTCAATGAGATCATTTGAGACCTGATCCGGTGAGGCAGGCCATCCCACTTGGCTAGAATCAGCCTCTGGAGGGGGCAAGAATGGAATTGAGCATACTCCACCATGTCGAATGCTGACACCGTGAGGCCCAGCACCTGCATAGCCGAATGTATCGACACTTGCTGACGAGAAAGGAAGCAACGAATCCTGTCCTGAAGCTTCAGGACCTTCTCCTGACACAAGAACAACCTCTGGTTGGGAGTGTCCAATAGCGCTCCCAGATGCACCATGCTCTGAGCAGGGATCAGGGAGGATTTCTTCCAGTTGATGAGCCACCCGTGGGCTTGTAGAAACCGGACCGTCATATCCAGATGACATAGGAGAAGTTCTGGGGAATTTGCCAGAATTAACAAGTCGTCCAGATACAGCAGTATCCTGATCCCTTGATGGCGGAGTACCACCATCAACACCGCCATTACTTTGGTGAAGACTCGAGGAGCCGTTGCTAAACCAAAAGGTAACGCCCGAAATTGGTAATGGAAGTTGCCAATAGCAAACCGCAGGTATTGCTGATGTGACGCTGCTATAGGAATATGCAGGTAAGCATCCTGTATGTCCAGGGAGACCATGTAGTCCCCAGGTTCCAAGGCTAGAACTATAGAGCGAAGGGTTTCCATACGGAACTTGGAAACCTTCACAAACCTGTTCAAGGCCTTGAGGTTGAGAATGGTCCGGGTGGACCCATTCGGTTTCGGGACTAGAAACAGCGGAGAATAGTACCCCCGGCCCCTCTGCGCAAGAGGCACCTGTACTACGACTCCTGTATCCTGGAGGGTCTGTACCACCGAATGCAGAGTGAAAAAGAATCCTGCTGCGATTCGAAACGCGTTGGAGTATAAGAAGAACTAAGCTAACACGAGGACACCAAGGACACGAAGCCAGCCGCCGCCAGCGTCCGAATACCGGAAGTAAACATTGCAACTTCCGGTCTGACGAACGGAGCAGCGGCTAACAGTGCGGCTAAGAGGAGGAGATTGTGAGTTACAGCACTTGAATGCTGTTAGAGACACCAAAAGCCTCCAGCCGCATCTGCATAGGGTAAGTCAGGGAAAGATTCCAGTATAAAAGAACAGACTGTACCCTTCCATAAAAGTGTCCACAAGCTCCACAATTCTTTCAAAAAGGAGCTGTAAACATTGCACTTCTCCCCTTTCCCCTTTCCCATTCCCTTCCCTTATCATACTATTATTTTTTATTTTTATTTTTTATTTTTATTTTTATTTTCATTTTCATTTATTTTTATTTTTATATATTTATATATTTTTTTACATCATATAAATTCTTACTTGTTTCTGAACACTACACATTTGCATATATAAGCGCTCGGTCCAATTTCCATACACGTCAAACAACAACTTGAGCAGCTTTTTTCCACAAGCGCAGCAAACTACATTCATTATTCCATTCCTGGGTATACCCTAGAAGCCGGCCCCCCACCCTGGGATCCCCCAGGGGGAGGCCCGCCCCGTCATGCTTATCGGTCTTGGAAGCTGGCTGACGGGCCACCCAGGCTCTTTTTGGCTTCGGCTTACCAGGTTTGGAAGTGCGAGCCTGCTTGTTGTACGCCTGACCTTTTGCTTTACCTGAAGGAAGAAAGGGGCGAAAGGAAGTACCTTTAGCCTTCGACACAGAAGGAGCGGTACTTGGCAGACAGGCAGTTTTGGCAGTAGCCAAGTCAGCCACTATCTTATTTAAGTCCTCCCCAAACAGAATATCTCCCTTGAAAGGGAGTACCTCCAGGGTTTTTCTAGAGTCCAGATCCACAGACCAGGATCTCAGCCACAATATCCGGTGAGCCAGTACTGACGTAGTAGAGGCCTTGGCTGATAGGATACCGGCATCAGAAGCCGCCTCTTTAATATAGCGAGAAGCTGTGACAATATATGACAAGCATTGTCTAGCATGGTCAGAGGAGATTTCAGCTTCTAACTCCAAGGCCATGCTTCAATAGCCTCTGAAGCCCATGTAGCTGCAATAGTGGGCCTTTGTGCAGCACCCGTGAGGGTGTAAATTACTTTAAGACAACCCTCCACACGTTTATCCGTAGGCTCTTTTAGAGACGTGACGGTAGTGACAGACAGAGCTGAGGAAATCACCGTCCTAGCCACATGTGAGTCCACTGGAGAAGGCGTTTCCCAATTCTTAGACAGCTCTGGCGCGAGGGGATAGCGTGCCAGCATCTTCTTTTGAGGCACAAACTTCGTACCCGGGTTTTCCCAGGGTTCCTGACGTATATCCACTAGGTGATCAGAGTGAGGTAAAACTTGTTTAACCACCTTCTGACGCTTGAACCTATCAGGTTTCTTAGGAGGGACGGATGGCTCGGGATCATCCGTAATCTGTAGAATTAACTTAATAGCCTCCAAAAGATCAGGAACATCCACATGTGAACTACCCTCCCCATCAGCCATATCTTAGTCAGAACCTGTGGGGTCAGTGTAAGTGCCGTCTTCATCAGACGAGGTGTCAGTGACAGGAGTGGATTGTGAGGAGACAAGTGCTCGCTTAGAGGACCCCTTGGATTTAGGCGAGCGCTGGTCAGACTTTTTAGTAGTCAGGGACTGGTTCAACTTCTTCAATTGAGCAGATAAATCGTCCGCCCACGGCGGGTTAGCTGCAGGGACCACATACGGTTGTACCGGCATTGGGGGTCCCATAGGGGGTGTTAGTTTATGAACTAGCGTATGCAGAAGCGTGGAAAAAGCGGCCCATGGTGCTATATTCCAGAGCCCACAGCTGAACCAGCATGCGGGGAATTAATGGGCCTGCTGGCACCTCTAGTTCCACAACAAAGGAAATACCCGAAAAAAATGTCACACACACTGTGAAAGTACAAGTTTATTTACACATACATGCACACTTACACACTCACATATACTTACCTAGTGTCTCACGGAGCCCATTGGTCCCCTTGTCTAGTAGAATCCATTGGGGTACCTGTAAAAAACAAAACAATATACTCACCTATTATCCAGTGAAGATCCGACCTCTTCAGTCCAAGTAGGCATCCACAGAGTTAAAAAAATAACAAACCAAAACACTCGGTCCACGCCACGAAAGGGGATCCATGTTTACACATGGATCCCCTTTACCTGAATGCCGGGACCACTGTGACTGCTGTCACTAGAAGACCAGGCAGCCAATCAGGGAGTGCCACGTCATAACGCTCTGGTGAGTGGCTGTGCGCTCCTGGCCTATCAATCAGGCGGAGCACACTTGCTATAATGGACGATCACGGTCCTCCATTATAGTCTATGGTGGGAAAATTGCAGTCTGCGGCTAACCGCAAGGGTAATTGAGGTCACTCTTGTGGGTACTTGCCTAATGGCCACAGGATTATAAGGGCCCTAGGCTGATAGCTGATGGTCCCCTTTTTCCAGTGGTACCAGTTTTTTGAAAGTCAGCCCTGGGGAACCGGAGATATCCGACTTTAAAGCAGTGGTCCCCATCCAAGCCTGTTAAATTTTCTTCCCAGCCAGATATCTCTGGTTCTGTCTGACTTAGAGTTTCACTGAGGATATAATCCAAAAGCTGTGATTATCCCCTTTTGGTGGACACTGGCAGCTTGTCTCTTCTATGCTCAAAACCAGAGATTATCAGCCTTCCAGCAGCTGGTCCCTGTTTCAGCTTTACATGCTTGGTATGCAGTTTTATATTTTCGATGGTGGATTGCTCTGGATCCTGATCACTGATTCCCAAGTCCCCAGTACCTCCTGAAAGGTGGGGCTCTCTAGTTTTCCATTTCTTTGAAAGCTAAAAAATCTATTTCCAGGAACAGGATATATCTGCAGTCAAGCAATACCACCCTGGAAGTTATGTGCCGGGGTCCCTTTATTCAGCCCAATGCCCCCTTCTACAGTTTAGAGTTCTCTCTCCCACCCCATCTCTCACCATCTGTGCAGTAAAAGAGTAATTAGCAGAAATTACTGCTCCAGGTCCTACATGATGAGCAGAAGATAAAACACCCCCTGCCGGGCCTGCAGGACATCAAAGCTGCCACTGATAGCACCCCCCACCCCTACCACTGGAGGATGGGTAGGGGCCCCAGTGCTTTGCTTTGCCAAGGAGCCTACACTGCTGGTAAGATGGCCCTGAATTCACAGTATGCTCCTGATGCCTTCTAAGTGCTATTTTGGGGGTTAGCATTCCACTCAGGACTACTGTAAATATTCCACAACTTTAGAGGACATTCCACATTTATAGTGGTCTCAGGTCAGCGTCACACTAAGCACTTCTATATTCCTTTATTGTGCATGCAGTCAGAGTACTGCCGCCAATCACTTTGCTTACAAGATCTGCTTAAATGGATCAACATACAGTATATTCCTATATTATTGGAAGCTCTGTTTAGATACAGTAATACCCAGTAATGAGAAACATCTGCAGTCTTTATTCAGATGTATCTTTTCACTTATTTAATGAAAGATTTTAATTGGTGTCATTTGACTAAGCGACGAGGCGTATGCAACTAAGGGAAAACATTCACATCATCTTCTCACCTTTGTAATAAGAGTGAAATGCTCCCTAATTAGTTGGGAGATATAACGTTAAAAAAATATTGTAAAGTAAATTCAAGCCGGCATGTACTGCTAAATCAGTCTTTTGTTTTTAATCTATAAAGGAAATGTTAAAACATATTTGGTACCAAATGTAAAATATATATAATTTAATTCACACAAACAACTTTTGCTCAACATAGAAATACAGTTATCAACATTTGCAAATAGTTTCAAGGAGCACTGCAATAAGCAGTTCCATTATGCAAAGTACTGTCTCGGTGAAACTCGATGCACAAAAATCCTCATTATTTCACACTTAATTAACTCTGTTACAATGTAATTTTTCTTTAATAATCTGTTTTTATTAAAGACAATACAGATACAAATCGGTACAAAGTCAAGAAAATATACATCATCAAACACGTAAAAATTAACGGTACACAACAGTGTGCACCAGTGCAAATGTAATTGAATTGATGTGTCTAACATCGCATAAATCTGTATTAACACATTTCAAAACAGAGAGGAAGAAAATAGATAAAAAAGAAAGCAAGAGAAAGGAAAGAGAGAGTGGGAAAATGACCAAGAGCCGAGAATGTATAAAAACCTCCAAATACATACAGTATATCAGTAACAGGTCGCCAACCATATCATTTCATGGAAGAGATATACTAGGGTATTCAATTATCCGCAAATTCGCGGCAATTTTTCGCCCGAAAATTTTTCGCGGCAATCGGCCAAAAATTGCCGCGAAAACACTCCATTTTTCGACCTATTCAATTCCGACCGGGTTTCACGTGAAAATTCTTGCAGTGAAAAGTGCAGGTGAAAATGGGAAACTCAGCCTGTACCCCAAAAAATGCTAAACTAACATAGGAAAACAGAAGAGAAGTGTGTTAGAGATCACATTAGAGAGTTTTTGGGGACTTAAATTGTGTGAAATGGCGGTTATATGCATTTTTTTAAATGCAAAAAAATGATAGAAAGCAAGTTTTTTTGAGCAAAATAAATGCTCTCATTAAATTTGGGGTACATGAAAATGGGTATAAGTATATATTTGGGTCATTTTAGGGTACTTTAAAAAAAAGTGGAAACAGACCGATTACTCCCATCTGCAAGCCTAAAAAACACCTGTCCCACTCATAAAGCACCCCAATATACCTGTCCCATACCTTGAACCCCAATTTCCATCAATTTTTACTTTTTCACCCCAAAAATGACATGTCATTATTGGCCAATTAAAAATAATTAAAAACTTCAACGTGCCTAATTAGTCATAAAGGGGGGTGTCCCAGGAGTTCTGTACCATATCCAAACATTTTTACCTTAAAATAGTGACTTTTCCCAACTTTTCACCTGCTTCAGAGAAGGTGAAGTGAAATTAGTGAAAACATGATCACCGATAAATTTTCCAGGATAATTGAATAGGCTGTAATTGCATTTCACGTGAAAAGTCTGTTTTTTCACCCGAAAACCGGACTTTTCACGTGAAAAGTCCGTTATCACTGCTAATTGAATATGGCCCATAATCTTTATAGATGCCAGAGGATTTATATTCCTTCCAAGGCAGCCATATGGTTGTAAACTCGGTCAGTCTATCCCTGAAACTCAGGAGAATATTCTCCATATTCATATAGTAATCTAGTCTGGAAAACTAGGTGTTCCGAGTAGGGGAACTATTGGATTTCCACAGAGTAGGGATCACCAAACGGGCAGCATTACTGAGGTGTCGCAGTAGCGATGTCTTATAAGTGGACAAAGGTATAGAAGAGTGATTCAATAACCAAAAGGCTGGATCAGAGGGGACAGGGGCATGGAGGGTATGTCCTGAGACGGATATCATGTCATCCCAAAAAACTTTAATGAGGGGGCAGGTCCACCAAATGTGCAGTAAAGAGCCCAAATCTTTATGGCATCTCCAACAAGCGAAGGAAATAGATGGGGAAATAGCATGTAGAAGAGAGGGATGTCTTACCATCTCATCAATATTTTGTATTGTGTTTCTCTCACCTGCACACAGATGGAGCTTCCATGTGTCTTGAGAAATATAGATTCCCACTCCCTATCTGAAAGTGAGAGATTCAGATCCCTTTCCCATTTTTGAGTAAAGAGAGGGGAGTTTGGGAGTCGGACATTTGCAATAACTTATATAGGGAAGATATCATATGTCTAGGGTGCATAGGTGTAACACCGATCCTTTCGAATGAAGTAAATTCCCTAGATGCCTGTCGATACGTATTACCCGTATATCGGAAGTGCTGCAATTGCAAGTACTTCCAGAAATCAGCCTGTGCGATATCCCACTTCGCCCGTATATCTGAAAATTGTTTAACCCCCAGACGGTTGCGCCAGCTGACCCACGCTAAAGAGTCCTTCCAGGGCCCAGTTTTGATAATAAGAGAAGGCGAGGCCAGGTGTAAAAGCAGAGTTACCCAAAAAAGAGGCGAGGGGGCCAAAGTCTGAAGAAATACATGGTTTCCGTCGCAGCCATTTCCAAAAGGAAATTGTAGGGGAGATAGTTGGGTGAGGGTTTGAGAGTTTAGGTAAGATCGGGAGCCACGGGAAAATTTCAAGGTGTTGTTGGACATATAAGCCCTCCAAGACCACCCATTGCTTGACTTCCCGGTTTCTGGTCCAGTCCAAGACCCTGTTTAACAGGATTGCATGATAATAACTTTTTATATCTGGGAGTTGGAATCTGCCCTGTCACGACGAGCATGACAAGACGGATCTGCTAATCCTGGGCTGTTTTCGAAACCATATAAATTGTTGGATCAAGGATCATATGGACCGGAACCAGGAATCCGGGATTCGGATGGGTAACGTTTGGAGGAGATAAAGTAGTTTGGGCAAGGTGTTCATTTTCCCAACATTAATTCTACCTAGCCAGGAAATACTGCGGTGTTACCATCTACAGTAATCTTTTTTAACTGATTGAATTAAAGGTTAAAAGTTCAGGGACAGTAAACGCGATAAGTCACTGGGGAGTTGGACCCCTAGATATGTTATATAGGAATCCTTCCATATAAACAGGAAAGTGTTTTTTAAGACAGCTAACGTTGAGGAAGGAATGGAAATATTAAGAGCATATGATTTGGACGCATTGACCTTGAAGCTAGAAAGTGAGCTGAAAATGTCCAATTCACACATGAGGTGTGGAAGTGAGTGAGTGGGTTGTGTAATAATTGTCAATAGGTCATTGGCAAATAAGGTTAGTTTATAATTGGTGTTGCCCACTTGTAGGCCTGTTTAATGGTTGTTCGCCCTAATAGCCCTAGCCAAAGCTTCAATACAAAGTACAAATATCAGGGGGACAAGGGGCACCCATGTCTTGTTCCATTACTGATAGGAAAATGATCAGATAAGACCCCATTAACCTGAACTCGAGCAGATGGCCGTGTGTAAAGAGACAACACTCTATGAAGTGCCTGTGGGCCCAACCCGATGCGCTCCAGTACAGCCCTCATGAAATCCCAATTGATCCTATCAAAGGCCTTTTCGGCATCTGTTGATAATAATATGGTAGGGGTCTGACTTTTAGAAGCCAAGTGTATGAGTCTGAGGATCTTTGTGGTATTGTCTTTCGCCTACGGCCTGGGACAAAACCCAGTTGATCGTTGTGGATAAGAGAAATTCATTCAGTCTAAGAGCCATCAATTTAGCGAAAAACTTAAGATCCACATTAAGCAGGGATATGGGTCTATAACTGGAGCACACTGAGGGGTCCTTCCCTTGTTTAGGAATCACAGTGATGTGGGCTTCCAAAGATTGACTGGAGAAGGGGGTATCAGCCAAGATGGAGTTAAAGGCTTGTAATAGCCTGGGGGTGAGGACATCTTTAAATATTTAGTAGTAAACAACTGTAAAGCCATCTGGGCCAGGACTTTTGCCTGAGGGTGTAAAGGATATAACTTGTTCAACCTCTTGTAAAGTAAAAGTTTTTTCCAATGAGTCTCTATCAGAGGGGGGCAATGTAGGATATGCCACTTTCTGGAGATACATTCTGGATTTCAGTAGATTAGAGAGGGGATCGTGGGCAGGAGAGGGGTCACCCAGATTATATAAGGTAGAGTAATCATGTTTAAAACAAGCTGCTATCGCAGGTGATTTAAAACAGAGGGAGCCTGCACTGTTTTTCATGGTGGGAATAAATGAGGCCACCCTCTGAGATCTGAGTGCCTGTGCTAGTAAACGGCCTGGTTTATTACCCCATTGATAATATTTATTACTGCATTTAAGCAGAGAGACTTAGGTTTTGTTATTGAGGACTTTCTTCCATTGTGCACGGGCTTCAGTCAGTTCAATTAAATCAGATGGGGACAGGGAGGATTTGTGGAAAGTCTCCAAACAGTGGATTTTATGCAATAGTGTAGTGGTTAGAGCCATCCTGTCTTCTTTTATGTAAGAGCCTAATTGGATCAATTTGCCCCGTATAAACCATTTATGTGCTTCCCAAACAGTTATTTTCAAAACCTCTTCTGTGTCATTAATGGAAAAATAATTTGATAGCATCTTATCAAGTTCACCCTTGCAAAATTTGTCATGGAGGAGGGTTTCATTAAGACGCCAAGTCCAAGGGCCAGTGGATCGAGATGGGGCAGACAGAGACATAAATACTGGGGCATGGTCCGACCAAGTAATGGAGCCAATGGAGGCGTCTACTAGCAAGGGGAGGTGACTGTGACTTAAGAATAGGTAATCTAAGCGCAAGTAAACCTGGTGTGGGTGGGAGAAGAATGAAAAATCCTGGTCAGAAGGGTGTGTAACCCTCCAGGAATCAGCAAGTTGAAGTTCATGAAATACTCTCTTAACCTGTTTGTGTTTTTGTTTGTAAAATTTAGGGGCAGGAGGGGAAGTGTTGATGAATGGGTCCATAGTCCAATTTAAGTCGCCTCTCAAAATAACAATACCTAATAAAAGGGTTTCAAGATGGGGAAAATGAGAGTGAAAAAAGGATAGTTGGTCCTGATTAGGAGCGGAGAGCGCTATGAGTGTGTATATTTGTGAAAATATAGTGCAATTGACCACTAACAATCTACCAGGAACCAATTTGTGAACGGAGACATCAGCCACCTGTAGGGATTTAGAAAAACGTATAGCGACCCCCCCTTGGATTTGCTTTCAGGGTTATTGGAGTAGAATGCAAGGGGAAATCTATGGTTTGTAAGGGAAGGGTGGTGGGCAGAGATTTTAAAGTGTGTCTCCTGTACTAGAGCAATATCTACCCTGTCCGACCACAAAGTCCTAAAAAAGTGGGACCTCTTTTCAGGGATATTAAGACCTTTAGTATTTATTGAAGCAATTTTTAGCCTACCAGGAACAGACATTAAATTGCATAATAGTACAATGTAGCTGGAATCTCGGATAGGTCAATAAAGAGAAATAAGAGAAAATATTGAAAAGGAAGAGAAGACAAAGAACAAGACACATAAAATAGAAACATCAATAACAAAAGAAACCCGCCATGGGAGGACTGGTAAATTTACAAACCAGAAGTCCCAAAGGGCACTATGGCCGTGTTCGGGAACGGGGTGAGGGAGTCACCTCTGAAGGCACAATATAAACTAGTAACATTAGAAAAATATGAACTGTCAGTAACTATAACTTTTACAACCATTGTAATTACTATAGAAAGTTCCAGGTACATGTATGAAACTTGAGGGGGGGCAAGTAAAACTGGGTAGTTGCTATATAGGGTAGCGCAAAGCGCATCTCACCCGTCCGACATCACCTGAAAAGTTCAGAAACCTCTGCGAACTGGAAGAAGAAAGTCCATTTTCAGGTCACCCGGGAAAAATTAGATCAGGTCACGGAAGAGTCTTGGCTAGCAGTAAGGGCTTTAGAGATCTTCTTCTGGGAATTATGTACAACTTGCCATGACGCTCCAATTCCAGATGGTTGAGGCGGATGTAGAGCAGGGGAAATGAATTCCCAATCAGGAATCTCGGGAGACCGAGACCAGAGCAGAGCGTGGGAAGGTCGAATGGAGTGTATAGTGTGTGGATCTTCCCAGAAGATGAGACCTGAAGGTTAAAAGGGAAGCCCCACCGATATTTCAGCTGACACTTACAGAGTTCCTCCGTGATGAGCCGGAGGGCTTTTCTTTGTTGGAGAGTGTGCCAGGAAAGATCCTGGTAGATGGAATTTGGCTCGCCATTAAAGTCCAGTCCATCAAGCCGTCACACTTTACCCATGATCTCTTCCTTCTGAGAACAGTAGTGCAAGTGACAAATGACGTCACGGGAACGGTCTGTAGGGAGCCCTCTTGGTTTAAGGGCACGATGAGCTCTATCGAATGTTATGGTGTTAGCTGGGTCTTTTTCCAGGACCTCGTTGAAGATTTTCGTCAGCTTGTTTGGGGGACATCCTCAGGAATACCTCTCACCCGTACATTATTCCTTCTACTCCTGTTATCCAAATCCAACACGTTTGACCGCAGCGACCGGATTTCAGCCGATTGGGCTGTGATAACATCAGTAAGGGATCTCATAAATACATCAGCAGAGTCACAATGTTACTCCAGGTCGTTCATCTGGTCAGAAAGCTGAGAGATATCATGTTTAATAGATGCTAGCTCTCTACGCATGGTATCCTGGAGGTCCTTTTTGGTAGGTAGAGTTTTCTTAAATGTTAAAATGTCCTGGAGAGCTGTTTCTCCCTGAGCGTGTGGATCCATCAGTGGGGGGCGGTGGGAGAAGTGGATTGACAGGAAGAGGGACTGGAAGGAGAGAGATCTCCAGAGGGTTTAACAGGAGTAGGTTGTAGAAATGATCTCATTCCCGTCTGGGACGCGGTCTCACTAGGTTGCATTGTATTCCCTTTCTTTTTCTCGGATCGGACCATGCTGAGATTAGGACAGATAAATAGGTGAGGTCATGTAGCAGAGAGCCTAGCATCAAGGAAACTGCTCAGTTTGCTGTTAAGTGCCGTCAGTATGGTGACTCCTGGTGGAATGGCATCAGAGTGCCATTAGGCAATTTTCAGCCATAAGGACAAGGAGAACACATCGCATACATGCATTTTCACTTCCAGCGAAGAAGGGGGCGAGTATGGGGCAGTGACTCTGTCACCAGTGCACAGCAAGTGATCCAAAATTGCTTGTAATGTCTGTCAATGCATGTATATAAGTAAGAGTGATGGAGCTATAAAGGTGAATCTGTGTATGCAAAAGAGTCACTAGAGGTAGCTCCAACCCAGTGTATGCACTTCACAAGGACAGTCTATTGTAATACAGTGAAACACTCATCAGAAAGGAGTAACTGTAATTACTGCAGGTGTGTCTCATGTCACTGTAGGGACAGGCGGCCCTCCAGCCGAACCAGGTGTGAAAGGGCCAGCAGCAGTAGGGGCAAAGGAAATATCTCACCAGGCAGTGTGTGGCTACGATAGTGCTCCCCAGCTTGTGTGAAAGATGGCCACCAGTTAGTAGAGGGAGGCAGCAGCAAGCGGGCACCTCCTCACTCCAGGTGTGAGCAGACCGAAGTTAGGTGTCAGGAGGGGTGGGCGGGCTGAGCACCGAGTCCACAGGGAGCCACGGCAGTGGCGGGCACCGCAGGCTGTGTCCGGTCCTGCGTCTGCGGGTGGCCATGCAGGCCCAGGGAAAGAAAGGCTGGCAGGTGTCAGGGGCGGTCCAGGGGCCATGCGGGCAGTATCCACTGCTAGCCAGTGGGCGGAGGTAGGCAGCAGACGTGAGCCGCTCGGCGGGCCTGGGGCGGGAGAAGCGCTAGGCCGTGCAGCGGACACCGACCACTTCCACTCCGGGTTGAAAGGGGAAATTTAGTCACTGGCTTTAGCAGGGGAGACAGGCAGCAACCTGCGAAGAGGTAGGAAACCACTCCCTGGCTCTGCGAACCTGACTCCTGCAATAAAGAGAGTGTCCAGGCTCCAGGGAAGTAGGTGGGGAGAAGATATGAGAGGGGTGAGCCTCAGTAAAAAGCTTTCAAGGGCTACTATGGCTGGAGCCCGTAATGAAACATGTCCTGTCTCAATGGCTGCCAAGCCATGCCCCTCAAGTCCCAATGTAATTTTTTTAATTTCAAATACTCATCATTAATGCACATAGAATCCCTTAGAATGTAAGCTCTCACGAGTAGGGCCCTCTTCCCTCATGTGCTTATACTTTTCTTACTTTAATAATCCTCAACTGCCCAGATCCCACAGTTTTTTGACCACCTGGAACGTATCTCTATGTTTACTGGTGTAGTTATGCTTAGTTGCCCTGTACTTGTCCTATATTGTATTCAACTGTAAGTCACTGTTTTCCTATTTTTTATGTGCATTTGTACTCTGTAATTGGGTGCTGCGGACCCCTTGTGGCGCCATATAAATAAAGGATAATAATAATAATAATAATAATAACATAAACCTCCAAATAATATTTTGGTTTCAGTTTTTTACTTCATTTAAGATACATGTAATGAATAAAACACATTAATTATAACAATTCATTGTACAGGTAGAAAAAGATCGACATACACACAGATCTAAGGTAAAGGGTATAAGTGGATCTGAAAATTTAAAGGGACCAGGCTGGTGAAAGTGTGATGGTTGGAAAAGGAATTTCTGAGGATAGTATTTAAAGAGGAGTTCGGGTAAGCTTCTGTAAAAAAAAAAACTGACAGGTTTCAGGGAAATCTTAAAGGTTCACCTCTGGAAGAGAAAATGATAACCTTTAGAACTGGTAGTAACTCATTGCTTGGTTTACTAAGAGCAACCTTGGTAGGTGATGTGGGTCGAAATTCACAGAATTACATTTTGTCCTCCATGCGCCGCCCCCCCTTTCACCGGCTGATATCAACAGTAAACTTGACAGACTGGGAGGGTTGATAGAATCCTCTAGTTATCCAAATCACTGAGCCTCGACCTATATGATCCCTTCAGTTTGGTTTGCTTTATTTGGGAAGTACTGCACTTTGTGTGTGCAAGGATTTAGCTCCTCACCCATCTCCTATGTCTCCCATATGGAGTCATCCATTGTTTCTCCTGAGTAATTGTAACATTATGGCCTCCTTCTGGCAGGGGATTCATATTCATAGATTTTACCATTTGCAAGGTAAATTGTCACTGTCCTCATCTGAAGACCTTCAAACTCGCCACTCCATTTCTTCCTACTACCGCTACCTATATCTGCAAATTGTCAGCTTTGTTCAAATGCAATCTCAGTTCCATACCTTTCAACCACTGACCTCATTCAAACGTCTTTAAGTTTATCCTATGAGCCGTAAAGGCAATATATCAGTTTTATATCATTCCATTCTGGCACCATCTTCCCCTGACCATGAACCCTATGAATTTCCTTGGGAATCTGGCATTACAGTCCCCATTGATGAATAGGGATGGACAACCATTAGATACAGAAATGCTAAGGCTTCCATCAGTGTGGCTGTATGCAGGCCCGGCGCTACCCGCTCAGCAAAGGGATGCAGTGCAGGTAGGCGCTGGGCAGGAGAGGCGCCTTCACTGCTCTGCATCCCTGCTGAAGCGCCGTCCTGTCCCCCCTGCTGCTGGCTGCTGCGTCTGCCCTGTCACACTGACAGGCAGCCGCAGCAGCGCCGGCAGCATGACTCCTTCTCCTCTCTCCCCTGTGACAGTGAGAGGACAGGAGTGTCAGTTTGCGGTCTGACGAAAGGGGGTGGAGCTACATAGACCAAGGGGGCGGAGCTACACGGACCAAGGGGGCGGAGCTACACGGACCAGGCTAGCAGACTGTGGAAGATCTGGCCAGCAAGATTGTGGTAAGGGGATGCAAAAAGAGTGTGAGAGAGAAAGTGTGTGTGTGTGTGTGTGTATGTATGTGTGTGTTTGTTTGTATTTAAAAAGGGGACGCTGTCTGCCGTAATGTGTAAAAAGGGAGACACTGTTTGCCGTAATGTGTAAAAAGCGGGACGCTGTCTGCCGTAATGTGTAAAAAGGGGACTCTGTCCGCCGTAATGTGTAAAAAGGGGCCGCTGGCTGCCGTAATGTGTAAAAAGGGGGACGCTGGCTGCCGTAATGTGTAAAAAGGGCACGCTGACCGCGCCCCTATATTTTTTGCATGCGCCTCCGGCGCGCACTACCCCTATTTTACATGCAGGGGAGGGGGGCGATGCCCTCTCTTGCACACAGCAGTAAAATGTCTAGTTACGGCACTGTCTGTGTGCAGGGCCGTAACTAGCGCTGCACAGAGTGTTTGTGGGCAGAGAGTTCACATCCATAGGCGTGCACGGATCTCCTGCAGCTCGGGGGCCCAAGAGGCCATGTTAACCCCCCGGCCCTGCATGTAAAGTATGGGAGGGCGCAAATTTATATTTTGCAGGAGGGCGCCGAACACCCTAGCACCGGCCCTGGCTGTATGGAAATGTGCTACTAGGTATATACCGAGTGGTCTTCAGGTTGCCGACTGTCGGGAGCCCGGCGCACAGTATACCGGCGCCGGAATCCCGACAGCCGGCATACCGACAGTTTATCTCCCTCGTGGGGGTCCATGACACCCCTGGAGAAAGAATAAATAGCGTTGCGCGCCACCGTGCCCGCAAGGGGCTCATTTGCGCTCGCTCACTGTTGGTATGCCGGCGGTCGGGCTTCCGGCACCGGTATGCTGGTCGTCAGGAGCCCGGCCGCCGGCATACCATACCGCACCTGTATATACCAGATGGTAACTGGTGCCATCTAAACTGCACAAGATGTTCCCATCGACATCAAGTTCCTGCTGGAGACAATGTAGGGAGGTTGGTACATTTACTTAACACTTTGTGTTCCCCTCGTTCTGGGACTAAGTATGGAATTTGATGACATAGTCATTAGGTATGTCAGTAGTACCCGTGAAGCTTCTGTAGCACTTTTAAATGCATCAGTGCATCATACTGATAAACCTCTAGAGTTCTAGACAAACTAGTGGTCCATATTTGTAACACTGACAAATTCCTAACAGCTAAGAACTGGAAGTCTCCTGTGGTACCTTCAATGGAATATATCATGAGCTTACAAAACAATTCCCTGGCCACCTTTCATAAGGTTTGGTCACCGTGGTATCAGTCC
Source organism: Pseudophryne corroboree (assembly GCF_028390025.1). Classification (NCBI taxonomy): domain Eukaryota; kingdom Metazoa; phylum Chordata; class Amphibia; order Anura; family Myobatrachidae; genus Pseudophryne; species Pseudophryne corroboree. The sequence goes on along the minus strand of NC_086444.1, from coordinate 185,252,555 downwards.
CAGTCTGATCTCTGCAAACTTTCCATGGTCTGTGGCTGTGCTAACTTTCCCTTTTGCCCCCTTTCTCATTCTTTTTGATCCACTCAGTTTCTCCTACTGCATTTGACTTTACTTTTCTCAAAATGTTTGTTGTTGCTCTTCCGATTTTCTATTACTTTTTCTTTTCTTTATCCTTTTTTCCTTTTTATTTTTTGGTATTGTGTGTTACACACTCCCTTATGTATTTATTTATTTATTATTATTATTATATGTTTATACTGGTTGCCCCGGTGAGCAGAAGGCTGGTCATATGGGCCACTGGCACACCATGGTTTATTAACATAAGCCTTTCATCTATTGTTCTCAGCTGCAATACAATACAGAGAACAATACAGCAGGGGATTAAGTCATTACAGTAGGGGATTAAGTCTGATTGACCTGGCTCAATTAATCCTATTAATGGCCAAGATAAACGTGGACCCATCTGTATGTATTCTTGTATTATGGGTTTATTATTTTCTCATTGTTGTTAGTACAATTTTGTTGATTGGGTACTAAGCTTACCATTACTATTGTAATTTTGTTTTTTTGAAAAATAAAATAAAACTTCTTGTTTTCAAAAACAACAAGAACAAAAAGTCACAGCCGTGTCTTTAATACACAGTGAGGAATAGCCGATAATGCTTATATCGGGACCTATTTTACATAGATATGCTACTGAAGGTGCATACATGCGGTGTGATGTATGCTTACGATTTTGACTATATAGTCAAAATTGTAAGGAAAGTTAGTCAATATCGCACCATGGGGGTGATTCAGAGCTGATCGTAGGTGTGCTAAGCACATCTACGATCAGTTACTCATACATGTGAGGGGACGCCCAGCAGAGGGCTAGTCTGCCCCGCATGTCAGGCCCTAACCCCCCCCTGCATGGGAGTGAAAGCATCGCACGGCGGCGATGCTTTTGCACCCACCGAGTAGCTCACTGCCTGCGCAGCACTGCACTGGCAGGCGGCCACCCGCCACTTTCCAGGTTGCAGCGGCAGCATGTGATGTCACGCAACCACCACAGCCCGACCCCGCAATGGTCCAGTCACGCTCCCTCCCGCCCCGCGACCACCTTTGCCTGTCAATTAACTAACACGTTTCTTACAAAAATGCTCACGCTCCGCTGAACGCTCCTGGAGGAAATCTCACTCTCTGCCGGACTACCTCCATTTCAAGTTTATTCTCTCCACCTACAGCTCTGCTCTTTCCCTCGCCAAGCAATCCCTTTTCCAAGCACTCATCTCTTCTCAGTCCTCCTGTCCACGCCGTCTCTTTGAAACTTTCAACACTCTCCTTCGCCCCCCTCCTCCTCCCCTCCCATCCTACCTCACTGCCACTGACTTTGCCTCCTTCTTCATCTCCAAAATTGAGTACATCCAACACGACATCTCCCGCCGTCATCCCTCTGCTACCCCCTGCCCCCTTTATCCCTCCCCTCCATCTATACCACCCTGTCCTCCTTCCGTCCCACTTCAGAAAAGGAAGTCCACTCCCTCATCTTATCCTCTCCCCCGTCCACCTGCCCACTGGACCCCCTTACCTCCCGTCTTCTCCTCTCCCTCTCCCCCACTGCCTGCTCCCACCTTGTTCACCTCTTTAACCTGTTCCTCTCTACTGGCATCTTCCCCTCGCCATTCAAACATGCTCTGGTCTCACCTATTCTCAAAAAACCCAACCTCGACCCCTCATCACCCACTATCTACCGCCCCATCTCTCTTCTCCCTTTCGCCTCCAAATTACTTGAACGACTAGTCTATAGCCGTCTCACAAGCTACCTCTCTGACAACTCCATACTCGATCCACTACAATCTGGCTTTCGCCCACTCCACTCAACTGAGACTGCCCTGGTGAAAGTCATCAATGACCTGCTTTCAGCCAAATCCAGGGGCCACTTCTCTCTGCTTATCCTTCTGGACCTCTCTGCTGCCTTTGACACCGTAGATCATCCTCTCCTCCTCCGCACACTCCAAAACGCTGGCCTCTCTAGCACTGTCCTTGACTGGTTTTCTTCTTACCTCACTAACCACTCCTTCTCTGTGTCTGCCTCCAGCACCACCTCACACCCTTCCATCCTTTCTGTTGGTGTCCCTCAGGGTTCTGTCCTTGGACCCCTTCTGTTCTCCCTGTACACCTCTTCCCTGGGTGCACTCATTAACTCATTTGGCCTTCAATACCACCTCTATGCTGATGACACACAACTCTACCTCTCCTCTCCTGATCTGTCCCCCTCTGTCCTCTCTCAGGTTTCCAGCTGCCTCTCCGCAATCTCCTCCTGGATGTCTGAACGCTCTCTGAGCTCAACATGGACAAAACTGAAATCATCATCTTCCCCCCATCTAGAGCAACACCCCCGACCAATATCTCCATCATTGTTGACAACACCACCATCTCCCCTGTTCCCCAACTCCACTGCTTGGGCGTCACTCTTGACTCCTCCCTCTCCTTTGCACCCCACATCCAAGCTCTGGCACAATCCTGTCGTTTCCAGCTACGCAACATTGCTCGTATCAGGCCATATCTCTCCCAGAGTGCAACTAAACTCATCATCCACTCACTGGTCATCTCACGACTTGACTACTGCAATGTTCTCCTCACTGGCCTCGCTTGCTCCCATCTTGCTCCCCTCCAATCTGTCCTGAACTCCGCAGCTAGGCTTATCTTCCTCTCCCGCCTCCCCACATCTGTCACTCCCCTTCGACAAAATCTACACTGGCTCCCATTCCCTTACAGAATCCTCTTCAATCTCCTCACCCTCACATACAAGGTCATCTCTAATTCCACTGCTCCCTACATCTCCAATCTCCTTTCCCTTCATACTCCCTCCCGCCCCCTACGGTCGAACAATGACCGGCGCCCATCCACCACCCTGGTCACTGCTTCCCATGCACGAGTTCAGGATTTTGCCCGTGCTGCACCCCTTCAGTGGAACGCACTCCCCCGCTCCATTAGACTCTCCCCGACCTTGCAAAGCTTCAAACGGGCACTAAAAACCCACCTATTCATCAAAGCATACCCTCCCGATGCATAACCCAGTGCTGAAGCCGCGCCTCCACCCCCCTGCCTCATGCCGTGAACATCTCAGCTTTGCTTGCATACTGCCATCAGTCTACCTCCCACTTGCCTGCACCTCTTGTCATCTGTCTGTCGCTCCTCCCCACTAGAGTGTTAGCTCTTCAGAGCAGGGCCCTCTTTCCTCTTGTTATCTAAGCCCTCGTCTCGACACATTTCACTTGCAGCTCTATCCTACTCAATGACCATCTTTATCCTGCTAGTAAAGGCTCATCTCTATCTATGGCCATCAGCCTCTAGTAGTACGATGAGCACTCCATCAATACTTACATCTTAGCCGTATTATGTCTTGAGAATGTGTGGTGCTCTATTTTACCTGTACTCTATTTCTGTTATTTATTTACTGTAATGCTATGTTTGTCTCCCTGTACTGTCCTTTGTACGGCGCTGCGAAACACATGTGGCGCCTTATAAATAAAATGTAATAATAATAATAATTAGGCAGAGGAGATGTAGCCCTGAGATGCTTTTTGCCTCTCACGGCCTCCCGGAGTGCCCGGGCACACTCCCCAAAGGTCTTCAGACTGCGAACGCTGCCGCTGCAGTGATCCAGTCTGAATTAGGCCCCATGTGTACACAGCTTGTGATACTGATGCGTGCTCCTGTTGGGGTCGGTATCGCAAGAAAAAATAGACTGTGCAGGCAAGTCAATTTTGACTATCTAGTACAAACTATAACATAATCATATAAAAAAAACAATTTCTGAGTTTTTTTTTAAATATTCGTCAGTTAAGTGGTTAAATAAAGACAGAGAGAACTGAAGTGCCAGTTTAGGTCACTTTTTTATTTAATTTGAGAGAAAGAAACTGTACAGTATAGTGGCAGAGAAAGGATGGGCATTAATCAGAACAAGCCTAAACCATGCAAACCGTAACAATCTGTACTAAGGGGCCGATTCAGACCTGAACGCTAGGCTGCGTTTTCTCATAGCCTGCGATCATATGTGTACTACACATACATATGCACCGCAATGCGCAGGCACGACGGACCGCAGCAATGGGGATCGCTGGTCAGCGAAGGGATGATGCGAAAATTCCGAACGCACCGGCGATCGCAAGGAGATTGACAGGAAGAGGACATTTGTGGGTGGCAACTGACCTCGGATCTGTGCCTGGCTGAGTTGTGCACAGTGCCGACCTGTGCAGACCGGTGTCATCTTTGTTTTTTTTTTTAAAGGGCCCTGTTTGTGCCTGAATGTTGGTCGAAGTGCTTATCTATGTGCAACTTTTACCACTTCAAATGTTGCAAAGTAGATATGACTATATTATTAAATACAAGATAAGAAATTATTATTTTTCTGACTTTTACCTTTGTCAAAGCCAACTTCAATAAGAGAAAATAAATGTGTATACATTGCACCTGTAAACATACCTGACACCATTCCTTATACTCTGCACATATATCCAGAAGTCAAGAACAAACATGAAAGTCATGGCTGCAATTTTTGTGTGAAATGAATTACAAGCTCTCTAGTGTCTGACCTCTCACCTGTAGTAACTCCCTGCTCAGTGCAGGAGATTGACACACTGCCTTGTGAGATCTGAACTCCCTCCTCTTGGCATTTATAAACATGGCATAAGAAATTCAGCAAAATGGCTAGTCTTGAAACACATGATAAGAAAGGCTAAATGATTCACTCTAATTTGCTGCAGACTATATTGTTTTTTTTTTTTTTTTTGCTTGTTGGAAAACCACAATGAATTAATCAGTATAAAGTATATTAAATGAAATTAAAATTCATTTTGTTTGGAATTGTTTTCAATTTTGTTTAGCTTAGAAAAATCTATTAATTCTACAGAGAAATATACTTAACCACTTGGGTATTACCTTAGTTATACAATAGCCATTTGGCAGGAGAAGCCGAGCACTGTCCATGACTGTGTTTAACATATGGTTTTGATAAAGGTTTCCTCAGGGAATATATACATATGCAATTTTTATTTGTTGTATCATATTATCATATCATATGTATCATATCATATTCTGCCACTATTCTGTGTGTCAATAATGAATGGTTTTTATTGTGTTTTATCATGTGCTTTTGATCGGTGCAATGACTAAAGGGCAAAATATCATTTTGTAGCCTTACAAGAATAAAGCTTTGCAAGGAAAACATCAATGGTGAAAAATGCCTTTAAAGAGCTTTCATGTTACTGTGTTAAAAATCACCCATGTTTTTTTTATCTGTTGAGAACATTAGGAATTGTGCAGACACAGACATATTCTAAAACACGGGCAACAATGCCGAATATTGTTTCTCTGTTCACCTGGGGATTAATGGGTTACTTGTCATTATTACGTATCATCTCAGTAAACCTTGAAAGGACATATATAAGGTATTGTATATCCTTGTATATCCCTGTAACAGCCCCACACAACTGTCTTAAGTCACTCTGGTAGTTAAAAGACAAATGCAGAAATATTGTTTAGTACAGTGTATATGTATACGTTTATTTCTATTGAGCTTTTAATTATACAGTGTATAACAAATTTGGTGAAGCAGCGGTTTGGGTATTTAGAAGACACAAATAAATCAATACCTGAGTATCAGGGTACTGATTCCCCAAATCAACCATTTTGCTTATCAAATACTCCGATTGGTGATGGCAAGGCATTAGGGGAAATTCTGCATGTTAAACATCCCTAATTTACTGATTCCATGCAGTTTTTGGTTGGGATTGGCAAATTGGGGAAATCCAACATGTTGTATATCCCCAATTCACCGACACCAGTGTTGGGGGCTCTGGGAATTACCCCAGTCCATCACTGATGTATGAGGCCAATAAGGCCCAAATAACATTGATATTCCTGGCAACAGAAGTATATAGTGTAGATATGGGATACATATGATATCCTGACTGACTGGATCCCGGCAGTCACTATACTCACAGCGGCATTCCGTCTGCCGGAATCCTGGTGGTGAGGCAGCGTGTCCCCTCGCGGGCTCACTGAGCTCGCCACGCATTGGGCCAGGTGGCTTGCTTCGCTCGCCACAGGTTCTATTCCCACTCAGATGGTGACATGGACTCACCAACCAAGTGGGAACACCCGGTGGTGGTTGGGATTCCAGCTGTTAGTATATCACCGGCTGTTAGGATTCCGTCGTTGGTCTCCTGAACGCCGGGATCACGACAGCCAGTAAATTGACTGCATCCCATAGATACCACTGTTTTTGGTGCAAGACTTGTTCTTTTCTGTTTTCTTGTACAAATAATATTAGCACAATCAATTCTCGCATGAAAATACACTTGATGAAGAAATTCCACTATAATGTTTTTTAATTAAAATGTAATTAGGATAATTAAATAATGCAGATACAGCACATACCATATGGAATAGACTTTTTTAAATTTTATTAATATGTAGTTCAAGGTATGGCACGGCTCTTATAAATGTGGGACTCGGGTTATAATAGTGAGTTAAATGATATTTATAGTGTATTTCTTTATTTTGGTATTTTATTTGTACATTTAAACTATGCAACACATTTGTAAAGCCCCATAACATCATGTCAACAAAAATCTGCCAATTTCAGTTTTTAATATCAATATATTTATATATTTCAGAATTTTTTTTCATTTGTACATTAGTCATTATCAAAATATTCATCTTTGGTTTTCTCCATTAATCTGCGTGTAGAAAATAACCTCTGTGCAGGGAAAACAGCCTAAGCATATATCATAGCTGCAACTGTCCCACTCCCGGCTTGACAGTCCCATTTCCCAGTGACTGTCTCACTGTTTCCTGCTGTGGATGGGTGGGGGGCAGTTGGGGCGATCACACACTGCTGCTCTGCTATGCAAGCAGTGGGTAAGTAGATGCCGTGCGCAGCCCAGCATCTTCAGGAGTGCTGGACACGCCCCCAGAGTAACAAAACAGGGATGCCACATGGCCACGCCCCATAATACTGATCACTTTCCGATCACCAGCAAATTTTTTATTGTATATATACAGAGGTAATAGACTGATATTAAACAGGTGGCGATACTAAGCAATATATACAAATATACAACTGTAGTTTTGTTATTAATATATTCATATATTTTTCTTGTTAGCATTTTATATATGTATTATATTAATGTATGTTTTTGCCATCTTTATACATTGACACTGCAAAGACATACAGTGTGTGTATTTTTCAAACATGGTGCTGTAGACTTTCAATATGAAAGTGTCAGTAGTGCCAAAAAAAGCAATTTGTAGTTTAATTTTCATGTAAATTCAGGCTCCATCTCCCAATATTAGGCACTTTTCACTATGCATGTGCTCATAGATTTGCAGCCAAATATTCTAAATGTCTCAGCAGGGTTTCTTCCAGAGCCCATAATGTGGAACCTTTATTGATTTTAATGCTGGGTGATTTTGTAAGTAGGTTGCTGTGATTAGTGCTTCTACCTAAAATTTGTATGGAAGATTGACGTCCATTAGCGTTTGTCTTGCCCTTGCTCCCATAGCATAGTTCTTTCTTTGTTAAATCTGTTTTGTCCTGGAATTTAATATTGCAATTTTTTTGTGCTTAATACGCTGCTGCTTGAGCTCCTCTACTTATTTACTCTGCTACATTATTAGTTAGTAGTATTTCATGCTTGCACTGTAATTTGTTAAGTGGTTCAGCCATGAGTTTCACGTTTGTACATCATTAGTTACTGTATGCCCTGTTTGCCTGTTTCTGCACCTCTAACAAGGGAACTCAGTGGTGAATTTAGCTCTATTGTCTCCACTGCTAACGTAACACAGCTGTCTTTTCTTCCCTCAGCTAGGAGTGTTTGAATCGGTATCCGGTCTCTAGGTCGACAATGTCTAGGCACAGCGGCGATGCTTTTGCAACCGGTGAGCAGCTCCGTGCCTGCGCAGCTCCTGCGCGTTAGCAGGCGGCTACCCGCTGCGTCCGGGGGCTCAGCGGCTGCGTGCGATGTCACGTAGCCACCACGGCCCGCCCCGTAATGGTTCGGACACACCTGCATTGACCAGACCGTGCCCCGCCAACAGCGTTCTAACGCCATTGGCACGCCCCCTCCTGCCATACGGCCGCCTCTGCCTGTCAATCAGGCAGAGGCGATCGCAGCCGAGGGATGCTGTTAGCAACCCACTGGGCTCCAGGGGTGCGCACATGCAGTGCACCCGCTGCGCAAGCGCACTCCACCAAGGGATTCAGACTGCGATTGCTGCAACTGCAGCGACACAGTCAGAATTAACTCCTAAGTCATCATTGTGGGTTTTTTTTGGGGGGGGGCAAAACCACCCTCAAGTGTTTTGGTTCAGATTCAGTTTTTGTTTCGGATTTAGTTAAAAAAATTGATAAAAATGTATTTCAAAAATTATAAAAATTGACAGCAAAATCATATAACTTGGACCTGTTTACAATGCAATCCAGAACCCAAGTTCGGTTTTTAAATCCGAGTTCCAAACTGACAACATACCTGAGCCACTCGGAACCCCAAAGTGATTCCGAACTAGGACTCGATTCAACTTGGAGCCCATAAATTCAGGTGTGTTTTTATTTCAGGAAAACTGAACCGCACAACTGTATTAATAATGAAATCTGAATTATAACTGAGACTTCCATTTTGCTGTGCAACTGTGAAACGCGGTATACCAGCTGATAAAAAAAAGAACAAGGCAATCAGCACTTCAGGAATCACTGAGTTGCAAAAGAAGAAATGTATTTTGTTTATCGTGTTTATTTTATTTATATCTTTACATCATGGCAGGGATAGCAGCTTACGTGTGTCAGACAGAACCTGTCCTACCTCTTTGCCAAGTTCTTCCTGGAATGGCAGCTTTATTGTTCTTAAAACACCAATTTCACTGACAATATAGGTAGCTGAAGGTTTCATTTAAACCTGAAAGTAGTTAATCCCCAAGGCTATTGGCTCATTTATGGAACACTGCCATGTGTATTTACACCATGGTGGTTTAGGAAAGGGTTAAAATTTACTCCAGTATGGTTTGACTGTTTTTCTGTTAAGTGAGTTGTAATTGGTCATTTAGCGAGTGATGTGTTTATTCTCATCAGTAGTTTCTAGGTGGAACTTCTTGCCCAGCCTCTCTGTCCTAAGGCTTTCCCTCACTCTCACCCATGGTTTTTTCATAGTTTTTCTTTTTTTTTACAGTGATCTTCTGGTGTTTTTGATTTGAGTTTTTGTGTTTGTTTGGCGGTATGAATGGTTATGTTTGTGTTGATTTAGTCATGTTCAATGGGTGCGCCCTCGCTAAGTTTGGGAGTTACTGGCGAGCCCCCCTACAGGTTGGGCTGCACCACTTGTCCATGTAGAACCACCATAAATTGTATCTAGGAAAGGGTAGTCCAACAGCAAATATTCTCAATTTACCACAATACTTCCTTCCCATATCTATATCTATATATATCTATATATATATCTATATATATATATATATATATATATATATATATATATAAATTTTAATGACCATTACTGTCTCTTTATTTATGGGCATTTGGTTATTTATATTTATATGTTATTGTTTGAATTTAGGGTCTCATTTATCAACGATTAATGAAAATCGTTGTGAATGATGAACTACTATCTGTTAGGTGTTTGAAAAAAAATGGCTGGAGCACCATTTATCATCTGGAATAAGTTTTATCATTCACAATCAGTTTTATCACTTGTTGATAAATGGGCCCCGATATTTGGTATCACATGGACATGTCTTGTGCTGAGTCACAGGGCATTAAGTTTAATGCAGCTGAGAATGTTATTTGCAACTACTGTACCTCTGCAGCAGGGTCTTTAGCTATGACTACCCATCTCCTGCACTGCTTACTGTTTTCAAATAGAAAAAAAGAAAATGCAATTGCACACTCTGAGTAGTCTTTTTTTAAATAAACACTATGTGTTCTACTTTTCATGCTATAATTTCTCTAGCTTTAAGAACTGTTTTCCTTCTGCAACTTCTTTCACTTGCTTGTATACATCAATTGAGTTGGCTTAGACAAACTCCAAAATGACTTCAGATTCTGGTATAGCTTTTCTGGTATTAAGTAAAGCTTCTTATGAATCAGGAAGACTGCTCTGAAACCTCTAGAATTGCCTTTACATGATCTTACAGTTTGTGATGCAGTCTTGCAGTATAATTTTTGTAGCACCTGCAGTTTATTTTTAAATGTCATCTTCAATACATTGCCTACTGTGCTGATCACATACTGTAGTTAGGCAAAATTCAACTTGCTCAATCAATTTACAGGCTTAAAATAGGTGCTTATAAGGGTGGGCTTTATCAAAATAAGAGAAAACAAATAACGTTTTCACCAGCAGTCCACAAGAAGTCAGCAAAGAGCAGGTACTCTGTATGTAAATATAATGTAGAAGTATACATGGGATCCTGTCTGGATCCAGACTTTTGGGATCCTGGCAGTCAGAATACTGACGTCAGCATCCCGAACAGGGTCACCATTCCGGCACTGGAATCCTGACAGCTGGGATTCCAAATGACCAGCCATTGGGACACAGGACAGGTAAGCCGCACAGGAGGAGAGGTTAGGTTTAAGCTGCAGGGGGAGGGTTAGGGTTAGGCTGAGCCCCAGATGTTAGGGTTTAGGCTGCTGGGAGTAGGGTTAGGTTTAGGCACCCTCAGGGAGGGTTACAGTTAGGCTGGGGGGGGTTAGGTTTTACGCTGCGCTTGGGAAGGGGAGGGGGTAGGTATAGGCACCACTGGAGAGGGTTAGGGTTAGGCTATGGGGTGGATTAGGTTTAGGCTGCAGGGAGGACTAGTTAGGGGGCCAGCAGGGAAAGGTTGGGATTCAGATCTTCGGGATGCCTCAGACGGTATTCTGACCGCTGGCAAATCAATCCCAACCCGTATACACACATATGCAAATATACAGTATGATAAGCCTCTCCCTGCGTCAAGGCACTTCTATAAAGAGTGATCTAACTGTAAACAAAGAGAGCCACAATATATTGGGTCCCATATTCATGTGTTTAAAACTTACCTGAAAAATTCCAATATAGCACTACCTTCCACCCACTGGTCCCATATATTTTTCTAAAAACATTGCTAACCTTTTACTGGTTTATTGCAGTGTGCAAGGGTATATTATCTTTTGTTTTTTCTTTACACATAGTTTTAGCCTTTATGTTTGAGGCTACTCTTCAGTGTTGCTTCTTAGCTTCTCTGTGTTGAGTACTGCACAGGTTATCTCTACATACAAGTCTAGTTTAAATTTACATAGCCTATTATGTTTATTCAACTTGCTGCATTTACTGGAAGTATTTTTATGGTCGGTTTACTATAGCTGCTACAAAAAATTACATAATCACGTTAGAGTATTGGTATGAAGTGAACCATCTGCATATTCAGGGTCTTATGAGTGATTAAAGATAGTTACACTTCAGTAACAAGTTACTGTTACACTTCAGTAACAAGAACACAGAAGTTTGTTTTGTCTGTAAGAAATCCAATCATGACAACAAAGGGGAAACATAATTCTGGAAGGAGAAACCATAGATTGAGAGAGTTAACAAACTGAACTTGCATTGCCTAGCAACTATGTTCGGTTACTGCTGTACGGTACTGTAGAATACTTGCTGTCTGTTATGGCTCTAACAGCAATTATGTTCTGTACTAAACTGCTTTCATTTAATTAATATATATGAAACACGTAGATGAATGATCTTTGTTTAGTGGTGAATCTTAATATTAAGGTCAAGCAAAGTTGACAATTCAGAACTTGTTCATAAATAAGATTAAAATGCCATTAAAAGTCCGGATATTATTTCAAAAGACACAAAATATTTTTGTCTCAGAAATAAAAACCTGTCTTGAATTGAATGTCCATTTAGCCACCTAGACAATTGTGTTAATATTGCCAAATCAGAGAAGTGTTTCCACGTCCCGTCTGAAAAATATATATACTTTGCGCACATTGCCGCGCACTGTAAAGGGATACATTTGCCCCCCTCAGCAGCACTGCAAAGGGGTGAACAGTACCCAAGAGGTTATGAACTATATACAGTATTCAGCAAACAGCTTAGTTTACCGCTGTTTGTGACGTATTGCTTAAGTTATCTATAGATGACATTAGCCGCGCTATAGTCTCGATTAGCCAAGTCTCCATGGGGTGTAAGTGCAATGTGCTGTCACACATGTGCATTACTCAGCACCCTGTTGCCAGGTATGATAGGCTGCCGCAACACAGCGGAGGATGACACAGTACACATCCAGTACGTATACCTATATTCAAAGTTATGGGTCTGATGCAGAGTACTCCAAGCAAAATCTCTATGTGCATGCTCAGAAATGGAAGCATGCATATGTGCCTGTAAAGACAAGTGAGATCCTGACACTTATGATATTTCCTGGTCAGTACGGTGGTTCAGAGGGTCATTTCCTGGTAAGCGCAGTGGAACAGGGGGGCATTCCTGGTTGGCATGGAGGTACTGTACAGGGGGGCATTTCCTGGTTGACGTGTGGACACAGTGCAGCATTTCTTGGTTATTGTATTGACACAGAGGGCATTTCTAGGTTGGCGCATTGATACAGAGCGGCATTACCTGGTTAGTGCTTTGACATAGAGTAGCATTTCCTGTTAGCGCGTTGACACAGGGAGCAATTCTAGGTTGGCGCATTGACAAAGAGCAGCATTTCCTGGTAAGCGTGTTGACACAGGGCATTTATAGGTTGGCACGTGGACACAGAGCAGCATTTCCTGGTTAGTGTATTGACAGTACATATGGGCCCCTCAGTCCAGGAGGTGTCCCACACTGCACGCTCTGCACCCATTCAATATACCTACCTAATACACTTGTGCCATTTTCCTGGAGACTTGCACATGCACAATAGAGAAATCACTGGCAAAATAAGCTGATGCCATTTTCCCAGAGTTTAGTACTTGCCATGAAGACTCTTGCGACAGTGACACAAGGTGGGGGAGGCCCCTTGGACACCGCACTCGAGTGCCCTAATCCACATAAGATGCACAGTTGGTTAGTTGTATATTTTTAATTCTTTTATTTTTGTAATTTTCATTTTAGTAAACAGTCTCTTTCAATCCGCGTATTGTGCTGTCTGTGTGGGATGCAGTCAAAATGCCGGCTGTCGGGATCCTGGCGTTCAGAAGGCCGACGTTGGAATCCCGTCAGCCGGCAATATACCAACGGCCACAATACCGTCACCCACCTATAATTCCCACTCGGTGGGCCTACACCACGAACCGAGTGGGAATAGAAACTGTGGCGAGCAAAGCGCTGAGACTCGCTTCCTCGATACCAGTATTCTGGCAGACGAAATGCCGGTGTCGGTGTACTGACAGCCGGCATCCTATCTGGCAGTATTCCATACTGGATCCATCTGTTATCATGTGTTTTACTAAGTAAATATGAGTATTTCCCAGACCACAGTTATAAAACAACATCACATTTTACATAAGGTGTAATAAACCTCATTGTTATAGATGTACATGTATAATGGTATAGTTGATTTAGTTCCGTGAAGGACTAACTGACTAGCAGTACTAGCAGCTGCCTCATAAATGTGTGTTTGTACCCAAGTTAATTATAGTATTGATTTTCTTCTGACTATAATCTGACAATACATTTAAAAAACAAATGACATCGCAAAGCTCATTGTGTGTCAGGAACAGGAGGATGAATTTCAAAACATCTATTTGATTTCATATCATTATGTTGATTACAATGGATGCCTATCGTCATTCCACAATTGAATCCAAACGGTGATTTCAGGAGTAGTACTATATATATATATATATATATATATATATATATATATATATATATATATATCGTGACACCCAAGTAATTGTACTACCATAGCAACATACAATATTTATATGAGATCTAGACAAAAATAGAAAGATTAACTGTTTCAGAAGAGACCATTCTTTTATGTGGCCAGTAATGGTGTCTGGCAACATATTGTGTACTAGATAATATTCTCATTCTATATCAGTGTGTGGAAAATGTAATTTTACATTTCTGGTTTAGGTTCTGCAATGATCAATTAGCTCTCACTGCTGTGGTATCCTGACCAAGTGAAGTAAAGTGCATCACAAATAAATATATATATATATATATATATATATATATATATATAATAGTTATATATATATATATATATATTTCCAACAGAGACTCTGGCACTCCTGTAACCTGAATGAGGCTTGCTTGCTCCTGTGCCCTCCCCTGGGGGGGTTACCTCACACAAACAATGTAGAAAAGATGAGGCGGCACTCAGAGTCTTGTGAGCCACAAAAACGGTGTATTGGCAAAGTTAACGTTTCGGGGACATGCTCCCCTTCTTCAGAACAACTACAACAGTGACAAAGGTGAACAATAAATACCCTCACTTACCCCTTTATCCTCCCCCACCGGCGTGTACCTCTGTCACGTTGCTCGCAGCTCTATCCTGACACTTCCAGCTTCCGGCGGCCGGGCGAAAAGTGACGCCGCGGGACCCAGAGTGCTGCCATGGCTACAAGGCTGGGTCCCACGGCGTCACTTCCACCCGGCCGCCGGAAGCCAGAAGTGTCAGGATGGAGCTGCGGGCAACGTGACAGAGGTACACGCTGGTGGGGGAGGATCAAGGGGTAAGGGAGGGTATTTCTTGTTCACCTTTGTCACTGTTGTGGTTGTTCGGGGGGCATGTCCCCGAAACATTAACCTTGCCCATACACCGTTTTTGTGGCTCACAAGACTCCGAGTGCCGCCTCATCTTTTCTACATTATATATACACTCACAAACATTATCAAGTCACATTACTATAACCACCAGCTAATAGCCAGAATAACTGCCGTGTGCAGCATGGACAGCAGCTACACGTTCACTGAACTATTGTTTTAGACACGTCTGGTATCCCCCATGTTCATTTTGACAGTGAACTGCTCCACTGTAGCGTATCGGTCGGCCATCACGCACCTTCATAGCCGACATTCACTTCTCACATCAATGGCACATGGTGCTCTGCAGTTTCCACGCTGATTCTTCGCAATGGTGCCATTTGTCCAGTCACAATACACCTTCAGCACAGCAGCACGCGAGCAATTCTCAAATTGCGCTATTTCAGAAATACTGCCACCCTTGGCCCGAAAGCCGATAATCATCTCTTTTTGCAACTAAAATAAATCCCCCTTTTACTCATGATATCAACGAATGATATGTGTACAGACGGCCTATCGCACACCTTATATACCCACCAAGCCAGCACACGACACGTGACTTCATGGGCTATGTATGTGCTGCCGGCATACAGTATATATATAATAAGTACTGTAGCTTGTTACTGGTGGGTGCGGGTCAATAGATTTACACAAAAAGGTCTACAGTCAGTCAGACAGTTGAAAAGATCGACCTGGTCAAAAGGTCGACTGGGCCAATACAGATGTGTTCTTTTATATCCTTGCCTGCGATGTGTATGCACACTCCCAGTAAACACTGGGTAGCCAGCGGAGGTAGCGTAGCCAGCAGTGGTAGCGGGAGCATGTGTGCACACTACAGACCTAGGGCCTTTTCATTCCATCAACCAATCCCTTATATCTGTCACTGTCCAATGATACTTTCGCTTCCTCATGTGACACATTTTTCTACAAAGGCATAATTTTGTTGATTGGCAATATTTTTATGTAGCCTTCAGTTAGCTGTCTCTTCCTGAAGATTATGGGGTGACTCTGTGTTGAAGAAATGCAAAAGAGAGCAAGTAACTCATACTGTTCATGTCCACTTTGAAGTGCTCCTCTCTCAGCTTCTCCTGGAGAGAACATGCAGCTGACCTTTCTAAGAGTGGGTAACTCATGTCCAGATCCGCCATCAGGGGGGACTGCTAGGACTCCGGTCCCGGGCCCAGACAGAGAGGAGTCCTGTAGAATTAGGGAGACTATATAATTTATTTATTTTTTCTAATATATTTTTTCACTTATAATACATACTATATGCTAATCACTATTCATTGACTACTGGATGTCAACTATTAGGCAAAAAACATTCCATTATTTACAATCATAATGGGTGAAAGGCACAATAATTTGCCCGGGGGAGGGGGAGGGGTTGCTGTCTAATCTGTCAGCCTTGGGCCTCATAATTTCTGATGGTAGCCCTGCTCATGTCATTAGGCCCCATCCCCACTCCTGTCATGGCAAACAGCTCCGAATCATGGTTCCATGGGGAAGGGGTGGGGCTAAAATTACACCATTTATATCATTTTAGCAACGCCTCTACACAGACTCAAGATTCCCTGTATCATCTCCCCACCCTGCCTACTTCACTTTGTTTTAAATCTGCCCAACCTGCTATGCAACAAGGTGCAAAGTCACTTCATGTTTAACTGTACTTCCAGTGGTGCAAGGGACTACCCATAAAATCATGTCTCCTGCACCTTCTGGGAGAGTACTGTAGGTAAATATGCAGTGACCTTGTTGCACTTCAGGTTGGACAGATTTAAAACGAGCAGGGAGACTTGCAATAGAACAACTGAGAGAGGTGTCTCCAAACTCATATCTAATATGCAGTATAAATATAAAGCTGTCCAGCATTTGTGGGCGACATGCAAAGCGGACAGTATTTACCCTGCATGAAAACAAAAAACTGTATTTGCATCCCATACAGTGCAACATGGTTTGTCCAGGTTCAGAATTACAGTCCTTTTTTTTATGTTTGCTTTCAACTCAGAATCAGGCTTTATAAGTTAATATCGCTACTTGTATCAAAACACCTCTGAATAGGTGAAAGTTACCAAAAAAAGTCAATTCAGGAAATTTAAACATGAAAATAAAAAGAATCTAATACGGTTTAGGTTATGAACCGCCTTGGATAATCAGCGCAGCTACAGCAGTCATTTAATTAGTGTTGACATTCCAGAGTCCCAGCTATCATGTTCTACTTCTACTAAACTTTGACTACATCTCTCTAAACTCGCTTGGGTATAAGTAGAGAACAAACAGAAATTAGGATGCAGACACGATTGACAATAAAAATAGCTTAGTGTAATGTGCAGGTAAGTGTCACAGTGATTGGCTCCAGCTTTTGTATGTATTTAAGAAAATTACTATATAAAGACTAAACAAAGCAAAATCACAGCTGCTCCTAGTTCAGGTAATGATTTCCAATGCTAAAATACAGCAAACAGCAAAATAGTGTTATCTTCTGCTGATTATTGGAGGCATCATTGAAAGAAAAACTGCACAGTTCGTCTTTGAAATTAGCTCATTCTCCTGCAGACTGTTTCCTCAGGCAGTTATGATTAAGTCTTTTCATATTCACAATCTTTGGGTCTTTCTGGAGACAATACTTCATTTCATTTAATCTGTTCTCCCGCTGAAATAAAACCCCTTTTCTTTCCCAGCAGAGTTCATAGATTTTAAAGAACACAAATATGTTTGTTTTCTTGTAAACCAGTGCTATCATCATTTCTGCTTAATGCTTTTACAGGCTGCTCGGAACCACTTGGGATGAAATCAGGACATATACAGGATTACCAAATCACAGCCTCGAGCATTTTCAGAACGTTGAACATGGACATGTTTACCTGGGAGTCTAGGAAAGCCCGATTAGATAAACAAGGCAAGGTGAATGCTTGGACATCTGGAAGAAGTGATCAGTCGCAGTGGTTACAGGTAATTCAGTTTCCTGTTGCTTACAATAGAACTCTAGTTTTCTTTACTGCTTAATCTGTAGTGCCTTGTGTAGAATGTGGTTCCTTCATGTCTCCATGGACCCATGGAAGAGCTTAGAAAACAGATCACACTATGGGGTCAATCCATTTACCTGCGAAGGGTGCGAGTTGCCATTGCAGCGGTGTATAAACCTTCTAGTGCCAGCACTGCCCAAAAATCCACGAGTTGGCAGTACCATATGTACAGTATACAGCCACACTTACTTCCACCCACAAAGATGTTGCAGGTAATTGTATTGACTCCTGTGTGTTATGCTCTTTCTGGTTTCTTCTGGGATAACAGAGAAGGAGAACTCTGCATTGTAGAGGAACCCTGCCTGGTACCCAGCATAAGCACACCCCAATAGCTTAAAATGAAAGTGCTGGTACACCCTTTTATAAGGTTAGGTGGTTTTCCAGATTGGACGCAATGGCTTCACATGGCTAAACAAATAATTCAGAACAAAAAAGTCTACAATATATCGTAAGCTGGCTACACAGGTGTTTCTGCATGTCCAGGGCCTGCTTCATTGTTGGTGGGCTTTAGTACACCACTAATAATACTGTAAGCATCGAAACACGGTATGTAAGCACTGAACGTTTCTTGGCATCACAATAATAAGTGCTATACAATACAATAACGCCTGCGAGATCTCACTACTGTTTAAGTACTTCAAATACTTTTTGTTAAATTGTACAACTTTATGGTGGGTAGAAGTCGGCACTTTCATACTGTGGCTCTTCTTGATATTGTATTTTTTTGCTTTGTATTTTGCACATTGTATCTGTCAGATGTTCTATTCATGTATGTAAGTTTGAAAGTTGTATTGTCAAAAAAACAAGGACATGTTTTAGTTGTAAAGTGCGATGGTTGAAAAGTTTCCCTTTTAACTGATTTTACAAAGCTTGTTAATTATGGAAAATGTTTTATACAGAAATAGTGTAACAATCTGCATAGATAATGACTAGTTATATTCTAAGGAACTTAAACAGCTGTAGACTACTCAATGTGGCTTATATTAGTATTTACTGTAGTTCATCGTACTAAAGGTAGGTACACGCCTACTGTATATGATTATCAGGTAATTGGCTGATATTGGCTGATCAGCCAGACATTGTATAGTTGTGGTGTGCAGGAGCATGAAATAGCATTGAAGCATTTATCTGATCTGCCAAGTGACTGGCATAGTGTATACCAAATAATAAATATCCTCAGTATGTTGTTCTTCAGTGTAAAGGTTGGCATCTAATTTCCAAATGTTCATTCTTTCCTGAAAGAGTCACATATTATAATTTAAACTGTACAGTTTTTTAAATGTGTATCTGTATATGACCATTGCTAGGCAGCTATGATTTTATTTATCCAAACCTATTTTAGCAAGTGAAATCAGGGAGGTAATTGTAATATGCTGAATCAATATTCTGTGTGAGATAAAGTGTCCCTGGCTGTGCATTATTACAATATAACAGTCTTTGATATATAAAGGAATATGTCATTGAAATTCGAAGCTACAATGAAAATAATACATTTAGGCAAAGAATCTTTCTAGACATAGAGTACTACAGTATAATCCATCATAAATGTGATTTCCCCCTAGGTATGCCATTTTGGGAAAAAAAGTTACAAAATGTTTTCTAAAAAAAAGTCATAAGATGAGTGCAAAGACAACATGAAGCCACAAGCCAGGACGCTGAAAGAGGGGATAGCAGGGAAAAACGTGTCCCAGGCCTGCAATGGAGGTGCAGTCATCTCCCCAGCTCGGAGTGCTCCATCTTCATCTGTAGTAGAAGCCCTCAGAAGTCCCAATGGGCATGATTCAGGTGTGTTAGCAAAGCAAAAAAGCACAGAGAGGTCTAGATTTGGGTGGGTTATATTTGTTTCTGTTAAAGTGAATACTGGCTGCTTTTGCATGTAGCCAACAAATGTAACTGTACACTGATTTCACTGTAGATTTCAGTTTGAACATACCACACTGAAATCTAAATCTCTCTGTACATGGTAAATCTGCCCCACCTGCATTGCAGCATGGTTTTGCCCAGTTGTGTGCTTTTTTTTGCTTTGCTTTATACCTGAATCAGGCCCTGTGTGTCCATAAACCATGACTATGGGTTATGGTCACATTTTATGGAGTGGGTACTAAATTATCTGGCACTGGACCTGGTGGAGGTGCTGGATGGCAGCAGCAGCCTCCTCTGGCTGCGTAGGGGGGAAGCACTGATCACCCCCCAACCCTTGATCTTCTCCAGGCTGAGGGGCACAATGGCGCAGAAAATACTATTTTCTGTTTGTTAGCAGTGGCATAGCCAGTGACACAGTTTCAGGGGCCCCGGCAGCGTAGTTTTGCTAGACTTCCGAAGTAATGCTCAGGTTACTCAGACGTCCAATGGGACTGGACGATGATCATGTTGTGGATCTGATGCTGCAAATCTGTGAAGCCAACAGTGATCATCTCTTTACAGATGACGCCACCTGCAGCATTAGCATATGTGAACGAAGACTCAGCACCAATCCACATGGCGTCAGTTTTTATTTCAGAGTTGCATGTACTGTAAGTCTGCATCGGAGTCTACATACTCAACTTTAAGCAACTATGGTCGATTCAAAGTCATCTCATCTGCATCTCCACATGTGTAGCTGGGTGGAAATGCAGCATTCATACGGATAAATGTGTCCTGGGCATGTGGATACATTTTCTGGGAAGAGAGAGAGAAAGAAAGTCTTTTTTTCTGGCACATTCTTTAGAAAGAAATATATAGTTATAGTGGTTAAAACATAACTTTTATTTAAACTTTTGTTTAAAATGCAAATCCCCCACAAAATGTACACCTATTTGATGTACATGTTGAGACAATACAGAAAAATGCAGAAAAAATGCACAAAAAATACAGAAAGAAATTATTTTATTTGATGTCACGGTTATGGTGATACTTCATATTAAATGACATCAATGTTTAAATTATTACAGTTCATTACACAAATGTAAAATTTACAGCAGGAACTTTTCTCCAGTCCTCAGAAAGGCACAGCGCACCCAGTTGGTCACTATGTTGTTAGAAATATTTTACTGGCGTTAAGCAGCAATACTGGGAAATAATTTCTTTGTAAACTCAACTGAGTCCAATGTACCCTGTAGATATTTGAAACCCTCTGTTCTGGGTCTTGGTTTGAGATAGTAAGATAGTACATATACATTGGAACAGAGTCAAATTTGAAAGGGAGTAAAAAGACTGCGTATAATTGAATTTAAGAAAAAGTGGTGAATCTGCTTACAATGTTAGAATACCCAAAACCTACTACACTGAGTATTTCCTGGAGGTCCCCCTCCAGGTACGAACCCAGCCCAACACTATTTAGCTTCCAAAATCGGACAAGATTGGGTCATCTGAGTGTGGTTTGGAAGTAACTTACTTGATGCTCTTCCTGAATCATTGATGAGAGTTCATCGATATGTAGCTGGAAGAAGGTGGGTAAGTATTGGGTTGTAGCTGAAGTAAAACTAGACGGATCTGCTTTTGGTGTTAGGCAGAAACATTCCTGTCAGTTGAAAACCTGCAATGTTAGTCCTTAGAATATAAGAAGTGGATAGTGGAATTTTGAAGAAATATCTGAGATATAGAGGAAGGAATTTTCAAGAGAGATATAGACAACTTGCTTATGACATCCTGAAGTGTGCATAAATTGTTGGCTTTTCAAAGGTGAGCATATGCAGAGATCCAGTTGATTTCAGGCAGACATCTTTCACCAAGGAGATGGTCCATACAAATGATAATGATGGCAGCTACTTTCACCAGTTCACTGGTGAGACCTCATAGATGTGGCCATCTCTCAATACAGGTGGTGAAGGTGATCCACACTGCCCGCCATGGAATAGGCTGAATTGGGTTGGGTATGTAATCCCGGGGGTCGGGATCCCAATGGTCAGAATCCTAATGCGGAGAATGCCAACAGCTTCCAGATAGGTATTTTACCCCTACCCTAACCCAGGCCAGTGACAGGGGGGAACAAAGGGTACACCTATCCCAGGCTCTGTGGATCAGTGTGGCCATGAGGTGAGGGGCACAAGAAATGGGGCTGTGGTGCCTAATATTAATTGTTAAATTGCCAGATATGGCCACCACAACTTGCCTTGGTGAGCAAAACAAAAACAAATGTTAAAGCAGCAACTCCATCTATCCATCTTCCTCCTCGTCACTTGGTCTGGTCCCAACTCACAGTCCATTTTACATATAATAACCCCTATGTGTGTAAATGTTATAGGGAATATAGATTGTATTCTTACTAGGGACAGATGCAAATGACTCAATATTCTCAGTAAAGTGTTGCATATTACGTGTGCTCCATATAAATGACTGTTAATAAATAAATATTCATTTTGTCATCTCATCTGCATATAGGTACAGCCAAATTCTCCTAGTCACACCCGCCATATGTGAAATATATTTGTATAAATATATATCATGTATACACCTTCTTTTTTATTTGTGGTTGTTTTCAAACTATTTTATTATTTAGTATCTTTAATATGAAATTATAGGAATGGTTTTATGAGCTAGTTATAGTTTCGTTTATAAGGCGCCAGTGGATTTATTTAAGCTTGTGATTTATAGCTACTTATTCTATTTTCATTGTGTTCAAAATATGAATTAGTTCATTCTGTCATTTTGCATTCAATATTTCCCACATGACTTCCTTTGTAACTACATAAACGACAACAAAAATGTTATGCAAAGTACATAGATAAGCATGCACATTGTTCTATACAAGATGAAATACACAATATAACATCCTGGTGATTCATTAACTTATGTCGTGAAAACATCCTCTAGAGAAGAATTAAGGGGGTCATTCCGAGTTGATCGCTCGCTAGCTACTTTTTGCAGCCGTGCAAACGCATAGTCGCCGCCCATGGGGGAGTGTATTTTCGCTTTGCAAGTGTGCGAACGTGTGTGCAGCCAAGCAGGACGAAAAAGTTTTTTGCAGTTTCTGAGTAGCTCTGGACTTACTCAGCCGCTGCGATCACTTCGGTCTTTTTGGTCCCGGAATTGACGTCAGACACCCGCCCTGCAAACGCTTGGACACTGCATTTTTCCAAACACTCCCAGAAAACGGTCAGTTGACACCCACTAACGCCCTCTTCCTGTCAATCTCCTTGCGTTCGGCTGTGCGAATGTATTTTTCATTAAATCAATCGCCCAGCAACGATCCGCTTTGTACCCGTATGGTGCGCGTGCGCATTGCAGTGCATACGCATGCGCAATAGTAACCTGTTCGTTGCGCTGCAAAAAACGGCAGCGTGCGATCAACTCGGAATGACCCCCTAAGTTCCCTTCTTTAAGAACCTGAGTTTTAGCAACTTTACAAGTGATACATTCTGGATCATACTCAATCAACTTTTTTTGTTTATTTTTAAGATCCTGGTGCATGCTTTCTACCAAACATATAAAATACATTTATATAATCTCATTGGGGTTAATTTACTAAAACTTCTAAAACAGAAAATTGGTGATGTTGCCCATAGCCCAATCAGATGCTGTCTATCATTTTCTAAAAGGCAATAGAGAAATAATAGACAGCATCTGATTGATTGCTGTGGGCAACATCACCAATTCTTTGTTTTAGACGCTTTAGTAAATTTACCCCATTGTGCATGTTCAAACTCCTCATCCCGCACTATCATGGGTAAATTTAATAAGGTGGGAGGTTTTTTTTTTTTTTTTTTTTAGAACTGGTGATGTTGCCCATAGCAACCAATCAGATTCTATCTATTACCTTCTAGAAGCAGCTAGATAGATTTTAAGTAGAATCTTATTGGCTGCTATGAGCAACATCAGCAGTTCTAAAAAAAAATTACCACCTTAGTAAATTTCAAAGTGTTTCCAAAATCCACTTTTACTTTGAAATCTCTGAATTCCCTCTTGCAACCCTCTCATTCTTAGTTTTTTGCTGGTTAAAAAGTCAAAATTCCCTGAATTTTTCCCTGTACATTGCTGTTTATGTTAGTGCAGCTTCTAAAGCTAAATGTAATCTCAAAGTTTACGATACAAAAGTTCTTGTGTGATTTTGTTTATTTTTGCAGTCTGCAAAAAAGCCAGAGTGAGCTTGTTGTATGTACGGGCCAAGTCCAGCAGCTCCATCCACCTACCCTCTCGTCTCCAACCTCTCTATCCATATCCCCCTCATCCTCTGAAAATGAATAATAACATGAACGTAAAATCAGATAAGGCAGATTTTGGTACAACTGACTCTATTTCTTGATGCAAATGCTCATACTGTAGATAGCGTATAAGAATTTAGTGGTATGTGGATGCTAATGCATGGGCGGTTGCAATTTAATTGCAATCACAATGGCGATAATGCTAGTTTCTTCCCTCCTCTTGTGTACTAGCAAGTGCCAACTGTGCACGTGTGCGCATGAATGTTAAAGGACTGAGACGCCCACTTTGTACATTTTTAAACACCAACATCAGTTGCATCATCAAACCTTCCATCAGCCTTATGACAGGTGCAGACTCTCTGTCTGAGCATGGCCTCCAGTGTGAACCAATAAGCATCTCTGTATTCAAGCACTGCAACACGGCCGTAAGACAGACCATCTTGTGCATCTGAATAGCCTCCTCCCAGTTACGCACAGCACATTACCAGTGCACCTCTGACCCAGTGCGTGTCATTCGCTGCTGCGCCTTTATGTATACACACAGTGTACTGCATGTGCCATGTGGGGTTTTAGGGAGATCCGTGCATGTGCAAAAGTAAAACATTGCTTAAGTCAGTGCTGCAAGTATGGCGGTACGGGGCGGTACGGTGTACCTGTAAGAAAATCCCAGGAGGTACGGCGTACCTCCGGGACGCCACCTTGCAGACACCGGGTGTTGGAGAGAGGAGAGTGCAGCATGCACCCCTCCTCTCCTGCCTGCCTGAGTCCCCTGAGTCCGGCGGCGGCGTGCACTGAGCCGGTGTGTGATCTTGCGGACAAGCAGCCAATCAGGAGCCGCTGCTGCTGGACCTCGAGCCCTGATTGGCTCGTAGACTGGCGCCAGTTCTAATATACAGGAGATCGGACTGAGGGCAGGTGAGGGGCCTCCTGTGCTGCACTCTCCTCTCCCCAGCAGCAGGCCAGCAGCGGAAGGTAGTGCCAGCTCCAGGCAGCAGCAACAACAGTGCATTGCACTGCTGGGGCATATCTGGCACTTTGGGGTCATGTGTATATGGCACTGTGGTGGCATGTCTGGTACTGTGGAGGCATATCTGGCACTGTGGGAGCATGTATATCTGGCACTGTGGGGGCATATCTGGCACTCTGGGGACATATGTGTATCTGGCACTGTGGGGGCATATCTGGCACTGTGGAGGCATGTGTATCTAGCACTGTGGGGTCATATCTAGCACTGTTGGGGCATTTCTGGCACTGTGGGGGCATGTGTATCTGGCACTGTGGGAGCATATCTGGCACTGTGGGGGCATATCTGGCACTGTGGGAGCATGTGTTTCTGGCACTGTGGGGGCATATCTGGCACTGTGTGGGCATGTGTATCTGCCGCTGTGGGGCATATCTGGCACTGTGAGGCATATCTGGCACTGTGGGGGCATATATGTATCTGGCACTGTGGGGGCATATGTGTATCTGGCACTGTGGGGGCATATCTGGCACTGTGGGGGCATGTGTATCTGGCACTGTGGGGGCATATCTGGCACTGTGGGGGCATATGTGTATCTGGCACTGTGGGGGCATATCTGACACTGTGGGGGCATGTGTATCTGGCACTGTGGGGGCATTTCTGGCACTGTGGGGACATATCTGGCACTGTGGGAGCATATCTGGCACTGTGGGGGCATATGTGTATCTGGCACTGTGGGGGCATGTGTATCTGGCACTGTGGGGGCATATGTGTATCTGGTGCAGTGGGGGCATATCTGGCACTGTGGGGGTATATGTGTATCTGATACTCTGGGGCAATGTGTATCTGACACTCTGGGGCAATGTGTATCTGGCACCATGGGGTATATGTGCATCTGGCACCGTGGAGCATTTGTGCATCTGGCACCGTGGGGCATTTGTGCATCTGGCACTGTAGGAACATATCTGGCACAGTGGGGGCGTACCTGCCACTGTGGGGGCATATGTGTATCTGGCACTATTACCCCCCCCCCCCCATTTTCATTGGCCATGCCCCATGTGGCATTTGGCCACACCCATTTGCCCGCACACAGTACCTATATAACACATTTATTCTACTTGCACCACTGGTTTAAGTCCATGAACATTGACAATGTGTGCTAATCAGACCTAAAGTGTCGGAGAGGTATTGCCTCATCCCTCCTAGCCCATAGCAGGTGAGAGCTGCAGGAGGGGCTGGGCTTAATAGAATCAGCCACAGGGGCATACTCTAAGGGGCATACAGGTATGTCCTTTTTCATCCTAAACACAGTGTGTAAGTATACACGTGCACACGCATCGTGAGTAGCCACGCCGAGCTGCATACAGTTACACCGGCGATCATCCAAAGCTGTGCCTATGGATGCGAGTTTGTGCATATGCATGCTTCCATTCGTGGGTACATTTTACTGAGAACGCATCACATTTAAGATGAACAAGGACAGAACTGTAATTATTAATTTGCAGGTTTTTAGAAATGAAGATGTTGCCCATAGCAACCAGTCAGATTCTGCTTGTCATATATCTAGCCCCTTTAGAAGATAATAGCATGAAACTGATTGGTTACTATCAGCAACATCTCCACTTCTATAATCTCACACTTTAATAAATATATATCTAAGAGAGATTACTACTGATTTTAAATAACTTGTATAAAAATTGAACTTTAAACAGTCAAAAATCAATATTCATCAATCAATATTTGAACTTAATTTCTCTTTTTATTGTTAAAACACGGAAACAATTAGTATGGTTTTTTTTTATTCCCATTCCTAATTTACAGTGATAGACAAATGATAAGGACACAGGAAGTGGCTACTTAAAAAATGTAAAAAGAAAAAAGGAAAATAGGGATGGCCTTCAACCATCGATGGTTAACAATTATTGATGGTTTGCTGCCAATGTTTGATGCTTCTGCTACCTCTGTTTCTCCCCATGCAACAGTAGCATAGAACTTAGCTCCACTCCCAATGTGACCCGCAATGCCCTACCTCCTTTCCCGATTGGCCTGATGCCCACCTATACTAGTGGCCGTTTAGGGTGTAAACCATTGATGGTTTCTTGGGATCTGTTCTTGGCCATCCCTAATTTGAATAGAGCTATATTATTTTTCCCATTTTTATGGGCATTTTCCCTGCAGTTCCAAAACTTTTAAGCAGCAAAAAAGATATGTGGTAACACTAGCCACTACTCTCTCCTCTTTATAAAACGATTATTAAAGTTAGGTAGGGCTGCCAGAAGATCAATGACCAGGCATGGAGGCATTGCAACGACTACATGCTATTGCAGGAGTATGATTATACCACTGTAGCAGGATTGTTACTCATAAACACATCTTAGGTTAGGGTGAAATGAGCTAAAGGCCCTTCGTTGCAATAACAATACATCTTTAGCCTTCTTAAATGAGAAAGAATTTATATATCACTGATAATAAAGAGCATTGATCACAATGAAAAAAATAGGGATTTATTTCCTATATAAGGAATTGTGAGTTATGGCATGTGAATTATTTGCATCTGTCAATCAAACATACACAGATTCAAACAAATATATAGACCCTAGACCCAAACAGGGGTAATGAACTCCCTAGTACCTTTCTCACAGCGTCAGGTTACCAGGGAACTTCCAATGAATAGGAGGACCAGGTTGAACAAACCGTTTTTTGTTTTTCTCTATAAATCTATGTATTTATTTATTTATTTATTTATTAACAGTTCCCTTTTATAGCTCAGCATATTTTGTTGCGCTTTACAATTAGAACAACAGTAATAGAACAAAATTGGGTAAAAACAGACAGACATAGAGGTAGGAAGGCCCTGCTCACAAGCTTACAATCTATAGGGATATAGGCATTGATACACAAGGATAGATGCTACCTATTGCATAATGGTCCACCAGATTGCTAGGTTCTTAATGGGTTGTATGATATGATCATCAGGCAATTTTTTGCAAAGGGTCAGGAGGGTGTGAGAGTAAAGAAAGATAAAATGTGAGGTTTTGTGTACTGTACAGAGAGGATTAATTAGATAGGGAAGCATTGAAGGTTTATGCAGGTGGGTCTGGATTTGACAGGCTTGCCTGAAGAGGTGAGTTTTCAGGGAACGTTTAAAGGTTTGGAGACTAGAGGTGAGTCTTATTGTGCTTGGGAGGGCACTTCCACAGAAATTATTATAGTCCTGAAAATGCTTGGGACCAGAAGTATTTTAGATTTCAGTTTTTTCCATATTTTGGATTACTTGCACACCTTAATGAGATATTTTTGAAATGGGACCCAAATCTAAACACGAAATGCATTTTTGTATCAAATACACCTCATAGACACAACTTGAAGGCAGTTTTATACTATATTTTTAATACATTTGTTCAGGAAAGTTTGTACATTGAATCAGAAAGTAAAGGTGTCACTATCTTAGTCACACTAAAAAATGTGGGATTTCAGAATATTTTGGATATCTGATTTCCGGATATGGGCGACTGTACTTACAGTAGGTATATAGCCATCCTAATTGCCATGATATTCTGTATATATTTAAATGAGTTATATTTGGAGAAACCTATGCAAATAGATTCCACCTATAATGCTTCCATGCTAGAGCAAATATATATATTTTTTATTCTAATGATTTTTGTATAAGTATAAGAATTAATGTGATCAAAATTGTGAAAATAAAAACAAAATTTATATAACAGCCAAACTTATATTGATAGTGATTACACTTGGTAGGCATTTTGCTGGAAGAAAAACTGTTTTAAAAGAGATTGCCCCCTTGTAGCAAGAAGGTGAGCCCAACCCGTTGGTTTCTGACATTTACTTTGATGTTGCTGTTTGAGTCCCTGAATGGTACAGGGCTCTCGAAGTGTAAAAAACAAGAATGTAAGTGAATTGCCTTTGACTAGATTCCACCTTCAATCATATCCTTGCTTCAGTAAGACTGAAATACATTATGCAGCCCTGGTCACCACGATACTTATTGGACTTTGTCAGTGCTTATATGCACAGGTCACTCTCTGGGAATTTTTAGCAAAAGATAAAGTGATGAAGTTGGGGAAAAAGGATAAGGGTCACACAAGAGAAATGGTTTCCAACAAATTGCAGTGGTATAATACAGTATACAGTATATACTGTTAATATGTAGCAGCATCCAGCATTATAATCAATCCACTAAAATTCTGCCACAAATACCTTTTTTGGGGGTATCAGAGATGCATCCAAGCGCTGTACTATTTGTAAACAATATGAGAGGGACAGAACAGTGCTCTGATTAAGCAGCACACTCTGTATATGAATTCAAAGTTACTAAATTGCTAAAATGTAACTTTTATTTCAATAATATTAGAAACGGGTTGGGGTTGTGTTACTGGCGGCCGGAATCCCAATGCCAGCATCCCGACACCTGGATCACGGCCATAGAATGCCGGCGGGGGGAGGGGGGGGGGGGTCAACGAAACCCTTTGTGGGCAGTTCAATCCCAGTCAGATCATACGTTGGTCAAATCATTTGTAAATGAAAGCTCAGGGTGTATACTCAATATCGTTTGTCAGGGACTCAAGGGAAATCGCTCATCTTACTAATTGTTCATCCTTCACATGTTTAAAGTCTTCTAGTGTGAATGGGCCTTAACAATTGTATCAAATGAATGAAACATGCTAAATATACAGTACAATTATATAAAAAATGTACTGTATCTGTGGTAAGAGATTATGCACTCTAACATATGCTCAAGTAATACTACATACATACTACAAATAAGGAGTGTATTATAATAATAATAATAATAATTATTATTATTATTATTATGGGGGTCATTGCGAGTTGATCGTAGCTGTGCTAAACTTAGCACAGCTACGATCATCTTCCCTGACATGCGGGGGGACACCCCGCATGTCAGTCCGCCCCCTCCCACAGAAGTGCAAAGGCATCGCTCAGCGGCGATGCCTTTGCACTTCAAGAGTAGCTCCCGACTAGTGAAGCTTCACGCCCCCCGTTCGGCCCAGCGATTGACAGGCAGAGGCGATCGCAGCCCTGCTACGGCCATCGGTCATCTGGCATTCGCCGGCGCACTACGGCAATGGCGCATGCGCAGTAGGGGCACGTTCGCTCGGCTGCGATAAAAAGCAGTGAGCGAACAGGTCAGAATGACCCCCTATGTCTTCTAATGCTTTTTTAGATGAACAAAGGCATACCTCCAAACTGTTAGCAGTAACAAAGAGGGACGACCGCCCGGAAAAAAGGGGGCATGGCCTCTGCAAAGGGGCGTGGCTTCATGGTAATGTTGCGTTCACGAGCCACGCCCCTTTACCATCACTATGGGGGCATGGCCTGCGCTCTCTTAGCTGCTGGCATGCCCCCAGTCCCTCTATTCACCGCTGCGCAACGAGTGACAGAGCCTCCCATCTGCCTCCACCGCAGGACACCTGGGAGGTATGACAAAGGGGAGGTAATAGCGTGCAGTATAATGTTGGTGACTAAGGGCAAAATATAAGTTTAGTGATTAAAGAAGAAAAATGCGTACAATTAAAACTATATAATATGTATATTATCAAATACTATAATGATGAAATGGTACAAGGTCATTTTGTGGGAATAATAGGAGTGATAAAAGAAAAGGCAGTTATTTGTCTGATATAAAGTGGGCGCAGGGCTCAAACAATTATTGCTGTTAAATAAGTGGAAAAGGATTATCTCACCCAGAGAAACAGAAATGCAGAGCCCATGCACTTATATGTATGGGTCTCTGCTGTCCCCAGTGGTGTTATAATGAGTGCAGGGTGTACGGCGCTCACAGGCCCTTGGTTGTCAGCAACAGCGCTGCACAAATCACAGGAAAAAAATGGCACAGCGGTCATTTTTCCGGTGATTTGTGCATGCACAGTAAAAAACTCACTGCCGAAATGGCTGGCATGCAATTTTCCCGGAGACTGGCACAGGTACCTATTTTGCATTCACTACTCACAGCACATTCAAAACTTACAGATGCCCCTTTGTGAATTCCAGGCTGCATACTTCATGTCCCTCTGTCATTTATCTGTATGGGGCCGGATGTAATGCTGCAAGATTCCGGCCGAACTTGTACGTTTTTCTAAAGTAGTAAACATTTACAAGACAAAACTAGGTTCGTTTTGCCTTGTAAATGATTGCCAATTTCAAAAACCGTACAAGTTTGGCCGGAGTCTCGGTGTGCCGGCCATCTCGCACTACATTACATCCAGCCCTATGTGTGATGCTGTTCAGGAGTTGCCAATTACTAAATATACATGATAATTATGATAAAGATTACTGGCCTCATTTGAGAACTTCTAAACATTAATAAAACCTGACATTAATGGACTATTTTTAAAACTTTGAAATTTATTTTTTCTCAGCCACGTATTTTTTTATACAAGTCATATTCTCTTTGACTACTATATTCATGGTCCCAACTTCTTTACTAGCAATCTTCGTAACAAACATTTTCCTTAGGAATTACTGTTTACCACATTATTTATCTGGGTCATATTAGATCCCAATACTGTATACTAAGTGTCATTGCGATGTTTTGGTTTTGAACAACTGTATAAGTTCTGCTTTTTAGTTGATAGAATTCTAAATAAAAGTTATGTTTTTCATAGAGATGAGCGGGTTCGGTTCCCTGAGAACCGAACCCTACCAGACTTCACTACTCGAGCCCAGATACGAGTCAGGCTCGAGTTTTTCCGCCTGACTCGGAAACCAGAACGGGGCAAAACGTTATCATCCTCCTGTCAGATTCTCGCAGGGTTTGGATTCCATATAAGGAGCCGTGCGTCACCGCCATTTTCACTCCGGCATTGGAGAGTGTAGCGAGAGGTCGTGTCTCCGACCTCAATGTCCTGCATCAGTACAGTGATAGTGTCTTTTGTTGCATCAGTCCAGTCACAGTGGTGGTGTCCTCTGCTGCCATATGTCCAGTGCTGCTGTATAAGTCCAGTCCAGTGGTGCTGTGTTGTGCTGCATCAGTTCAGTGGTGGTGTATTGTGTTCTCTCAGTCCAGTCACAGGGGTGTAGTATGGCTGACCGGCGGTCTCCTGACCGCCGGTCAGCATACCGACGCCGGGATCCCGGCAACATACCGACGCCGGGATCCCGCCGGGGAGGGGCGAGTGCAGCAAGCCCCTTGCGGGCTCGTTGCGCTCACCACGCTGCGGGCTCGGTGGCGACCTGCGGTCGCCACGGGTTCTATTCCCACTCTATGGGTGTCGTGGACACCCACGAGTGGAAATAGTCCCTGTTGGTCGGCATGCCGACCATCAGGATAGTGAGATGTCGGGATGCCGGAGGAGGTCATGTGACCGTCGGTCTCCCGACCGCCGGTCACATGAATACCACCCCAGTCACAGTGGTGGTGTCCTCTGCTGCCATATGTCCAGTGCTGCTGTATAAGTCCAGTCCATTGCAGTGGTGCTGTGTTGTCCTGCATCAGTCCTTTGGCATTATGAGGAGGGATCCCCCCCCCCTCCACAGACCCCACCCCCTTATCAGACCGCACCCCCATCAGGCCTGCTTTCATAAATATCCTGTGCTGGTTTTCCATCCCAATCCGCCCCTGTTTATATGTCATCCGTATGTTCAATTTTGTGGTGAGGGTCAAAATTTGCTTCTGTTTGTTCACATATTTTATGATTGACAGCCACAAGCACTGGTTTTACCTATTACATTGACCATAAATAATAATTTGAACTGGTCCTGGACCACCGATCCAAGGCACCCCTGCAAGAACCCTGAGGCACCCCAGGATGCCATGGCACACAGTTTTAGAACCATTGGGCTACATGGATTTTAAAGGTTTCTCGTGACCACTTACAGTATATGGACCCTTTTGTAAAGCACAATACAAGTAGATCTTACTAACTTTAGAGCTCATTTACATTTGAATGTAAGTCATTTTTATGACAAGCCTCTCAGTGCACGTCCACACTGATAGGTGTTACTTTCACATCTCCCTGTAATGCTTTTTCAAAAGTAGGCAAGTATGACCTAAGGATGACATATAAACAGGGGCGGATTGGGATGGAAAACCAGCCCAGGATATTTATGAAAGCAGGCCTGATGAGGGTGCGGTCTGATAAGGGGGTGGGGTCTGTTGAGGGGGGAGGGATCCATCCTCATAATGCCTGATTGTACGCAATTGCGGCCTTCCTTGCCTCTTTCTAAACAGTTGTATTTGAGACCAGGGGCAGGTTGGGAACTAAAAGTGTTCCTGTAAAAATTTTTGACGTGGCCCAACTTGGGCAGCACAAGAAGTATAACATACTGTACCTTGTAGCCATGGCAGCATCACTGGACAGCAGATTTGCTGTACTGCAGCAATGGAATAACAGAATGAATGGGGACAATGCAGAGTGTGGTGGGCTGCCTGTCATGTGAGGGGTGGGGCCACATGACAACACACAAAACAGGCCCCACAGGCACATCGGCCTACCAGGAATCTTCCTGGTGATCCCTTTGGACAATCCGCTCCTGTATATAAACACAATTTACTTAATTTAATATTTCTTTCTTAATTCCTCAAGAAGAAACTTTTGGACAATGGGTGCCATGAAAAAAATCTGATGCTCTAGGGCGCTGTGATTCAAAATGTTTGGGAATCACTGATGTAGCCATTAGGCGCATTCTGCCCTATGCAGACCAATGCAAGGAAGTGCCACTGATGATCCAATTTAAATGTATGTATCTCTGATTTCCTTTTTTAACCCCAAGAATGTAACAGCTAAATAATGGGGATAAGGTGCAATCAGGGAGATTGATGGACTATTCAGGGAGTCAGGGAGATTGCTACTATTTCAGGGAGTCTCCTGCAGAATGCGGGAGGGTAGGCAACTATGATATTGCTATGTACTGTATGTGTACTGTGTATGGGGATTACGTACTGTATGTCCACTATGTATGTGTATGGGAACTACATATATGTACTGGGTTTGGAACTATGTATATGTACTGTGTATGGGAACTATGTATATGTACTGTGTATGGGTACTATGTATATGTACTGTGTATGGGTACTATGTACAGTATATGTACTGTGTATGGGTACTATGTATATGTACTGTGTATGGGAACTATGTATTTGTACTGTGTATGGGAACTATGTATATGTACTGTGTATGGGAACTATGTACTATATGTGCACAGTTTATAAGAACTGTTTGTGCACTCTGCATGGAAACTGTTTTGTCTCATTAAAAGTGTGTAGGATGTTTCCTGACCTACACTAGTTCTTCTTAAATTCTATTTATTTTCTTTGTATGTGTTTTTTTGTTCAATTTTCTCTTGCACAAATGTTAATCTCATGTGTGCATGTAGTTATTTTTTTGCTAAAGAATAAAAGGGAGGAAAAGCACAAATGCAAGATAATGTTAAATGCATGCTTATTTGTTTCTATAATAGCTAATTTTGTCAAATGGTTCTTTGACTTTCTACCTATGGTTTAAATTGAATTAAATGGGTGTTTACCAGTACTTACACAAGCATAGTAGTTGAAGCATGCAAGTACAAGAGATTCTCATTTTATATCTGCAAAGAGCCAGAATAAGGCAATGAATTTTTATGAGTTGTAAGAAGAGTCAATCTACATATAAAAGGAAGCTAGTTTTTCCAATAAAGCGTCCGCTAAGCCCCTGACAATATGCGCGTTAATCGAAACATTTTCCCCATTGCTCAGTTGCCAGCAACTGGATGAAAATATCAGGGAAATAAGAAGACATACTTTGATGCTAGCCTGGTGCCACTGCATGCATCACATCACATGACTCCTGTACATGATCATCAAAAAATTGTATTTAGTATGTTAAATACTATTAAATAATGCATACATGCTTCAAATTGAATTAGAGAAGATACTGGGAGCTGGCCATCAAACATACACAATTAAGAGAATTATGCACTAAAAAAATGAAATGTTACTGTGCAGGAACTGTACATATCTAAAAAGATAAGATACCTTTGAAACTCAGTTACTGCATTGTGGGTTTTATTCATCTCAGTGGAATGTACAAAGTGGATACAAGCCCTGTTTTATCGGTCTCTACTTTCTGATCTTTCACTTTCACGACAGTTTGTTGCATTTATTCATTAGAAAGAAAAGGTTATTGCCTCATACTGTGTACTGTATATCCTACCTCTATTTAAGGGCCCCTAGGTGCTGTTACATAAATAGTTTATTTACTTATACTCTATTGTCCTTCTTGTATTAAGCCTTTACTCACAATTCCGACCATGGCAATTGATAACTAACAACCTCACTGGTTTTAGCGTGTCTTGTTTGTTTCCCTCCCCTGTTTTATTTATTTTCACTACCTTGTGTTACTTGTCCTTGTGGGTGGTTATCGTTGATACTATTCCTTTGTTCTCAATTTTAGTTGATCATACCTTTATGTTTCTTTTGTTGATTTAAGTTTTTTATTTGTCACAGTTCACCATTTCTTATCCGACTAAGGGGTATATGCAATTAGCGGCGAATCGCAGCAAATTATCGCTGTTTTTTAATTCGACACAATTCGACCATCCAATTTCGGCAAGTGGTTGCCGAAATTCACCATATTCAATGTAAAACGGATTCGACAGTCCCGCGGGCGAAAAACGTCCGATTTGCCGGATTTTGCCGCGATTTTAAAAAACGGGGAAAAACGGGAAAAACCGGAAAAAAAATGGCGTGGGGTCCCCCCTCCAAAGCATAACCAGCCTCGGGCTCTTCGAGCTGGTCCTGGTTCTAAAAATGCGGGGGGAAAAATTGACAGGGATCCTCCGTATTTTTAAAACCAGCACCGGGCTCTGCGCCTGGTGCTGGTGCAAAAAATACGGGGGACAAAAAGAGAAGGGGTCCCCCGTATTTTTTACACCAGCATCGGGCTCCACTAGCTGGACAGATAATGCCACAGCCGGGGGTCACTTTTATACAGCGCCCTGCGGCCGTGGCATTAAATATCCAACTAGTCACCCCTGGCTGGGGTACCCCGTGGGAGTGGGGACCCCTTCAATCAAGGGGTCCCCCCTAGCCACCCAAGGGCCAGGGGTGAAGCCCGAGGCTGTCCCCCCATCCAAGGGCTGCGGATGGGAGGCTGATAGCCTTGAGAAAATGTAAAGAATATTGTTTTTTCCTGTAGTACTACAAGTCCCAGCAAGCCTCCCCAGCAAGCTGGTACTTGGAGAACCACAAGTACCAGCATGTGGGAGAAAATGGGCCCGCTGGTACCTGTAGTTCTACTGGAAAAAAAATATCCAAATAAAAACAGGAGACACACACCTTGATAGTAAAACTTTATTACACAACTGCCGACACACACATACTTACTGATAAAGCTAAATATTTATCGTGTATATAACCCTTTATGAGGTCTAAGAACACTGTACGCTATCTACGTAAGAAGTACCGTAAGGGTACGCAAGTTGCGTATCGATCGCTTAGCCGTGATCGAGACGCTCAGGCGTCACGTTCACTCACGGCCAAGTGATCGCAGGCAGGCAGACTATTGGCTGTTGACTTGTCGTAATGATTCGCTATAGCGTAGCGGCGCTCGGGACCACGAGGAGATCACCAGCGATGCAGACGCTCACAATGTTAAACCTTTATATCTATACCTTTAGTAATGAAATACACAGCAAACCTTAATGTAGAGACAAAGTGTAAGTGCAACCTTGTGTAACCTGATTAACTACAAAGCTGCTTGAGCGTCACCGATGCTCAGGGAATACTTAACACTATAAAGAATACACAGATACCTGGGCTTAGGGTCCGAAACCTATTATGTGTATTATGACTATTATACTTGCAAAAGGAATCACAGTACAAAGCATACACTACAATATAACATAAACCAACTAACCAGATAACTACACAGGAAATACAATACCATACAATTCAAGTCTAATCAAGGGAAAATACGAGAGAAAGAGAAGAGAGGGAGAGAGAGAAATGGCTCACAGTAAGACAATATGATTACGGAGAGAACTTACGCACAAGGGGAACGATCGCATGCGCCTCGATATCCAGCTCCCGATTATCAGCAATGAGAACCGTTGAAGAGAGTGAAGTTGGATATGGTCGGCCCGCTATTTATGCCCCACACACAATACAATTCAATGGTCCCTACAATCTCATTGTTCATTGGACACAGGAATTCGGCTTCGCATTATAACAAAAGGTCATAGGTTGATTCATACAGGTGGGCTGTGACTATTTCCAACTGCTCAGGTGGGAGGGAAACTGGGTTTCCCGCCGCATGGGTAATAAAGTGCAAATAAAGTAAATGTTCATAAACTTCTTATGTCCATAACTATTCGCACGAGCGATTGATCTGCTTCAAACCAACACCGGAATATTTCTAATTAAATATTCTTCCGATGGATACTAAACACCACTGTATTACTCCTATCTGACCCTTCGTATCAAACAAAGAGGGATTCCTCTGTTCATAAACATTCTATATTAACCAAACTTTCAGAATCTATCAAAGGGACCATGATCTACAAAATACATTATTAGTGAAAATATGTAATGATTGAGTCGCACGCTATGATCGCATAAACTCTACCGTAAATACGCATACCATGCGCCTGCGGGTGCCCGCGACTGTGAGTATGCGCACGTACGGGAGAGCGTACGCATGCGCAGCACGGACCTGTGTGAGGTGCAAATATGGTAGTGTGCATAGAGATATTTTTCTGACTTTGACATTACCTATGTTGACCCGCCGACTGCCACAGTCTCCGACGATCCTGGGTACCTGTGAAAAAAATTAGACTCGCCTCAATCCAGTGTCCGGGAGATAATCCACGTACTTGTTAAAAAAAGAAAACGAACACCCGTACCAGCGGACTGAAAGGGGTCCCATGTTTACACATCAGACCCCTTTCCCCGAATGTGCCGGGACCCCACGTGACTCCTTTCACTGAGGTCCCTTCAGCCAATCAGGAAGCGCTACTTCCGTGGCGCTCACCTGATTGGCTGTGCGCGTGTGACCTCAGACAGCGCATTACACAGCTCCCTCCATTACTTTCAATGGTGGGAACTTTGCCGTCAGCGGCGGGGTTACCCGCGGTCAGCCGCTGACCGCGGGTGACCCCACCACTAACCGCAAAGTTCCCACCATTGAATATAATGGAGAGGCTTTGCGATGCGCTGTCTGAGCTCAGACGCACACAGAGCCAATCAGCAGAGTGCAAGGACGTTGCACTCGCTGATTGGCTGAAGAGACACTTCTGTGACAGCTGTCACGTGGTGTCTGCATTCGTGGAAAGGGGTCTCATGTGTCAACATGGGACCCCTTTCAGTCCGCTGGTATGGGTGTTCGTTTTGTTGTTTTGACAAGTACGTGGATTTATCTCTGGACCCTGGATTGAGGTGAGTATAATTATCTTTTATTTTCAGGTACCCGTGGATTCTACTTGGAGAAGAGGACCGACTGCTTCATGTCAACATAGGTAAGTATGTGTGTGTCGGCAGTGTGTAATAAAGTTGTACTTGTCACGGTGTGTGTCTCCTGTTTTTATTTGGGTATCTTTTTCCCAGTAGTACTACAGGTACCAGCGGGCCCATTTTTCGCCCGCATGCTGGTACTTGTGGTTCTCCAAGTACCAGCTTGCGGGGGAGGCTTGCTGGGACTTGTAGTACTACTGGAAAAAACAATATTCTTTCAATTTTGACAAGGCTATCAGCCCCCCATCCGCAGCCCTTGGATGGGGGGGACAGTCTCAGGCTTCACCCCTGGCCCTTGGGTGGCTGGGGGGGGACCCCTTGATTGAAGGGGTCCCCACTCCCCCTGGGTACCCCAGCCAGGGGTGACTAGTTGGATATTTAATGCCACGGCTGTGGCATTATCTGTCCAGCTAGTGGAGCCCGATGCTGGTGTAAAAAATACGGGGGACCCCTATTCTTTTTGTCCCCCGTATTTTTTGCACCAGCACCAGGCGCAGAGCCCGGTGCTGGTTTTAAAAATACGGGTGATCCCCTGTCAATTTTTCCCCCGCATTTTTAGAACCAGGACCAGCTCGAAGAGCCCGAGGCTGGTTATGCTTTGGAGGGGGGACCCCACGCCATTTTTTTTCTGAATTTTACCATTCCATCTAAAAAAATATATATATATATATATTATTTTAAAAAATATATAAATAATACTTGTGCCTCCAAAAAAGACAAACCAAGTACCTAATCCCTTCTAATATAAATAGATATGCTATTATCAATAAAAAAAAACACAAACAAAACATGTTTTAATTTTTTTTTTATTAGTTTCACCCACCAAAGTGTGGCGGATTGAAAAAGTCGAATTTACTGTCTAAAAGCACTGTTGTCGAATTTCCAAACTTCAATTGAATATACTTTGGTCGAATTGCAGCACTTGTATCATTGCAGAAAAGTAGAATTTGACAAAAGTCGAATTTCAAAAAGTCGAATTTTGAAAGTCCGTTTTTTTGACGGAAAGTACTGAATTGCATTGACGATTTTTTCTTTTTGGCGAAAAAGTCCCGAAATTCGACAATTTCGGGAATTCGACCGCAATTATATACCCCTAAAGCTGTATACGTACCTGACCGACAGGTTGGCAGACCCGCAAGTGATCCAGGTATCTATGCACATTTACTGATTGGCTACACAATGTGTTGGTCAGGACACCCAGCTGGGCGGGCATTTAAACTTGCCCACCCAGCTGTGACCTCAGTACCTGCAGCAAGTGTATGGGCAGGCTCGGACTGGCCCACAGGGGTACAGAGGAAATCACCGGTAGGCCCCACTGCCTGAGGGGCCCTCCTCCACTAGGGATCAGGTTCTAGACTGTGTACTGCAATTATATATTATACATATGTTACATTATACTGCACAGGATTATGACGTATTCTCTACAGTACATTGCTGTCATTAATCTGGCACATTTTCATGCATGCACTAATTACTATATAAATTATTAAGTCCAGGCGAGGTACTCTATAATGGTTAGCCAAACCTCTGTGGTGGCTGGCCACACCCCCTTTGGAGACTGGTCACACCTCTAATCATGGGCCCCTACCACTGCATACCACCGGTGGGCCCTTCATGCTCCAGTCCAATACTGTGTACGAGTGGTCAGTGGATCACCCATACACATAGCCAGATGCGCCGGTATATCTGAATATATATCGGCCATCAGCTGTGCTGCACAGCCGACACAATATATCTGTGAAAAACTTCGTTCACAGACATAACGGGGGTACACACTGCTGACGGGTTTGAGATATATCACCTAGTGCAGAGGTTCTCAAACTCGGTCCTCGGGGGCACACACAGTGCATGTTTTGAAGGTCTCCTCACAGAATCGCAAGTGAAATAATTAGCTCCACCTGTGGACCTTTTAAAATGTGTCAGTGAGTAATTAATACACCTGTGCACCTGCTGGGTTACCTGCAAAACATGCACTGTGTGTGCCCCCGAGGACCGAGTTTGAGAACCTCTGACCTAGTGTATACCCAGTTTTAGCTGTTTGCATATTTTACAGTAGCTCTGTTTGTAGGCCTTGTCAAAACTCCTCTTTTTTTCGATACCATTCCCTACAACTGCCTCCAAACCATCTACTATATGTCTTTAAATCACAGTTTGTGAAGTTCATGTTTAAAATATAACTCACTCTTTAATATTTCAAAGAGGCGATAATTCCCTTATCGTTTATGGTTTTATTACTTTATTTGGGATGTTTCATGATTTCTACTTGACTTAGGTTGTTTTATGCTATTATGCCACATCTACTAGATAGATAATTTAGATTTAAGTATGATAGCTATATCTCTACTATGTACATAGGGCCGGCGCTTCCATTAGCAAATGCCTAAGGGCGTCAGGACCTGCGGGAACGACCTACTTTGGCTGTCTGGATAAGGTGGCATGGTCCACAGACACCCACAGCACTGCTCACTTAGTAGCTGGGCGGGTGACCACTATCTACTGTAGGAAACCAGGGACTAGTCTCATATGAGGGAGACTGCAAAAGTTCCTATCATCCACATGTGGACGCAC
This sequence comes from Pseudophryne corroboree, assembly GCF_028390025.1. Lineage (NCBI taxonomy): Eukaryota > Metazoa > Chordata > Amphibia > Anura > Myobatrachidae > Pseudophryne > Pseudophryne corroboree. Next base: position 185,211,681 of record NC_086444.1, on the reverse strand, counting down.
AATGGATGCAGTCACACTGGAGTGGGCATCTTGCTGAATGACGGGACCGGGGCTCTGCTCATAACCTCCTAGTTCCAGGCATAGAAGCAAAGGATACAGAGAAAACAATGCTATACAAGTCCTGCATTACAATAATAAATTCCATAATTACTATAGACTTAGGAGCACAAAATTATAATACACTTTTTAATCAATAAAAAGTACATACATATATATATAGAAAAACAACAATTGTCACAGCGTACTGTCAATTTATCACATGCAATTAATTTCCACAGTGCATCTCAAATATCAGTTTAGTTCTATAGACCGATGTGAATGGGAAAATAGTCTCTGTAAAGCGCTGCGGAATATGTGTGCGCTATATAAATAACTGGTAATAAATAAACAAATAATAGTAGGATTATGAGTTTGTCCACCACTGAAATCTACAGCTCCGCGCTATATTCCACCTCCAATGTAAATTGTCCCCATAAGCATGGGATAGATATACCGTCAGTGTCCTGATCCAGTTCTTAAAAACGTAGATCGTCCAGATTGTGAGTGTATCACTTTTCCAAGTGTGAGCAACGCTGATACTCACAGTTCAAACTAGCTTGTGATTGTGTTGTGATTGCGGCGGTTAGCTTTAGTCAGGTAAGAAAGCTCACATTGGCTGTGGTGTGTAGCGCACCACCGGTCACTCGCTGTAAGCGGAATCACAAGTGCTGATGTCCGGACGATGCAGTTGTTAAGGAGGGAGGGCGCGGTCTAGGTGGACGCACAGTTCAGGTGAGATACAGTCGTGTATATTTTAGAGATGACAGAATCGCTGTGTAGATGACCTTGACGCTTTTTCCCACCGTTATATTATAGCGGTTTCCTCAGAAGGTATGCAGGCAGCACTAGTAGTCCAGGTATATATCCCCTGAGTCCACCAATAGGGGGTAATACTCAATTAGGTATAACAGGCAGGGCCGCCACCAAGGGGGTGCCCTGTGTACACTTGTCCCGGGCCTGGCCACTCCGACAGAGTGGAGGGCCCGGGCTGCTCAAACAGCCAGCCGTGGCTATTCCCGGCGGCGGCTGCCGCCAGTGAGACTGACCGCAGCTGGCTGCTACAGTTAAACTACAAATCGACGCGGGCTGCTCCCCTCCGCCACCCGCTGCCGCCGCCACCACAGATCCGCGCCGCCGGTCAGTCACACTCACTCAGCAAGCAGCAGCTTGCTGTGTTAATAAAGTTTTGTTCATCCTGATGCGGCGCGGCATGACGTCATGACGTCACACTGCGTCAGTGAAGACTAGAGGAGCCGCAATGAGCTAGGGACAGCAGGAGGCCAGGAGGAGCAGACAGCGTGGCACTGTGGCAGAGAGGACTGTCAGTCAGGACCGATTTGGGAAGGTAAAGGTAAGTATAAACAATGCGCAAATTGACAACCACTTGCCTAGAAATTAATGGTGTCTGTATATCAACATAATTATGTGAATGGAGATATAAATATATATCAAGGGAGCGCTATAGTAAAATAAAAAATTATTAATTAGACCTTATACATATATCGAATTAGAAACGAATTAATATCAAATTAAAAACAATATATAAACACATATAACATACAAACAGATTCAGTAATCGTAGTATTACTGCTGATATTAACATCACTAAGTACAGCGTGACATAGTGATGATCTGTGCTTTATGGTATCCTTTATATATGTGTGGGGGGGCTGCCTATTTTGTCAGTCCTGGGCCCCAGAATTTCTGGTGGCAGCCCTGATAACAGGTGCTACTAATCACAGGTATTTAGTAATGGAACATACTAGTGTAACCCCATATAGGGGTTATATAATAGAGTTTACACACAAATATGTTGTAAACTATACCTTTGTGAGGTAAAAGAGTAATGTAACCCTGGTACAGAGTTAAAATGTCGTGTATACGGACAAGTGCACCCCTGAATATGGGGTTAACCTAAAATATATTACTAATGTCAAAAGAGAAAAAAAATCATGTATGTACACCAGCTATATGTATTTTTATATATGCTAAAAGGCATTATATATATACACTTATTAATGTACACATTAGAAATGAGACTGGAACATTTATAGTACTGTGACCATATGCATCCTAGTGACTCAAGGAAGCTTAGTGATATTTACTGATGCTGGAGGAATTCTCACTATTCTTCTAAATACTTTGGAGCCATAGGGAACTTGGTCTCTGTCACATCTAAATCATCTTACCAGCATATCTAGTGACTGGAGCTTTACCTTAACTTTATACATATATATATGCATATATATATTCACATAATGTATATGAACCAGTTTATAACTGATAACATTTCTGAGCTCAGTGGAAAGAGTTATAGTGAATTAATAAGTGAAATCTGTAAAGCTGTGTTACGTGAACCAATTGTTATGAAATGTGGTGTGTATTGGTTACCCGTTATGTATGATTCTTTTATGTATCCACCTAACCTTGAACTTTATGCTATAAAGTTGCTACTGGCTTAAGGTGGAGTAATAAACATTACAATCTGGTGATCAGGAATGCGGTTTGGTGTACGTGAGTGGCTGTACAGTCTGGGACCCATACCACATCCTACCTTAGGGCAGGGGGTATATATATACAACACTGGAAAGGGTTTTTTAGAGTAGGCCCATAATACTTACAAATACTTGGGTGGAGGCCCTGTTAAATGTATCCCCTTAATGGGAGGTTAATGGTGGGTACCCTTTAGACAACAAGGTAATAGGTAACCTATAGTCCCTTTATAGGTTAAAGGGAGGTTACACTAGTATCAAAAGTCATACATATACTGTATAAGTTTGATAATCGACTGATCAGCAAAACATGACAAAGGTAAATAATCAATAGTCACATAAACATTTAAATTAAAACGATTTACATCCACTAATTAAAAGAAGCTATGGCATCGCTATAGGGACATAAGTATCTATACATATATGAGACAAGTGGAGCAATGCTAAATATTCCTGCATCTCTCAAATGGCCCAGTGGTTAGAGCTCTGGGATATTTCACTCAGAGTCCCTAGTTTGAACCCTACTCTGGCCACTTAATTATTTAATTTGTTTATTTTATTTTGTACAAATCAAGTACTACATTAGTACCTTCCAAAGTTATTGTACTATAATAATAATATTAATATTAATAACAATATTAATATTAAAGGTGACCAGAAAACATTTCAAACATTCAAAATTTCCTCTGATATATCATTTGAGTTATAAGTTGTTCATAAAATGGAAACCAACACCACCTATTCTCAGTACAATTGTAGTGATCATTATAAATTATAGATACTAATTGATAAGCTGAAATAGCAATTACTCACGATACAGTTGTAGTGATAATTATGGACAACACTTAGTATGCAAATACTGATTGAAAGGCTGAAGTATCCTTATAAATAAATATACAGACAGTACGTGTTAAATATTCCTAGATCAGCACAGTAATCATCAGTGGCCCAATGGCCAAATGGTTAGAGCCATGGTTTACAGTGCTCAGGGTCACTGGTTCAAGAGTCACTTCATAAACTTTTCTATATAAGTTATATTATAAATATTCCAATATAGTTGTTTTTAGTATGAGAGTCTAAGGGGGGAATTCAAATGTTTGAAAAGTGGCTTGGCTGTCTGTGTTTTACTGTCTTGTAGATAGGAAAAAACAGACACCCAACTGACTTATCAAACAATTGAATACCCCCCTAAAGTTGTTATATTCTTGCTACACACAGGCATCTAACATATACCTGACACAAGAGTTACACCAATGTTATATTTTTGTACAGTATGTTGTTATAATGCAATTATTATCAAAATATTTCCAACAAAGATAATGAGAATTGCATCCTGCATGGATGGAAAATAAATCAATTACACCAGTAACTGTAAATGACAAAATACAATGGAAGTAGTAGCAAGGTGTTAAAAAATGTTCATGCTGTGCATTATCAATGGTGTGGTCATCATTTTGACAGTCACCAGGTCGACATTAAAATGTCGACAAGGTCAAACTGCTGATGTGCAGCATGTCAGCATGTGCAGCATCTCGACAGTGACCATGTCACATTCACCATATCTACCAGGATGATATGTCGACACGATGAACTGTCAACAACCAGTTTCTGGTGGTCTAGTAGCTTCTTACCTTCTCCCTGTGATAGAGGGGACTCCAGTATCTTCTACTGAGGCCCTGTGGCCATGTGATAGTCACTTTCAGCATGGACCTGCCTGTGATGCTGCCATCAGTTTGAGCATGTCGACCTGGCGCCTGTTGACTGGTTGAATCATGTTGACATTCTGATGTCAACACTGGTGCCGACCGTCTGAATGTTGACATGGTAGCTGTAAACCATTTGACTGGATACTGTAACCATGATATTGACATTGTGGTTTTGACCTTTTAACGTTGAAGTTTTTACTGTCAACATGGTATGGGGCAGCATGGGTGTCACACCCGCATCTCTGCACCCTCGCCCGGGCACTGGACATCACATGCAACATCTGCAAATTCTCAACAGTGGGCTGTCTTTTGTTCTTTCTCTGGTAATGCCAACCCCCCCCCCCCCCACCTTCCCCCATACAGCACACATTCTCCACGCACAAAGACACACGTATATTCTGCTGTATATCTGTGTAGTTTGGTATTGTGAGGCATCTGTAGTCTAGCATAATAAACTACATAGCTAAATAGGTGGATGTAATTCTATAAAAAAGAACCTTCCCCATTACACATATTTGGCCGTGTCATTCATTGAGACACAGGTGCAGCCAGGCTTTGTGCAATACCGATCAAGCACCCATCCCAACTGCACCCATGCATTAGGAGGAGAATGCTTCTATATGAGGTACTACTGTGTGGAGTAACATGAATAAGGGGTTCTGCTGTCTGGCATAACGTGAGTAAGGGGACTTCTGTGAGGCATAACATGAATAAGGGGTACTACTGTGTTGCATAATATGAATAAGGGGTACTACTGTATGATAACATGATTACATACTGTGTGATGTAACGTGAATAAGGGAACTTCTATGTGGCGTAACATGAATAAGGTAATTACTGAATGAATAAGGGGAACTACTGTGTGACATAATGTGAGTAAGAGGACTACTGTTGGATGTATTGGGAATAACAGACATTACTGTGTGGTGTAATTTGAGTAAGGGGCACTACTATTCTGTGTAATGTGAATAATGGACACTGCTGTGTGGTGTAATGTAAGTAAGGGGCACTACTATAAATATAGAAAGCTTGGAACTCCACGGGGCGCTACTTAAATACCATCAGAAAAAAACTTACACAGTGTAATCACATAGAATTTCAGATTTTTCACAGCTGTCTCAATTTGGAATTTCAGATCTGACAGCTGTCTTGATTTAAGAACAGAGCTAAAAAACATAGAATGTACAGAACATAGTGCAATACTGTTTAAAAAATCGATGGGTGTTTAAGTTGTATCGGTCCCACTCACATAAGGATGTAATTTATATCGCATGTAAACAATCACAGGATATGAAGGATGGCTTTCACTTTATAATGGAATCTTCCTCCTCAATACACTTTGAATAAGAAATGATAATAATAGTGCAACACCGTCTTTTTTATAAAGACAAGTAATTTAATATAAAATGCACTCACAAAACATCTAATTAAAAACAGCAAAAAGTGTTGAAGACATCCACATGGTTTGGACTGCTAGCCCCGGGTATAATCACCACAAAGTCCCAGTGTTCCAGCGTCTTCACCGGCTCAGGGTAGCAGTTCCTCTCCACAAATGTTCGTCTGGCACGTCTACCTGCTTGAGCGCTTTCGGACTTACGTCCTTCTTCAGAAGCACTACTATGCTGTGTAATGTGAATAACGGACACTACTGTGTGTTGTAATGTGAGTAAGGGGCACTGCTATTCTATGTAATCTGAATAACGGACACTACTGTGTGGTGTAATGTGAATTAGAGGCACTACTGTGCGGCATTATTTTAATTGGTACTAATGTGTGGCCATGCCCTGTCCTCATGAGGCCACACCCCTTTATTTTTGGCGCAGCACCGTCCCTATTTAGAATATAAATAAGGGGGGTGTGCCAGTCCCTTTCTTTGCTGGGGGCGCTCGGACCCCTAGACACACCCGTGCCAGGTCGTATTTGTCTACTTTCCCAGGAGGTATGGTAAACTCACAAATTTTGTGAAGAACTCCAGACTCCTGTGAGAGAATTTCACTGCTCTCACAGGAGTCTGGGGTTCTTCAGAAAATTTGTGAGTTTACCATACCTCCTGGTAAAGTAGACAAGGACGACCTAATCATCTAGTCATGTTATGTTCTGCTTAATAATATTGTCTATTTCTGGAATTAAAAGTGCTTTCTGTTGAGCTAAACATCCACACAATATAACTGATAGAAATAAGTAAAAATCACAACAGAGTTTAGAAAAAGCTGGGTTTTATGGTAAATGGCTTCACAGAAGTGTAACTTTCTGGCAATATAAGCTGCCTCACTATTCTGCCATTTTGCTCTTTATTTGTACATTTCAAAGACTATTGTTTATTATTTTTGCTGTGTGGTATTGTTTCATCTCTTGTTACTTACAGCACATTGGAAATTGCTAACCTGGCTCAATCTGTAATATTAAAGCGGCAAAAGCATTCCTTTTGTCATAGTTTCTACACTGTTGTCATGGTATCAGCTGGCAGGATTTCGGAAACCTGAGTAAGATCTATTAGTCGGACATGTCACAAACCATCCTAAATATGACTGTTCTGGCTTGGTATACAGTATGTTCCCACAATTTCACATTCTCATGTATGTTCTGCACTCAGAAGTGGGCTAACAGGGAAGACAGTCTATTTTCCCCCTGGGCCAATTATATTGTTACAGTGACGGCTACATTGGGAATGCAGGAGGCTGCAACTCTAATAGCTGTGCAACTGCTGTTTCCCCTTTCCCTGGAACATGAGTACAGTGCAGGACATGTGTGGACATTGTTATTTATGGCTATTTACGTGTTTGTTATTTACAGTTATTTGCCTATTTGTCTACTACTTAAAAAAAAAAAAAAATGCACCAAAACTTTTGGGAGCCAGTTCCATGTTTCCACTGCTTCACGTGAGACGCAAATCTACTGTATTGCTTTGCTGTATCTTCAGACACATTGTCAGTCATACAGTATTTCAGATTTGCAGTATGTCAAACTCATCACTTTGCTACATCTGCAGAACTGGCGCTGGGCACTTGTTAACAGGTGCAACACAGTCTCACTGCACCACATGGTGCACCATGTATTTTATTGCTATGCAAACTGAGGGGTGAGGGGAGCACATCTGGCATCTCTGTGCTGTTGGCCCTTCTCCTTCCACTACTTATCTGTGACTTTATAAGGTTGTGTCTGTGTTCCCTTCATGATCAGGACCAGGAAGTGACAGCACGAGAGGGCAGTAGATAACGTCCGCCCTTACAGCACCTAAATGTTTTATCCATTCTTCGTTCATTTGAGGTTATTTAGTTTTATCCCTGCACCATTTGACCCTCGCGGGCTCGATTTGCTCGCCACGCTTCGGGTTCGGTGTCTCACTCCGCTCCGCTTCACTCGCCACTGGTTGCTATAACAAATAGTTTGTGACATGCACCCAGGGGCTTACGGGAAAGGTCCTCTTCACGAAGGGTAACTAGACGCTACCGACTTTATAATAGTATCCATTCTGCTCCTCCCACACAATCACACCAATGGATGGGTCACTGTCTACTGCAAGACCAGATAGCTCCTGAAATGCTCTGATCTACTTTGATTACTACAAACCTATGGCAAACAAAAACACGCTTTAATGAAAAAAGAAGCATTTACTGTAACTTGCCTTTGTTGGTTACATGACAAATAAAGTCCACACGGTGAGATCCTTGCTATGCCCGATTTTGAACTCCCCCAGAGCCCAGATAGCACAGATAGTACAGATTTTGACTATCTGTGCTTGAGATTTTGTCTATGTACGATTTTGACTAAGTGCCAATTTTGACTCTACTTTATACTAGATAGTACACTAGATAGTCAAGATTGACTTGCCTGCACAGTCTATCTAGCCTTACGATACCGACCCCACGGGAGCGTGCATCGGGATCGAATCTGTATCGCAAGCTGCCTAACACCTTGAGATATGCACTAACTTTTCATAAGATTTTGACTATATAGTCAAAATCTTACAGATTTATCTCACCATGTTTACACACCTCAATGGTGTGTACACACGGTAAGATTTTTTCTTACGATTTTGACTATATAGTCAAAATCGTGAGAAAAGTTACTGAAGATCACAAGGTGAAAGTCACCTTGCGATCCCGATTCGATGCCGATGCGCGGTCCCACGTGGTCGGCATCGCAATAATAGATAGACTGTGCAGGCAAGTCAATTTTGACTATCTCTGTAGAAGAGATAGTCAAAATTGACACTTAGCCAAAATCGCACATAGTCAGTATCGCAAGCACATACTGAGTGTGCTTGCGATACTGACTATGTGCCGATCTAGCCCCTGTCACATAGTGAGAATCGGGCATAGCCCGAATCTCACCGTGTGTATGGGCCTTTAGACTAAGCTAGAGCTAAATAAAAAAACAACAAACAAAAAAATAAAAAAAAATGGGGAAACAAATGACGCAACAGAGCGCCAGCCACAATAGGCAGCGCTACTGTACACAGAGAATACGTAATCATTCACATCTGCCCCTGTCTGCACCCAGAGCAATCCCATGCAAACTCTACACAATTAGGGTTATTGTAGGTACTGAGCCCATGGAGGCCATGGCCCAAGTGTGAGGCAGCAGTGCTAACCACTGTGCCACCATACAGCCTATAAAGTAGACATTTTCTCCAACTTGTCCTGCTAATTTATACTGAAGAGAAACGGTACTTCACAGGGAAACCGGGACCTGTTTTACAATGTGTTACAAGGAACACATCTTTTCAAGGAAACTAATAATAAAAAAAAACAGATCAAAGTCTATAAAAGCTATAAGTACCTAGTTACAGTATCTAGTTATTAAACTTTTGGATTCAGAATCCATGCAGAAACTACTATTTCTGCATGATTATTGGAAGTAATAGCATGGGCAGCATCAATGAAAGAGGTATAGGCCCTCATTCCGAGTTGATCGCTCGCTAGCTGCTTTTAGCAGCAGTGCAAACGCTAAGCCGCCACCCTCTGGGAGTGTATCTTAGCTTAGCAGAAGTGCGAACGAAAGGATCGCAGAACTGCTCCAAAAATAGATTGTGCATTTTCTGAGCAGCTCGAAACTTACTCCTAGCTAGCGATGACTTCAGACTGTTCAGTTCCTGTTTTGACGTCACAAACGCGCCCTGCGTTCGGCCAGCCACTCCCCCGTTTCCCCAGCCACTCCTGTGTTTTTATCGGGCACGCCTGCGTTTTTACACACACTCCCCGAAAACGGTCAGTTTCCGCCCAGAAACACCCACTTCCTGTCAATCACTCAACGATCAGCAGTGCGAGTGAAAAGCGTCGCTAGACCTTGTGTGAAACAGCATAGTTTTGTGTGAAAGTACGTCGCGCGTGCGCACTGCGCCCCATTCGCATGCTCAGAAATGCTGCATTTTCACCTAATCGCCGCGCTGCGACCGAAAGCAGCTAGCGATCAACTCGGAATGAGGGCCATTGTTCTGTAGATAGCTCCTGCATTAATGAAGATCCAATAGAATGTTGCTTTTCCCATACATCTTAATGGGAACAGTCGTGTGTAGTCCTAGTAACTAAGCACAGATAGGCTTAGCTTTTCACAGTTTGGCTCCAGCAGCTAACACCATCTTCGGAAAGTTACAGAACCACTGTTCTGGCTGGTGGTATTTGTTAAATTGCTCTGAAATGCAATCTATTATAGCCACGAATATGGGTGATGACAAATTAAGCTTACCAGGGGAAACTGTTGGACCCCATAGCGATGTACAGTTGCTTATACAAGTTATGGTGGCCCGAGAAGTTATGGTGGCCCGCAAACAGGGCTAGATTAGCAATAGAGCGGATGGGACTTCCGCTCCAGGCCTACATATTAAAAATCGCCCCGTCATCATAACAGCATGATGATTACCAAACACCCATGCGCCCAAACAGTTTGCCATAAAATATTACAATTGTATTTCTATTTTCCATACTTTCCATACAAATGCAATGTTTCTACTTCTACGTATTTAGGGAGCCATGTACCCACCCAGAACCACTGGCTACACCCATACAGCACTGGCCACACCCACACATCACTGGCCAAACCCACACAGAACTGGCCACATTTCCTCTGCTTCTAACAATAGGCCCTTTATCCTTTTTAGACCCAGGTCCACATGGCCCATAACCTGGCCCTGACAACAAAATTGTACTTCCTAACTCACTGCGAGTTCTGGCAGCAAACACCAATACAACATTGTTCCAGTTCAGGATGAATAGCAGCTGTTTCATGATCCCTAATAGAGACACTTATGTACTGTAAATGCTGATGGGCAATGTAACTATGCATGTATTAATACATTAATCTAGTTCATGCGTGTTTAAAGAGATGGCCTGAGGAGTTGGAGGTATAGCTCATCACACTTTTGACCTCCTTCCAGTAGGAAGGAGCAGGGACTAATGACAGATGGCTACAAAAATCTAATTGCGCCATTCATGACAAATACAACTATTATATAAAACATGCAGAAACTACTGTTCACTTTATTGAATAGGCCCCTTGATATTAATAGTGAAAAATGTACTCTGACCTTTTTGTGTTCGTGTCTTGTTGTTTTTTTGTTTGTTTGCTTTGTTGTTTTCCTGAGAGAGGAGTTGTGTGCTTTTTCTTAACCTTTTTTTTTCAAGTCTTAACAATAGCCATAAATCTGTCCTATGCATTATTGAATTCTTATACTGTACGGGTCCTGGGAGACTATTCCATGGATCTGTCACCCTCTTTGTAAAAATGTTTCTTAATCTTATCGTTCTCTCTCTCTCTCTCTCTCTCTCTCTCTTTCCCTCTAATTTCATGTTACTCCTTTTTTAGAAATCGCATCATTCTGTAAGAATGCTGCCTTCTTGAGCTCGGTGCCTCCTCTCCTGTAAATTGTATGTTTCCTGCTCTTCAGATGTGCTTTTGGCTTTTCCCACTGCTGGACCACATTGCTTACTTACCTTCTTTCCATATGAAGCTGTAAGCACAGGGTCCTTCCTCTATTAGTGTTGACATTCCAGTATTCATTCTGCTTGTGTCCCATATCTAATACAATTGCATGAAATGTAATTAGTCCATACAAATCATTTTATTTCTCAGTTCCCTGTAATGCACTTGCCAAGAAGGACCAATTACTTGTTATGGTAAATTGTCAAATGTAGGCATAAGTAAGGGATGTAGTCAAAATGGCAGTAGATGCATTGTCAACATTCATAATGTCAACACCACAGTGTCTACAATTATGTTGACATTGTTAAAATGTCAACAGGCAATATATCAGTATGCTCAGAATGTCAACATTAGGGTAAGGCTGCGGGCAGGAGGCTTAGGGTTAGGTTTAGGGTGGAGGCTAGGGAAACGTTGTGAGGGGTAGAAGAGGTTAGGTTGTGACAGGGGAGTTTGGGGTGGCACTGTAGGGAGGTTTAGGGGTAGGTTTTGGGTGGAGGCTAGGGAAATGTTGTGAGGGGAAGAAGAGGTTAGGTTGTGACAGGGGCGTTTGGGGTGGCATTATAGGGAGGGTTAGGGTAGGTTTTGGGTGGAGGATAGTGGCAGGGGAGTTTGGGCTGGCACTATAGGGATGGTTAGGGGAAGAGATTATGGTAGGGAATAAATATTTACCGGAACACCAGCTTTGACCTGAAAGTCACAGTCACAGGACTACTGGGCAGTGTCACAGACTTTGCAGTGCCCTATGCTGGCCATGAATCAGTACAGTACAATATTCTGAGGATGCGCCAGGGGGCTGTAAGAGCTGCAGTGTCTGTGTCTGGAGCGTCTGGTGATTATGGCTGTAGGGCGTCGTTCCAGGCCAACCACAATGGCTCTGTGCGGTGTCACAGCTCGCACACCCTTTATTATGACCCAGCCACCCGTGACCTGGACGCCGCACTGGAGCTGCTATAGCCATTAGGAGCAGGTAACATAGTAACATAGTAACATAGTATCTAAGGTTGAAAAAAGACAATTGTCCATCGGGTTCAACCTATTTGTGGTCTCCTATGCACGATTATTTTGTATAAAATTTTGACTGAAGTTGATGACTGCCGTTCCGATTAACCCCTCTTTTTATAATAACCATAGTGCGTGACTATGCCCCGTAACCCTGGATATCCTTATCCATTAGGAATTTATCTAACCCATTCTTAAAGGTGTTGACTGAGTTGGCCATTACAACTCCCTCAGGCAGGGAATTCCAAACACGTATCGTCCTTACCGTAAAAAAGCCTTTACGCCGTATTGTGTGGAATCTCCTCTCCTCTAACCTGAGCGAGTGTCCACGAGTTCTCTGTGTTGATCTAACCAAAAACAGGTCCTGCGCAAGATCTGTATATTGTCCCCTTATATATTTGTAAATGTTGATCATGTCCCCTCTTAATCTCCTCTTTTCCAGTGTAAACATGCCTAGTCTTGCAAGCCTTTCCTCGTATTCCAGCGTCTCCATACCCTTAATTAGTTTGGTCGCCCGCCTTTGAAACTTTTCTAGCTCCAGGATATCCTTTTTGTAGTAAGGTGCCCAGAATTGTACACAGTATTCAAGGTGTGGCCTCACAAGTGATTTATATAACAGGAGTATAATACTCTCGTCCCTAGCATCAATTCCCCGTTTGATGCATGCTAATATCTTATTAGCCTTCTTTGCTGCAGTCCTACTTTGGGTACTACTGCTTAGTTTGCTATCTACACCTAAGGACACCTAAGTCCCTTTTCAGTACAGAATCCCCTAATTTTACCCCATTTAGTAGGTAGGTGTTATTTTTGTTCTTGTTACCACAGTGCATTACCTTACACTTGTCTGTATTGAAGCGCATTCTCCATTTCGCTGCCCAAGCTTCTAATTTAACTAAGTCATTCTGAAGCGACTCAGCATCCCCCTCCGCATTTATAACTTTACACAATTTGGTATCATCTGCAAAAATTGACACCATGCTCTCTAGACCTTCTGTTAGGTTCTTAATGAAAATATTGAATAATAGCGGTCCTAATACTGAGCCTTGCGGCACACCACTTAGCACTTCAGTCCAAGTTGAAAAAGATCCATTAACCACAACTCGCTGCTCCCTATTATCTAACCAGTTTTTGACCCAAGTGCATATTGTGCTTCGTAGCCCTGATTCTTGTAGCTTGTAGATAAGTCTCATGTGTGGTACAGTATCGAACGCTTTGGCAAAGTCTAAAAAGATTACATCCACGTCTTTACCCTGATCTAGGTTTGCGCTTACTGTTTCATAAAAGCCAAGTAAGTTGGTTTGACAGGATCTGTCCTTCATAAACCCATGTTGATTACTTTTAATGACCTTATTGACTTCAAGGAACTTCTGAATACTATCTCTTAGAATACCTTCCAATACTTTCCCCACTATAGATGTAAGACTAACTGGTCTATAATTACCTGGTTCAGCTTTACTTCCCTTTTTTAATATAGGCACTACTTCCGCTATACGCCAGTCTTTGGGAACCATACCTGATATTACTGAATCATTAAAGATCAAAAATAGCGGTTTTGCAAGTTCAGAATGAAGCTCCATTAGAACCCTTGGGGGAATACCATCGGGACCGGGGGACTTATTAATCTTTAAATGTTTTAATCGGTCACAGACTACTTCCTCGCTTAAATAAGTACCTATCAGTGGGACATTCTCATTATTGAGATTATATGTTAGTCCCTGAATTGGGTCCTCTCTAGTAAATACTGTTGAAAAAAACTAATTTAGTGTGTCCGCTATGTCATTATCATTTTTGTTTAAGACTCCCAACTTGTCTTTTAAAGGGCCTATACTCTCCTTCTTTAATCTCGTGCTATTAAAGTATTTAAAGATTTTTTGGGGATTCGCTTTGCTTTCCTTTGCTACTAGTTTTTCAGTTTCAACTTTAGCTGCTCTTATTTCCTTTTTGCATATTTTTTTACATTTCTAATAGTGCTGAAATGACTCTGCTTCCCAGTCAGATTTCTATTTTTTAAATGCTCGCCTTTTCTTGCCCATAAGTTCCTTAATCTTTTTGTTAAGCCACATCGGTTTATGATTTTTATTCCTTTTTTTGCTGCTCGTAGGAATACATTTGAGTGTATTTTTAGCTAGCAGGAATTTTAGTACCTCCCATTTCTCCGTAGTATTTTTTCCTAAAAACAAACCTTCCCATTCAATACCCTGAAAAATACCCTCATCCTTTCAAAATTTGCTTTGCTAAAGTTAAGAGTCCTAGTTGAGCCAGTATAGGGCTGTTTATGGAAACTGATATTGAATGTGACCATATTGTGGTCGCTGTTTCCTATGGGTGCCCCTACTATAATACCTGATACCAAATCCCCATTGTTTGTTAATACCAGGTCAAAGATTGCATTGTACCTCAGTAGTTATCATTAAGTGTGTTTAAAAACATATTGCCCCTAGCAGTATCACATGAATCGTTTTTCCAGTTTACCCCTGGATAGTTAAAATCTCCCATCACTACTATGTCTCCTACTCCTGCTGCTCTTTCAATTTGCTTTAGTAACAATTCCTCATCAGATGCGTTTATACCAGGCGGCCTATAGCATACACCAAATACTAACTTTTTTATTCCTTTTCCCCCGCATGCAATTTCTACCCATAATGTCTCGACAGTGTCTACAGTCCCCTCCTGAATATCTTCCAGTATATCAGGTTTTAAAAATGGCTTTACGTAAAGACACACCCCTCCACCCTTTTTATTTAGTCTGTCTCTCCTAAACAGTGTATAGCCCTCTAGATTGACTGTCCAATCATGAGATTCGTCCCACCAAGTTTCAGTAATGCCTATAATATCATACTGTTTGCTTGCTGCAAGTATTTCTAGTTCACCCTTTTTACCAGTAATGCTTCTGGCGTTTACATACATACAACTAAGATAAGTATTTTCCCTTGCGTTAGGGACATCTTTCACCTTATGTAGCAATGATGACCTGTAATCGTCATTGGTTAGTGCTTTGGTAAAATCTCTTTCAGTACCCATGAAGGTAACCTTACCGCCTGCTCTTACCCTCCCCCCAACTTCTCCCCCATTTAGTTTACTACCGCCATCCCCACTATTCTCACTGCATGACCCGTAGTTTCTAGCTAAACCCTCCCCACAAGCTCCTAGTTTAAAATCTCCTCCAACCTTCTAACCATCCTTCCCCCCAGCACCGCTGCCCCCTCCTCAGTCAGGTGCAATCCGTCACGACAAAAGAGATGGCGCCTGACTGAGAAGTCCGCCCAGTGTTCCAGGAACACAAACCCCTCTTTTCTGCACCAATCCCTAAGCCACACATTTACCTCCCTAATCTCCCTCTGCCTCCCTGGACTAGCGCGTGGCACGGGTAATAATTCCAAGAATATTACCTTAGATGCCCTTGCCTTCATTTTCTTTCCTAAGTCCCTATAGTCTTTCTTAAGGACATCCCACCTTCCGCTAACTTTGTCATTGGTGCCAACGTGCACCAAGACCGCCGGGTCTTTCCCAGCCCCTCCCAACAATATATCTACCCGGTCCGCGATGTGCCGTACCCGAGCACCCAGGAGACAACAGACTGTACGGCGATCACGGTCCCGGTAGCAGATTGCCCTATCTGCCTTCCTGATGATAGAATCCCCTACCACCACCATCTGACTAGGTACCTCACTATCTTTTATCCCAACCGCGCCAGAGGGACTGCTCCCCTGGATGCTAGAGGGAGCAGTTTCCTCCGGCACCGTCATTTCTTCACTATCATCCTCCGATTCCTCGTCCAGTCGGGCAAATTTGTTCGGGTTTGATAGTTCGGAGATGTTAAAACTCCCCCTCTTTTTCTTACTTCTAACTGTGACCCAGCTGGCTACCTGATCATCATCCTCTTCTACCAGTGACCCCTCCCGCAACTCCTCCACCGTTCTGTCTAAACTTCGCTCGAGATTGTGAATCTCCCTTAGTCGCGTAACGGTTTGCTCTAGATCAGTTACCTGGGCCGGTAGCTCCAGGTGTGCATACATCTTGCACGACATGCACTGAGTGAGGTCCCCAATCACAGCCCCTCCCATATTGTTTGTGAGGTCTAACTCCCTGTTACTCTCAAAG
Source organism: Pseudophryne corroboree (assembly GCF_028390025.1). Lineage (NCBI taxonomy): Eukaryota > Metazoa > Chordata > Amphibia > Anura > Myobatrachidae > Pseudophryne > Pseudophryne corroboree. The sequence continues at coordinate 185,195,423 of NC_086444.1, read as the reverse complement.
AAAAAGCAGCAAAAATAAAAAGTAGAAGACAAACAATCTCACTTATACAATAATTAAGCTGGCTTATACTTATCTATCTTTGTGCAGTAAGCTACTGCTCGGTAGCCAGTGATGATATGTTGACATTATAACATTAACATTTCAGCAATGCCTATATGATGAATGTCAATATGGTCAATGTTGACATTATGACCATATCAATATATTCATGTCGGCATATGATACCACACCCGTAAGTAACTATTAAGTTGGTCAGAATGTAGCCGATCAATACCAAGGCAGAAATAGAGGGTCAGAGCCACCGAGCAATGCTGATGGTTGAATAGTTGAGTGATTATTTTTCTACTGCTTTGCACAAAGTTCCCCAAAAGCTCCTAAGGCGCAGACCACATCTGCAGCCACCTCTGACTCAGGCGCAGAGTGTGACAAAGAGTCTTAGGAAGATATGAAAGGAGAAATTGTCATAACAAGAAGTGGTATAATTGGAATGTATACACAAATATATAAATGAATAGAGGTGAAGAAAAGTACTGTGTATTTTAGCATACCAGTAACGGGAATTCTATTAGTACAGTGTAAATAAGCTGGAAGAGGCTGCGTCCTTGGACATTTACTGCTTCTTATCTTAGCATAGTGGATTTAGGTGGTCTTCCACTCCTGTAAGACTTGGTATGGCGCTGTGACATCACACTGCAGGTAGGAAGCCACTACCTTCTCCTCCATGTCAGCAGTTGGCACTCAGCTTTGGAGGGCTGCAGGTATACTAAAAGCAGTGAATACACTAAGTGACATCATATCACTCATCAAGCAGCCGTGACATTAATTCCAGCTAGTGATCATCTATGATAGATGTGAGATGGACTATAACCAATGGTTTGCTTGCAACTGTGATGGTGGGCGGACTGCACATGTGCAGGATGGGTCTTGTGTCACACACAGTGCCTGTTGGGCGCAGTGCTGGACAGCCTTCCCAAAGATGGGGGTGAGTTGTCCCTGTTTTTATGGGCGAGCCGAGGCCATTGTCTCCATCTTCCGGGGCTTATTTACTCTCCCTGGAAGCCTGAACAAGGTGGCTGTCATGAGTAACCCGATATTCATGCAAGTGTTCCTATGTTGCATCTTCGGACTCCTGTGTCCATCTCTGAATCAGTCCCTATTTCTGCACTTCTCCCATTTCTCTACTTTCAAGTGTATTAATCTCAGTTTAGACTGTAGGATGTTGCACTGACATGACCTTATCAGATCTGTAGTTCTGGTGCACTGCATGTGACCAATCTATCATAAAGCTGTGATATCACAATTAATATTGGGTAATTGGCCTGAAATCATAGCACTTGTTGGAAAGCATCGATATTAGAGATGAGCGGGTTCGGTTCGTCAAGATCCGATCCCCCCCGAACTTCACGTTGTATTTCACGGGTCCGAGGCAGCCTCGGACCTTCCCGCCTTGTTCGGTTAACCCGAACGAGGCCGAACGTCATCATCCCGCTGTCGGATTCTCACAAGATTCGTATACCATATAAAGAGCCGTGCGTCGCCGCCATTTTCACTCGTGCATTGGAGATTGAGCGGAGAGGACGTGGCTACGTTCTCTGCCTGAAAAGCTCAATATCTGTGCTCAGTGTGCTGCAAATATCTGTGCTCAGTGTGCTGCAGTGGTGACCACCAGTATCTTATAGTAGTACAGTACAGTAGGCCATTGCTGTATCTTGCAGCTCCGTGTTAGACTCAGTTCTAGACAGTATCCTGATGATCAGTGCTCAATATCTGCTGCATTGTTGTGTGACCAGTATATTATATAGTAGTACAGTGCAGCATTTTGGTGACCACCAGTATATACTTAGTACAGTACAGTAGGCCATTGCTGTATCTTGCAGCTCTGTGTCACTTCTAGTATCCATATCTGTGCTGCATTGTTGTGAGCAGTATAGTAGTACAGTGCAGCATTTTGGTGACCACCAGTATAGTAGTACAGTACAGTAGGCCATTGCTGTATCTTGCAGCTCCGTGTGACTTCAAGTATTCATATCTGTGCTGCATTGTTGTGAGCAGTATAGTAGTACAGTGTAGCATTTTGGTGACCATATAGTAGTACAGTACAGTAGGCCATTGCTGTACCTTGCAGCTCTGTGTCACTTCAAGTATCCATATCTGTGCTGCATTGTTGTGAGCAGTATATAGTAGTACAGTGCAGCATTTTGGTGAACACCAGTATATAGTAGTACAGTACAGTAGGCCATTGCTATTGATATATTACTGGCATATAATTCCACACATTAAAAAATGAAGAACAAAAATTTTGAGGGTAAAATAGGGAAAGATCAAGATCCACTTCCACCTCGTGCTGAAGCTGCTGCCACTAGTCATGGCAGAGACGATTCAATGCCATCAACGTCGTCTGCCAAGGCCAATGCCCAATGTCATAGTAGAGAGCATGTAAAATCCAAAAAAACAAAAGTTCAGTAAAATGACACAAAAATCTAAATTAAAAGCATCTGAGGAGAAGCGTAAACTTGCCAATATGCCATTTACGACACGGAGTGGTAAGGAACGGCTGAGGCCCTGGCCTATGTTCATGGCTAGTGGTTCAGCTTCACATGAGGATGGAAGCACTCATCCTCCCTCTATAAAAATGAAAAGGTTTAAGCTGGCAAAAGCCCAGCAAAGAACTGTGCGTTCTTCTAAATCACAAATCCCCAAGGAGAGTCCTATTGTGTCGGTTGCGATGCCTGACCTTCCCAACACTGGACGGGAAGAGGTGGCTCCTTCCACCATTTGCACGCCCCCTGCAAGTGCTGGAAGGAGCACCCACAGTACAGTTCCTGTTAGCCAAATTGAAGATGTCACTGTTGAAGTACACCAGGATGAGGATATGGGTGTTGCTGGCGCTGAGGAGGAAATTGATCAGAAAGATTCTGATGGTGAGGTTGTTTGTTTAAGTCAGGCACCCGGGGAGACGGGTGTCGTACGGTGTCGTACAGTATGCCGGCGCTCGGGCTCCCGGTGACCAGCATACCGGCGCCGGGAGCCCGACCACCGGCATACCGACAGCGTGGCGAGCGTAAAGGAGCCCCTTGCGGGCTCGCTGCGCTCGCCACGCCACTCTATTTTATTCTCCCTCCAGGGGGGTCGTGGACCCCCACGAGGGAGAATAGTTGTCGGTATGCCGGGTGTCGGGATTCCGGCGCCGGTATACTGTGCGCCGGTATCCCAACATTCGGCATACAGAAGACCACCCCTGGGAGACACATGTTGTCCATGGGATGAATATGACCATTGATGTGCCTGTTCAAAATACAAAAAAAAATCACCTCTTCGGTGTGGAATTATTTTAACAGAAATGCAGACACAGGTGTCAAGCCGTGTGTTGCCTTTGTCAAGCTGTAATAAGTAGGGGTGAGGACGTTAACCACCTAGGAACATCCTCCCTTATACGTCACCTGGAGCGCATTCATCAGAAGTCATTGACAAGTTCAAAAACTTTGGGTGACAGCAGAAGCAGTCCACTGACAACTAAATCCCTTCTTCCTCTTGTACCCAAGCTCCTGCAAACCACACCACCAACTCCCTCAGTGTCAATTTCCTCCTTAGACAGGAACGCCAATAGTCCTGCATGCCATGTCACTGGCAAGTCTGACGAGTCCTCTCCTGACTGGGATTCCTCCGATGGATGCTTGAGTGTAACGCCTACTGCTGCTGGCGCTGCTGGGAGTCGATCGTCATCCCAGAGGGGAAGTCGGAAGACCACTTGTACTACTTCCAGTAAGCAATTGACTGTCCAACAGTCCTTTGCGAGGAAGATGAAATATCACAGCAGTCATCCTGTTGCAAAGCAGATAACTCAGGCCCTGGCAGCTGTGTTGGTGTTAGACGTGCGTCCGGTATCTGCCGTTAGTTCACGGGGACTTAGAGAATTTCTTGAGGTAGTGTGTCCCTGGTACCAAATGCCATCTAGGTTCCACTTCTCTAGGCAGGCGATACCGAGAATGTACACAGACATCAGAAAAAGACTCACTAGTGTCCTAAAAAATGCAGTTGTACCCAATGTCCACTTAACCACGGACATGTGGACAAGTGGAGCAGGGCAGACTCAGGACTATATGACTGTGACAGCCCACTGGGTAGATGTATTGCCTCCCGCAGCAACAACAGCAGCGGCGGCACCAGTAGCAGCATCTCGCAACGCCAATTCGTTCCTAGGCTGGCTATGCTTTGTATCACCGCTTTCCATAAGAGGCACACAGCTGACAACCTCTTACAGAAACTGAGGAACATCATCGCAGAATGGCTTACCCCAATTGGACTCTCCTGGGGATTTGTGACATCGGACAACTCCACCAATATTGTGCTTGTATAACATTTGGGCAAATTCCAGCACGTCCCATGTTTTGCACATACAATTAATTTGGTGGTGCAGAATTTTTTTTTAAAACGACAGGGGCGTGCAAGAGATGCTGTCGGTGGCCCGAAGAATTGCGGGCCACTTTCTGCATTCAGCCACGGCGTGCCGAAGACTGGAGCACCAGCAAACACTCCTGAACCTGCCCCGCCATCAGCTGATGCAAGAGGTTGTAACGAGGTGGAATTCAACCCTCTATATGCTTCAGAGGATGGAGGAGCAGCAAAAGGCCATTCAAGCCTATACATCTGCCTATGATATAGGCAAAGGAGGGGGAATGCACCTGACTCATCGCAGTGGAGAATGATTTCAACGTTGTGCAAGGTTCTACAACCCTTTGAACTTGCCACACGTGAAGTCATTTCAGACACTGCCAGCCTGAGTCAGGTCATTCCCCTCATCAGGCTTTTGCAGAAGTAGCTGGAGAGATTGAAGGAGGAGCTAAAACGGAGCGATTCCGCTAGGCATGTGCGACTTGTGGATGGAGCCCTTAATTCGCTTAACCAGGATTCACGGGTGGTCAATCTGTTGAAATCAGAGCACTACATTTTGGCCACCATGCTCGATCCTAGGTTTAAAGCCTACGTTGTATCTCTCATACTAGGGTATTCAATTATCCGCAAATTCGCGGCAATTTTTCGCCCGAAAATTTTTCGCGGCAATCGGCCGAAAATTGCCGCGAAAACGCTCCGTTTTTCAATTTTTCGCAAATTCGCGGCAATTTTTCGCCCGAAAATTTTTCGCGGCAATCGGCCAAAAATTGCCGCGAAAACGCTCCATTTTTCGACCTATTCAATTCCGACCGGGTTTCACGTGAAAGTTCTTGCAGTGAAAAGTGCAGGTGAAAATGGGGAAATCAGCCTGTACCCCAAAAAATGCTAAACTAACATAGGAAAACAGAAGAGAAGTGTGTTAGAGATCACATTAGAGAGTTTTTGGGGACTTAAATTGTGTGAAATGGCGGTTATATGCATTTTTTTTTAAATGCAAAAAAATGATAGAAAGCAAGTTTTTTGGAGCAAAATAAATGCTCTCATTAAATTTGGGGTACATGAAAATGGGTATAAGTATATATTTGGGTCATTTTAGGGTACTTTAAAAAAAGTGGAAACAGACCGATTACTCCCATCTGCAAGCCTAAAAAACACCTGTCCCACTCATAAAGCACCCCAATATACCTGTCCCATACCTTGAACCCCAATTTCCATCACTTTTTACTTTTTCACCCCAAAAATGACATGTCATTATTGGCCAATTAAAAATAATTAAAAACTTCAACGTGCCTAATTAGTCATAAGGGGGGGGGTGTCCCAGGAGTTCTGTACCATATCCAAACATTTTTACCTTAAAATAGTGACTTTTCCAAACTTTTCACCTGCTTCAGAGAAGGTGAAGTGAAATTAGTGAAAACATGATCACCGATAAATTTTCCAGGATAATTGAATAGGCTGTAATTGCATTTCACGTGAAAAGTCTGGTTTTTCACCCGAAAACCGGACTTTTCACGTGAAAAGTCCGTTATCACTGCTAATTGAATATGGCCCTTTGTGGCAGACACAAGTCTGCAGATGTTCAAAGACCTGCTGGTGAGACACTTGTCAAGTCAAGCGGAACGTGACACGCCAACAGCTCCTCCTTCATTTTCTCTCGCCACTGGAGCTGCCAGGAGAAGGATCAGATTTCCAAAACCACCCACTGGCGGTGATGCAGGGCAGTCAGGAGCAAAAACTGACATCTGGTCTGGACTGAAGGACTTGCCAACGATTACTGACATGTCGTCTACTGTCACTGCATATGATTCTGTCACCATTGAGAGAATGGTGGATTATATGAGTGACAGCATCCAGGTAGGCACGTCAGACAGTCCGTACGTATACTAGCAGGACAGAAGAGGCAATTTGGAGGCCCTTGCACAAACTGGCTTTATTTTACTTAAGTTGCCCCCCCTCCACTGTGTACTCCGAAAGAGTGTTTAGTGCAGCCGGTCACCTTGTCAGCGATCAGCGTACGAGGTTACTTCTACAAAATGTGGAGAAGATGATGTTCATCAAAATGAATTATAATCAATTCCTCTGTGGAGACATTTACCAGCAATTGCCCCCAGAAAGTACACAGGGACCTGTGATGGTGGATTCCAGTGGGGACAAATTAATACTCTGTGAGGAGGGGGATGTACACAGTGAAATGGGTGAGGAATCAGAGTATGATGATGAGGTCGACATCTTGCCTCTGTAGAGCCAGTTTGAGCAAGGAGAGATTGATTGCTTCTTTTTTTGGTGGGGCCCCAAACCAACCAGTCATTTCAGCCAAAGTCATGTGGCAGACCCTGTGGCTGAAATGATGGGTTTGTTAAAGTGTGCATGTCCTGTTTATACAACATAAGGGTGGGTGGGAGGGCCCAAGGACAATTCCATCTTGCACCTCTTTTTTTATTTATTTATCTCTGCATCATGTGCTATTTGGGGCCAATTTTTTTAAGTGCCATCCTGTCTGACACTGCATTGCCACTCCTAGATGGGCCAGGTGTTTGTGCCGGCCACTTGGGTCGCTTAGCTTAGTCATCCAGCGACCGCCATCCAGCGACCTTGGTGCACCTCTTTTTTTCTTTGCATCATGTGCTGTTTGGGGCCAATTTTTTAAGTGCCATCCTGTCTGCCACTGCAGTGCCACTCTTAGATGGGCCAGGTGTTTGTGCCAGCCACTTGGGTCGCTTAGCTTAACCATCCAGCGACCAACATCCAGCGACCTTGGTGCACCTCTTTTTTTCTTTGCATCATGTGCTGTTTGGGGCCAATTTTTTAAGTGCCATCCTGTCTGACACTGGAGTGCCACTCCTAGATGGGCCAGGTGTTTGTGCCGGCCACTTGGGTCGCTTAGCTTAGTCATCCAGCGACCTCGGTGCAAATTTTAGGACTAAAAATAATATTGTGAGGTGTGAGGTGTTCAGAATAGACTTTAAATAAGTAGAAATTATGGTTATTGAGGTTAATAATACTATAGGATCACAATTACCCCAAATTCTATGATTTAAGCTGTTTTTGAGAGGTTTTTGAAAAAAAAACACCCAAATCCAGAACACACCTGAATCCGAGAAAAATTTTTAAGGGAGGTTTTGCCAAAACGCATCCGAATCCAAAACACGGCCGCGGAACCGAATCCAAAACCAAAACACAAAACCCGAAAAAATTTCCGGTGCACATCTCTAATCGATATTATTCTAAATGATGATCCATTTGCAATCAATCTTATTTGGGCATGATCAGAATAGTAACCTGTTTGTGCGGTCATCTTTAGACAACGTGACACAATAAATTCGGGAGTCCTAGGTTGCTGGACCTGAAAGAAGGAACTTGACTGAATTAGCTACATAAGAGTGTGGTGAATAAATGATCCTTGGGTCAGGCTGGAGGAGTGACTTGTGCTCAGCCACCATTATTGTGCATGAATCAGTCGCTGTCCACGGGGGAGTGTATTTTTGCTTTGCAAGTGTGCGAATGCCTGTGCAGCCGAGCGGGACGAAAAAATTTTGTGCAGTTTCTGAGTAGCTCTGGACTTACTCAGCCCTTACGATCACTTCAGTCTTTTTGGTCCCGGAATTGACGTCAGACACCCGCCCTGCAAACGCTTGGACATGCCTGCGTTTTTCCCAACACTCCCTGAAAACGGTCAGTTGACACCCACAAACTCCTCTTCCTGTCAATCTCCTTGTGATCGGCTGTGCAAATTAATTTTTTTTCGTTAAATCCATCGCCCAGCCACGATCCGCTTTATACCCGTACGACGCGCCTGCGCAGTGTGATGCATATGCATGCGCAGTAGTGATATGGTCATGTAAAATAATTGAAGAACAATGAAGTCTCTTTGGTAGATTTATTGCATTGTGAAGTTCACAGGGCTCACGATAAAAGAATATCATGAACTGCACATTGACACGTTGATTTCATCTTATATACTTTCATCATAGCATTACATGATCTAATCAAATTAACAAGCCAATCATATACATAGACCAATTACATTTCAAATATCAGAATATATTATAATTTATAAACTCCCCTTATGGGAGATTTCCAATTAATTAGCTCAGCATCTTGTGATTATGACTGTTACATTAAAAATATACTTTTACCTTCAACATACTTTCGACTTCCCTTTTCTATAGGATACTAGCTAACCACAGTCTATGAAATACTGTAAAGCTAGACTAACTTCCTTAATTGCTACTAAAATCAAAGTTTCTGCAAACATATAAGAATCACATTTAAAGCAACAGTTTCTTTTAAGCAATAGACAAACTGACATCCAGCTTCCATTTTGTGTATTCACTTATCTATATCATTCCTCTCTCTGCCAATATACTTGGCACTCTAATACACAAATCAGAAGGTTCAATTTCACAATTTCTAATGAGGGTTAGGTAGACGCACAACATAGGAAAAAGGTAGGTTCACGGGGATGGGCCTGGCGCCAATGCTCACCGCACCGGACGGGAATCCCTGTTCTTTTTATAGGAACCTTCTGGTGTTGGCTAAGAGGGTGTTGACACAGTTAGGTGAAACTCGCTTGTATTTCATGTCTAACATACTCATCCTGATTCATTTCTACCCTGTTATCCAGTCCATAAGTAAAATTAACAAGCTGTGTACTTTCCCTACCTGCCTGATCCTCCTCTAAAGCCTGGTATACGGGCTCAGCTTCCTGGAGTTGTAAACTTTCATAAGATTTGCTCATGTCAGCATATACCACCTGTCTTTCCTGCTGCCCCTGACTTGTTCCCTGAGTCACCTGTTCTAGTGGAACCTCATCATCTACCACCACAATGGTCATTTCATGGTGCACTTTCAACCTTTTAAATCCTTTACCACATTGTACACAGACTACTGGTCCACACTTGATGGTAAGATATATGATTCCTACAATCAGTGCAGCAAACACAATGTACTGCAATACTCCAGAAAAAAGCTTTGCAATACTTCCTCCTAGCCATCCAAGTGGATCCCAACCTTCACTAGCACCTAACCTTATCATTTCCTGCTGCAACTCTCCCACCTTGCTCAGATGAGCACTTATTTCAGCTCTGTGATCTTCAATATAAGTACAACATTCTTGTCCTACCACTGCACACGTGCCCCCTTCTGCTGCCAACAGCTGATCCAGTGCCATCCTATTTTGTAAAGCCACTTTTCTTACTTGAGCCAGCTCTTCCACTGTCTGATTGATTGAAACGACCAATTCCCCTACCATCTGATCTAGTACCGTTAAGGTTTGGGACACAGCTTTTTCCACCAAATAGATAGTGGACAGAGGAAACAAAGTTCCAGCCGTACGTTCACCATCAGAAAATCTGAAAGATACATATCCTTTTTTCACTTCTCTTTTACTGAGATGTCTTAAATATGTCAGGTCACTTGGCACCAAGTCATGCTCTATAGGAATACTGAGGAGAGTACACATTGTCCTTTAGCACCTAAGGGAATCCATGAGTATGCCCATTTTCCACAAACCCAATACATACCCTTAGGCAGAGGCATCCCAAAAGTTTTGGTATAAATGAGCCTTATGTATATCATAAAGTACCCTGTGTTATTACCATTGGCATCTCCACATGTGCTGTTATCAAGTGTACACCTTTCTCTGTAGTTGGTATAAAGTATCGTTAGGTGTTAATGCCCCATTTGCATCTATGGAATGCCAACAGGTTTTGAGATTCTTGAGGGAGCATCTACCGGACATCTTTACCACAAATGTGGCTCCAGTATAGTTAGTGTACCCTAGGTTTGGGCTTTTTACCTGTAATATTTTTTCCTTGTACACATATGGGTGGGACTTTTCATTAACACTTAAGCAGAATTCAGGTTTCCCTTTGGCTGCAGATACCTGCAGAGCGGGCGCATACAGCAAGCCTGCATCTAAGACATCCAAATATGGGAAGTCTACTATATTCTGTACTTTAGGTGTCTTATTGGCACAACTGCGACTACCATTCTTTCGCTTATGGCAGGACCAATCTCTGTCTATCATGTCAGCTGTGCTTATGTAATGAGCCTGGAGGGGTATACCTGCATCTACACTGATGGGTAGGTGGGTACAAATCCAACATTTGCTTGTGTTGAGAGCCTTTGCAATTTTACTGTGCATTGCTATCATGGAATTACCTGTAAATTCTCCTCCATAATTATTCTTTTGTAAGGCCCTACACACACGTGTCTTGAATAACGCTTCATTGTAAGATGTTACATTACCTGTTTGACTGGTCACATTGTTAACAGACCCTGGAATGTATATACAACACTCAAGCACAATGAGTATGATTGTAATCAGACATGCCCATGAGAGAATGCACCCCCATAGTCCACGGTCTGGCCTTTGGCCTATCAGCATCATCCTGTTTAGCATTGTCTTTGTTGTCCTTTGATCTTCACAGTACTCTTCTAGGAGTTATGTACCCTCCACAGAGATACTGCGTTGGCAAGTGGCTCAAGGGATTATTATGCCCGAACCACTCACTTGCTGATTTTACTGGTGAAGTGCAGAGGAGTCTTGGAGAATATCTTCCACATGTGCTGTCTCAGGAGGCGTGACTTTTCTGCAGTGGGTGGAGTAGATCCACAAAGTCTTCTCCTTTATCTTAACAGCAGTTGGGGTTGTCAACAAGACTTGGTAAGGTCCTTCCCACCGGTCTGTCAGCGAGCCCGATCTCAGGAAATTTCTGACCATCACCTCATCACCAGGATGTAGATTATGACAAGCACCTTCCACAGGGATTGGTTGTGTGCTGGTCACAGTAGCTTGGATCTTCTTTAGCTGGTTGCTTAATGAAATAGGATAGTTCACAGTTAAATCATTTGTTTTACTGAGTTCATATGCGGGTGCAATAGCAACATTGGGCAATTTTCCAAACAGTATTTCATACGGAGAAATGTTCAACTCCCCCCTTGGTGTTGTTCTGATCGAGTGCAACACTAATGGCAAAGTTTCTGGCCACTGCAAGCTGGTTTCTTTACATATTTTGGCCAGCTTATTTTTAATAGTCCCGTTGCAATGTTCAATTTTGCTGCTGGTTGGCACATCTTTTTAAACACTAGTCCCATAAAATGTATGCCTTGGTTAGATTATATCACATATGCTATACCATATCACATATGGTATACCTATAAATTCCTGTACCAATTTCTGTGCTGGACTTGATGCTCTACCTAGCCACTGAACCTGTCTACACAAACCAATATATGCTAAAACATCCTAACCTTTGGAAGCTGAATGACATCAATTTGTATAACTTGGAAAGGACCAGTTGTCTGGGGAAGATGTGAAGGTATAGTCTTAACTGTTCTTCCAGCATTCCTCTGCATGGGTCAGTCCATGGGACATCTGTGCCAATGCTGGCAAGAGTGATTTTGGGGCAACAGTTTTACCTTCAGAGCTGTGCCACAAGCCTTCATTGCATTTTCCCTCTTTAGTCCTTTCCTGTAAATAACAAGCTTTTTGCATTTTGATTAATGTTTGTTCATTTAGTATACATATATCTTTAGTAAACATGTAAACATTTTTATTACAATTTATTTTCGTGCTGCTACCTTGGCAGTTATTATCAGCTTAGTCAGGGTATGTTAAGCAAGCACGAGGGGTTACACTTTCCTCCCCCCATTCCTCTCTCTGAAACCCATCAGTTTCATTAACCATTTGTAAAGTAGCAGACTTCAAAATATTACATTTGACCAGGGTAATGGTGGTAGAAATAATGAGGACCCGTTCCCATTCTGGTAAGCGTGCCACAGTGTCATGCCGAGTTTTCTGACAAGTTAGTAGAGCTGCTATTATTATTATATTGCTTTGCAGGGATTTCTGTTAGCATGGTTTGCTATACAATATGAGGTGAAATTACATTATATGCCTTAATTAAAAACTAATATATTTTATTCTTCTCTGGAACTGTCCTGCCCAGCACGGTCTGCAGGTCAAATTAACAACGTATTATCTGCAGTTGGTTTCTACAGAATTAACAAACAATTTCAGCTCGACAGCGCAAGTATCCAGTTGATCAGACTGGACACCTGCCTGTTTCACGCTGAAACGGTCTATGTCTAGGGGTGGTACCTTTCTGTTGCCCACCCAGCCATATTACCAGTGACTTCAGCAACTTTAATTTGTTTCTAACTTTATTGAACACCAAGTTATCTTCATGGTGTACTGCTAAGGTTGTCAAATCCTCTGGGACTTGTGTGCGCCACAGTAGATCATTAATGGTCAACCAATTTTTGATATGTGATCTAAGACCCTCAACAAAAGCAATGGTCAACATTGTAAAAGGTTTCTTGTGATCAAATATCTCTTTTATTTGTCCATAATTTTGTACTTCTGGTTTGAACCTTACCCAATAATCTCTGGTATGTTTTCTCTGTAGGTCTCTGAGAAACATCTTTTCTTACTCTATTTGTATCCTGTGTGTTTGAAATGGATGTTTTCTCACCCTTCTTCTTTAGTGAGTGCCTTTTATTCTTCAGTTGTTAATAAACCAGTAAACAATTGTACCATATTACTATGTGTAAATGAATGTGTCTTATACAGCCGTACTAGCTTGATTAACTTACTTTGGCTTTCTCCTATAATGGTTACATTTTTCTAGGGTCCAGGGCACATGGATTGACCATAACTTGACCTCATCAGTAGTTACTACTTATAGTGGAGCACGTAAAAGTGTTTGTTGCTGTGCTACCTTACTTCATGTAATTCCAGTTGCAGTCATGTTATCTGGGTGTATGTTGGCATAATTTGCACCCTTTTTTTTTTTTCCTTTCCCTTTTTAAGTGGAACACATTCATTGTCTTCATTTCTCTCTAAACAATGATATCTGTGCTAAATAGGCAGAAGGGGGAATATAACGAGATGTTTCTAGCCATAATGTATATACCTTCCATTCTTCAGCCTTTTTCCCTTAATTTACTTAATTCTATCCACTTGTCTATGCTAAAGGTTCCTATGAATGATCTATCAAGGTATTTTGCATGCCATCTCCTGAGAAATTTCACAGCCACACTCCCTTGTCTCTGATACATCACACTCACTGGACTGCCGTGCGGGATCTCTAACATAGAAGAGCCCTTCGGTGTGGACATCTCTTGACCCATTGTAATGGCTAATCTTTATTTTACAGTCCAGCCTCAATGTCCAATACAATGGTAAACAGGGACGCTCCCCTTGTTTAGAGAGATATTACTCCACTTAGGAAACCTCACCACCTCGTCAGGTGCCACGGCTCTGAACAGGCACACGTGTTCCACACTCTGCTAAGCTTGGCCTTATAGTGTACAAGGTGCTTTTCACAGTGGGTGAGTATCCCTGATACTATCCAGCATAGGAGAGTTTAACCGGAGCCTCTCTCCTACCTGGGCCCTGTCCAGAATCTGCCGGCGTAAAGCCTCGGCCAATCACACTCATAATCACTCACAGACTTCACGCTTAATTTAGCAAGATATGGCAGGCAAAAGATCCCATAAAATCATTAAATATGATAATGACAGAAATTACAATCTTAACACTCTATACTAATCACTGCATCTGGTAATAAAATGCAGTTAAAATCAATTTGGTTCCATACTCACAATCTCCAAAAAGACTTCAAGGAGTTACAAGCCAACAATAACACACAAAGTCAGCAGACCGAGGCAGGGACACATGGAGCAGAAGTAAGATAACAGCTCTTACCTGTGGCCACTGTTGGTTCAGGTGTCCCGGCTCCAGCCCACCTTCCTTCTTCGTGTGTCAATGTTGGGTTGATCTCGGTGGCACAGACCTCCAAAATGATATGGTCATGTAAAATAATTGAAGAACAATGAAGTCTCTTTGGTAGATTTATTGCATTGTGAAGTTCACAGGGCTCACGATAAAAGAATATCATGAACTGCACATTGACACGTTGATTTCATCTTATATACTTTCATCATAGCATTACATGATCTAATCAAATTAACAAGCCAATCATATACATAGACCAATTACATTTCAAATATCAGAATATATTATAATTTATAAACTCCCCTTATGGGAGATTTCCAATTAATTAGCTCAGCATCTTGTGATTATGACTGTTACATTAAAAATATACTTTTACCTTCAACATACTTTCGACTTCCCTTTTCTATAGGATACTAGCTAACCACAGTCTATGAAATACTGTAAAGCTAGACTAACTTCCTTAATTGCTACTAAAATCAAAGTTTCTGCAAACATATAAGAATCACATTTAAAGCAACAGTTTCTTTTAAGCAATAGACAAACTGACATCCAGCTTCCATTTTGTGTATTCACTTATCTATATCAGTAGTAACCTGTTTGCAGCGCTATGGCAGCAAGCGATCAACTCAGAATGACCCCCAGTGTTGTGAATTAAACAATATATCCCAGCCATGACAATTACAGCATTTGGACCAATGTCAATTTTCTGTTTGCAGCAAAATGAGATTTACTATTTTTATGATTTACTATGTTCTACTGAGAGGCGAGCAGGTTGTTTAAATAATATAATTTGGTTCCAATGAAAAAGTTATCTCAGAGGATAAATTAAAGTTAAATAACAAATGAAACATCTTATTAAATAAATTAAACATGTTCAGAACGCATGCCATCATTCATTTAAGGTGGAATTGCTTCAGTTTAGGAAGCTAATAAAAACCCATATAGTTGAATTTAATGTAGTCTTCTGGTCAATATAGATTTCTTGCTAAATGAGATTAGCTGTAATCATCCTATAGACTTCAAGGGTCGCATGTGTGACCCTCTAATCTTTGAAAGGGCTGCACATTACCCTTAATTTCAGTTAAAATTAAGTTAAAACAATCCAATTCATTAAAGTTAATTTAGACAATTTAAACAATTGTTACAAGGTATTAAATAAATGCAGTGCAGTGGCTTAAGATGGGTACACATTAGATGATATATTGTTCCGATATGGATCAGAAGGATATATCAGCCATATCGTGTAGTGTGTTCCCGCTATCGCGTGCTCCCACGGTTTATTTGCAGGGTTCCTTTCGGGCGTGCTACATGGCCAAAGGGGCGATCCTGACAAAGACAGCATGCCTCCAAAATGTGGCCGCATATTATATATCATTCGGTCAAGCGATATATTGTTCAGTGGATACAGCCGACCTCTTTATAGTTATATCGGTCATGCTGTCGGCTGGTTACACATATCGTTTATAGTGTACCCAGCATAGATCATAAGCTAAGCTTCTTTTTGGCCACAATACATACAGTATATAAATGCATGTTTCCAGGGGCACAGCCAAAACTTTGTCCCCATAGCAACTTTGTGGTCCCCGTAGTAATGCCCTGGTCAATTTTATGCCCCCGTAGTATTATCCTAGTTAATGCTATGACCCTAATAGTGTCCTAGTTCATTGTATGCACCATAGTAGTGTCCTAGTTCATTGTATGACCCATAGTAGAGCCCTAGTTCACAATATGCCTCACCGTGAGTTGCACAGGGCCATCTTAGCATATAGGCACACAAGACAGCTGCCCAAGGCCCACATTTCTAGGGGGCTCCGAGCAAGGGAGGGTGGTGCTCACAGAATCAGAGCAGCAAAGTAGCATTCTCTACCTCCAGCCTACATTCAGACAGTTTGCCAATTGGTGGATGTCCGGAGCCATTCACTGTATGGAAGCATGTGGAGAGATGGCGCAGAACTGCAGAAGGGGCATGTTATGATGTTTTTTCACTTGGCTCCCATTAATGAGTGTGTAGGGGCCCCAGTGCATTGCTTTGCCCACCCAGGGCCTATAATGCTAAGCCTGCCTTGGTGCTGCCAGTACACATTATGCCACAAAGTGCCCCTAATTCACATTATGCCATATATTGTCCTCAGTACATATTATGTCACAATGAAGTGTCTTCAGTTCATAATGCCACATTGTAATGGCCCCATGTCATATTATGCCACACTGAAAGTGCCCACAGTTCTTACAGGGAAATATTTCAGTGCCCCAAATTTATATTATGCAACATCACAGTGCCCATCAGTTCATATTATGCTGCCATCTGATAATGGCGTCATGTGTACTCGTATCGGAAAAAGTCAGGAAGAGACAGTTCGTATCCCTGCTTTCTACCTTCTCTCACAGTCCATAGTGCAGCCTCCTCCCTCGGCACATATTCTGCGGCGCATTTACAGAGGCAACAAAATACTGTATGATGCTGTTGTTCGCATATGCCCGCTGCAGGCTCCTTTTCTCCTCATCCTTAAGTCAGCAGTCTGAAATGCGAAAATGGTGGTGACAGATAGCGATCTCCAACCAACCCACCAGAAATACAGACCTTTATATATTTACCTCAGGATAGTAGGTGCAATGTTTTCGCTATAAAAAACATAATTTTCCTTTGTCCCCAGAAAGAGACCGTTTAGTCGCAGTTTGAGGTTGACCCATAGGACTACAATGAATAATTTAGGAAACACTGTCTTCCTGCGCATCTGTAAATAATTAAAGTTTATATGTGCAATCTGTATCTCTGCGATATGTTGATTGTGCGTCTGTTTTTCCTTTTTATTGGTAACATTTACACTGATTTATGGCTACTGTTTGGTGGTGATAAAGCAACCTTGGAATGTGGCGTGATTGCAATTGTGTCTGCTGCCTTAGTATAAACACTTAACATATGTGCCATAAATCACTCCTGTCACTGTGACTTTTATCATATCCAGGCAACATTTTAATCTTTGGAAATTATATTGCTAAATCATGAACAGTAGAGAGAAAGTTATAGATAAAATAAGATGGAATAAATTGAAATGGGGGTTGGGCGTGTGTGCATCAGATATTCTTCAGTATTGTTTAACATCTAAATGTTAATTTCAATCTATTAAACTACCCATACATCTGTGTATTGCTGGAAATGGCAAGAAGATGGATTGTAGACTGCAAACATTTGCATTTCTTTCAGATGACGGTAATGAGTGATAACAAGCAAAATCAATAGAGATGTTTGGACCAGTCAGTAAAATAACACTGGTAGACCACAGACCTTCGTATAGCTTTCAAGACCTTTAAAATTGGGTAATCACTACGTTTTATATCAGTATGTGTTGAATGAATTGGCATGTAGGGAATACAGATCTGGATTATTCAGAAATACAGTTTTATTTATTTTCAATGTTATCAGAGGCATTTATTATATAGTACACATGCTTGTTCCCAGCTAACAGGCTCCTGCCATAATGTGCAGAAAATTGCTTGTTTGTATTGGCTTTTGATGAATAGCTGAATGTACATCTGCTTGTGCAAATTTTCCTGCCTGAATCCACTGTGCGCATGCCCAGAAAATAAGCGGCTGCAAATTTAAGAATGAAGAGTTATTATTATACTTTATTTATAAGGTGCCACAAAGGATCCATAGCACCTTACAAAGTACATAAACAGAAATATTGTAGTACAAACAAAGCAAGAATAAGGTGCAAAAGACTTATTATGCAGTACATGGCATGAGTTGGGTATGAAATGCTGGCTGTCGGGATGCTGGCGGACAGGAGACCAACAGCGGCATCCCGTCAAGTCGGAATCCTGGCAGAGGTTGGTGGGTGCTCTATCCCTCGCAGTACCCTAACCTAACCTTCCCTTTTAGGTGCCTAACCCTCCCCCACCCACAGTCTAACCCCCCCAGGTGGCATGTAAACCTAACCCCTCTCCCCGCACCAAAAACCTTACAGTCCTCTTACCCGCACCCAGGCCCGGTGACGGGGGGGGGGGTGTCAAAGGGTACATACATACCAGGTCCCATAATTCATATGACCCCGAGGATCAGGTCTGTGAAAAACGGGGACCACAGCACCAAATAATGACTCAGATTTAGGTGGCCAGAGAAGACTCTGAGCTTGGCTGCCTGAAGCCGGGTCCTGAGTCGTAAGGTCCTGCTGGATAGGGATGGCCATCGACCGTTGATAGTTACCAAACATCAATGGCTAACTAATGATGGTTGATGGCTTTGCCATCGATGACAGAAAGCCAATGGCCAATGGTTGGAGTACAACCAAATTTGTTTTTAGTTTTGTTACTGGCATGGAGCTATTATCTTTGCCCACGGTCCGGCCAGCACCTCCCATCGGTGGCCATCGAGTAGTGCAAACCATAGATCACCATAGATGGTTTAAATGCCATCGATGGTTATCACCGATAGTGCCATCGATGACAACCATCGATATGCAGCCCACCGATGGCCATTCCAAATGCTGGAGTCCTTTTGCCAGATGGGGTAAGGGAGGATTCTCCACGATGCCTGCATGTTTGGAAAGTCCAGCTTCGGAGGGGACATGGCCAGCACTGGACCTGGATCCTGCATTGGCTGCCGTACTCTTGGTAGCGCCAAATTCTAAATGCTTCATCCATGGAGCACGGGCATCACATGCAATCAGCCTGTACTCAGACCGTACTCCCGCGGCGGCGGGGGAAGTCAAGGTAGCAGTGCACGGATGTCCGGGGCAGTTCTCTGTGTCGTGGCAAGTAGACTGTGTGGCTGCAGCGAAGACTTCTCAGACGTACTATCCTCCGCTGGATACCAGTGGGAGGGGGACAGGTCATGTGGAGGAGGAAAAGAGATGGGCTCCTTTCCCGCTGCCCCTCTCTCTACATGTCCGGAGTATCCTCTGCTGGCTGGAGTGAGTGATATCCCACCTCTCAGGTAATCTCTTCAGCGGGAATGTGGGCTAGGTGTGCAACCTGGATGCTTTGGGTGAAGGGGGATTCTGCTGCTGCTTACGGTGGCGGAGGGAGGAATTTGTGTCCTGGGTTGGGATCATAGGCCACTGCTGAGGTACAGATTACGGGGGGCTCCACAGCTGGATCTTCTAGGACCAGCCCAGGGTAGAGGTCACCCCCACTTCCACCCTCTATGTGACTCCTGGGTTTGAATGATTACAGTTCTATGCGCCCCTTTTACCCCTTTCACATTGCCAATGCCGTATCCCACCAGGGAATTGGAAACGGGTCCTTCCCGGGTGGGATCCGACATAGGACCCTATTTGCAGGCTTCACGACCCGGCAATTTGCCGGGCTGGTTGCCATAGAGGCCGGGGCGGAGCTGGCAGCTGGGGGCAGAGCTGGCAGCGGGGGCGGAGGCAGCGCTGGGAGATAAGCTCATCTCCGTGCCGCCTTTCCCTATGTAGTGAACGGGTCCCGGGTCGCATCGACCCGAGAATCCGTTTACGCTGCCACTGACCCGGTATTCAACCCGGAAATAACACTGCTTTATTCCCTGGTTCAATTACCGGGTCAGGCGATGCGGGAATTGACCATGGCCCTTTCACACCACACACCGACCTGTGTCGACCCGGCAATATGCCGGGTCGATACCGGGCTATTTGTGCGGTGTGAAAGGGGTATTTGTGTCCCACGGTGGCTGCCTCTGTAGGTCACTATTATCCCTCTACACACAGCAATGTCTGCACTGTTCTCATCGTGTCAGTGTGGCTGCCTCTACCCCTCTACATGTCACCATTATAAATACTGATAGATTTACATGTTTTTATAAAAAATTGGTTTATGCATCAATTGATGCCTTACCCCCGCTGTAGTGCCACCCACATTACTGACAGCTCTGTCCACCTCTGATTTATTTATTTTTTCAGGGTGGGGGCTGCCTAATTTGTGAAAATCTCGGTCACCACCATTTCTGATGGCAGCCCTGGCTGTGTGTACATAGAGCTGAGCATCTGCAGATAGCACAAGCCATCTTTGCTGTTCTGTAACTTCCTTCTGCTCTGCTCGCTCTTCTACTATCACAGTGGTTCTCAAACTGTGTGCCGTGACTCCCTGGGGTATCTCTGGAAACTTGCAGGGGTGCCTTGGATTGGTGGTCCAGCATCAATTAAAATTATTTATGGTCAATGTAATAGGTAAAACCAGTGGTGGTGGCTGTCAATCATAAAATACTGTATGTGGACAAACAGAAGCAAATCTACATTAAGAAACGTTTAGCCTAGTGGTGCCGTGAAAAATATTCTGATGATCTAGGGCGCTGTGACTGTCACTGGACTATATAGATAGAGAAACAGATGCTAGACAGGTGTTTAAAAGCACACATCCCCCACCTGCTGGAGGATATTAACACCAAGTCCCACCCCCAAGAGGCTTTGGACGTGGACACTACACACCCCCCTTGCTGGCTTTGGGGGTCCCAGAGATATCAGTGTACCGGGCCCCAAGATTTGTCTTGCCGGCCCTGCCCGCACCCTAACCTGCACACACACACACACACACACACACACACATACACACACACACACACACACACACACACACACACACACACACACACACACACACACTCCCAGCAGCCTATCCCTAAGTCCCCAGTGGGTGGCCTAAACCTAACCCCCCAGTTCCCGGCGTAGTGCTTACCATGGCCACTGTGGATACGTTTGGGATTTCGTCAGTGTAGATTCCGGCATTAGCATTTTGTGTCCTTTTGGGATTCTGGCATCGGGCTTGCGTTGTGTGTCAGGATTCCGGCACACATATTGGGGGTCATTCTGAGTTGATCGCTAGCTGAATTTGTTCGCAGAGCAGCGATTAGGTTAAAAATTGGCAGCTCTGTGCATGCGTATGCGGCGCAATGCGCATGCGCGATGCACGGGCACAAAGAACGATGCCGTTTTGCACAGGGTCTAGCGATGCATTTCAGTTGCACTGCTTGCCGCAGAGTGATTGACATGAAGTGGGCGTTTCTGGGTGGCAACTGACTATTTTCAGGGAGTATGCGGAAAAACGCAGGCGTGCCAGGAAAAACGCAGGCGTGGCTGGGCGGGTTTGTGACGGCAAATCCGGAACTGAATAGTCTGAAGTGATCGCAAGCGCTGAGTAGGTTTTGAGCTACTCTGAAACTACACAAAAAAATTTTGTAGCCGCTCTGCGATACACCCGTTCGCACTTCTGCTAAGCTAAAAGACACTCCCCAGTGGGCGGCGGAATCGCGTTTGCACGGCTGCTAAAACTAGCTAGCGAGCGATCACCTCGGAATGACCCCCATTGTGCACTAGGATCCCGACCGGCATAATACTGTACAAACTACTGTATATAACCATTTCTGCACATGCAGCCATAATATCCCTCAAAAAACGACGGTTAACCCCAAAGGTTCAGTGTCTCTTTTGGAAATGTGGAGGAGGTGATGGTATAAGTGAAGAAAGGTAAACACATGAGAGAAGTGGGCTCTGCTTATGAGAGTTTGCAGTCTGAGTGAGAACTGACAATCTAAAGTGATAGTTGAACACATCTACACTTACAGTATGATCAGAAAGGCGGAGCAGGGAAGTGATGGAATGCTGTCACATAGACAAAGTTAATTAAGGACATGTTCACAGAAATGTAGCCTCTGGGGACCAGCATTCAAATAGGCCTGCTAGGAGGAGTAAGAAAAAAATGGAAAAAAAGGGGTTTTTGATCCTGCACCGACCTAGATTCTAACTACATGATTAGTCCAAAGTTAGCCAAAAGTGGACGATAGTGTATGGAAATTCCCATTTGTCCATATGGCGGTGCGCCCAGAGTCAAAAAAACACAGATGTATATACACGAGAAGAAAAAGTATGACTCTTGTTTGGGCGCACTCTTTATCTAACAATCAAATATAAGTTGTTGAGTAATATGCCCAACTAAAGTGGGGTAGTCTTTTATACTTGTTCCCTAGGATACATAAAAGAATTTTGCCATAAATCATTG
This sequence comes from Pseudophryne corroboree, assembly GCF_028390025.1. NCBI lineage: Eukaryota > Metazoa > Chordata > Amphibia > Anura > Myobatrachidae > Pseudophryne > Pseudophryne corroboree. The sequence goes on along the minus strand of NC_086444.1, from coordinate 185,173,315 downwards.
TGATTGAGTCCAGTGGGAGATGGCTACTTCAAAATTTGTTACTTAATTGTCTGAATATGCTGCTAACCCAATCAGGGTCTATTAATACAAACATTGTTTGTACTGATCTTTGGCAGACGGAAGTAGCATAAGATGTGGCTATCTTCCTATATGCAGTTATTCAGGCATAATTAAGATCAGAACATTCTTTGAATTTGAAGTAGCCATCTCCCACTGGACTCAATCACAATGATTTATGGCATACATGTCTGGATAAAATTATTTTATGTATCCTAGGGAACAAGTATAAAAGACTACCCCACTTTAGTTGGGCATATTACTCAACAACTTATATTTGATTGTTAGATAAAGAGTGCGCCCAAACAAGAGTCATACTTTTTCTTCTCGTGTATATACTAGAGATGAGCGCCTGAAATTTTTCGGGTTTTGTGTTTTGGTTTTGGGTTCGGTTCCGCGGCCGTGTTTTGGGTTCGAACGCGTTTTGGCAAAACCTCACCGAATTATTTTTGTCGGATTCGGGTGTGTTTTGGATTCGGGTGTTTTTTTCAAAAAACCCTAAAAAACAGCTTAAATCATAGAATTTGGGGGTAATTTTGATCCCAAAGTATTATTAACCTCAAAAAACATAATTTACACTCATTTTCAGCCTATTCTGAACACATCACACCTCACAATATTATTTTTAGTCCTAAAATTTGCACCGAGGTCGCTGTGTGAGTAAGATAAGCGACCCTAGTGGCCGACACAAACACCGGGCCCATCTAGGAGTGGCACTGCAGTGTCACGCAGGATGTCCCTTCCAAAAAACCCTCCCCAAACAGCACATGACGCAAAGAAAAAAAGAGGCGCAATGAGGTAGCTGTGTGAGTAAGATTAGCGACCCTAGTGGCCGACACAAACACCGGGCCCATCTAGGAGTGGCACTGCAGTGTCACGCAGGATGGCCCTTCCAAAAAACCCTCCCCAAACAGCACATGACGCAAAGAAAAAAAGAGGCGCAATGAGGTAGCTGTGTGAGTAAGATTAGCGACCCTAGTGGCCGACACAAACACCGGGCCCATCTAGGAGTGGCACTGCAGTGTCACGCAGGATGGCCCTTCCAAAAAACCCTCCCCAAACAGCACATGACGCAAAGAAAAAAAGAGGCGCAATGAGGTAGCTGACTGTGTGAGTAAGATTAGCGACCCTAGTGGCCGACACAAACACCGGGCACATCTAGGAGTGGCACTGCAGTGTCACGCAGGATGTCCCTTCCAAAAAACCCTCCCCAAACAGCACATGACGCAAAGAAAAAAAGAGGCGCAATGAGGTAGCTGTGTGAGTAAGATTAGCGACCCTAGTGGCCGACACAAACACCGGGCCCATCTAGGAGTGGCACTGCAGTGTCACGCAGGATGTCCCTTCCAAAAAACCCTCCCCAATCAGCACATGATGCAAAGAAAAAGAAAAGAAAAAAGAGGTGCAAGATGGAATTATCCTTGGGCCCTCCCACCCACCCTTATGTTGTATAAACAAAACAGGACATGCACACTTTAACCAACCCATCATTTCAGTGACAGGGTCTGCCACACGACTGTGACTGATATGACGGGTTGGTTTGGACCCCCCCCAAAAAAGAAGCAATTAATCTCTCCTTGCACAAACTGGCTCTACAGAGGCAAGATGTCCACCTCATCTTCACCCTCCGATATATCACCGTGTACATCCCCCTCCTCACAGATTATCAATTCGTCCCCACTGGAATCCACCATCTCAGCTCCCTGTGTACTTTGCGGAGGCAATTGCTGCTGGTCAATGTCTCCGCGGAGGAATTGATTATAATTCATTTTAATGAACATCATCTTCTCCACATTTTCTGGATGTAACCTCGTACGCCGATTGCTGACAAGGTGAGCGGCGGCACTAAACACTCTTTCGGAGTACACACTTGTGGGAGGGCAACTTAGGTAGAATAAAGCCAGTTTGTGCAAGGGCCTCCAAATTGCCTCTTTTTCCTGCCAGTATAAGTACGGACTGTGTGACGTGCCTACTTGGATGCGGTCACTCATATAATCCTCCACCATTCTATCAATGTTGAGAGAATCATATGCAGTGACAGTAGACGACATGTCCGTAATCGTTGTCAGGTCCTTCAGTCCGGACCAGATGTCAGCATCAGCAGTCGCTCCAGACTGCCCTGCATCACCACCAGCGGGTGGGCTCGGAATTCTGAGCCTTTTCCTCGCACCCCCAGTTGCGGGAGAATGTGAAGGAGGAGATGTTGACAGGTCGCGTTCCGCTTGACTTGACAATTTTGTCACCAGCAGGTCTTTCAACCCCAGCAGACCTGTGTCTGCCGGAAAGAGAGATCCAAGGTAGGCTTTAAATCTAGGATCGAGCACGGTGGCCAAAATGTAGTGCTCTGATTTCAACAGATTGACCACCCGTGAATCCTTGTTAAGCGAATTAAGGGCTGCATCCACAAGTCCCACATGCCTAGCGGAATCGCTCCGTGTTAGCTCCTTCTTCAATGCCTCCAGCTTCTTCTGCAAAAGCCTGATGAGGGGAATGACCTGACTCTGGCTGGCAGTGTCTGAACTGACTTCACGTGTGGCAAGTTCAAAGGGCATCAGAACCTTGCACAACGTTGAAATCATTCTCCACTGCACTTGAGACAGGTGCATTCCATCTCCTATATCGTGCTCAATTGTATAGGCTTGAATGGCCTTTTGCTGCTCCTCCAACCTCTGAAGCATATAGAGGGTTGAATTCCACCTCGTTACCACTTCTTGCTTCAGATGATGGCAGGGCAGGTTCAGTAGTTTTTGGTGGTGCTCCAGTCTTCTGTACGTGGTGCCTGTACGCCGAAAGTGTCCCGCAATTTTTCTGGCCACCGACAGCATCTCTTGCACGCCCCTGTCGTTTTTTAAAAAATTCTGCACCACCAAATTCAAGGTATGTGCAAAACATGGGACGTGCTGGAATTTGCCCATATTTAATGCACACACAATATTGCTGGCGTTGTCCGATGCCACAAATCCACAGGAGAGTCCAATTGGGGTAAGCCATTCCGCGATGATCTTCCTCAGTTGCCGTAAGAGGTTTTCAGCTGTGTGCGTATTCTGGAAAGCGGTGATACAAAGCGTAGCCTGCCTAGGAAAGAGTTGGCGTTTGCGAGATGCTGCTACTGGTGCCGCCGCTGCTGTTCTTGCGGCGGGAGTCCATACATCTACCCAGTGGGCTGTCACAGTCATATAGTCCTGACCCTGCCCTGCTCCACTTGTCCACATGTCCGTGGTTAAGTGGACATTGGGTACAACTGCATTTTTTAGGACACTGGTGAGTCTTTTTCTGACGTCCGTGTACATTCTCGGTATCGCCTGCCTAGAGAAGTGGAACCTAGATGGTATTTGGTAACGGGGGCACACTGCCTCAATAAATTGTCTAGTTCCCTGTGAACTAACGGCGGATACCGGACGCACGTCTAACACCAACATAGTTGTCAAGGACTCAGTTATCCGCTTTGCAGTAGGATGACTGCTGTGATATTTCATCTTCCTCGCAAAGGACTGTTGAACAGTCAATTGCTTACTGGAAGTAGTACAAGTGGGCTTACGACTTCCCCTCTGGGATGACCATCGACTCCCAGCGGCAACAACAGCAGCGCCAGCAGCAGTAGGCGTTACACGCAAGGATGCATCGGAGGAATCCCAGGCAGGAAAGGACTCGTCAGACTTGCCAGTGACATGGCCTGCAGGACTATTGGCATTCCTGGGGAAGGAGGAAATTGACACTGAGGGAGTTGGTGGGGTGGTTTGCGTGAGCTTGGTTACAAGAGGAAGGGATTTACTGGTCAGTGGACTGCTTCCGCTGTCACCCAAAGTTTTTGAACTTGTCACTGACTTATTATGAATGCGCTGCAGGTGACGTATAAGGGAGGATGTTCCGAGGTGGTTAACGTCCTTACCCCTACTTATTACAGCTTGACAAAGGGAACACACGGCTTGACACCTGTTGTCCGCATTTCTGGTGAAATACCTCCACACCGAAGAGCTGATTTTTTTGGTATTTTCACCTGGCATGTCAACGGCCATATTCCTCCCACGGACAACAGGTGTCTCCCCGGGTGCCTGACTTAAACAAACCACCTCACCATCAGAATCCTCCTGGTCAATTTCCTCCCCAGCGCCAGCAACACCCATATCCTCCTCATCCTGGTGTACTTCAACACTGACATCTTCAATCTGACTATCAGGAACTGGACTGCGGGTGCTCCTTCCAGCACTTGCAGGGGGCATGCAAATAGTGGAAGGCGCATGCTCTTCACGTCCAGTGTTGGGAAGGTCAGGCATCGCAAACGACACAATTGGACTCTCCTTGTGGATTTGGGATTTCAAAGAACGCACAGTTCTTTGCGGTGCTTTTGCCAGCTTGAGTCTTTTCAGTTTTCTAGCGAGAGGCTGAGTGCTTCCATCCTCATGTGAAGCTGAACCACTAGCCATGAACATAGGCCAGGGCCTCAGCCGTTCCTTGCCACTCCGTGTGGTAAATGGCATATTGGCAAGTTTACGCTTCTCCTCCGACAATTTTATTTTAGGTTTTGGAGTCCTTTTTTTTCTGATATTTGGTGTTTTGGATTTGACATGCTCTGTACTATGACATTGGGCATCGGCCTTGGCAGACGACGTTGCTGGCATTTCATCGTCTCGGCCATGACTAGTGGCAGCAGCTTCAGCACGAGGTGGAAGTGGATCTTGATCTTTCCCTAATTTTGGAACCTCAACTTTTTTGTTCTCCATATTTTATAGGCAGAACTAAAAGGCACCTCAGGTAAACAATGGAGATGGATGGATTGGATAGTTTACTAGTATACAATTATGGACGGACTGCCACGGTTAGGTGGTATAAAAAAACCACGGTTAGGTGGTATATATTATAATAATAATACAATTATGGATGGACGGACTGCCTGCCGACTGCCGACACAGAGGTAGCCACAGCCGTGAACTACCGCACTGTACACTGGTTGATAAAGAGATAGTAGTATACTCGTAACAACTAGTATGACACTATGACGACGGTATAAAGAATGAAAAAAAAACCACGGTTAGGTGGTATATATTATAATAATAGTACAATTATGGATGGACGGACTGCCTGCCGACTGCCGACACAGAGGTAGCCACAGCCGTGAACTACCGCACTGTACACTGGTTGATAAAGAGATAGTAGTATACTCGTAACAACTAGTATGACACTATGACGACGGTATAAAGAATGGAAAAAAAACCACGGTTAGGTGGTATATATTATAATAATAATACAATTATGGATGGACGGACTGCCTGCCGACTGCCGACACAGAGGTAGCCACAGCCGTGAACTACCGCACTGTACACTGGTTGATAAAGAGATAGTAGTATACTCGTAACAACTAGTATGACACTATGACGACGGTATAAAGAATGGAAAAAAAACCACGGTTAGGTGGTATATATTATAATAATAATACAATTATGGATGGACGGACTGCCTGCCGACTGCCGACACAGAGGTAGCCACAGCCGTGAACTACCGCACTGTACACTGGTTGATAAAGAGATAGTAGTATACTCGTAACAACTAGTATGACACTATGACGACGGTATAAAGAATGGAAAAAAAACCACGGTTAGGTGGTATATATTATAATAATAATACAATTATGGATGGACGGACTGCCTGCCGACTGCCGACACAGAGGTAGCCACAGCCGTGAACTACCGCACTGTACACTGGTTGATAAAGAGATAGTAGTATACTCGTAACAACTAGTATGACACTATGACGACGGTATAAAGAATGGAAAAAAAACCACGGTTAGGTGGTATATATTATAATAATAATACAATTATGGATGGACGGACTGCCTGCCGACTGCCGACACAGAGGTAGCCACAGCCGTGAACTACCGCACTGTACACTGGTTGATAAAGAGATAGTAGTATACTCGTAACAACTAGTATGACACTATGACGACGGTATAAAGAATGGAAAAAAAACCACGGTTAGGTGGTATATATTATAATAATAATACAATTATGGATGGACGGACTGCCTGCCGACTGCCGACACAGAGGTAGCCACAGCCGTGAACTACCGCACTGTACACTGGTTGATAAAGAGATAGTAGTATACTCGTAACAACTAGTATGACACTATGACGACGGTATAAAGAATGGAAAAAAAACCACGGTTAGGTGGTATATATTATAATAATAATACAATTATGGATGGACGGACTGCCTGCCGACTGCCGACACAGAGGTAGCCACAGCCGTGAACTACCGCACTGTACACTGGTTGATAAAGAGATAGTAGTATACTCGTAACAACTAGTATGACACTATGACGACGGTATAAAGAATGGAAAAAAAACCACGGTTAGGTGGTATATATTATAATAATAATACAATTATGGATGGACGGACTGCCTGCCGACTGCCGACACAGAGGTAGCCACAGCCGTGAACTACCGCACTGTACACTGGTTGATAAAGAGATAGTAGTATACTCGTAACAACTAGTATGACACTATGACGACGGTATAAAGAATGGAAAAAAAACCACGGTTAGGTGGTATATATTATAATAATAATACAATTATGGATGGACGGACTGCCTGCCGACTGCCGACACAGAGGTAGCCACAGCCGTGAACTACCGCACTGTACACTGGTTGATAAAGAGATAGTAGTATACTCGTAACAACTAGTATGACACTATGACGACGGTATAAAGAATGGAAAAAAAACCACGGTTAGGTGGTATATATTATAATAATAATACAATTATGGATGGACGGACTGCCTGCCGACTGCCGACACAGAGGTAGCCACAGCCGTGAACTACCGCACTGTACACTGGTTGATAAAGAGATAGTAGTATACTCGTACCAACTAGTATGACACTATGACGGTATAAAGAAAGAAAAAAAAATACCACGGTTAGGTGGTATATATTGTAATACAATTATGGATGGACGGACTGCCTGCCGAGTTCCGACTGCCGACACAGAGGTAGCCACAGCCGTGAACTACCGCACTGTACTGTGTCTGCTGCTAATATAGACTGGTTGATAAAGAGATAGTATACAATACATACAACAATGAATATACTACTATACTGGTGGTCAGGCACTGGTCACCACTAGTCACACTGGCAGTGGCACTCCTGCAGCAAAAGTGTGCACTGTTTAATTTTAAATTAATATAATATTATGTACTCCTGGGGGCTCCTGCTATAACAACCTGCAGTGCTCCCCAGTCTCCCCCACAATTATTATAAGCTTTGCCTTTTATACATTGATGTGCAGCACACTGGGCTGAGCTGAGTGCACACAGACTGAGTCACACTGTGTGACTGGCTGCTGCTGTGTATCGTTTTTTTTCAGGCAGAGAACGGATATAGCAGAGAACGGATATATATTAAAATAAATAAAAGTTAACTAACAACAACTGCACTGGTCACTGTGGTAAACTCTGTCTGACTCTGCACAATCTCTCTCTCTCTTCTAATCTAATTTCTAATGGAGAGGACGCCAGCCACGTCCTCTCCCTATCAATCTCAATGCACGTGTGAAAATGGCGGCGACGCGCGGCTCCTTATATAGAATCCGAGTCTCGCGAGAATCCGACAGCGTCATGATGACGTTCGGGCGCGCTCGGGTTAACCGAGCAAGGCGGGAGGATCCGAGTCTGCTCGGACCCGTGAAAAAAACATGAAGTTCGTGCGGGTTCTGTTTCAGAGAAACCGAACCCGCTCATCTCTAGTATATACATCTGCTAGGAGGAGTATCAGTCATACATAGCTCAATCTAGGGAAACAGGGAAAAGGGAAAACTACTGCACTAGTAATATACAGGTTGAGTATCCCATATCCAAATATCTGAAACACGGAATATTCCGAAATACGGACTTTTTTGAGCGAGAGTGAGATAGTGAAACTTTTGTTTTTTGATGGCTCAATGTACACAAACTTTGTTTAATACACACAGTTATTAAAAATATTGTATTAAATTACCTTCAGACTGTGTATATAATGTGTATGTGAAACATAAATGAATTGTGTGAATGTAGACACAATTTGTTTAATGCACAAAGTTATAAAAAATATTGGCTAAAATTACCTTCAGGCTGTGTGTATAAGGTGTATATGTAACATAAATGCATTCTGTGCTTAGATTTAGGTCCCATTGCCATGATATCTCATTATGGTATGCAATTATTCCAAAATACGGAAAAATCCCATATCCAAAATACCTCTGGTCCCAAGCATTTTGGATAAGGGATACTCAACCTGTATTATGTTTTATTGTATGTTGATTGACCCCTTATTTCATAATATTTCATTAATATGAATCCGTTAGGGGGTGCTGCCATGTACTATGTTATTGCCAACAGCTGAAAACTAATTTACAAAAGAAAGGAAAGAATTGGCCTTGGGTGGCGCACACAAATAAATGACTTCATAAAATATAACTTTTAATTCATAATTATTAATACGACCTGTACCTGTGAAATATTAAAAACCAACAAAACAATGACAAGACAAAGTGTTACATATATTAAAAATACACACTGTACTCCATGTGTCATGCACCGTTCACCTATAATCCTTTATTAATGGGTACTATGACCTCTATTGGTGTTGTATGTACTGTCAATTTATTTATATGGATAGAGATCAATTTCCGATAGTTATATTGCAATTATAGGTTATTTACCAGTAACTAGACAACATTCAAATAATTCATTAACTGCTGGCTCGTGTTACCTCTTCATATATCCTCACATATGGTGATCATCTAAAGTTTCTGAGTAATTCATCAATGCCCAAATACTGTTGCTAGTAAATACCAGTTATTAATTATGACAAATAAGTTGGGTCTATTAACCCACTCTCCAATGACTGGTATCTTGATCTTCAAATTCTGTTGTATCTAAGCCTCTGGTCAGCGCTCTCAAACTCTGTTGTCAGAGCTTGACACTAATGTACATCAATCTATTATCAGGGTATACTGATTGTTACATGTCACCGTTGGCGTGCTCAGCCTTTTATGACGGTGACTGCAGTGTATATCCTGGGTTTAAATAATGTTCTAAGCCTCTAGTCAGTGCTCTCAAACTCCATTGTCAGCACCTGACAGTACTAAACATCAATCTGTTATCAGGATGTACTACTTGTCATATGTCACCGTTGGCGTGCTCAGCCTTTTATTACAGTGATTGCAGTGTGTATCCTGAATTCAAATATTATTCTTATAATAGCAAATTAGCATTGATGCATTGTATATATAATGTAGTGACTTATTATTTCTCATATATGTTTATTGTGAGGATTTCCTGAAGAGGATCCACTGCACTATTATTGCAGTTAAGAAGCAGTGAATTATATTACTCACTCTCAGTGTGGTAAATGGTGTTGTCTAACAAACTTAGCCACTGTGATAACTTCTATGCTGCCAGTGTCTATGTTTCATGTGTAACCTAACAGTAGATAAATTGTAACTTCTGCCACCCTCGTCTATTGTTACACTGTTGCTCACTCTGTGTTCTGAGCAGCTGCGTGTAACAAATATAATGTATGACGTCCTCCTATTCACTGAGTGGCAGGTAATTGTTTGAAACTTTCACTGAGTCTTACATAACTTTAATACATTGTATTCATTCCAAGTGATCACACATATTCACATGCCATGTGTTAGTACTGGAAAACTAACTTTTGAACACTCTAGTCTCAATTAGTAACTGGCTATTTTATTTTAATTATGCCATATGCGGTTACATGTAGTGATCACTGAATATCACAGATAATGCTGTTCTATTCACTTGGAGTGGGCAGTTAATTAATACATCTACTGTGGTATTAATTAATTATACTATGTCCTTTTCACTGCAGTATAGACAAGTGTGTAAGGGTACATACACAGATACTGGGCGTTGGATTGTAGTCTGATATTAAGTCCTTATCAGATCTTCGGGCTGCTAGATCTCCTATACTGCTCAGTAATTACTTCCATTGCACATAGGTATAGTCTAAGTTTTACATGTCTCATTGCATAACACATCTACATCCTAGACTCTTTCACATTTAGACAGTCACACACAATATTAACTAGCACGAGTTATTAGCACAGTGGTACAGTGTGAACCGCCGACGCGCGTTTCACAGATCGTTTTTTCAGGGCTCCATAGCATAGGGCAGGAGCAACTTCATACCAATGATGATTACTTGTAATGAACCTGGCACATGTGCTGACGATGTAGAGGCATAGGGCTCTGCACATGTGCAGAAAAACCTATCTTTCTGTGTACTTTACTTTTGAGAAATGTACTCTGCAGTCAGTCGTATGTTGTGTTATGGATTACAGAGAGTATTGCCCTACCGTGCATGCGCAGGAGCGAGTTTACACATATTTGAGCACCTACTGTATGGTCAGGTGGATCATTGCCTGATCTCGCTTTGCTTGAAATGGGTTAAATATAGATAGCAACTGGGTCCTGTTTGAGTGTAAGGGGAGTGTAATGGGCAGGTATCTAAAGACTCTGATTCACTTGCACAGGAAAGGGAAGCCTGTTTCTGACAGATCTCTTGCACTTATGGGGCTGGTGCAGGTGCAGATATTAAAGAGGACAGTTGCAGCATTTAGCATAAAGTCAGTGGATGGCGTGCCCACCAAATCGAAGACGTGCAGATTCTCACATTATAATGGAATGGGATGAATGGAATCTCGCATAAGTATAAAGTAGAGAGCTGCTGGTTTGGTTTTACTCGGATTTACCCGGATCTTCTTATTGGCTCTCGGATGTCACATGTTTTGGTTAGCCAATAAGAAAAATCTGGAAAATCAGAACTGGCTTTAATTCTGATGTTAAGAACCGAGTAAATCCGAACCCGCTCACCTCTAGTGTAAAGTAGAAATCAAGCTACCGCGGCTTCACGCAAAACACCAGTCAGTCTGCATCTGGCACAGAATTAGGCCCAAAGTCGCAGTGCACAGTCATGTAAAACTGGCTTCCTACCCATAGCATGTCCCCTCCCATTAGGCTGAACTGTTATTTTTTTCTTCTAATTAATGTCTCGCATGAAGCTTATTAAATGGCAGTAAAGTCTGTAAGTAAAGTGTTATCTTCAAGTGTTTTGTTTGAGAACCAGCATTTGCTCAAACCCAATCCATTAGTGTATCAGAGAAGTACCATGGAAGAATGCAGATAATGCCACCTCTGCACTGGAACTATTGACATGGCCTTAAAGTGCTTCATTACCTTTGTATCAAATTGTAAATGAGGGGTCGCACTCAATCTCCACTTGTAACTTTCTCAGATAGTTTGCATGCACACTTTTTTTCTTGCTTGTGACTGGGGGCCCAGGGCCATATTAACCTATGGCTGGTCCCTAAGCTTGCAGGTATTTTTGGCCCCACACCGACACTTCAAACTTTCACCCCTCTACAGCTGACGTTGGGAAGCAGAGCTTATGACATAATTATACTTTCAGTACTCACACGGACACAGATTCCCGGGCGATATACGACCTCATTTTTCACAGTGTAATCTCTATCCTTTTCTCCTTTAAAATAGCGCTAGTGCACTATTGGTCCGCTGCACACCCCCCTTGATTATCTCAAAACAAACCTCAGCTATGAGTGTGTCTTGCTATGGCGCAGAGTGCAAAGTGCCTTTAACCATTGGAGCAAAAAATAGTGATGGTCCCCTAGCCCCTACAGGGCCCTAGGCTTCTGACGTATACTCTGAGCAACCACAGAGTCACCCAGATGTACAATAGCGTGGCCAATATCTAATCAATGGTTCAACCTTGTGTACAGTGGGGGTCATTCCGAGTTGTTCGCTCACTAGCACTTTTTAGCAGTTGTGCAAACGCATAGTCGCCGCCCACGGGGGAGTGTATTTTCGCTTTGCAGGAGTGCGAACACCTGTGCAGCCAAGCGGCAGCAAACACATTTTGTGCAATACAAGACCAGCCCTGTAGTTACTTATCCTGTGCGATGTTTGCTGCGATGAGTGACACGGTAATGATGTCAGCTACCTGCCCAGCAAACGCCTGGCCACGCCTGCGTTTTTCCAAACACTCCCAGAAAACGGTCAGTTGTCACCCATGAATGCCCTCTTCCTGTCAATCTCCTTGCGATTGGCTATGTGACTGAAAGCGTCGCTAGAACTTGTGCAAAACCACAATGCTCTTTGTGCCCGTACGCCACGCGTGCGCATTGCGGTGCATACGCAGTTTTGCTGTTTTTTTGACTGATCGCTGCACTGCGAAAAACGGCAGCGATCGATCAACTCGGAATGACCCCCAGTGTGTGTGTACTATATGTATATATGTGTGTGTGTATATATATATATATATATACTGTATATATATATATATCCTTATGATCCAGCACACTCTCATATAAATCAACTTGCCTGGGTGCTCGTGGTGCATACACATACATACGTACACTCTTGTTGCTAGGAAATAGCAAACTGCCCGGCACTCCAGTTTAAAATGCATAAACATCCTTTTATTTTCAAAAAATGTTACAATCCATATTTTACATGTTGAGAAATAATGCAGCCAGCCATCTGTCATATATATCTACTGTATATACGAACACTCACTTTTTAAAGAAAAAAAGCATAAAGACCAGCACTCACGTTTAGCGGGGCAATGTTTATTCCAAATACATCAGTTTATAGCCCAAACAAAATCCATAAAAAAGCAACAGCGGCTGACAGCCGTTTCAACCAACTACTTATAGTTTTCCTCAAGGGCTGAATAAACATCACCCTGCTAAACGTGAGTGCTGGTCTTTATGCTTTTTTTCATTAAAAAGTTTGTGTTTGTATATAAAAAAAAATTGGACCCAGCACCCCACTGTGAAACTGTTTCTTTATATTTCTGTGTGCTGTCATGCCCCCTTGATTTATATATACGTCTATCTATCTATCCATCCATCCATCCATCCATCCATCCATCCATCCATCCATCCATCCATCCATCCATCTATCTATCTATCTATATATACTATATATTCTACAGCATTAAATATGGAACATAACTAGGGCAACGTCAGTGGCTCAATCTTGTCTTGTCACCATAGGTCTAATATATTGTAGACTCAGGGATTCACTTTCTCTTTAATGCGTGATGTTTGTACCCTGTTTTTATGCAAGACTAACACTTCCCATAATTTTCTTGTCCCTTTGAGGATATTCTGAAGAGAAACATCCAGGTGTGTGTGAATGTGTGTGTGTGGGTAAGGGGGCGGCGGGGAGGGGGGGGGGGGGGCAGGTTTGACGCAAAGAATCAAATCAATAGAACCATGCCACATCACTACAGTGAAGCGGCAATCGGGACACAGTAGGGGGATTTGTAGAGTCACATGTCATTGGGTGTCTTATTCGCCCCTTCACTTGGGAAGGGGGTGGGATTAAGGAGGCTGGTCAGTTCTCTAGGGAACCAAGAGAGATTCCCAGTATTTGGAAGTCTTACAGAAATTCTTGGAGAGTGGGCAAATATGAGACAAGGTTTTCAAATATCATGTTTTATCTCCTTGTTCTTACGGTAATAAAGCTTTTAGTGCATAAAGGATCATTAAGGAAAGGTAAGAGATGGTCCCTGCAGCACATGTGTGACATAATACATCTGCTTTTATGTTTTCTTACTGCAGGCATTTGGATGATAAAATGGCCTGTCTATGCTTGGGCAGATCAGGGCATTGCTAGATAATGTGAGCAGAGCACTTGTCTTCCTCTCAAATGCAAAAACAAGATTTTGTCACAAGATATTTAAATACGATTAAAGGGCCTACATTTATTAACTATAAAAAGCCCTATTTGCCTGAGATAAGGCTTAGCTGTTATCTGTGTTCCACTTGAACGCTGACGGGCTGAGCTGAACTGACGGAGGTGGCTGATGACAAAACTGGAAGCGGAAGTAACGCGCACAAGGGGTGCACGCGTGTGCACAAGGGAGCGCACCAAGTGCCGGAGCAAGCCTGGCACCGGTGCGCCGGAGATGGGAGAGAGGGGGTGTGTGGGGAAATCCCTGTTCAGTGGCGGGGTTCTGCAGGAGCAAGAAGCAAGTCTGACTGAGGCTGGAGCTGGGAGCAGGGCACTGCGGGAAGTCTGACTGAGGCTGGAGGCGGGAGCAGGGCACTGTGGGGTGTCTGACTGAGGCTGGAGCCAGGAACAGGGCAATGCAGGGTGTCTGACTGAGGCTGGAGCCGAGAGCCAGGCACTGTGAACAGGGTGCCAAACAGGGCTCTGGGAACAGCTGTAAGGAGCCAACACAGGTGTCCGTGAGTAGCTGCTGCTGCAGGAGATTTTGACACCCCCGGACACGCAAGTATCATTTTTATTACTGTATTGATTGTTTTGCATTGACACATTGTTATACATTGTATTACAGGTTGAGTATCCCTTATCTAAAATGCTTGGGACCAGAGGTATTTTGGATATCGGATTTTTCCGTATTTTGGAATAATTGCATACCATAATGAGATATCATGGTGATGGGACCCAGGTCTAAGCACAGAATGCATTTATGTTACATATACACCTTATACACATAGCCTGAAGGTAATTTTAGCCAATATTTTTTATAACTTTGTTCATTAAACAAAGTGTATCTACATTCACACAATTCATTTATGTTTCATATACACCTTATACACACAGCCCGAAGGTCATTTGATACAATATTTTTAATAACTGTGTGTATTAAACAAAGTTTGTGTACATTGAGCCATCAAATAACAAAAGTTTCACTATCTCACTCTCACTCACAAAAGTCTGTATTTCGGATATTTGGATATGGGATACTCAACCTGTACCAAGTACTATTCTGTTGAATATTGTTTTTGTTTTTTTGTTTTGTTTTTTTCTGCACAGCTACGCCATAGTACAGTAACATATTGCATAAATTGTATTGTTGTATTTTTTTCTGTACTGTTGTATTTTTTTCTGTACTGTTCGTATTCTTTTTCCGAAAAAAATAGGGAGTTAGTCATTGAAATGGGTGGGGCCGTGATTGAGAATCTCACTCAGTGCATGTCGTGCAAGATGTATGCACATCTGGAGCAACTATCCCAGTGTGAGTACATATGCGCGAGGTGTGTGCGAACGGTTGCCCTGGAAGCCCAGGTAACTGATCTAGAGCAAACAGTTACGCGACTGAGGGATATTAACAATCTCAAGCAAAACTTGGATAGAATGGTGGAGGAGTTGCAGGGGGGAACACCGGTAGATGAGGACGAGGACAATCAGGTAGCTAGCTGGGGCACGGTTAGAAGGAAAAAGAGGGGAGACAGGAAATCTTCGATCTGCTAAACCCCAATAAATTTGCCCGATTGAATGAAGATTCTGGGGATGGCAGTGAGAAAATGACGGAGCTGGAGGATAACGTTCTCTCTAGCAACTGGAAGAGCGGGCCCTCCGGCACAAAGCGGATAAGAGAAAGCAAGCTACCTAGTCAGATTGTGGTGGTAGGGGATTCTATCAGAGCCATAACTACATTTATGCCAGGCACACAGCACAGTCGCCATGAGGGCGCAACTGCCCACATTCCAAGTCTTAACAAGCCGCCTGTGTGTGCTGGAGGAGGAGAGGATGAGGAGCAGATCCCGGGCAGGTGAGAAGGAAGAGGAAGTAGGGAGAGGAGGGAGCCGCAGCAGCGCTATGTAATTGGTAGCGGCGCTGCTGCAGCTGTCCCTCTCCTTCCACATAGGCTGGCTGCCGCCGCAGTGAATGCTGGGATGCGCTTCTTTCATCCCAGCATTCACAGCGGCGGTGGCCAGCCAATGCGGAAGGAGAGGGACAGCTGCATGCGGCGCCGCTACCAATTACACTATGCTGTGTGGCTCTCTCCTCCCCCTCCCTCCTCCTTCTCCCTTGCCTCTGGAGCTGCCAGCACTGAGGAGCCTGACGGCCTGAGCCAGCGGTGAGATGGTAAGTAACAACTATTCTGTCTGTCTATCTATCTATCTATCCTGCCGTAATGTGTAAAAAGGGGGATGCTGGCTGCCGTAATTTGTAAAAAGGGGGACGCTGGATGCCATAATGTGTTTAAAAAGGGGGACACTGTCTGCCGTAATTTGTAAAAAGGGGGATGCTGTCTGCCGTAATGTGTAAAAAGGGGGACGCTGTCTGCCGTAATGTGTGAAAAGGGGGACTGGCTGCCGTAATGTGTAAAAAGGGGACACTGTCTGCCGTAATGTGTAAAAAGGGGACACTGTCTGCCGTAATGTGTAAAAAGGGGGACGCTGTCTGCCGTAATGTATAAAAAGGGGGACTGGCTGCCATAATGTGTAAAAACGGGACGCTGTCTGCCGTAATGTGTAAAAAGGGGGACTGGCTGCCGTAATGTTTAAAAAGGGGGACTGCCTTCTGTAATGTGTAAAAAGAGGACGCTGTCTGCCGTAATGTGTAAAAAAAGGGACGCTGTCTGCCGTAATGTGTAAAAAGGGGACACTGTCTGCCGTAATATGTAAAAAGAGGACGCTGTCTGCCTTAATGTGTAAAAAGGGCACGCTGTCTGCCGTAATGTGTAAAAAAGGGACTCTGGCTCAACTTCCTAAGGAAACATCTACAACCAAGCTTGCAGTTCAGGGAAGTGTATGCTTGCAAATGCAAGAAGCCTAACAAGTAATATGGGGGAATTAGAAACGATTGCGCTTAATCACCAATATGATATCATAGGCATTACAGAGACATGGTGGGACGATTCTCACGACTGGGCAGCAAACATGGAGAGGTACACCCTCTTCAGGAGAGATAGGACTAATAAAAAAGGGGTGTGTTTGGCTTGATGTTAAGCCATTCTTAAAACCTTATGTAAAGGAGGTAATTTACGAGGGGACTGGAGATAACGTGGAGTCATTATGGGTTGAGATTTTAAGTGGGGGTAATGATACAAAAAAGCTTTTAATAGAGACATGCTACAACCCTTCAGATACTAGTGTGTCTGACAAATTACAACCCTTTTGGCAAATCAAAATAGCTGCAGAAATTGGGGAGGTCATTATCATAGGGGACTTACCCGGACATAAACTGGAACACCGAAATAGTAAATACAGCTAGGGAAAACAGGTTCTTAAACATGCTAAAAGATCATTACTTGTCCCAGGTAATTGAGGAGCCATCTAGACATAGGACTATACTGGACCTAGTACTAACTAATATTACGGAGATAATATCAAATACTAAAGTAGGGGAGAGCTTTGGAAACAGCGATCATAATATGATCACATTTGATATCCGTTTCCAAAAACAACACTATAAGGGTCTAACTAAGACTTTTAACTTTAGAAAAGCTAATTTCAACTTGCTGAAAGAAGCAATGAAGGACATCAATTGGGAAATTGTTTTTCATGGTAAGAATACAGCTGAAATGTGGGATGTTTTTACAACTGAGCTTAATAAGTACACTAATTTGTTCATTTCCAAGGTTAACAAAAACAGGACTAGTAAATCAAACGGATGTGGCTTAATAAGGTCAAGCAACAAATGGATAAAAAGAGACGAGCTTTCAAAGCATTTCAGTCTGACGGGAAGGCAGAATCATTCCAGTTCTACAGGGAATGTAATAAAAAATGCTAAAAAGAAATCAGAGCGGCCAATGTAGAAAACGGAAAACACATCGTAAAGGAGAGTAAAACAAACCCCAAAAAGTTATTTAAGTATTTAAACGGTAAAAGGTTAAAAAGGAGAATATTGGACCACTAAAGGGCGAGTTGGATGTCCTGATTAATGATGATAGGGAAAAAGCAGATTAAGTACTTGGTTAAACAAGGAAGTAGTCCGGGAGAGACAAAGAAAAATTAAGATAAGTAAATCTCCAGGGTCTGGCAATTATAGACCAGTAAGCTTGACATCTGTAGTGGGGAAAATACTGGAAGGTAATGTATATTAAGGGATAGTATACTAGAGTACTTAGATACCTCCAAGGTTATTAATAGGCACCAACATGGTTTTGTGAAGGACAGGTCATGTCAAACTAACTTAATTGCTACGAGAAAATGAGCGATAATATTGATCAGGGTAAAGCAGTGGATGTGGTCTTTCTGGACTTTGCTAAGGCCTTTGACAAAGTCCCACATAAGAGACTAATTTTCAAATTGGGAGATCTAGGGATGGGAAACACTATTTGTACTTGGGAAAATAATTGGCTGTACAACAGAAAACAGCGAGTAGTGATTAATGTTTTCTGAATGCTCAGTGCTTAGTGGAATACCGCAGGGTTCAGTACTTGGGCAATGCTGTTTAACATATTTAATAATGACCTAGGAGTGGGCTTAGAGAAGCATAGTGCCAATTTTCACAGACAATACTAAACTGTGTTGAGTAATTAATTCAGACAAGGATGTTGAGTATCTATGGAATGATCTATCCAGACTGGAGGTGTGGGCAGACAAATGAGGAATGAGGTTCAATATAGAAAAATGTAAAGTTATGCACTTTGGGACTAAGGGGTTGATTTACTAAGCCTTGGATGGAGATAAAGTCTTTGGAGATTAAGTACCAGCCAATCGGCTCCTAACTGCCATGTCATAGGTTGTGTTTGAAAAATGACAGTTAGGAGCCGATTGGCTGGTACTTTATCTCCAGCGACTTTATCTCCATCCAAGGCTTAGTAAATAGACCCCTAAGAACAATCGGGTAGCCTATAAATTAATTGGGAAAAATTTAGGGATAGCGGTAGTTGAAAAGGATTTGGGTGTGCTCATCGATAGTAAACTTAGTAGTAGTACGCAATGTCAGAATGCAGCAAAAAAAGCAAATAAGGTGTTTGATGCAAAAAACGGGGAATGGAGATAAGGGATGAGAGTGTAATCCTGCCACTGTATAAATCATTATTACGGCCGCACCTAGAATATTGTGTACAGTTCTGGGCACCGCACTATAAAAAAGATATCTTGTAAATTGAAAGGGTTCAGAGGCGAGCCACCAAACTGGTTAAGGGGTTAGAGGCACTGAATTATGAGAAAAGACTTACAATGTTAGATATGTTTACACTGGAAATGAGGCGGCTGAGAGGGGACATTATTAATATTTATAAATACATTAAGGGACAATACAAGGACTTGTCAGACGATCTGTTTAACAAAAAAACACTACACAGGACACAAGGACACCCCGTGAGGTTGGAAGAAAAAACATTTTCATACACAACGGAGGAAAGGGTTCTTCACAGTAAGAGCAGTAAGGATTTGGAATTCTCTACCAGAGGAGGTAGTAATGGTGGACTCTTTAAATAAGTTTAAAAATGGATTAAGTTCCTAACTGATAGAAATATCCAAGGTTACAGCACCCCACAATCCTTTTGCTGCCATGTAGATATTCAGTAATGTTTTTCAAATTACAATATGAAAATAATAATTTTGTTTATTTTTTATGTGTTTGTAAACATTTTCTTTCTTTAACATGTGGAACTGAAAGCACAAGTTAGGGCTTCCAGCTGCTTGGAGCATGTCTGATGAACTGGTCACATATGTGCATTTCCCTGACCTGTCAGAGAAGTACCTTTTACCGCTCCAGGACGGTATTGCTGGGTAGCTGAGAAGCTCTTGCAAGTAGTGGCGGCTCTAGATGTTGTTCTGCACTGCAGTGCAGTTCAAAATTTAAATAGGGGATCCACGCCAACTGCCAGGGAGTCCCAGCCGGTGATGTTTGGCAGCATTTGGGGGGTGGGCAGTTGGTGTGTCTCCCATATTTGAGTTTTGGACTGTGCTACAGCCCCACATCTAGAGCCGCCATTGCTCACAACCTTTTCAGATAGCAGCTAAATTTATCTAAACCATGCCCAGATCCATCCAATATACACTGGTTTGAGTGACTCCATCCCCCTTTTGTGAGAGCCTATGTCCCTGTTGGCCAACCAAAATTAGGTCTGTCCTGAGAAAATTGAGATTGTTGGTACAGGTTGAGTATCCCATATCCAAATATTACGAAATACGAAATATTACGAAATACGGAATTTTTTGAATGAGACTGTGATAGTGAGACCTTTGTTTTCTGATGGCTCAATGTACACAAATTTTGTTTAATACACAAAGTTATAAAAAATATTGTATTAAATGACCTCCAGGCTGTGTGTATAAGGTGTATATGAAACATAAATGAATTGTGTGAATGTACACACACTTTGTTTAATGCACAAGGGGGGTCATTCCGACCTGATCGCACACTGCCGTTTTTCACAGCGCAGTGATCAGGTCACTACTGCGCATGAGTATGCACCGCAATGCACAGGCGCGTCGTACGGGTACAAAGCGGATCGTTGCTGTGCGATGGATTTAACGAAGAATCCATTTGCACAGCCGATCGCAAGGAGATTGACAGGAAGAGGGCATATGTGGGTGTCAACTCACCATTTTCAGGGAGTGGTTGCAAAAACGCAGGCGTGACCAAGCGTTTGCAGGACGGGTGTCAGACGTCAATTCCGGCCCCGGACAGACTGAAGTGATCGCAGCGGCTAAGTAAGTTCTGAGCTACTCAGAAACTGCACAAACTATTTTTGTACTGCTCGGCTGCACATGCGATCGCACACTTGCACAGCAAATATACACTCCCCAGTGGGCAGCGACTATGCGTTCGCATGGCTGCAAAAAGTAGCTAGCAAGCGATCAACTCGAATGACCCCCAAAGTTATTAAAAATATTGGCTAAAATTACCTTCAGGCTGTGTGTATAAGATCTATATGAAACATAAATGTATTCTGTGCTTAGACTTGGGTCCCATCGCCATGATATCTCATTATGGTATGCAATTATTCCAAAATACGGAAAAATCCGATATCCAAAATACTTCTGGTTCCAAGCTTTCTGGATAAGGGATACTCAACCTGTATGTGCATCCTTCTATGGTGGCTGTTTTAGGAAACTGCTGTTGTGTGGGAATTTACTATTACAAATTGCTGTATGCAGACGCTTTATGAATAAATGTTGATAATTTCTGTGTTAGCGATAATTCCTTATTTTGTAATAAGGAGTGCCATGACTGCTTGGGTTTCTGAATATTAGCTGCCAGCTATGATCTGCATTACTTGCAGGGTCATCACATCTAATACACAGGCAGTTTTCATGAGGGGTCCTGGTAAGGTGGTATATGCTGCTCTACGCCCGATACAAACATACTGTAGAGTCCCCCTGAACAGGTTCTTAGCTGATATTATTACCAGTTATCTATATAGTGTACACATATTCTGCAGCGCATTACAGAGAATATTTGCCCATTCGCATCAGTCCCTGCCCCAGTGGAGCTTACAGTCTATGGGGGTAATTCCAAGTTGATCGCAGCAGGATATTTTTTAGCAGTTGGGCAAAACCATGTGCACTGCAGGGGGGGGCAGATATAACATGTACAGAGAGAGATAGATTTGGGTGTGGTGAGTTCAATCTGCAATCTAAATTGCAGTGTAAAAATAAAGCAGCCAGTATTTACCCTGCACAGAAACAAAATAACCCACCCAAATCTAACTCTCTCTGCAAATGTTATATCTTCCTCCCCTGCAGTGCACATGGTTTTGGCCAACTGCTAAAAAATTTCCTGCTGCGATCAACTTGGAATTACCCCCTATGTTCCCTACCACATGTACACGCAAATACACACTAGGGTTAATTTTTTTGTTGGGAGCAAATTAGTATATTTTTTTAATAGTGTGGGAAGGAACCGGAGTACCTGGGAAAACCCACGCAACATGGGGAGAATATACAAACTCAACACAGTTAGGGCTGTGGCACGAATTGAACCCAAGTGCTAAGCATTACGCCATCCGTGCTGTCTGGATGATATATAGAATAGTCTAATAAGTAGGGTTTGATATGACAAATGTGACTGTGTGACAGTGTTTGAAGCACGTCTTCTAACTAGTAATAAGGCAACAGTTGTAATGTAATTACTAAATATGGCTACTGGGTACTTTTCTCTGTCTTGTGCCAATTTTGATCTGCATGGATTATAATAAGTAATATATTAATACTGTGATTATAGAGAAAATTAATTAAGAGTCCTATCTGAAATACAATTTAATATGTAGTGTGACCATAATTATCATTCAAGACAAATGCAATTTAATTATATTGAAATTTGCTGCTTTAGGTTTAATCACTCTGACCGCAGACAAGTACCATAATAGAAATCTCAAAAGAAGTTTGAAGAGAGCATTCAAGAGGGCATATTAGCATCTTCTTCTGACCTGTATAACGGAGCACATACATCAAGCAGGTATCTGGGCAATTCCCCATTCAGCCGATGCCTGGATTGGGGAAATACAACATGTTGGAAATCCTCAATTCACAGATTTTGACAAAAAAAAAATGATCATGATCAGTGAGTCAGGGATTTTTTACATGCATTTTTTTGCCAATTCCCCTATGGATTACTGATCATCGATGTCCGCTGTTCTGCATTTTTGATCACCAATCGGCGAATCGGAATGGCATCGTCAGAAGAGGGCATTGTCCCCTAGATGTATGGGCCCCATGACAATACAATCACTAAGATCAGTAATGAACATGCAAGTATGCACTTTAGGGGTAATTCAGATCTTATCATAGATGTGCTAAAGTTAGCAAATCTACAATCAATCACTCAGACATGTGGGGGGACGCCCAGCACAGAACTAGTCGGCCCCACATGTCATGCCCTACCACCCTCCAATGCTTTTGCACCCGCTGAGTAGCTCCCTGCCTGCCCAGCCTAGCTGCGCTGGCAGGCGGTTACCTGCCACTTCCCGGGTCGCATCGGCTGCGTGTGACACCACGCAGCCACCGCGGCCCAGCCCCGCAACTGTTCGGACACGCCTGCATTGTCCAGACCGCGCCCCACCAACTGCGTTCTAATGCCGTTGGCATGCCCCCTCCTGCTGGGGTCCACTTCAGTACCATGGGGTATAGACGGTTCCGCAGGAGCCATGGGTACTTTAAGACTTTTCAAGGGTGGGAACTGGCTCCTCCCTCTATGCCCCTCCTCCAGACCTCAGTTTAGAAAATGTGCCCAGGCAGACTGGATGCACTCCAGGGGAGCTCTACTGAGTTTCTCTGAAAGACTTATGTTAGGTTTTATATTTTCAGGGAGGACTGCTGGCAACAGTCTCCCTGCTTCGTGGGACTTAGGGGGCAGAATTAGGAACCAACTTCCTGAATGGTTTCATGGCTCTGCTTCTTGCTGACAGGACACCATTAGCTCCTGAAGGGTCTTGAACGCTAGCTGCAGCTATGTGCTCACTCCCACAGCCCGCCGTCACCCCCCTTACAGAGCTAGAAGTCAGAAGACAGGTGAGTGTAAGAATAATCTTCAGTCATCGTGACGGCTAAAAGGTACCGCGCGGCGGACGGGAACGCTGCGTGCCATGCTACCCACACACACACACACACGCACTGCAGGGTGCAGGGCGAGGGGGGGCGCCCTGGGCAGCATGAAACCTACTAAACTGGCAAAAATAAGGGGCATAAGATGCTGAGGCACAGTCCTACCTCCGCCAGTATAAATATCAGTATAAAAAAATCTGAGGGGAAACGCGCCATTATGGGTGCTGGGCTTCCTTCTCAGTCAGCCAGCACACTGCTCAGTGCCATTTTCTCTCCCTCCAGGCTCCAGAGAAGAACGCTGGTCCTCCTCCACTGCTGAACCAAGTATCAGGGTGCAAAACAGGGGGGGCACAGTGAAATTTGGTGATATATATTGTGTGAAAATATCATTATAAAAGCGCTGCAGGTCTGTGGGCATTTTGTGTTCACAGACATTTTATTACTGGCGCTGGGTTGTGAACTGGCAAATCCTATCTGTGTCCTTCTGACAGATTTTACTGTGGGTCTGTCCCCTATAAGCCCCGGAGTGTCTGTGGTGTCATTGTCCACATGTGTGACATGTCTGAGGCAGGGAGTTCTTCCCCTGAGGGAGCCATTTTAGGGACACAGACTTGTAATGTGGTGGCGCTGCCGACACACCACGAGCCTGAATGGGTGAAAGAATTACGTGATAGTGTGAATCATATCGCAAGAGATTGGATAAGTCTGAGTCTCATGCAGAAAGTTGGAGAAAATCAGTGGAAGATGTGATTTTTTTATAGTTCTGCTTTTTAATCCGCAGTCGACCCCTCTGGGTCACATAAGAGACCTTTTGCTCAAATTGTATAAACTGATACCGACACGGACTCTGATTCCTGTGTCAACACTAGTGATTCCAGGGGAATAGATCCTAAATTGGCAAAAAGCCAAGAAGTCTTCGAGGATTTGACAGGTCTTTGGGGAATTTCTCAAATAGACATGATGGCATCTCGATCAACAAGAAGCTTCAGAGATATTGTTCCAGGTCGAGAGACCCTCAAGCAATAGCAGTGGATGCACTAGTGACCCAGTGGATTTTTCGGTCGGTAAATGTCTTCCCTCTACTTCCACTAATACTGAAAGTTCTCAAGCTCATAAGAAGAACAAGGGTTCGAGCGATCCTCATTGTCCCAGACTGGCCAAGGAGGGCTTGGTATCCGGATCTTCAGGAGTTGCTCATAGAAGTTCCTCAGCCTCTTCCTCTTTGTGAGGACCTGCTGCAGCAGGGGCCGCACGTGTATCAAGACTTACCGCGGCTACGTTTGACGGCATGGCTGTTGAGCGCCGGATCCTAGCCCAAAAGGGTATTCCAAAAGAAGTAATTCCCACTCTTATTCAGGCCAGGAAAGGAGTAACGTCTAAACATTACAACCGTATTTGGAGAAAATATGTGTCTTGGTGTGAATCCAAGAAGGCTCTTACGGAAGAGTTTCACTTGGGACGTTTTCTCCATTTCCTACAGGCAGGTGTGGATGCGGGCCTAAGATTGGATTCAATCAAGGTCCAGATTTCGGCCTTATCAGTTTTCTTTCAAAAACAATTGGCCTACCTTCCAGAAGTTCAGACGTTCGTGAAAGGGGTGGTGCACATCCAACCTTCATTTGTGTTCCCGGTGGCACCATGGGACCTTAATGTGGTGTTGCAATTCATTCAGTCAAATTGGTTTGAACCTCTACAGGAGATAGAATTGAAGTTTCTCACTTGGAAAGTGGTGATGCTTTTGGCCTTGGCATCTGCAAGGCGGGTGTCTGAGTTGGGGGCCTTGTCTCACAAGAGCCCTTACCTGATCTTCCATGAAGATAGGGCAGAGTTGAGAACTCGCCAACAATTTCTTCCGAAGATGGTTTCGTCTTTCCATATAAACCAGCCTATTGTGGTGCCAGTGGCTACTGACACCTTCGCTGCTTCAAAGTTTCTTGATGTGGTTAGAGCTTTGAAAATTTATGTCGTAAGAACAGCTAGGACACAGTAAACAGAGGCTCTGTTTATCCTGTATGCTCCCAACAAGATTGGGTGTCCTGCTTTTAAGCAGACCATTGTGCGCTGGATCAGAGGGACGATTCAGCACGCTCATTCCACGGCAGGATTGCCGATACCGAAGTCGGTAAATGCCCATTCTACTAGAAAGGTGGGCTCATCCTGGGCGGCTGCCCGTGGGGTCTCGGTGTTACAACTTTGCCGAGAAGCTACTTGGTCAGGGGCAAACACGTTTGCAAAGTTTTACAAGTTTGAAACCTTGGCCGATGAAGACCTCAAGTTTGGTCAATCGGTGCTGCAGGGTCATCCGCACTCTCCCGCCCGTACTGGAGCTTTGGTATAACCCCATGGTACTGAAGTGGACCCCAGCATCCTCTAGGACGTATGAGAAAACAGGATTTTAATACCTACCGGTAAATCCTTTTCTCCTAGTCCGCAGAGGATGCTGGGCACCCGACCCAGTGCGTACTTTACCTGCAGTTATTAGTTTTATAGTTACACAGGTGTTGTGTTACAATTATTTTCAGCATGTTGCTGCAATTGTTTTATGCCCGTTGGCATGTGTTATGTTGAATGCCATGTTGTGCGGCATGGTTGAGGTGTGAGCTGGTATGAATCTCACTGTTAAATTATAAGTAAATCCTTTTACTCGAAATGTCCGTAATCCCTGGGCACAGTTCCTATACTGAGTTCTGGAGGAGGGGCAAAGAAGGAGGAGCCAGTTCACACCCTTGAAAAGTCTTAAAGTGCACATGGCTCCTGTGGAACCGTCTATACCTCATGGTACTGAAGTGGACCCCAGCATCCTCTATGGACTAGGAGAAAAGGATTTACCGGTAGATATAAAAATCCTGTTTATTCTCCCTGGACACCCCAAGAGGGAGAATACTTGTCGGTACACCGGCAGTTGGGATCCCGGCATTGGTATGCTGAGCGCCGGGATCCCGACAGCCGTTATATCAAGTGCCACCCATTTTTAAGGTATACTAATGGATTATCATGCCAAGGCAGTAGTTACTATGTGAAATTTTATTTTTTAAGGACAGCATTAGTTAAATGAGATAAAGCAAGTGATTTAGGATGGAAGTGATTTTGGGTGGAATTAGAAGTATTTGGAGAGGGTTCACAAAAGGACTTGGCGGCGAATGTATTTTCCTGACACTTCAGTAAAGGAAGTGCCAAGCACCATGAAGTGGGTGTGATCTTGATTAGTGATGAACGGGTTCGGATCCTTGGGATCCGAACCCGCCCGAACTTCACCTTTTTTTTCACGGGTCCGAGCAACTCGGATCCTCCCACCTTGCTCGGTTAACCCGAGCGTGCCCGAACGTCATCATCCCGCGGTCGGATTCTCGCGAGATTCATATTCTATATAAGGAGCCGTGCGTCGCCGCCATTTTTCACTCGTGCATTGGAGATGATCGTGAGAGGACGTGGCTGGCGTCCTCTCAGTTTCTATGTTCAGTGGGCTGCAAATTGTGCTGCAAATATCTGTGCTCAGTGTGCTGCAAATATCTGTGCTCAGTGTGCTGCAAGTGCAAATATCTATGTTCTCTGCCTGAAAAACGCTCCATATCTGACTGTGCTCAGTGTGCTGCAAATATCTGTGCTCAGCGTGCTAATTGCTTTATTGTGGGGACTGGGGACCAGCAGTATTATATAGTAGGAGGACAGTGCAGAGTTTTGCTGACCAGTGACCAGTGACCACCAGTATTATACGTTCTCTGCCAGAAAAACGCTCCATATCTGTGCTGCATTTTAGTATATACAGTAGTAGGAGGACAGTGCAGAATTTTGCTGACCACCAGTATAACTATATATATATATAGCAGTACGGTACAGTAGTCCACTGCTCTACCTACCTCTGTGTCTTCAAGTATACTATCCATCCATACCTGTGGTGCATTTCAGTTTTGCACAGTTTGCTGACAACCAGTATAAACTATATAGCAGTACGGTACAGAAGGCCACTGCTCTACCTACCTCTGTGTCGTCAAGTATACTATCCATCCATACATGTGGTGCATTTCAGTTTTGCACAGTTTACTGACCACCAGTATATACTATATAGCAGTACGGTACAGAAGACCACTGCTCTACCTACCTCTGTGTCGTCAAGTATACTATCCATCCATACCTTTGGTGCATTTCAGTTGTGCGCAGTATATATAGTAGTAGGCCATTGCTATTGATATATTACTAGCATATAATTCCACACATTAAAAAATGGAGACCAAAAATGTGGAGGGTAA
Organism: Pseudophryne corroboree; assembly: GCF_028390025.1. NCBI lineage: Eukaryota > Metazoa > Chordata > Amphibia > Anura > Myobatrachidae > Pseudophryne > Pseudophryne corroboree. The sequence continues at coordinate 185,145,736 of NC_086444.1, read as the reverse complement.
AATAGGGAAAGATCAAGATCCACTTCCACCTCGTGCTGAAGCTGCTGCCACTAGTCATGGCCGAGATGATGAAATGCCATCAACGTCGTCTGCCAAGGCCGATGCCCAATGTCATAGTAGAGAGCATGTAAAATCCAAAAAAATAAAGCTCAGTAAAATGACCCAAAAATCTAAATCAAAATCATCTGAGGAGAAGCGTAAACTTGTCAATGTGCCATTTACGACACGGAGTGGCAAGGAACAGCTGTGGCCCTGGCCTATGTTCAAGGCTAGTGGTTCAGCTTCACCTGAGGATGGAAGCACTCATCCTCCTGCTAGAAAACTTAAAAAGTGTTAAGATGGCAAAAGCACAGCAAAGAACTGTGCGTTCTTCTAAATCACAAATCCCCAAGGAAAGTCCAATTGTGTCGGTTGCGATGCCTGACCTTCCCAACACTGGACGGGAAGAGGTTGCGCCTTCCACCATTTGCACGCCCCCTGCAAGTGCTGGAAGGAGCACCCGCAGTCCAGTTCCTGATAGTCAAATTGAAGATGTCACTGTTGAAGTACACCAGGATGAGGATATGGGTGTTGCTGGCGCTGGGGAGGAAATTGACAAGGAGGATTCTGATGGTGAGGGGGTTTGTTTAAGTCAGGCACCCGGGGAGACACCTGTTGTCCGTGGGACGAATATGGACATTGACATGCCTGGCCAAAATACAAAAAAAATCACCTCTTCGGTGTGGAATTATTTCAACAGAAATGCGGACAACTGGTGTCAAGCCGTGTGTGGCCTTTGTCAAGCTGTAATAAGTAGGGGTAAGTACGTTAACCACCTAGGAACATCCTCCCTTATACGTCACCTGGACCGCATTCATCAGAAGTCAGTTGCAAGTTCAAAAACTTTGGATGACAGCGGAAGCAGTCCACTGACCACTAAATCCCTTCCTCTTGTAACCAAGCTTCTGCAAACCACACCACCAACTCCCTCAGTGTCAATTTCCTCCTTACACAGGAAAGCCAATAGTCCTGCAGGCCATGTCACTGTCAAGTCTGACGAGTCCTCTCCTGCCTGGGATTCCTCCGATGCATCCTTGAGTGTAACGCCTACTGCTGCTGGCGCTGCTGTTGTTGCTGCTGGGAGTCGATCGTTATCCCAGAGGGGAAGTTGGAAGACCACTTGTACTACTTCCAGTAAGCAATTGACTGTCCAACAGTCATTTGCGAGGAAGATGAAATATCACAGCAGTCATCCTGCTGCAAAGCGGATAACTCAGGCCTTGGCAGCCTGGATGGTGAGAAATGTGTTTCCGGTATCCACCGTTAATTCATAGGGAACTAGAGACTTGATTGAGGTACTGTGTCCCCGGTACCAAATACCATCTAGGTTCCATTTCTCTAGGCAGGCGACACCGAAAATGTACACAGACGTCAGAAAAAGAGTCACCAGTGTCCTAAAAAATGCAGTTGTACCCAATGTCCACTTAACCACGGACATGTGGACAAGTGGAGCAGGGAAGACACAGGACTATATGACTGTGACAGCCCACTGGGTAGATGTATTGCCTCCCGCAGCAAGAACAGCAGCGGCGGCACCAGTAGCAGCATCTCGCAAACGCCAACTCGTTCCTAGGCAGGCTACGCTTTGTATCACCGCTTTCCATAAGAGGCACACAGCTGACAACCTCTTACGGAAACTGAGGAACATCATCGCAGAATGGCTTACCCCAATTGGACTCTCCTGGGGATTTGTGACATCGGACAACGCCACCAATATTGTGTGTGCATTACATCTGGGCAAATTCCAGCACGTCCCATGTTTTGCACATACATTGAATTTGGTGGTGCAGAATTATTTAAAAAATGACAGGGGCGTGCAAGAGATGCTGTCGGTGGCCCGAAGAATTGCGGGCCACTTTCGGCATTCAGCCACCGCGTGCCGAAGACTGGAGCACCAGCAAACAGTCCTGAACCTGCCCTGCCATCATCTGAAGAGGTGGTAACGAGGTGGAATTCAACCCTCCATATGCTTCAGAGGATGGAGGAGCAGCAAAAGGCCATTCAAGCCTATACATCTGCCTACGATATAGGCAAAGGAGGGGGAATGCACCTGACTCAAGCGCAGTGGAGAATGATTTCAACGTTGTGCAAGGTTCTGCAACCCTTTGAACTTGCCACACGTGAAGTCAGTTCAGACACTGCCAGCCTGAGTCAGGTCATTCCCCTCATCAGGCTTTTGCAGAAGAAGCTGGAGACATTGAAGGAGGAGCTAAAACAGAGCGATTCCGCTAGGCATGTGGGACTTGTGGATGGAGCCCTTAATTCGCTTAACCAGGATTCACGGGTGGTCAATCTGTTGAAATCAGAGCACTACATTTTGGCCACCGTGCTCGATCCTAGATTTAAAACCTACGTTGTATCTCTCTTTCCAGCAGACACAAGTCTGCAGAGGTTCAAAGACCTGCTGGTGAGAAAATTGTCAAGTCAAGCGGAATGTGACCCGTCAACAGCTACTCCTTCACATTCTCCCGCAACTGGGGGTGCGAGGAAAAGGCTAAGAATTCCGAGCCCACCCGCTGGCGGTGATGCAGGGCAGTCTGGAGCGAGTGCTGACATCTGGTCTGGACTGAAGGACCTGCCAACGATTACTGACATGTCGTCTGCTGTCACTGCATATGATTCTGTCACCATTGAAAGAATGGTGGAGGATTATATGAGTGACCGCATCCAAGTAGGCACGTCAGACAGTCTGTACGTATACTGGCAGGAAAAAGAGGCAATTTGGAGGCCCTTGCACAAACTGGCTTTATTTTACCTAAGTTGCCCCCCCCTCCAGTGTGTACTCCGAAAGAGTGTTTAGTGCAGCCGCTCACCTTGTCAGCAATCGGCGTACGAGGTTACTTCCAGAAAATGTGGAGAAGATGATGTTCATCAAAATTAATTATAATCAATTCCTCCGTGGAGACATTCACCAGCAATTGCCTCCAGAAAGTACACAGGGACCTGAGATGGTGGATTCCAGTGGGGACGAATTAATGATCTGTGAGGAGGGGGATGTACACAGTGAAAGGGGTGAGGAATCGGACGATGAGGAGGAGGTGGACATCTTGCCTCTGTAGAGCCAGTTTGTGCAAGGAGAGATTGATTGCTTCTTTTTTGGTGGGGGCCCAAACCAACCAGTCATTTCAGTCACAGTCGTGTGGCAGACCCTGTCGCTGAAATGATGGGTTTGTTAAAGTGTGCATGTCCTGTTTATATAAGGACAATTCCATCTTGCACCTCTTTTTTCTTTCATTTTTCTTTGCATCATGTGCTGTTTGGGGACTATTTTTTTGAAGTGCCATCCTGCCTGACACTGCAGTGCCACTCCTAGATGGGCCAGGTGTTTGTGTCGGCCACTTGTGTCGCTTAGCTTAGCCATCCAGCGACCTCGGTGCACCTCTTTTTTTCTTTGCATCATGTGCTGTTTGGGGACTAATTTTTAAATCTGCCATCCTGTCTTACACTGCAGTGCCACTCCTAGATGGGCCAGGTGTTTGTGTCGGCCACTTGGGTCGCTTAGCTTAGCCATCCAGCGACCTTGGTGCACCTCTTTTTTTCTTTGCATCATGTGCTGTTTGGGGACTATTTTTTAAATCTGCATCCTGTCTGACACTGCAGTGCCACTCCTAGATGGGCCAGGTGTTTGTGTTGGCCACTTGGGTCGCTGAGCTTAGTCACACAGCTACCTCATTGCACCTCTTTTTTTCTTTGCATCATGTGCTGTTTGGGGACTATTTTTAAAATCTGCCATCCTGTCTGACACTGCAGTGCCACTCCTAGATGGACCAGGTGTTTGTGTTGGCCACTTGGGTCGCTGAGCTTAGTCACACAGCTACCTCATTGCACCTCTTTTTTTCTTTGCATCATGTGCTGTTTGGGGACTATTTTTTTGAAGTGCCATCCTGTCTGACACTGCAGTGCCACTCCTAGATGGGCCAGGTGTTTGTGTCGGCCACTTGGGTCGCTTAGCTTAGTCATCCAGCGACCTCGGTGCAAATTTTAGGACTAAAAATAATATTGTGAGGTGTGAGGTGTTCAGAATAGACTGAAAATGAGTGAAAATTATGGTTATTGAGGTTAATAATACTATGGGATCAAAATGACCCCCAAATTCTATGATTTAAGCTGTTTTTGAGGGTTTTTTGTAAAAAAACACCCGAATCCAAAACACACCCGAATCCGACAAAAAATTTTCAGGGAGGTTTTGGCAAAACGCGTCCGAATCCAAAACACGGCCTCGGAACCGAATCCAAAACCAAAACACAAAACCCGAATAATTTCCGGTGCACATCACTAATCTTGATGTAGGTGTAACTTACTATAGTACAACACACTCAAAATTTGGCTTTACATTATATTTTACATTGTTACTGTGATGTCTTATCCTTCTTTGGATTTTAGAACAATTAAAAAAACCTATTCTCCAGTCGTTGCTTTCCTATATACTCCGTTAATGATTTGGCTCACTGCTCTCCACAATATATGTTATAGAACACAGTTTTTAATTATTTTACTGGTTTATTTATTTATTTATGTATTTATTTATTTATTTAATATTTTATTATTTATCACCAGCATATTCCATTTCACTTCATAATTGGATGATAATAATAAATAATAATAATAATTTTATTTATATAGCGCTCTTTTTCCAGTAGGACTCAAGGCGCTTAACAGATACATAGCATAATATAGTACAGAAAATAATAAAGTACAGAACAGCTTTTCATAAAATGCAGAAGCATGAAGATACTAAAGGGACATTATGGAAATGCTTGGTAAACAGTAAAGTCTTGAGTCTACTTTTGAAGGATTCCATAGTTGGGGCCTCGCCGCGTGACTAAAAGCTCGACCCCCAGATGAATTACGGGAGATTCTAGGTACTGCTAAAAGTCCTTCATCTACAGATCGCAGTAATCGAGTGGTGCAGTATGGGGTCAGTAGCTGCTTCAGGTACCTTGGGCCCTGGTCATGTAGTGCTTTGAAACTCAGTAAGCCAATCTTGAAGATGGTTCGCCATCTTACAGGCAGCCAGTGAAGGGAGTAGAGGATGAGTGTTATGTGGCTAGAACGGGGTTGGTTGGTTAACAGCATGGCAGCTGTGTTTTGCACCAGCTGTAAGCGGTGAAATTCTTTTGCTGGGAGACCAAGGTAGAGGGCATTACAGCAGTCTAATCGAGATTATACAAATGCATGGATCACTTTTGGCATATCATCTGAGGGAATGAAGTGCTTGATTCTGGCTATGTTCCTCAGGTGAAAGAATGAGGATTTGATTGTGGCTGATATCTGATGTTTAAGTGTCAAGCCACCATCCAGGACAAGGCCAAGATTCTGCACATGATCAGTGGTTTGTAATTCTGAATCCCCGAGTGTAAGTCCAGTTGGTTGGCTATGCTGCAGTCTTGTCCTTTGATGTTGCGGTCCTATCATAAGGACCTCTGTTTTATCCGGGTTCAGTCGCAGCAACACTTTTTTTCTTTTACATTTCTGTTAAAAAAGAAAGAAGTGAATGTCATAATAACACACTACTATTGGATAAACAAAATATACAATACATAACTTTTAATTTGGTTTTCTTAAAATGCAGAATAAATATTCAAAAATGTTATCAGAAATATAAATATCAGCAAAATATAAAAAAGAAAGATGTCTCATTGTAAAATTGACGTAAGTCTTCATTGGTACCATTGGTATGTGTATGTACAACACAGAGGCGGTACTACCATTAGTGCAGTAGGTGCATTGCACCGGGGCCCCTGAGGACTAAGGGGCCCACTGCTGGCTAGACCAGCAATGAGTTAACTCCTAAACACCCCCCCTCACTCCCCCTGCAGACCATTTTATGCAATGCTGGATGAATGGCCCAGTGCAGAGAGTAGGATGGGCCCGCTGCCTAAAGGGGCCTGCCCTTTAACTTAGGGAGGCAGGGCTGACCATGTGTGTGCCGGACTGATACAGCACTGATGATCACTGCCACCTACTGCCTCTAATTAGCAGACAGCTGTAATAAAAAATTATGTATTACTTCTGTCTGTGAATTAAAGGCAGCTCACAACCAGTGTAGCTGCTGAATGCCAAACTGTGGAAAGCCATGGGGGCAGGGGTACATGTCACAGACAGAGCAGACCCTGCTGTGTTCCTGTCCACACTAAGATACATGCCCTCTGCTCGTCACATGGGGCAGGACATTGTGTTGTACCTCTGCCACCAACAATCTTTTCCGTGTCACCCTCTGCCTTTCCCTGTAATCTGCTTCACCCTCTGCCTCCGCTTGCCTTCTTTTATCAACCTCTGCCCCCACTGCCATACGCTGTCACCCACTGCTGTGTGGCATATTTTGAACTTGGGTTGGAGTGGAGGAGGGGGGCAAATTAGATAATTATATTTTACATAAGTCAATTAGAAAAGAACCACCTCCCCCATAATGTGATACAGATAAGACTAAATAATTATCGGAAAAACATATTATTATTTAGCAGGTAAGTAGGATAAAGTACAGATCACATGTCTTGCTTCTTTGATCATGTATCTGGTGCAGCTCCTGTCTCTTCCTCTTCTGCCAACAATTTATGTGAAAAGTAGTGCACACTGTCATCTGATTTAAAAGATTTCACCCGGTTGGTGAAGAGTATACTTGTCGAACTGAAGAGTAGAATCGAGTCATTATACATCACCCATTTACTACTTTTCCTGCTTCTTTCTGAGCAGATACTACACTTTGACACCCCCAATCCATGAGCAAATACTGTGAAATGCATCAGTTAATCAAGCATGATAGTGACCAATTATAGTAAAGGTTGCAAATTTGACTACTAATCTCAGTGAATGGTGCTAGACACATGGTCTCTCTGAGAGGCAGCTACTAGAGGTGACTGGGTAGGTGGGAGGGGGGGCTAAGACTTTTACATCAACAATATATTTTTTTATTTGTAAGGTGATACGAAACTCTGCAGAGACAGAGAGGTGGAGAAATCACACACAAAAACAATACCGGCAGATATGAGTTTGACAAAGGAATTGCAGATTGAGACATGAAAGATGAGTTTAGAGAAAGCACTTGGAAGATTGAATATTGGTAAACAGTCAGGCAGGGGGAGGGTGTTCCATAATTAGAAGTTTTGACGCAGGAGTGAGAAGTACAAGACACCAGGACCCTTTGTTTTTAGCTATGTTGTATCAGGACTCGGTTCCACTTTTTAAGTGACTGAATACATTACATAAAAGTACTTTACAAAATAAAAAAAGGTGGTAAAACTTGTATTTTAAATTTGCTATGTTCATATTTTGGGGAAAGACCACTTGATGGCAGCAGACGTCTAACTCACCTTAGGAAGCTTACTGAGCCACAAAACTCTTAGGAATTTTCAAAACAAACATGTCCCTTTAATGCAACAAGACGCCAGTTAAACTCAATAAAAGGACCAGTGTTTTCTTGATCAAAATGCAAATGCATGCCTCAGGTTGTTTTTTTCGTAGTTTATTTAGGAATATATTTTTTTATTTTATTTATTTTGCCTTGAGTTTTCATTATTTCTCTTAAATAGATTTTTGTGCATTAACATGCAAGCAAGATAAAGTGGTGTAAACATCTTAGATTTATGACCCAAGTTAGAAGCATTAAGTGCTTGTTTTGTCTATATAGCAGGCTCATTTTAGGCATTTATTACTTGTAATAGCAACAAAAAAAAAGGGGGGGGGGGAATAAATATTTGGTTGCCAATATTATCTTTTTAAAAGTTTTAAAATTACATTACCACTTGCTGATAATACATTGAATATACCATCACTAATAGTTCAATAGGTTAACTAGAATATAATAAATAGAGATGAGCGGGTTCGGATTCACTCAGTTCTTAACACCCCAATTAACGCAAGTTCTGATTTTCCGGATTTTTCTTATTGGCTAACCAAAACACGTGACATCCGAGAGCTAATAAGAAGATCCGGGTAAATCCAAGTAAAACTGAACCCGCTCATCTCTAATAATGAACAAGATCTATTCACTGTTATTTTTTTAAACAAATTATGTTTGATGTCACAATATAACTTGATTATATTCGGAATATAGCATTTTTTATGTAAATTCTGTACTGCCATACTAAATGTGCGGAAACACATTGATACAGTACATATATTTTAGAGTATTAATAAACTTGTTACATGTTTCATACTGTATCCTACGGCTAAAAAATTAATAATTTAATAAAAGGTTTTGCTGAGTACAATAACAATGTTTGTCTCTTATTTATTTTTTAAAAGAGGATCTAAATGATAACATTTTATTTTTTGTTTATTTTGTGGAATTAATACTTTGTGTGTTTATACAAAAAAAATATATATTTCTAACTTTAGAGATGTTTAATTAATTAGGACACTGATTAATAATGAGATCATGCATCACAACAATGAACAATTTTGTCCAACCCATATTTGTCAAGACTACACCGCAATCTTTATCTCAATCTCTAACCACTGTCAACAACCTGTCACAATCAGCAATCAATTGAGCCTACGTGACATGAGTGTGGCACAGAGTTAATTAAAAATAAAACACTTATCTGTCTAAAAATGATTACACTGCCTGTTAGCTCACACACTTACTATTAATTCACAAATTCCATCACCACAAATGTTATTTCAGGAGCTACTAACTCCAAAAAGGAAATCTTAAATTCTCCCTACATAATTATAATTAGACCTTCAGTGAGTCCCAGTTATCACTACCCAAATAACAACCTGTACTACAGAAATGTAGCGTCAATTAGCCTAATCCACAGGAAAAATGGTTCTGATAAGAAGCACAGAGTCCAGTCTTATTAAATGAACACAATGCTTAAAGTATATACAAAAAAAAAAATCATACAAAGATAGTCGTAGGCAAATACTTTTCTTAAAAGTAAAATGGAAACAATTAACAGAACAGACTCACCTACATGATCCTGCAGGACATCACAAGATCTAGAAATTCTCGAAAACAGCCATACAAATTAGCAAGGATTCTGTTTGCAAATACAAACATTCCTGATGTGGGGTAGATCATGCAGTCACTAAGGTGGGCAGAATATATACAATCCCATCATTTTACCACTTTCTGTCTGTTGGATCATTAGCTGACAGTCCAAATGGATTATACCTAAATCTGATAACTGTGTAATGTGTATAAGGGGCTCTTCTGTGGCGTAATTTTATAAGTGGCTCTATGGTGGTGTGACATGTATAAGGGGTACTACGGTGTGGTGTATTGTATTTGTGCCGCTGCTCTGTCACTTTGTTTAACCAGCCAGATCGCTGCAGCCTTTGGCCAATGTTGGTGAAAAGTTGGAAACAATATTGTGAGCTGTGAAGTGCTCAAAATTGACTGGAAGTTACTGGAAATTAATGTTATTGAGGTTAAAATACTGTAGGAACAAAAAGGGCCCAAATTCTGTGATTTTAGCTTATATGTATCAATTAAAAAAAAAATTGAGGCAGTTTTAGCAAAACCAAAACCGCACAATGAATTAGAACCAAGACTAGCAAAAATTAGCTTGCGCGCACATTGCTAATTTTATCGTACAGTACAGTGGTACTCATTCACCATGTCCACATTCAGCATGGTGACACTGATGAAATGTCTATATATTAATACATCCTGGTGAATTGTAGTTTCTGATAGCCATGAATATCGGTGATAAGAAATTATAATTATCGGGTCTGTAGCTGGATCAGTCTGATCCCAAAGACTGTTACCCAAAGACTACAGATGTGTCCTTTCTTACCGTTGCTTCAGTTGCGCCATATAACTCCTCTTAGCGCACCATGGTGGTCATTCCGAGTTGATCGCTAGCTGCATTCGTTCGCTGTGCAGCGATGTGGCAAAAAAAAACTACACTTCTGCGTATGCGGTGCAATGCGCACGCGTGATGTACTTTTACAATGGCCGATGTAGTTTCACACAGGGTCTAGCAAAGCTTTTCAGTCGCACTGCAGACCGTAGAGGGATTGACATGAAGTGGGCGTTTCTGGGTGTCAACTGACCATTTTCAGGGAGTGTTAAAAAAAACGAGGCGTGCCAGGAAAAACGCAGACGTGGCTGGGCGAACGCAGGGCGTGTTTGTGACGTCAAAACAGGAACTGAATAGTCTGAAGTGATTGCAAGCGCTGAGTAGGTATTGAGCTACTCTAAAACTGCATAAAAAATCTTTGCCGCCGCTCTGCGATCCTTTCGTTTGCACTTCTGCTAAGCTAAAATACACTCCCAGTGGGTGGCGGCATAGCGTTTGCACGGCTGCTAAAAACAGCTAGCGAGCGAACAACTCGGCATGACCACCCATGTCCTGTGTGACTAGGCCGCCTTGAGTGTCTTTTTCGCTGAAAAAAAATGTGCATCTTATTCTCATAACTAAACCACACAGAAGCAACAAAACCATATTGCTACCTTTCACTGTGTGTAACATTTAGGGTGGTAGTCATGTGACCGCCGGTCGGCTGACCGACAGTCACATGACCTCCTCCGTGAGCCCGACGGCTCAGTATCCCGATGGTCGGCATGCCGACCAACAGGGACTATTTCCACTCGTGGGTGTCCACAACACCCATAGAGTGGGAATTGAACCCGTGGCGACCGCAGGTCGCCACCGAGCCCGCAGCGTGGCGAGCGCAGCGAGCCCGCAAGGGGCTTGCTGCACTCGCCCCTCCCCGCCGGGATCCCGGCGTCGGTATGCTGCCGGGATCCCGGCGTCGGTAAGGTGACCGGCGGTCAGGAGACCGCCGGTCACCCGTACTACACCCTAACATTTATACATCTGTGTGTGACTGAGTCTGAAACTGTGTAAAAAAAAGTATTCTGTAGCGAGCTGCTGAGGCTTTTCCTCATGCCAAGTTCCATTGTGCTTCATATGCGACTTTGTATGTGGGTAAAAAAACAAGTTCTGTGCCACTATAACTGCAGGCTAGTATCTCTAGTGCACTGTGAGCGTCTTTTCGTTGCTTCTGCTTTGCGACTAAGACACAAAATGTAATCAATAAGGTACGCTACTTCTCTCGGAACATTTTAGTTTTGCCAGATGTCTCACACTGTATGGCATATGGACAACCAAGTAAGTGAGTAGACATCTAGAGTATGCCAGTATCTCACATCCAGGGCCACCAGTCGGGTCTCTCACTGATTCTTGCTCTGGTCATGCAGCAGCTCCACAGCTGCATGACACTGCCCGTCCCCAGTGTCGGACTGGGCCATGTAGGGCCCACAGGGGAAATGCAGTGGTAGGGGCACATGTTTAGGGGTGTGGCTAGTCCACAGAGGGGGTGTGGCCTGCCACATCATTGGTTTGATTAACCATGAGAGTGCAACAAATGGGCCCCTTCATAAATATATACAGAAAATTCAGCTGCTGCATGCATGATAATGTACCAGATTAATAACAGATTATTAACAGTAATGCACTATAGAAAATACACCATAGTCCAGTATAAGGTAACATTTGTATGATGTATAATTCAAGTGCACAGTCTGGAACCTGATCCTTAGAGCAGAAGGTGGGCCCCCAGGCAGTAGGGCCCACCGGTGGATTCCCCTGTACCCCTGTGGGCCAGTCCAAGCCTGCCCGTCCCCACCTCCCTCCTCCTACCGTCCCTACTTGCAGTTTGGAAACTGTCAGAGTTACTAAAGCTGAAACCGCACATTAAATAGATTGTTTCTTAGACGCACAGTTTGGAACCTCCATACTTTATTTTTTAAATGATAGATATCAATATTTTGAATGTCAGACATATGATAAGTTTTTAAGGCCTGGTACTAGAAAGTGAGATACCTCTAAATGCATGCTGAGCTATTTTCTTGTTGGTACAGATGGAGCCACACTAATCGTGGCTCCGTCTGCACCACAGTGCACCCGCCGAGTGCCGCCTATCGCAGTGTCTGGGATGCACGTGCGTGTGAGATGTGCATGCGCCCCATTCACTGCAATGTGAACGTCTCTGTGCACTCCCATAGCGTAGCTAGGCACCGGATCATCTAGCCGCGCCGGGAGTGCACGTGTGCGATGAAGCTGCATTAGATGAGCACGGCTCCATCTGTACTTCACTACAAAAATAAGGTATTGTAAAAGAAAGAAAACCCACCCTTCCCCTCTCTATTAGCCCAATTTATTCAGTATAAGGCCTAATATTCTCACTGCTAAGTAACTACTGGGCTCAGCTTGGTACTCTTGGCTAGTAAGTATCAGGTAAATAAGGTCAAATAAAGTACAAAAACTAGGGCACTACAAGTGCCAGCATGCACCACTGCTCATGAATATTTTTGGATGCTGGCTCTTGTATTATTGATTAGTGTAGCAACACTACATGGATGCCTGGCAATGTCACTAGTTATTGTAAGAAATAATTCAGTACCCCATTATTGTAATTAATAACTAGGTGTGTCCTGTTACTCTAATCAAATAATTGTGCTCCATTATTTCAATAAATAAATACAAATCTTTGTGCCTTTTATTCTAATAAATAAATCATTGTGTCCTTTATTCTGATCAATAATTCAGGCACTTAGGCCTTAACTACATGCAACTTTAGGATATTCAGTCTGCCACACATTGCATATGGTTTGAGATGTCAGCCTTCAATAAACCTTGCTGTTTGAGGCTTAAAGCACATGCGATATGATTCGGTTTGCAAGCTGCAAGACAAACAGGGCATCAGTAAATGTCCTCCCTACTGGCTACATGATTACTACAGATAAACTTCCTTATGATGCTTCCTATAGCACGCCGTCTTGGACTACGTTTAGCTTGATATATGCAAATATACATCACCGTTTTGGTCAATCTGGATTTGCAAACGTATGATAATAATCCTCCCACATTTTATAAGATAAGGGGGCACACATGCTGCAATGCAGGCTAGTCATTTCTACTGATGAGACAGAGAAGGTGAAGTAGTCAAATAATGGCAATGTTATACGATTCTTGAAATCCAGATGTTTTATACTGTAGAAAATAATGTGTCTCTCTTTACACTACAAGCTGGATTTCTGATATCTTGTTTGGTACAGAAGAGAACAGTTACCGTGGAATTGTTTTCTCACAGAATGTCAAATTAATGTCTGTCAAATACTGTACCAGGCTCAAATTTCTCATATGTCTTAAAAGGAAAATTATTGCCATAAATTCCGCTACCTGAGACAACTAACTGCTGAGATATGCTGTTAGGATATGGCATGTACAGTATAATGTGTGTTATGCTGGTTTAACTTTGTATTACACTTTTTTAAGCACTATGTATATGAGACAGGTATTTTAAACCTGTCATTTGTGAGGTCACTAGCTATTGTGCAGGGTTTGTTATTCCTATCTCTTCCCATCTCTCTACCATGATTCCTATTGTCACCCCCATTCTTCCTCTTAGGCTTCACCCTATCCCCATCTCCCTCTGTTTTCCCCCGTAATCCTTCCACTATACTTCCTTTCTTCTATTATACTTTACCCTATTCTTACTCTTATTCTTTAACCTATCCCCCCTGTCACCCTCTATTCTTTCCCCAATACTTCCCATTTCTTCTTTTGTTTCCCCTGTTCTTACTCTGCTTCTTCCTGTCTCTCCCTATGTTCCCCCCTATTCTTTCCATCTCCAGCTATTTTTTACCCTGTTCTCACTCCTATTATTCCCCCTGTTCCCTCTATTCTGCCTCCTATTCCTCCTCTTTTCCCCTTTGCTGCCCTCCTATTTCCCCCATCACCCCCATTTCTTCCCCTATTCTCACTCCTCTTCTTCCTGTCTCTCCATATTCTTTCCATCTCTAGCTATTCTTTCCCCTACTCTCACTCCTATTCTTCCTCCTATTCCATCCCCATCTCCCTCTATTCTTACTCCTATTCTTCCTGTCTCCCCCTCTACTGCCCCCCATTCCTTCCTTTTCCATTAATTCTTCCCCACATTCTCATTTTTCCCCCATCTCCCACTATTCTTTCCCCTTATTCTCACTCCTATTCTTTCCCCTATTCCTTCCCCATCTCCCTTTATTCTTTCTCCTATTCTTTTCACTATACTTACTATCTCTCCCTATTTGTCCCCCTATTCATCCCCTTTTCTTACATTCTCTCCCTATTCTTCCTACTAGACTTCCCTTCTGCCCCTATTCCTCCTGCTTCCCCTATCCTTTTGACTATTCTTCAAGTCTCCTCCTATTCTTACCCCTGTTCTTCCCAACTCCAATTATTCTTCCTCCTATTCCTCCCATCTCTCCCTGATCTTCCTTTCTCCATTTTCCTGTATCCTGTCTCCAAATCATCCCGTCCACTGTATTCTCACTTCTGCTCTTCTCCCTATTCCTCCCTTTTCCCCTTATTCCACATCTATTCTTCCCTTCCATGTCTCCATCTATTCTTACTCCTAATTATCCCATCTCCATCTATTATTACAGCATTTCTTACCATCTCCCTCTGTTCTTCCCCAGATTCCTCCTATCTCTTCCTATTCTTCCCCCTATTCCACCCATCTCCCCCTATACTTACCCCCAATTCTGCCCTCTCTTCCTATTCTTCCCCTTTTTCATCTAATCCCCCCCCTCCTATTTTCACTTTCTAAATTAAGAAGACAAACAAATCAAATATCCATTAGATCCAAGGAAAGTTGTGGTCATTATCTGTACATATGAAGGTCATGCACATGATATCCAACGTAACTCCTGTCAGAACATGTGATATACAGTATATGTTGTGTGAACTCTTATGTTGCATTTAGCATGTGCCCATACCTACAAGAAAACCTTCCTCGTCCAGGGGTTATGCTGTTTTTGTTACATAGTAGCCAGATCCAATTTAAGGGTGAGATGTATTAAAAGGTTTTTGCAGTAAAACCTATGAAAAGTACAGTTTTCTGAAGTTATACAGAGTCTGTATACTACCCCATTAGTTTGAAAAGGGTGCGCAATAATTATCAGAGATATGTGCTGTAGTCCTGCGGCACAGCAGTTCCCATAGGTTTCCATGGTTGTGACGTGGCAACATTAATCAAGATCTGGAAAATATAACTTTCCCAAGCTTGTGCCGCTAGGTAACGCCGTCATTAGATGGTGTTGGCTATAAAAGCATATGACAAAAAATGTCCCGGAAAGGGATCCAAAAGAACGCCAGTTAAGAAAGTTGCAAAAAACCCTGACATTTATTAGTGTGTACTGTATATGTTCAAAATACAATAGATACCAAATAGTGCACTTATTACCGTTGGTTTGTTCACTTATTGATGCTCTGTAATGTTATACCATGAGAGATTGATAGCAAATAAATATTTCTGTGTCTTTTCTCTTCTTTTAATAACAACTGGAAGTTCTTAGCCGTACAAATTGCAGAATAGATGGACTGTAGCTTTGCTACACAGAACTAAGGGCCATGTTTTCAAGCAACTACATGTGGTGAGAAATAGTTCAGTCTCCTTATAATCATAATGAGTGGGGAATATTCTGGCTAGCTCTAGATGTTCTGCAGTTATTCATTGAGCTAGATTTCATTATGAATTATATCATTTAAGGAAGAACAGTGTTGTCTAATTGAGTCAACAAGGGAATCTCTATGTAATGCATAAGCACTTATCTTTCTGGGTTGATAAATTATTCTACACACATGGCGGCAGGGAGCCTTCCTTCAGTATGTTTTTCAGTTCTCTGCTTGAATTTGAATAATAATCATTTTGGTCATCTCACACAGAAAAATACTCAGCCAATGTAATTACAAATAACTAGACTGACTCTCCAATCCATGCAATATGTGACAATATCAACCTGTTGACAATTGCGATCTAGAGAAGGTGCTACTGGCCACTTTGGGGCTATGATGTAATTAATTGATTTGCATAATTTAGCCTTGCCCCTCCATCCAGCACAGTGAATCCCCTGATTCCACTAGGAAACGGGCGGGATGCGCGAGATCTGTCAACTCTTGTGGGAGAGAGGGAGACTATGGAAAAACTCTGGAGTCTCCCGCATCTTCCGGGACAGTAGGCAAGTATGATGTAGACAAACAGGGCCATAGCAAGGGGTGCACAACCAATCTAGCCATGGTGAGAGTTACACATTCGTTATCCCAAGAGCACCCATATACATCTTGCAGAGAGCCTTGGGAGGCACCCTGCTACTTGACCATCAAAACTACTTGACCCATCTGGTCTACCCTGAACACATGTACACACTTACAAACTAGGATTAATGTTGTGTTGGGAGTAAATTAACCTACCAGTATATTTTTGCATTGTGGGTGGAAACCGGAGTACCCGGAGGAATCCCATGTAATTACAGGGAGGATATACAAACACCACACAGTTAGGGTCGTGGTGGCAATTGAACCCATGACCTTAGTGCTTTGAGGTGGTAATACTAACCATTACACCATCCATTCTTCCCTATGATATCACATGTGGTGGGGACGTAGGGTAGCAGCTCAGGCACCTCTGGGTCCTGTTACAGCACTGTAAGCAAACCCTAGAATGTCTATAACCATTTATACATATTACATATTTGCTGTCTGCTGAATGTGACTTTTGTCTGGATTAAGCCTAAAGAGACTTAATTTACCAAGCAAATGTAACAGTTTATTAGACGTGCTGGGGGAACATACTATTGCTTCCATTACAGTATTATCCAATTCAAATGATACATTTATAAATAAGTTGATTTCTCCAATTTTACACTGCATAACAATTACTCACTTTCCACTTCCCTGTAGGGAAAATCCTGTCGGATTCACCCCTTTTGCATATTCTGACACCAAATTTGCAGAGTTCAGCTGTGTTTTCCCTAGCGAAAGTCAGATAATATATCATAGTTTGTGTTTGTGGAGCGATATTTTTCAAAACTATTACTTCAAAGCAATTGAATAACATTTTATATGCCTTTTATATCCCTGTGGAATCCTGACTGTAGTTTCCAGCTGAATAATTATTCTGCTTTTCCAGTGAACACATTTATTCTTGCAGCCAATTATTAAAAAAGTAAAGGGTTTATTAAGAATTCAACTAATTTGTAATACCTTCCGGTATGAAGGAGCAGAAGCTAGTGGTTTGATTGAATTAAGGGAGAAAATAAATTTTCTAAAAGGAACAATATTATTAATTACAACTTGGGTGAGTTAGGCGCATACATGGGTTGCTTTCTAGGTCAGGTCATTTACTGCAGTAGAGACATCACAGTGATGTTCTTCCTTGCTGTTGTTTGAGGGCTGGTTCTGAGATGGCATAAGGAAATGGAACAGGGAAGTAATCATACATAGCAAAGCATG
This sequence comes from Pseudophryne corroboree, assembly GCF_028390025.1. Classification (NCBI taxonomy): domain Eukaryota; kingdom Metazoa; phylum Chordata; class Amphibia; order Anura; family Myobatrachidae; genus Pseudophryne; species Pseudophryne corroboree. The sequence continues at coordinate 185,128,469 of NC_086444.1, read as the reverse complement.
TGGCCTCATTTTCACACAGAATTTAACTACATTCATAATTCAAGTCTTGTTTTTTAAAACTAGCATGAGCTACACATGCCTGTCTTGGTGGTGTATTCATCAAGTATAGGTAATTAGCCTCTAGGCAAACTATACTAATTATTTATTTATGTTATATTGATTATTGCACACTTACATCTGAATATTTCATTTAGAGAGTTGACTGGAATTTCCAATAATTGTGTTAGAAGTATAGAGATAAGACTTCTTTGTAAATGAGGAATATGGCTGCAATATGTCCCAGTTTTTCTAGATCAGATTTGTATAACTTGTAATGATTCACCTGGAATAACATCTGTGTAACTGGGTAGAGCCGTTTTACAGGGCACTTGAAAAAAAATCAAAGGGCGGTTATCATGACCTGCATAATCTTCCTTTCACAGAGGATATGTTTCAAAATGATGGGGTAATTAAGAAATTACCACCCACACATACAGCAATGCCCAAGGCCACTAAGAACCAGGCAAGCCCCAGTGCTCAAATGGGGGCCTGTCCAATTGTAAGGTCATGTCTACACCATGCTCTGTAAGGTCATGTCTACACATGTTCTAAACTGATATGAATGTTGCCTCTCATCCCCAACAGACCTAAGACCCTACCATATCACTCAGAACAGCCCAGATAATCTGTACCTGCCCCACCCCTCTCTTGATGCCCCTAGCAAAGCCAATCCCCTCATACTGCAACTCTCCATACTTTACATACAACATATTTAGCTTTTGTTTATCATGGTTCCTTTGACTTTCTACTGAAACCTTGGCTAAGGCAGAACAAATCTGTAACATGTCAGTGAATTGTTTTGTCAAATTTGCTTCCGTCACTATTTAGTCATGTTTTAGTGCATTAGGTCATAATACTGTATGTGCAAATATTAATTTTGACAAAAAAACCTCTTCGATGGAATTAGTTAAATCATGGTTGGACCACTTCTGGTCTTCCAGAGGTGCATTGTTTGGTCTAGTGTAATTGTAAATGGATTGCATCAAAATATTAGGGACACATTTATCCAAAATCCTAAACAATGTCACAATATATATTCTCTATGAAGAAAGCCCTTGTGGTCAAAATCCTTTCTGCACAGCTATGGGAAATGTAATGGACTTCACGTGTCCCTAGTATTTATGCGCTTGCCCAACAAAAGTTTGGTCATGTGCCTAAACATGGCCAGAAAGTCTTCAAGGTACTAAGCACCAGAGAAAAGCCAGATATGAACCAGTTATGCGTAACCTGAGGCCAAGGTTAGTAAAAGGACAGGTAAATCAAACTGTACACACTTTCAAGACAAAGATCAATGCAAAGTAAGCTTCCAGCCTTGTGTCTCTTTGTCTCTCTATCTCATCTGGTGCAAATCAAAAGAGGCAAAGGCAATATAGGGGGAGCTGCAGAAATACAGCGGATGGATACAAATGATCCATCTCCCCTGTGTAGTCTATGCAAAAATGCTTACTAATGCCAGCAGGGTTAACTATTGACTTAAAACACTGAAATACGTTGATATATTTAACAAAATTGCTGTTTCCATATAGGACATGTGATTTACGAAGAGCACCTGAAACTGAAGTAATGCAGGTGATACTCTTCAGGAAAGAATTTAATGTTATAAACACGGTGAGTGTCATACCAGCTCACACCTCAAACACACCGTAGAACGTGGCATTCAGTAGAATACCAGCGAACAGCATGAACAAAACACAGCCACATGCTGAGAGAATATGTAACACAACCCGTGTGTCCACAGACGCAAAAATACGACCCCGCATGCTATGTCATGAACAACGGTAACAACCACCAGACAGAAAAGACACACCACCAGGGTGTAACCAAAAGCAATAACTGCAGACACCGTACACACTGGGACGGGCGCCCAGCATCCTCTACGGACTAAGAGAAAAGGATTTACCGGTAGGTACCAAAATCCTATTTTCTCCTACGTCCTAGAGGATGCTGGGGACTCCAAAAGGACCGTGGGGTTTGTACCAAAGCTCCAAAACGGGCGGGAGAGTGCGGACGACTCTGAAGCACCGAATGAGCAAACATAAGGTCCCCAAAAATCAGGGTATCAAACTCGTAGAGCATCGCAAAATCATTTGACCCCGACCAAGAATCCACTCGGCAAAGTTGAACCGCCGAGACTCCTTGGGCATTCGCCCAAGAAAAGCCCTTCTTCCCAAAAGAAGGAACCTCCACCGATTACGGTGACGGCAAAGCAGCCTTAGAACGAACATGCCAAACCGCATCACAGATTCAGCATGTAACAAACTGCATAACGCAGTCCCCCAAAGTAAGCTGGGAACATACCAGACAAACAGGCCTCTGTTTCTCCCAACTGAGCCAAATTGATGACCTACATACTCAAAACCCTGGCTAAATCAAGGGAATTTGAATGAGCTAATGCCTAAGTAACCCCCGGCATCAAAATACGGCGATTTCTGCGAAACCCAGAAACCACTCTTGGTAGAACTACCAACCGAGTACTCAATTCCTCTCTATCCACCTGAAAGATCAAACAAGGCTCTTGTGAGACAAAACCACCACTTCCGACACCCGCCTTGCGGACGTCAACGTCAATAGCTTGACCACTTTCCAAAAGAGAAATTTCGTAAAGAAACTTATTAGGCTTGCCTCCACATCGGCTTGTAAAGTATGGATAAGCACGACCTAGCTGAAAGTCCTCCATAGGAGCCTTCCTAGATACACACCGAGACACATAATTACTCCAACAACGGTGGTAACGCTGTGCCGTCAGTTCTTTCCTAGCCTGAAGAATTTAAGAAACGACTTCACTGAGAACACCCATTCGGCTTAGGATACGACATTCAACCGCCCCGCCGTTAAAGGCAGCCGCGGTAAATCCTGATACACGCCCCGATCTTGTTGTAACATTACCTCACTTAAAGGAAGAGGGCAGTAATTTTCTATGAGTAAACCATGAAAAACTGGATAGCCAACCCTCGCTGGTTAGACCGGATTTCAGAGGATCATCGGAACCTTCGAACATCTTACGCTTACCACTGTCAGAAAGGTGAAAGCGGAGAGGCCACCTAGACCGACTAAAAACACCCACGGTGTCACAAGGATGTCCACCGCTATAACCTGAGTGTCCCATAACCTGGAACAATCTCCTGGAGGCCTCTCGTTGAGGCAAGACGCCAACATGTCCAAATGCGACACTCCACAAAGACTTGTCACGTCTGGGAAAGCTTCTCGATGATGACAGTATTTTTCCTGGCTGGATATCGTGTCCGCAAAGAAAATCTATTTCTCCGTCGTTTACCTCAGGAACGAAGACTGCTAACATAGCTTTTACCAGACTACCCACGCAACAGCAAACTGTGCATCTTCTGCCATTTCCGCTCTTTCCGTGTTGCGCCCTAGCGGCTTACTTACGCCACTGCTGACAAGTCGTCTGGCAAAACTAACACGGGCAGAACACGAAGAATACGTTCGTCGAAAAAAGCTCTTAATTCAAGAAAGCTTATAACAGACAAGCTTCCCAACATGACCTTATCCTCCGGAAATATGTCGCTTGCAAAGGACTGCTCCCCAGCTTCGGAGATCTGTATGCACGGACACCAGGATCCAAACCTGGATCCCGAACCCTCATTCCTCTAGAAGGAGAGAACTGAGCAGACACCACAGGAGCGATGTCCTGGCCGTTAGGATTATATTCCGATGCATGCGCATGTGAGACCCGGATCACCCTTCCAACTGGTCTCTTGAACACCACTCTGGTATTAGACCTGCTTACCGAAAAAGACCTCTTAGGCCACACCCATCTGTTTTATTAACAGAAAAATATTGATGAGATGTCACCTCAAAGCCGATCCAACTCTGGATCCTCAGACCTCTTTCCACAGGAAAAACACCGACCTTAACCGGTCAGTATCTACTCTGAAACCCCCTTTCGACCTCTGCGTCGTTGGGAACAACAGTCAATCCCTGTGCCGAAGAACAGTCAGAGAGAAACGACAATTTGCACCTTGATACAGGGACGATCAGACAATGTCCTGAACCTGACGCACCTTTGTATGGCGTCGCGTACTACCTCCCCTTCCAGAGGGGAACGGCAAGATTTGTTAGAAACAACAGTAAGGGAAACAACCGTAAGTCAGAATGTCCCCCTGTGGATTCTATAAATAACTCACTGGTCCTATTCTATTCCTGGACTAGCTGAAAATTAGTAGACGAGTGCTCACCGGAGTGAGGACCAGCCCGATAGACTCAGCGACAAGAGGTGGATGTAGTGGAAACAGAAACGACATCCACTTCTGCGAACCTAACAAGGCTGCAGAACACTTACCTTTTCACCTTCCACTGTCTGCACAGAAAATTAAAAGAAAGGAACGGTATTGCACCAGTTAAAACGACTGCATCCCACAAAAAAATGCGTCACCCACCGTTGCGAAGGAGGCTAATCCATGAAGTTAGACTTACTAGTTGTATCCGCCGAGATTGACTGACCAGAGGCCACACCAAACAGCTGTATACCTCCCACCAGCATATCCCGGAGACATCCCCCGCATTTTTCCGGTCACACTTCCTGCTGTCACTTTGCAGCCTGCTGTAATGTTATACGGTAGAATAAACATAGGAAAGCCTACCCACTCTGGGTAGGGTACTCTTGTCGGATGCCTACCCGAACACAACACTCCCTCAAATGCATGCATTGCAAATAAGGTCAAAGAATAGAAATAAAATTTCACTTAGCTGCCTGTGTATGATCCTTTGCGACCGGGCTCTGCGTCGACCAGGAGTTGACATGTCATGATTTTCTCTCCGCGTTGTGAAGAGAATAATATTTGGACTCCTTGAGAGGATCGAAACCAACTCATCACGGCCAATCTAGAGCTTAAGCAATAGAGCGATCAGCACATGATAAGAATACCATTATTTCAGCATTCATGGATATACATCATGTAATACACAATAAAACACATATCCTAACTATGCATATATAACCCATATCTACATATATATATATACATATAGATATAACCTATACGCAAGTGGATTGTCCCGACCCGTCAGGTCTCTAGTGACAGTAATGTGTTGCGACTGTGTATGACCATGTACTGACATGCCCCCGATCTGAATCTACCAGGAACGTTATGGTCGACATAAACTTATTAAATGTCGACAGCAAGGAGAAGTAAGTGGGCAAAAAACACTAATAACTACGGAACCCCGGGGGGTCTGAGGGAGGCATATAAATACAATTTTGATAACACTCCCCCCACATATACCTATAAATATACAGGTATATAAATGACAGCCTGATAATTCTTTACCCAGGAAATACCGTTGATGCCGACAGGGCATCCACAAACGACTGTATCTTCCCTATCGTGTTTACTGTTTTACGCACACAAACACCAATCTGCTAATACTTAATTTTCCGAATCAAGTATCGCCATGCACCGGCGAAGCCGTCAGTTATCCCCACAGCAGCTCGTGACCAAGCCCTTACGCCTGCTGACATATGTCGACTAACTGATAGTGGGTAAATAAATAGGGAAACAGTGAAATTATGTATTACAACAAGGAATATGCGTCCATTATCAAAGTTAATGCTATATGACACCCCAATAGCATTAAAACCACAGTGCCCCCCCTCCATCTTACTATACAGCAAGTCCTGGCGGGGATCTTGAAGAAAATGGCGCCGACTCCTCTGAGAGGCTAAGCTCCGCCCCTTCTCGGCGCTCTGCAGCCCCTTATCATAAATATACTGGCTGGCCTCGTATATAGTGTAAATACATTATATACTATCTAAAACTGCCGTTCAGGGCGCCCCCCCCCCCCCCCGCGCCCTGCACCCAGGTACAACGTTGGTGTGTGGGAGCATCGGCGCGGGACCGCCATATTGTGTGCGGCGCCCGGGGCCGTGGAAGCCGGCAGCGGGAGAGAAAGGTCGCGCAGCGCGTTAACACGCGCCGGCGGGGGTCCGGGACACGGAGCCCCCGTCAGCGCCAACATAAGCCTACTGTTCCTCTCTATCCCCCGCAATATGTAAAATGCTGCTCAGAGCGCTCCCTCCCCAGCACCCCGCACCCGTTCTGGGAGCCAGCGGCGGAAAAAAAAAAAAAAAGGCGCGCAGTGCACTAACATGCGCTGGCGGGGGTCCGGACACGGAGCCCCCCGGCAGCGCCAACACAAAACCTTTCTGCCCACAAATTAAAACAATATAATTTGCTGCTCAGGGTGCTCCCCTCCCCAGCGCCCTGCACCCGTGGACGCCGGCGGCGGGGGGTCAAGGCGCGTAGCACGCTCTACCATGCTGGCGGGGGAATGAGCCGCGGTGCCCGGGCACCGAACACATTTTCAAAGCCAGTCTAATTAAAAAACAACAGTAACCTGCTGCCTAGGGCGCTCCCCCCTCAGCGCCCTGCACCCTGTGAGTGCCGTTGTGTGGGAGCAGGGAACGCAGCGCGACCGCTGTACCTCCGTTACTGATGTCTTCTGCCGTCACTGAAGTCTTCTGATCTTCTCATACTCACCCGACTTCTGACTTCTGGCTTCTGTGAGGGGGGTGACGGCGTGGCTTCGGGAACAAGCAGCTAGGCGCACCAAGTGATCGAACCCTCTGGAGCCAATGGTGTCCAGTAGCCGAGAAGCAGAGCCTTGAAACTCACATAAGTAGGTCCTGCTTCTCTCCCCTCACTCCCACGCTGCAGGGAGCCTGTAGCCAGCAGGTCTCCCTGAAAATAAAAAACCTAACATAAGTCTTTCAGAGAAACTCAGGAGAGCTCCCCTAGTGTGTGACCCATCACTCCTGGGCACAAAGTCTAACTGAGGTCTGGAGGAGGGGCATAGAGGGAGGAGCCAGTTCACACCCAGTTTAAGTCTTTATAGTGTGCCCAAGCTCCTGCGGATCCGTCTATACCCCATGGTCCTTTTGGAGTCCCCAGCATCCTCTAGGACGTAGGAGAAATGCTATAGTAAAATGGTGAGTTTTGTGCAGCCTGCAGAGCTGTACACATCTCTTATATGGTCAGTTTGCCTGAGTAAACGCCTGTCTTCAAGTGCTAGAGTAGGTAGACGGAAAGACTTATTAGGTCTGTGTGTGGTCCCTGCTGATACAATCATTTACTATGTACATTTATTTGTGGGGATTTATAACTATACACTGCTACATTTGACTTTCAGGTATTTTATATTGCTTGTTAAACTGAATAAAGTGTTAATTTCCAGACCATAAGTCATAAAACAATAGTTAAGAGATTTTTTTACAGGAATCACATAACTTGTTTGTGCTGTAAGAGGGTTGATTTAAGATTCCAGCTTTACTATCCATTAAATGTTGATAAAAGAAAACTTTGCATGAATCTTAATTCTTCTTGTTGGAATCGTCAATGTTGATACGATTCTGCTTAACCCTTTTCAGTTACAACCAAGGTCTAGATTTAGTTAGCTGCAGTACTTACCATAGGGTTGTAACCTTGGACGCTCTGAGCTATTCAGTTACCTCACGAACTAAGCCCACAGCAATCCCATGTGGTCTTAGTTCCCATCCCATAGATTCCGGGTTTAAGTGCCTGGAGCTATGGCAGTGGTTCCCAAACATTTGTGAATTACGGCACCCCAGAGTATCAGAATTTTTTTCGGCACCCCTAGGCCAAAAGTTTCTTATTAAGAAATTTAGAAAGAAATATTAAGTTAAGTAACTTGTGCCTGCTTATATGTCATAGGTTCAGGATTTGCTTCTGTTTGTCCACATATTTTATGATTGGCAGCCACCAACACTGGTTTTGCCTATTACATTGCCAATAACTAACTTGAAATGGTACTGGACCACCAACACAGGGCACCCCTGCAAGTGTCCCGAGGCATCCCAGGGTTTCCTGCAATAGGAGACATTGCTGGGGAAACTCCTGCCTATGCATGGGTCAACCTCTATTCAATTCGATTGCGGCGCCACCCATGCTGGATGGATATTATGGCCGCTAATAGATTTCTATAAAGTTTTCCAATATTGGTTTGACATTTTTTGGGGTACAGGCACATTTCCCCACTTTTTCCTATGCTTTTGCCAGCTTGAATTATCACGCGATTGGCATTATCGCCGATTTGTAGTAGGATAAGTGCGATAAAAGGGAGCGTGCAGGCTGCGATAACCTGAGTTCTCGGGAGATAGGTGCGATAACATTGTCTGCGTTATAGCGACTAATAGGATACCCCCCTTAAATATTAAATCATTGTTACAGTGTTCCCTTTTTATGTTGCTTAAAATCCATAACAAACCTAGGGCCCAGTTTTAGCAATCCTTGGGGAGTGATAAATTGCACAGTGATAAAGTACCAACCAATCAGCTCCTAACTGTCATGTTACAGGCTGTGTTTGAAAAATGACAGTTAGGAGCTGGTTGGTTGGTACTTTAGCACCGTGCGATTTATCACTCTCCAAAGCTTGATAAATCTGGGCCTAGTGTTACAGTGAGGGTGGTGTTATACAGAGGATGACAGTATAATGTAACATGTATATTTTGTTGCATTTTTGTGCAGAGATTCCCAGTAGTGAGTCAGGGCCGAGGGACATTGTAAGTGGGGACCATGTAAAGAGGGAGCAGCATTCTTCTAATAATAAGAGAATTGCAGTTAATGTGCACAAAAGTTAGTGGATGTAAAATAATCCTATCCTGTTTATACAGTCTGAGAAATAAAACATGAGGGAGGTCAGAGATAACACAGCCCTGTAACTACAAGAGGAATCCTGTTATGCACACACTGCATTTCTGTGCTTCCTTCCTCGCTATGTCACTGAATAACGATGGAAATGTGTTTATATTTCTGTCTGAGATTTGAGAGACTCGCTGGTAACACAAACTGCTGTGTGATCAAAAGGAACAATATTTGATCTCTGTGCTAAAAGTCAAATCTACTGAACCATGTGCTGATCATTCAGTCTCTCTCTCACGGAATTGGTATTCTGTCAACACAGTTTTGCTAGAGTAGCTCATCATTATGCTTCACAGCAGAGTTTTAAATGGAGCCAAAAAATATTACCTTAAAAAGGTTAAGTACGTGTAAAAAATCAAACACTGTTATTGCATCTACAGAAATATTTATAGGGTGATAAACACCATAATCCTGCTAGGCCCTAAATATCCTAAAATGAATGTGGATAATAACCCATGACACAATTGCTGGCTTGCAACCTCATAAAATAGTGAGACATGTACTTGTGGAGTAATTGCCTCTTGGAGAATTATCACATTTGCACATGCAAATTACAGTAGTTTGAGACCACCCAATATGTGCTCATGTCCTTCATTAATGCTGCAGTGCTTTGCACACATTTATTGCCTCTCCCTGCACTCTACATCTGTTTCCATAATGCTAATACAGTATGTCCAACCCTTTGCACGTTTATAGTCCTTATTGTACTGTATGTCCTACAGTATGCTCTGTATAGCTGTACTCCTGTTCTGTTCCTGCTTAACGACTGTCTGCCATACTTACCAACCCTCCCTGATTGTCAGGGAGACTCCCTGAAATAATAGCAATCTCCCTGACTCCCTGAAGAGTCTTGAAAGCTCCCTGATTTCACCTCCATTACCCCCATTATGTAGCTGTTATATTTTATTTTATTTATTTAATTTTGGTGGCTGGGGGGGATCAGAGATATATACATTCAAATGTCATCATCAGTGCCATTTGCCAGCTTAAGCTATACCACATAATGATACCCCATGGCTACAGTACATAATTTTTTTTTAAAGAAGTTTTCTTGTGGCCACTTATATGGAATCTCATGTTAAACACAATACATATATGTTTTGTTACATACATTACATATATTTATTAAATGGTGCCTATGTTTTGTTCACTACTTTTACATTTTGACTTCCTACTTCTGTAATTACAACTTATTTTTCTATTTTTAACTGAAAATACTTCATATTTTTCTCTACATTGTGTTGATAATGTTTTCCTTAATGGAGTTCTCAATAGAAGCTTTTGCTGGCCAAGAAGAAAAGTGATGTGCTTTTATACTAAGTTTCAGCCCACTCTCTCCTGTAGAAATGGCAGCATTGCCTTTTAGATGAAATAATGAGTGATGTACTTATATAATATATACTGGCCTTTACCATGAACAATCAATGCAAAGAGTTTGCAGAGTGTACTACATTATCTTTGATGAGAGAGGAGGCAAGTTGCAATGTGATCATTCACTGCAATACGGACCCTTTTGCAATGGCCCAACTAGTCCTTTGTTGATAGTTACATTTACAGAAAGTCAGTATTTAATTTATCTTTTTTTTAAATCAAATTTGAATCAAGAAAATATACAATCCACCTTTTTTGAGGAACTGAAGCTGCTACGAGGTTGGCTAGTAAAAAGCCATCATTCGTAGAGCAGAAATGAAAAAGTAAAATAATCTATTATAAAAATTTTGGGATGGTTGACACTTACTGCATTGACATTCATAAGATCGACACCACAACATCGACATTAGAATGTCGACAGCCTCAAAATATCAACTTATACACATTGTTGACATCTGAGATAGATATAGATATATATATATATATATATATACTGTATTCTCAGAATGCCAACTGTTAGGGTTAGGCTGCTGGAGGAAGGGGATTAGCAGAAGGTTAGGTGTAGGGTTCAGGATTAGGGTTAGAGACAGAATAGTTACTGGAACACCACTTCTCACATGCCTGCATCTGAACTTCACATCAGATGACCGCTGGGACCTGGAAAAGGATGCAGGAGCCATTGCAGCAACTGGGATGGTACATGTTATCGGTGTTGACATAATAAATACCTTTTACAGGCAGCAAATGAAGGGAGTAGAGAATGGGGGTTATGTGGCAGGAGTGAGACTGGTTAGTTAACAGCCTGATTGCTGCATTATGTGACAGCTATAAGTAGTGCATTTCTTTTGCCTGGAGATCCAGGTAGAGGGCATTGCAGTAGTCGAACATAATGATACAAATACATGCATGAGTGTAGGCAGGTCTTCTGAGGGAATGAAGTGCTTGATTCTCTCGATACAGCTGACATCTGATGTTTAAGTGTCAAGCCACAATCCAGGACATGACCAAGATTCCACACATGTTTAGTGAATTGTAACTCTGAACCCTCAAGCATAAATCCAGTTGGTTGGCAATTCTGTATTACCTTGACAATAAGGTCCTCATATAAACCTCTGTTTGTCAGGATTATATTATTATTATTTTTTTTTTGGTGGCTGGGGGGGATCAGAGATATATACATTCAAATGTCATCATCAGTGCCATTTGCCAGCTTAAGCTATACCACATAATGATACCACATGGCTACAGTACATAATTTTTTTTTAAAGAAGTTTTCTTGTGGCCACTTATATGGAATCTCATGTAAAACACAATACATATATGTTTTATTACATATATTTATTAAATGGTGCCTATGTTTTGTTCACTACTTTTACATTTTGACTTCCTACTTCTGTAATTACAACTTATTTTTGTATTTTTAACTGAAAATACTTCATATTTTTCTCTACATTGTTTTGATAATGTTTTCCTTAATGGAGTTCTCAATAGAAGCTTTTGCTGGACAAGAAGAAAAGTGATGTGCTTTTATACTAAGTTTCAGCCCACTCTATCCTGTAGAAATGGCAGCATTGCCTTTTAGATGAAATAATGAGTGATGTACTTATATAATATATACTGGCCTTTACCATGAACAATCAATGCAAAGAGTTTGCAGAGTGTACTACATTATCTTTGATGAGAGAGGAGGCAAGTTGCAATGTGATCATTCACTGCAATACGGACCCTTTTGCAATGGCCCAACTAGTCCTTTGTTGATAGTTACATTTACAGAAAGTCAGTATTTAATTTATCTTTTTTTTTAAATCCAATTTGAATCAAGAAAATATACAATCCACCTTTTTTGAGGAACTGAAGCTGCTACGAGGTTGGCTAGTAAAAAGCCATCATTCGTAGAGCAGAAATGAAAAAGTAAAATAATCTATTATAAAAATTTTGGGATGGTTGACACTTACTGCATTGACATTCATAAGAACGACACAACAACATCGACATTAGAATGTCGACAGCCTCAAAATATCAACTTATACACATTGTTGACATCTGATATATATATATATATATATATATATATGTGTATATATATATATATATATATATACTGTATTCTCAGAATGCCAACTGTTAGGGTTAGGCTGCTGGAGGAAGGGGATTAGAAGAAGGTTAGGTGTAGGGTTCAGGATTAGGGTTAGAGACAGAATACTTACTTGAACACCACTGTTCTCACATGCCTGCATCTGAACTTCACATCAGATGACCAGTACGGATGGTGTAATGGTGAGCATTACTGCCTCACAGCACTGAGGTCATGGGTTCAATTCCCACCATGGCCCTAACTGTGTGGAGTTTGTATATTCTCCCCGTACTTGCGTGGGTTTCCTCCGGGTACTCCGGTTTCCTCACACAATCCAAAAATATACTGGTTGGTTAATTGGCTCTCAACAAAATTAATCCTAGTGTGAATGTGTGTGTACGTGTACATGTGATAGGGAATATAGATTGTAAGCTCCACTGGGGCAGGGACTGATGTGAATGGCCAAATATTCTCTGTAAAGCGCTGCGGAATATGTGTGCGCTATATAAATAACTGGTAATAAATAATAAAATAAATAATGACCGCTGGGACCTGGAAAAGGATGCAGGAGCCATTGCAGCAACTGGGACGGTACATGTTATTGGTATTGACATAATTAATACCTTTTACAGGCAGCAAATGAAGGGAGTATAGAATGGGGGTTATGTGGCAGGAGTGAGACTGGTTAGTTAACAGCCTGATTGCTGCATTATGTAACAGCTATAAGTAGTGCAATTCTTTTGCCTGGAGACCCAGGTAGAGGGCATTGCAGTAGTCGAACATAATGATACAAATACATGCATGAGTGTAGGCAGGTCTTCTGAGGGAATGAAGTGCTTGATTCTCTCGATACAGCTGACATCTGATGTTTAAGTGTCAAGCCACAATCCAGGCCATGACCAAGATTCTACACATGTTCAGTGAATTGTAACTCTGAACCCTCAAGCATAAATCCAGTTGGTTGGCAATTCTGTATTACCTTGACAATAAGGTCCTCATATAAACCTCTGTTTGTCAGGATTGAAAGAAAACAACAATAGAAGTGACCTGGTGTCTGTTAGTAGCTAAATACCAGCAGCTTTTAACAGGTGTACTCAACCCATAGATATATAATCTGAGTAAGATGCTTATCCAGTAATGAGGCGGGGAAACGCGTCATTAATTATATCCAGGAGTGAGGAATAAGGACCTGTGTGATACTTATTGCCCTGTTGGAAGGACTGCAGCTTTTTTGATTACGGGCTACACATAAGCCAAAAGCGCTCCATCTATTCTCAGCCATAGCAGTGCACTGACGACTGGTGGTGAGTCCCCGATATCGTGAGTCAGTGAATTTGTCCCGCTTATGCAGCAGTCTATATGTGGACAGTAAAAAACCCTTACTTATTGCTCCTCTTTTGGGAAAGCACCAGTGGCCCGGAGGTTGGAATCTTTTATGGACTCTATATATAGGTAGTACTTATTTAACCCTATCTGCATGCAACTGAACTACAGCTGCCCTTTGATTAAAAAGCATGTAGCATCTATTGCTTTATTAACTTTTGATTGTCTATTCTGAGAATTTTCTTTTCTTAGCCATTTACTAATATCAAGCTGCTTTTTCCTCAACACCTGCTTACTAACGATTATATTATTTAGAGCAAGGTTTTTACAAAAGCGATGTTGTAATGGGTTGGGTATGCGTTATTGCCGTTAGAATGGAATGCCAGTGGGAGGTGGGGGGGGGGGGGTGCCACAAGTCCCTTGCGGATTTTTTATTTTTTATTGCACCGACCAGTAACTCTTTATTTTTATATGTGATCATTGTTATATGTATATTCGTGTTTTATAAACATGTGTCATTTTTTTAAGCAGAAATAAAATTGCTTGAATGCCAGTGCTTTTCATTTCTTTGTGATTTTTGTCAGGGTTGAATCACAACCAACATGCACTCATCCACTAGCTAGACAACCTTTTAACATTGCTATTGTGTACATGGAGCAGAGGAGAGATACAGTTGAGTATATTCTGCATAACAGGGGTGGACCCAGCTATGACGTCTGATTATTTTTACCCAGTGGTATAATGTATGCTGCAGATAGCATAGGAGTTGTATAGGACTCTATGGAACACTGTGTGACAGTGGCACTGGTGACAATGAGTATACTTCTGGAGACACTCCCTGTGACCTTTAGGTGAGAAATTATTTGAACCAGATGAGGAATCCAACCGACATTCATTTTTCAGGTGCTTAATTACAATCAGGTCCTGCTCCAGGCACGTTCCAATAGAATGGCCGAACAGGGAGCCACGCTGAATGGGCGCCGCTAGCTCTGGCCACCATATTGGAGCCAGGTCCGTCACGTGGCCCACCTCATAGCACACTGCCGCACTGCATCCCACAAGTACACTCCCTTCCCGCTAACCGGCGCCAGCCCATGAGCCAATAAGAGCTCGTGTACCGGCAGCTAAGTCTCCTGATTGGCTGCCGGACCGCGAGCTTTGATTGGTTCACGGACTGGTGCTTAATTAGAGCTAAATGCCGCCAACAGAGACAGAGGGGCAGGATAGGTGCAAACTGCGCTCTCCTGCCCACCCTCAAGAAAAGCAGCAGCCTCCCCGCCATGAACAGCAGCAGTGCAGTGAGCAGCATTTGGGGGGGGGGGGGTCACTGTGGGGGCATGTGTATCTGGCATTGGGGGCATATTTGGCACTGTGGGGACATGTGTATCTGGCATTGGCATATCTGGCACTGTGGGGGCATGTGTATCTGGCACTGGGGGCATATATGTATCTGGCACTCCATATCTTGTGTATCTGCCACTGCTGGGGGCTTATTATGTGTATCTGGCACTGCTGCGGGGCATCTCATGTGTATCTGCCACTGCTGGGGGGCATATCATGTGTATCTGGCACTGCTGTGGGGCATATCATGTGTATCTGGCACTGCTTCAGGGCATATCATGTGTATCTTGCACTGCTGGGGGACATATCATGTGTATCTGGCACTGCTGGGGGGCATATCATGTATCTGGCACTGCTGCGGGGCATATCATGTGCATCTGGCACTACTGGGGGGCATATCATGTGTATTTGGCACTGCTGTGGGGCATATCATATGTATCTGGCACTGCTGCGAGGCATATCGTGTGTATCTGGCACTACTGGGAGGCATATCATGTGTATCTGGCACTGCTGGGGGCATATCGTGTGTATCTGGCACTGCTGCGGGGCATATCGTGTATTTGGCAATATACTGGAGACAATGAGGGTCATTCCGAGTTGATCAAGGCTGTGCTAAATTTAGCACAGCTACGATCAGGCACCCAGACATGAGGGGGGACGCCCAGCACAGGGCTGGTCCGCCCCGCATGTCAGTGCAGCCCCCCCACCCCCCGCAGAAGTGCAAAAGCATTGCACAGCAGCGATGCTTTTGCATTTCAGTAGTACCTCCCAGCCAGCGCAGCTTCTGATGTCACGCAGCCGCCACAGCCCGCCCCCCTACGGGTCCGGCCACGCCTGTGTTGGCCGGATCGTGCCCCCTAAACGGCGACTTGATGCCGCCGTCCAGCCCCCTCCTGCCCAGCGACCACCTCTGCCTGTCAATCAGGCAGAGGCGATCGCTAGGCAACGACAGACTTCGGCCGTCTGGCATGCGCCGGCGCACTGCGGCACTGGCGCATGTGCAGTACTGACCCGATCGCACTGCTGCGATAAACTGCAGCGTGCGATCGGGTCAGAATGACCCCCATTATGTGTAAGGAACACTGCTGTGGCTGTTATGTGTAAGGCTGCTAATTGTGTGTGGGTAGCGGGGGAGTGAAAATATATTTATTTATAGTCTGATACTTGTTGAAATATGGACAACAGACTATGGTTTTGTTTAAATGCATGTAGTTACCGTACAGGGGCAGCAGATGGCGCTGTATAGTTACAGAGATGTAGTGTTTGTCTGTTGCATATGTTATGTACTTGTTTTTTTTACCTCACATGTGTTCTTTCTAGAAGAGTCTCTGAGGGAGAAGGAGATAAGCTGATGATACTGAAACCTGTTGTATTGATCCTGCTATTTCAGTACTATATAAACAAGATATACATCTCAAGTCTCGTTCTGTCTGTATACAAGGTAACTGCTGAGGTAATACTTTATCTAAGGCTCCCCACTGCACACCTATGGTATCGATCCATCGCACTATACCAACAGGTTATGGGCCCAGACTGGAGTCTGTACAAGATAAAGTTTTCAGGAGTGCATCCCAAGCAGCATCCAGATCACGAGTCGCACTGCAAGTCCCAGCAGGCGCAGACAGCAGACTGTGTAACACACAAGAAACAACCCAGGAGAACCTTGGAAAGAAAACTGTGAGTAAAAACTAGAGATGAGCGGGTTCGGTTTCTTTGAATCCGAACCCGCACGAACTTCACTTTTTTTTCCACGGGTCCGAGCGACTCGGATCTTCCCGCCTTGCTCGGTTAACCCGAGCGCGCCCGAACGTCATCATGACGCTGTCGGATTCTCGCGAGGCTCGGATTCTATCGCGAGACTCGGATTCTATATAAGGAGCCGCGCGTCGCCGCCATTTTCACTCGTGCATTGAGATTGATAGGGAGAGGACGTGTCTGGCGTCCTCTCCATTAGAATAGAGATAGATAGATTAGATAGAGAGAGATTGTGCAGAGTCGCAGACAGAGTTAGTTTACCACAGTCAGTGACCAGTGCAGTTGCTAGTTAACTTTTATTTAATATAATATATCCGTTCACTTCTCTCTGCTATATCCGTTCTCTGCCTGAAAAAAAAAACGATACACAGCACAGTCAGTCACACAGTGTGACTCAGTCTGTGTGCACTCAGCTCAGCCCAGTGTGCTGCACAGTCATCAATGTATAAATTAAAAGCTTATAATTAATTGTGGGGGAGACTGGGGAGCACTGCAGGTTGTTAGCAGGAGCCAGGAGTACAATTATATTAATTAACAGTGCACACTTTTGCTGCAGGAGTGGTGACCAGTGCCTGACCACCAGTATAGTATTGTTGTATACTACTAATATCTCTTTAAATATCAACCAGTCTATATTAGCAGCAGACACAGTACAGTGCGGTAGTTCACGGCTGTGGCTACCTCTGTGTCGGCACACGGCAGGCAGTCCGTCCGACCAGAATTGTATTATTTATTATTATATACCTACCACCTAACCGTGGTTTTTTTTTCATTCTTTATACCGTCATAGTGTCATCCTAATTGTTACGAGTATACTACTATCTCTTTATCAACCAGTGTACAGTGCGGTAGTTCACGGCTGTGGCTACCTCTGTGTCGGCACACGGCAGGCAGTCCGTCCGACCAGAATTGTATTATTTATTATTATATACCTACCACCTAACCGTGGTTTTTTTTTCATTCTTTATACCGTCATAGTGTCATCCTAATTGTTACGAGTATACTACTATCTCTTTATCAACCAGTGTACAGTGCGGTAGTTCACGGCTGTGGCTACCTCTGTGTCGGCACACGGCAGGCAGTCCGTCCGACCAGAATTGTATTATTTATTATTATATACCTACCACCTAACCGTGTTTTTTTTTTCATTCTTTATACCGTCATAGTGTCATCCTAATTGTTACGAGTATACTACTATCTCTTTATCAACCAGTGTACAGTGCGGTAGTTCACGGCTGTGGCTACCTCTGTGTCGGCACACGGCAGGCAGTCCGTCCGACCAGAATTGTATTATTTATTATTATATACCTACCACCTAACCGTGGTTTTTTTTTCATTCTTTATACCGTCATAGTGTCATCCTAATTGTTACGAGTATACTACTATCTCTTTATCAACCAGTGTACAGTGCGGTAGTTCACGGCTGTGGCTACCTCTGTGTCGGCACACGGCAGGCAGTCCGTCCGACCAGAATTGTATTATTTATTATTATATACCTACCACCTAACCGTGGTTTTTTTTTCATTCTTTATACCGTCATAGTGTCATCCTAATTGTTACGAGTATACTACTATCTCTTTATCAACCAGTGTACAGTGCGGTAGTTCACGGCTGTGGCTACCTCTGTGTCGGCAGTCGGCAGGCAGTCCGTCCATCCATAATTGTATTATTATTATAATATATACCACCTAACCGTGGTTTTTTTTTCATTCTTTATACCGTCATAGTGTCATACTAGTTGTTACGAGTATACTACTATCTCTTTATCAACCAGTGTACAGTGCGGTAGTTCACGGCTGTGGCTACCTCTGTGTCGGCAGTCGGCAGGCAGTCCGTCCATCCATAATTGTATTATTATTATAATATATACCACCTAACTGTGGTTTTTTTTTCATTCTTTATACCGTCGTCATAGTGTCATACTAGTTGTTACGAGTATACTACTATCTCTTTATCAACCAGTGTACAGTGCGGTAGTTCACGGCTGTGGCTACCTCTGTGTCGGCAGTCGGCAGGCAGTCCGTCCATCCATAATTGTATTATTATTATAATATATACCACCTAACCGTGGTTTTTTTTTCATTCTTTATACCGTCGTCATAGTGTCATACTAGTTGTTACGAGTATACTACTATCTCTTTAT
This sequence comes from Pseudophryne corroboree, assembly GCF_028390025.1. Classification (NCBI taxonomy): domain Eukaryota; kingdom Metazoa; phylum Chordata; class Amphibia; order Anura; family Myobatrachidae; genus Pseudophryne; species Pseudophryne corroboree. Next base: position 185,109,748 of record NC_086444.1, on the reverse strand, counting down.
CAACCAGTGTACAGTGCGGTAGTTCACGGCTGTGGCTACCTCTGTGTCGGCAGTCGGCAGGCAGTCCGTCCATCCATAATTGTATTATTATTATAATATATACCACCTAACCGTGGTTTTTTTTTCATTCTTTATACCGTCGTCATAGTGTCATACTAGTTGTTACGAGTATACTACTATCTCTTTATCAACCAGTGTACAGTGCGGTAGTTCACGGCTGTGGCTACCTCTGTGTCGGCACTCGGCAGCCCGTCCATAATTGTATATACCACCTAACCGTGTTTTTTTTTTCTTTCTTTATACATACATACTAGTTACGAGTATACTATCTCTTTATCAACCAGTCTATATATTAGCAGCAGACACAGTACAGTGCGGTAGTTCACGGCTGTGGCTACCTCTGTGTCGGCACTCGGCAGCCCGTCCATAATTGTATACTAGTATCCAATCCATCCATCTCCATTGTTTACCTGAGGTGCCTTTTAGTTGTGCCTATTAAAATATGGAGAACAAAAATGTTGAGGTTCCAAAATTAGGGAAAGATCAAGATCCACTTCCACCTCGTGCTGAAGCTGCTGCCACTAGTCATGGCCGAGACGATGAAATGCCAGCAACGTCGTCTGCCAAGGCCGATGCCCAATGTCATAGTACAGAGCATGTCAAATCCAAAACACCAAATATCAGTAAAAAGCCTCTTTTTTTCTTTGCGTCATGTGCTGTTTGGGGAGGGTTTTTTGGAAGGGACATCCTGCGTGACACTGCAGTGCCACTCCTAGATGGGCCCGGTGTTTGTGTCGGCCACTAGGGTCGCTAATCTTACTCACACAGCTACCTCATTGCGCCTCTTTTTTTCTTTGCGTCATGTGCTGTTTGGGGAGGGTTTTTTGGAAGGGCCATCCTGCGTGACACTGCAGTGCCACTCCTAGATGGGCCCGGTGTTTGTGTCGGCCACTAGGGTCGCTAATCTTACTCACACAGCTACCTCATTGCGCCTCTTTTTTTCTTTGCGTCATGTGCTGTTTGGGGAGGGTTTTTTGGAAGGGACATCCTGCGTGACACTGCAGTGCCACTCCTAGATGGGCCCGGTGTTTGTGTCGGCCACTAGGGTCGCTAATCTTACTCACACAGCTACCTCATTGCGCCTCTTTTTTTCTTTGCGTCATGTGCTGTTTGGGGAGGGTTTTTTGGAAGGGCCATCCTGCGTGACACTGCAGTGCCACTCCTAGATGGGCCCGGTGTTTGTGTCGGCCACTAGGGTCGCTAATCTTACTCACACAGCTACCTCATTGCGCCTCTTTTTTTCTTTGCGTCATGTGCTGTTTGGGGAGGGTTTTTTGGAAGGGACATCCTGCGTGACACTACAGTGCCACTCCTAGATGGGCCCGGTGTTTGTGTCGGCCACTAGGGTCGCTTATCTTACTCACACAGCGACCTCGGTGCAAATTTTAGGACTAAAAATAATATTGTGAGGTGTGAGGTATTCAGAATAGACTGAAAATGAGTGTAAATTATGGTTTTTGAGGTTAATAATACTTTGGGATCAAAATGACCCCCAAATTCTATGATTTAAGCTGTTTTTTAGTGTTTTTGGAAAAAAACACCCGAATCCAAAACACACCCGAATCCGACAAAAAAAATTCGGTGAGGTTTTGCCAAAACGCGTTCGAACCCAAAACACGGCCGCGGAACCGAACCCAAAACCAAAACACAAAACCCGAAAAATTTCAGGCGCTCATCTCTAGTAAAAACAAGTTTAATACCACAGAAGAATAGAGAGATCTATACAAGGAAGGGTTATGGCAAATTACACAGATCTCAGACTAGCTGCTAGCAAGCTTTCTAATGAGAACTATCAAACATGGAAGTTTAAAGTAGAAATGCTATTAACCAGAGATGATTTATGGGATGTTATAAATGCAGACAGACCTGAAGGAGAGGATCAGCAGTGGATTAAGAAGGACAGACAGGCAAGAGCCACTATAAGTTTACTAGTGGAAGATGAACAGCTTATACACATAAGACAAGAGAGTACAGCTAAAGGCATGTGGTGTGCTTTGCAGAGAGTGCATGAAGGAGCAAGTTTGAACAGCAAACTATTCCTATTAAGAAAATTATATCAAATGAGATTTAATAAAGGCAAGACAATGCAAGAACACATCAGTGCACTACTAGAGATAACCATACAGCTCAGGTCAATGGGAGAAGAAATCAAAAGCAACCACATAGTAGCCATCCTCCTTTGCAGTTTACCAGATACATACAGTGCACTAATAAACGCACTAGAAATGAGACCTGAAGCAGAAATCACACCAGACTTTGTGAAGAACAGGCTCATAGAGGAGTATCAACGCAGAAAGGAGCTTACAGAGTGCAATACTGAAAGTGACACAGAGAAAGCACTTAAAATGGCGGACACTAAGCCACACACCAGGGAAACAAGAGCATGTTTCAGATGCAAGAAAGTGGGTCACCTGAAAAGAGATTGCACCATATGGAAGACAGAGCAGCACAAACCACCAGAAAGATTACACAAACAAAGAGCCAAAGCCACACTTACAGATACAGGAGCACACAAGTGGAATGGAACATTTAAAGCGACAGTAAACCAATTATCAGAAAAGTGGTATGTAGACTCAGGAGCGACTAGTCACATGACAAATAACAAGGACTTCTTTACTGAACTTGATTTGAACCATAAAGAAACAATCTACCTAGCAGATGGAACAAATATCATTGCAGAAGGGAAAGGGAATGGTAAATTCCTATGCTCCAAGGGTAATGGCAGCTATGCAGAAATACCTGTAACAGATGTGCTATATGTTCCCAAGCTTGAGGGAGCACTGCTATCAGTAAAGAATCTAGTAGAAAAAGGACTTACTGTAAAGTTTCAGAATAATAAGTGTTTTATCCAAAACGGAAGAGAAACACTAGCTACAGCCAGAATAAAAGAACATTTATACTGTCTGGACATCGCAGCACAGCAGGCAAAGCTGAGTACACAGAAACACGCTGACTGTATTCATAAGTGGCATAGAAGATTAGGACACAGACACCCAGATTGCATAAAGGAAATGCAGAAGAGAGACCTAGCCAGGGATCTCAAAGTGTCAGACTGTTCAGAAATGATGAAGTGTCAATGCTGCATAAAAGCGAAAGCGACAAGGACAACAATACCTAAGAAAAGTGAAACCAGAGCTTCCAGACCACTAGACCTGGTACATAGTGATGTATGCGGACCTATGAAAACGCGAACCGTAGGAGATAAAAGGTATATACTGACATTCATTGACGACTACTCAAGGTTCACAGTCACTTATCTAATAAAAAGTAAAGATGAAGTCTTTGAAAAGCTGCAAGACTACGTGAACATGACCAGAAACAGGTTCAAGAGGAATATGCTAACTCTTCGCAGCGACAATGGAGGCGAGTTCACAGGACAGAAAATAGAACGGTACTTAAGAGGACTCGGTATTGAGCATCAGAAGACAGTACCATATACACCAGAGCAAAATGGCGTATCTGAGAGGAAAAACAGATCACTAACAGAAATGATAAGGTGCATGCTTACAGATTCAGGACTACCTGATAAATATTGGGGTGAAGCAGCAGCAACAGCCACCTATCTTCAAAACAGACTACTTTCCAAAGCAGTAAGGAAGACACCATATGAGCTGTGGCACGGTAAGAAACCCAGCTTAAAGCACATTAGAGTTTTTGGATGCAGAGCCTTCGTTTACATTCCTGCTGAAAAACGAAGCAAGTTGCAGAACCGAGCAGAAGAGGGAGTTCTAGTCGGCTATAGTGAACATTCAAAAGGCTACAGAATCTTAAATCCAAGAACTGGAAAAGTAGTTATAAGCAACAGTGTGACATTCATAGAAGAAACACGAGATGATGTCATAACTCCAGTAGACTCTACTGAAGAAGAAGAAAGCACTGAATTCAAAGAAACAGATGATGTAGTGATCACTCAAGAAGTTGAAGTACAACACAAGACAAATACCAGCGACACTCATGAGAGTGCATCCGAGGGTGTGAGACGCTCTTCAAGAGAAAACAAGGGAAAAGCACCTACACGTTTATCTTACAAAGCAAAAGCCATTAACATACAAGAACCTGCAACATGGGAAGAAATTGCTAATTTTTCTGAAAGAGAAGCACAGAAATGGCTAGGAGCCGCAAAAGAAGAAATGGAATCAATGGAAGACAATCAGACATGGACATTGACCAGACTACCATTAGACAAAAAGGCCATAGGATGTAAATGGACTTTTAAGGTCAAGTATGATTCTGAAGGAAAAATAGAAAGATACAAGGCAAGACTTGTTGCTAAAGGATATTCACAGAAATTTGGAGAAGATTATGATGAAACGTTTGCTCCAGTTGTGAAGCACACTACCATTAGAACCTTACTCCTAACAGCAGCCATAAAGGGTATGCAAGTGAAACATTTCGATGTAAAGACGGCTTTCCTACATGGTGAACTAAAGGAAGATATATACATGGAACAACCACCAGGCTTCGTGAATTCTCAGAACCCAGATCACGTATGTAAACTGAACAAGAGTATATATGGTCTTAAACAAGCAGCAAGAGCATGGAATACAAAGATAAATGGAGTTCTGACAGAAAAGGGATTCATCAGAAGCAAAGCAGACCCATGTCTCTATACAAAGTTGATAGAGGAAAGATGGTTCTATGTATTAATTTACGTGGACGATTTGCTAGTTTGTTTCGAACAAGAAGGGGACGAAGTTGAATTGTTACAAGAACTAAACCGTCAGTTTGAAACAAAAGACCTCGGCCACATAACGCATTACTTGGGAATGCAAATCTCAAGAGAAAGTGATGGAACATTCACACTAAGTCAGAAATACAAAATTCAGGAAACCATTGAGGAATTTGGTATGCAAGATGCAAAGACAGCAAGCACTCCTATGGAGACAAGCTATGAAAAGGAACCAAATGATCAGAGCAACCTGTTAGAGGATAACCATCTATACAGAAAAGCCATAGGAAAATTGCTATACATTGCAACCGTCACCAGACCAGATATCTCCACAGCAGTCGGGATTTTAAGCAGAAAAGTCTCTAAACCAACAAAGATGGATTGGAACGCAGTTAAGAGAGTAATTCGTTACTTAAAAGGAACGATTAACAAGAAGCTTAAGCTCTCAGCAAACACAAGTCACAAGTTAACAGGATATGTTGACGCAGATTGGGCTGGAGACACAAGTGACAGAAAATCCACAAGTGGATATCTATTCTCTATTGGAGAAGGATTAATCAGCTGGACAAGCAAGAAGCAGTCTACCGTAGCACTATCTTCTACAGAAGCTGAATATATTGCAGCAGCTCACGCCAGTCAAGAAGTGGTATGGTTAATGCAACTACTATCAGACCTAGGAATGCCTCAAGAAGAACCTATCAAGATATATGAGGATAATCAAGGATGCATTGCATTAGCGCAAACAGAAAGAGTGAACCCAAGAACCAAGCACATTGATGTCAAGCATCACTTCCTGAGGGATCTACAGGAACAAGGTCTTATAGAGTTGAACTATTGCCCAACAGAAGATATGACAGCTGATATCATGACCAAGCCTCTTACCAGAGAGAGACATTGGAGACTTACGTCAAAGATGGGTCTAACTGAAGAAACCCAGTCTGTTGAGAAGGGGTGTTGAAATATGGACAACAGACTATGGTTTTGTTTAAATGCATGTAGTTACCGTACAGGGGCAGCAGATGGCGCTGTATAGTTACAGAGATGTAGTGTTTGTCTGTTGCATATGTTATGTACTTGTTTTTTTTACCTCACATGTGTTCTTTCTAGAAGAGTCTCTGAGGGAGAAGGAGATAAGCTGATGATACTGAAACCTGTTGTATTGATCCTGCTATTTCAGTACTATATAAACAAGATATACATCTCAAGTCTCGTTCTGTCTGTATACAAGGTAACTGCTGAGGTAATACTTTATCTAAGGCTCCCCACTGCACACCTATGGTATCGATCCATCGCACTATACCAACAATACTATGAAGTTGCAAGGCCACGCCCGCTTTTCCAGGAGCAGGAGGGGGGGGGGGGGGCTTCAACATTTTTTTGCTCAGGGTGCTGGTAGTCCTGGACCTGGCCCTGATTACAATCCCATGGTCCATGGTATCAAATGCTGCAGTGAGAGATCCTGAAGGATTAAAAACAATCACTTATTTCTCTTGCCATCAGATCATTAAGCACACATTCCGGGGCTGTATCAGTGCTATGTTGTCTCCTGAATCCTTACAGGAATTTGCACAAATATCAATGGTTTGACAAATGGAATTCCCGTTGAGTTAATAACACTTTCTCGTTAACCTTTCTCCTATAAAGAAAAGTTTGATATTGTTTGTAGTTTGTCACAATAATGTCTAAATTAGTTAATTTGTTTTATTTTTTTAAGATGTCTGACCATTGCTTCCTTTTAGTGGTTCAGGAAAAATGGCTGTCTGCACAGAGCATTGCACTATATTTTAAACCACAGGGTCCAGATCACAGGTGGTGTGACACATCTTTTGGATATTTTCAACAATATCTTCTACATTTGGGGGTGGTCAAAACTGGTCCAATGTGCCAGATGGCTTCCATTCACAGATTTGGAGTCTGGGCACTCTTTTCACAGCACATTTGGGATTTCAGCCTAGTTAGAGGATACTTTCTCTTCAAAGAAGAATGCAAACTTATTGCATCTTGACTGGGAGGGGGTTGCATCAGGCTGCAGAATGCATGTTTGCACAGCATCTCTACTGCACTGAAAGGCTGAGTTGATCTGTTGTTTGCTGCCATGATATCTTGGAGATTTTGGCCAAGGTGTGAGGGTTTATCATCAACCGATGCATTGAAATCCCCCCATGATGACCTATCTCTGATGCTCCTGGACTAAGGGGGTTATTCAGTGATGAACAGCAGATCGCTGCATACGCAGCCAAATCTGCGTTCATCTCTGCACGTGCTAAGGGCCGCCCGGCACAGGGCAAGATCACCCAGCATGTGTGGGGCCGCCTCTCAATGTGTCCCCAATCTAATTGTGAAAGCATTGGATCTAAGGTTGACCCCTGGCTGCCAGGCAGTCAGCAGCCATTTTTTTTCTGGAGTTGCTGCACAGCCGCCACGAAAATGGTCCCGTCATACATAGTGATCTTGTCTCTGACCAGCGATAACTGGGATCTGATAACTAAGATTAGGGGATGCACCGCATTCCACCAGCCAGCACATGATTATATGCACATCACTATCTAGCAATACCCTTTACATCTTTCAGAGGTGGAGCCTGCCTCTGGGCAGGGGGTGGCTGATTTAGCCTGTTCTGCACACACTAACCTCCTGTTTGGTTACTGTGATGTAATACAGCTCCTTACGGAGGTTGTGTAATTATTACTCTAGCCGTCATAGACACCACAGCCCCTTTACTTTTTGATGCTCTATTTATTTTTCTTTACTACAGAAGATTGGCTATCTTTAGTTTACAAATGGAGGAAAACTGCTAGAGGGGCTACAATGAGTTAAAAGCAGGAACTTAGTAGGAAAAGCCTGTATTAAAATGACAGCTATCGTTCTGTATAAAGCTAAACAATACCACCAATTATGTTGTTATTGTTACATACAACCTTACTTATAGTGGCCCTACACACTTGGCGATATTCTGAAAGATATGAACGATCTCGTTCATAAATGAACGAGAACTCGTTCATATCTTTCAGTGTGGAGACTTAAGCGATGAACGATGCGCGGCCCCGCGCTCGTTCATCGCTGGTCTCCCGTCGGCTGTGCATGCAGGCCAATATGGACGATCTCGTCCATATTTGCCTGCACTTCAATGCAGCCGGGTGACGGGGGGAGTGAAGAAACTTCACTCCCCCCGTCACTGCCCCCCCGCCGCCGGGTCGCTCGTCGGCCGTATCGGCCGTCGGGCACCTCGGCAGAACATCGCCAAGTGAGTAGGGCCCCTTAGACATTCTGCCCTTGATTTTTATTACAATAGGAAATCACGTGTCAGATGAGATCATTAATTAGTTGGAACTGTTTGTAAAGGAGCATTCTCACACAGGTTAATTAGAATGAGGTCATGCTGACACTGCTGTCTGCTCTGCAGATGTGGGCGCCTGTGGAGGCTTGTCTTCTGCACCTAATATAGGGATGGTGGAATTGCTTACTGATAATGATGACTACATGTGCAAACCAGGGGCCTGACCCAGAAATGGGCGCAATGTCGGATGCAGAAGAATTTTGCCACTGCGCATGCATCTAAGCTACATGGCGCATGTGCCGCGATGGTCTTGCGCCTGCGGTTGCAGTGAGGATTTATTTGCGAAGTGAATGACAGTCAGGGAGCATTTGTGGACTGTAACAGTGCTGTGGCAACTCAAATACAGGTGAGTTGGGACCATTTTGGGTAAGTATCACAGCTCTCGACTGTCATCCCATGCGCAGTACAACATAGTTCCAACATCATACTTCCAACGGTCATGCTGCACAAGCATAGGATTACTGTGGAGGTCGATGATTCACGGATGTGCGTCTGGTGTTTGCGTCTTCACGCACAAGCCCAGTGGGCGTCTCAATACATATCCCTGTAGCTGCGACATTTGCATATTTCCTGTAGCTGCGACTGTCTCTGCATAAGGCCCCAGGTGTACATGTAGTGGCATATGCATTGCAAATTATTGCGTACAAGCTGCATACAACTGAATATATATTGTTATTTCTGTGCACACTTCTTTGGAGCACAAAACACCCATTTTACTGTACTTGAAACTCTGCATCAGCCCCTTAGTATCATTACACTGCTAATTTTTGCTATATTTTATCAATTTAAGTTTGCCAAAATACCTCCAACACAAATATATTGCCACTGCTATTTTTCAAGCCTAAAATCAATACGCTGATTTACTCTCAGCATGCTGTTAACCATACCAGGCTTGACAATATATTCAGAAAGGCAACAGAGCACAGCTTGAGTATGCAAAAATACATCAAAATGCATTTCTATAAACTGAAATTCCTTATTCAGCATCATCCATATAATGCATAGGGTTATAGCCACATACTTCATGCAGCTTGTGTATATATAGTGTAAAAATGAAGACTAGAAGCAAACCACTCACACCACCTGCAAAGCAAACATCACACAACAAATATGTCATAATAAACTGTAAGCTGGCAATATGCATAGATCACATCATAAAACATAATTATGTGGCATTCTGTCTGCAAAACCTTATCACAGCACAGTGTCTATAGTAGTACACTTTCCTTTTCCTGAAAGTACAATATACAGTATGCAACATTTAAAGCTGTACCATTGATATTTAAATTTAGATGTAGCCAATGAATTCTATATATCCATCGGGTGTGAAATACAAATACCACCTGCATCCCAGCCGCCAATATTTTTCAACCCAACCTTCTGATAGGATCTGGTCAGGACAGGGCCGTCTTAACAGCAATGTAGGCCCCTGGGCACAGAAATGCAATGGGCCCCTACCCATCCTCCAGCGGTAGGGGTGGGGGGTGCTATCAGCAGCAACTTTGAAGTCCCGCAGGCGGTAGGGGGTGTTCTATCCTCCATTCATGAAGCATGTAGGACCTGGAGTAGTAATTTCTGCTAATTACTCCTTTACTGCACAGATGGGGGGAGATGGGGCAGGGGTGGTCTTCAGTTTGCCGGCGGCCGGGCTCCCGACGACCAGCATACCGGTGCCGGAATCCTGACCGCCGCATACCGACAGCTTTTCTCCCTCTTGGGGGTCCACGACCCCCCTGGAGGGAGAATAGATACCATGGCGCTCGTAGAGCGCCATCATGCCCGCAGCATGGTGGGCGCAGTGAGCCCGCAAGGGGCTCATTTGTGCTCGCCCAGCTGTTGGTATGCCGGCGGTCGGGATTCTGGCGCCGGTATGCTGGCCGCCGGGAGCTCAACCGCTGACATAACATACTACACCCATGCGGCAGGAGGGAGAACACTAAACTGTAGAAAGGGCATTAGGCCGAATGAAGGGGCCCCGGTACATGACTTCCAGGGTGATAGGGGGTGTTTAATACGTAGGGGAGGAGTGAATAGTGAAGTGGGCTTAATATTCATCTTTTTCCGGTGGGAGGGCAGCTTGCTTGACTGCAGATATCTCAAGTTTCTGGAAATAGATTTCTTAGCTTTGATTGAGATAAAAAAAAAAACTAGAGAGTCCCACCTTTCAGGAGGTACTGGGGACTTGGGGAACAGAGTTCAGGAGCCAGAGCAATTCAACCGATGAAAATATAAAACTGCATATTAGGCTTGTGGAGCTGGAGCAGGGACCAGATGTTTGAAGGCTGATATCTCTAGTTCTGGGAATAGAAGAAACAAGCTGCCAGTATCCACCAAAAGGGGAGAGTCTCAGCTTTTGGAGTATACTCTCAGAGAAAATCTCAGTCAGACAGAACCTGAGATAGCTGGCTGGGAAGAGCAATTAACAGGCTTGGATGGTGACCAGTGCTTTGAAGTCGGATATCTCCGGTTCCCCAGGGCCGATTTTCAAAAATCTGGTACCCATGGAAAGAGGAGACCCCAGCTATCTCCCAAGGGCCCTTATACTCCTGGGGCCCTTGGGCAAGTGCCCATTGAGCCCATACGAAAAGACGGCCCTGGGTCAGGATCCCATTGGTAGGGATCCAAGCAGTTAAAATGCCGATGCCAGAATCCCAACACATCTTGGAATGCTGGTGCCGGAAACCCAACAAGGTACACAACACCGATGCCGGGATCCCAACCACCAGAATCCCAAACAATTGTCTGCCAGGCCGCCGGAGCGGTAAGCCATTGGGGGGTGGGGGGGTTTATAGGTTTAGGCTGCTTGAAGGGGGGATAGCTGTAGGTGACCATGAGGAGTATTATGGTTAGGTTGCGTGGGGGGAGGGTTAGGTTTAGGCTGGGGTAGGGATGGTTAGGGGGCCATGGGGGAAAGGCTAACTGTATTTACCTTCCCCCTGTCAGGATTTTCACTGTCTGGATGCCGCGGTTGGCATTGTGAACGCCGGCACCCTGACCGCCGGCATTTCCAACCCAACACATCTTATAAATATTATGGAGCAGAATAGATTGGTGCCATCATGCTGGTTGCCTCCACAAGAGAACCACTTGGCTGGGGTACCTGTTAGCAACATATCACAAACAGTAGCCAAGCTGCTTGGTTCTGAAAGGACATGTCATATGGTGTAAACTGAATTCGATAGGCTGGGGCATTTAGAATGTTCAGGAACAAAGCTGAAGCTAGGGTCAGATAGGCTGGAATATGTAGAATTGGGAGTGACAAAATCAAAATCCATAAACAATCAAACAAAACAACACTCTTGTAGAACTAGTAGATCAAAGAGATTCCAACTTTTCTTGTGCAAAGACTGATCCTGAAGGATCTGTGGCAGCAGATGCAAAGTACCAATGGCCAGCACCTTGTGCATACACAGGACACGTACTCAGGAGCACTAAGGCTTCGAATGTCAAGAAATTTGGGGCAGTGCAAAGACCAGGATCTCAGTCGGAAGACAGAGATTTCCTGGCCCCTTGGTTGGAGTTCAGCTGGACGATGGTGTTGCAGGTGATCCAATGCTGAGTCCTAGGATGCAGCACTGGATCACAAATGCATGTATACCAGACGCCTCCTGCTACATTACCGTACCTGAGCATCAAGGATTCCCTCCTTCATCCACATCTGAATCAGGCTCATACGGCCTTGTACAGGCTTCATACAGCCGAGGTCGCTGTGATGTAACTGACTTATCCTATAGCAGTTAGTGAGAAATGCATTAAATAAAATGTGCATTGTCAGTACTGATGGTGCACTGCTACTTATCACAAAATCCTTGTCAGTTATACAAGCAGCACCATACTTAACATTGGTGCCACTTTACACAAAGTAGGAGCTGTGATTGCCTACTGCTTTCCACAAGCAACATTCATACTCCACTGGAACATTGCACAGCTCATTTATGATATCCTCAGACAGCTAGCAAGCAGCAGCGCAGTATAACAAAATGTAGGGGATGGGTTTTCTGTCTGCTGTTGTTTGGGCACACAGCTTCCTCAGTAACTCAGCTAACAATCTCTGGAGTGACAGAAGGGCAGAATACAGGCAATGGTGGCTCCTATGTTTCAAGTGTCACTGATGTAGTTAACAAGTACCACATATAAGGCCTATATCTGAGTCACGCTCAGTGCCGATGCTCGCATAAATTGTTGAGTTTTAGCTATTGTGCATTTGGGAACATCCCTAAAACTTGCACAGTGTGTCCAGGCAAGGGCGGCCCCGACATCTTCGTTACCATATTCCGGCCCTGGGAATTAGCCTTGTGTTTTGCAGTTTGAATTACTCCTGATGATGTTGGCACTATGGGTAGTTGCAGGGGCCTTTCATTGGTTACAGCAGTTAGGACAGAATGCAATTACATAGTAATATAGCATTACAATTTACAGATTACATATTATTTTGTTGATAAGCTTGTTGGTACAAACAACATCTGCATCACTTTAATACTACGGAATGTGCGAAAGACGATGTACTGTAATTGCATTATATCTCAGTACTGGATCCCCTGTTTACACCAGTCATGCACGCCCAGACAGCACATCGAGTTGATAGATTATGTGATTACAGATGAGTGCTATAAGCTTCCACATTACTTGGAATGCTACAGAGTCCCATAAGCAGTCGCTTTAGCATAGGAAATACATCTCTATACAGTGTTTCTTTCAAATAGAGACAAGGTTTGAGCCAAATAACCTGAAGCTACTTACCCAAACTTCTTTGCCTGATCTGAAAAGTTGTTTGATGCCAGTTTTATAGTGCAAAGAAAGTACTTTACATTCACCAAATGCAGCTTCAGGATTCTAAATGGTGTGCAGGGTAATGTTTCAACAGAAATTTCACCTATGCTCGCATTGAAATACTTTATTGCTGAACTAATATCTCAGGAGACCATTTAAAATCTGCGTTCTTCATTGATCATTTAGAGGATGTCTTGGCGTATAATGTATATATTTGTACTGGTGTGTAATAGCCTTTCATTGCAACAAAGATGGTTTTTGTTCCTTAAAGTATTGATCCTGGAGTGAGAGAGAGTTTTCTGCATAAACAGAGAAAGAAACAAGTGCGCATTTATGAGGTTCCCTGAACGTTGTAACTGTGTAAAGTACAGTATCTCAATAAATGGAGCTGCTATATCATTCCTTTCTTTATGAAAGGAAATTGGTTTAAACTTATGTCGTAATTTGCTTAAAAATGGTAAGTGAAAAACGGCAGAATCAATTGAACCCATCTATCTAAGACTAAAGCAGTAGAGTAAAAACGATATTTATATGTCAAAAAAGAAGAAGAAGAAGCTGATTATGTGAATCCTGTTGGGAGTTTTGAATTTTCTCCAACATATTTAATATAACTATTTTCAGGCTTTTCTCTTCCTGAATACTGATTCCTAAGGAAACCCTGAAGAATAAAAGTTTCACTTTAAATGTCACGCTCATTACTACAGATTTCCTGTGATACATTAAACACTCAGACATTAATTTTGCAATTAGCTAGATTTAGAAGTTAGCGATGACTTGTGACTATCAATCAAATGATTGCAGAGGCGCGTGCTAGGTTTAACAGTGTTCTCCAGGCTTTATATCCTAACGTTTTAATATATATTCATGAGAAAATATAAACAATGGAACGAGTTGCGTAAGATAATGTGAAATGTTTCATGTTGGCTTGGCGGGGATTGTTGTTTTCTTTCCAAAGTATCCTTTTCATCAATCTGCATAAATATAGGTCTTGCATTTTGTAAATCAGTTGGCAAAAAAACACTGTATTTGTGCCTCTCTAGGTGGATCTCCTTCGTCCTACTAAGGTCACTGGGATAATTACACAAGGAGCTAAAGACTTTGGGCATGTGCAGTTTGTGGGATCTTACAAGCTTGCTTTCAGTAATAACAGTGAACACTGGACGGTGTATCAAGATAAAAAACAAAGAAAAGACAAGGTAATGTAAGGATACAGATATGATGATGATTTGTTGGCTTGTGAATTCATTTTGTGCCTACTATATTTCATGCCTCTCCGTAGTAAATCTGTCAGCGACTAGAATATTGAGTGGACTTGACCTGGAAAAAATAAATGGCTTCTTAAGCAAGAGTGATACTGGGCCTGTTACACAAAGGATTACCAGTCATCCTACCTTAGGGAAATGTATTGTTTTATAGGCGAATTATTACATTTCTACATTGGTATTGTAGACCCATTGTGAACTGGTTTAATTATGACTTTCAGGGCCCCAAGTCTGTGTGGTGCAACAGAAAAGAGACTACAATATACAAATGTTTTATCTGGTGCATGTTTGCTTGAAAAAAGATCTAGTATTGGATCCCCCAATACTTTATATTATATGCATCAACATACAAAAGAAAACAGAATGCCTTTAAAGCGCATATAAGTGAACCTACATATAATCATTTTATTGAGGCCAGAAATGTATTTACATGACCTTATTCCAGGAAGTACAGATGTGTTCCCATTTAACTATCTTTCTTCCTGGTAGACATTTGCGCGGATTAGCGTGAGATGCGAGATAGAAGTAAACATCTTGGGATAAGGTATCAAAAGCTAGTGTTCTTTGCAGTTCTACAGAATACTAGCTTGCGACACCTGATCATGAGTTTTGATACCTAATTCACGCCTCCTGTCCCGATTTTGGCGAGTCAGTCCCGTTTTTCAGACACTGTCCCACCAGCGGTTCTCAGTGCCATGCATTGGAGGGGATACTGGGAGGCCTACATCACTTGCTGCAGAGCAGCAGTGAACAGATGCTGTAGGCATGCAAACGTTGTCTATACTTTGGAGACAAGGACTAAGGACATGACCAGCTGTTTCTGGAATGCTGGGCATGCCCCTACAGAGACAAAAACTGGGGTGGGAACTTGTGATAGTGGCATTCGCACCATGACACAAGGCCACACCCCCATTTTGGGCATGTGCGACCTAAGCACGTGACAGGGTTCCGAACTTAACTAACAAAAAGTTGGGAGGTATCTCTTTTTTTTTCAGCAGAACACTCAAAGCCAACTATCTAGCCAGAAGGATATTTAAATAATGGCGTATCTGTAGAGCTTAAAGTGTATTTCCATGGGCAATTCCCAAAATCCAAAATGTAGGCCTGTACCTATGTTTGGGTGTGGTGGGCAGATAGGCATACAGCATTGTCATGCTTTGGACTTCTATAAATTACCTTTATAAAATACATTTTCCTGCATTGGAAAACCTGGACACCTTTTTAACATGTTGGGAATAGTGAAGATTATTTATTATTTATTTATTACCAGTTATTTATATAGCGCACACATATTCCGCAGCACTTTACAGAGAATATTTTGCCCATTCAAATCAGTCCCTGCCCCAGTGGAGCTTACAATCTAGATTCCCTATCACATATACACACAGACACATTCACTAGGGTTAATTTTGTTGGGAGCCAATTAACCTACCAGTATATTTTTTGATTGTGGGAGGAAACCGGAGTACCCGGAGGAAACCCACGCAAGTACAGGGGGAATATACAAACTCCACACAATTAGGGTCATGGTAAGAATCTAACCCATGACCTCAGTGCTGTGAGGCAGTAATGCTAACCATAACACCATATACAGATGTTGGAAATACACCAGAGGAGTACAGGTACAATCCTGACCAGGATGGTATCGGGATCCTGGTGTTTGGGAGGCCGGCAGTGGCATCCGGACACTGAGGATACTAACACATCGTACTTAACTATTCTACACCTAATCCCTAACCTTCCTAATACCCCCCTAACAGCCAAACCCTAACCCTCACCGGTGGTATCTAACCCTAACCCCCACCCTCCTTGCAGCCTAAACCTAACCTTCCCTCCCCTGCAGCCTAAACCTATCCCTCCCCAGTGGTGCCTAACTAACCCTCCCTCCCCACCGCTTAACCCCCTTACCAGTCTAATCCTATCCCTACCCCTGCAGCCTAAACCTAACCTCCCTCCGTGGCTTACCAGTGTTGGCAGTCCTTCATTCAGCATCCCAACATTTGGGATTCCACCGCCGGCATCAGCATTCCGAGCAGAGTCAGGATTCTCCTGTCGGTATTCTGACTATCGGGATCCCAAATGCAGGGATCCTGACCAGATCCCATTCTGACCTATTCTGAAAACTTAAATCACCAGCTTATTCTATGATTCCCTAATAATCATGGTTTTCAAGATGTTGGTGAGTTATGTTCTCATTTTCAACAGGTCTAGTAACTAAAGTAATGAAAATGTTAAAATCTAAAGAACTAATTTTCCAATTTCAGCCAGCAAGTTATTTTTGTTAACTGATTTCATTTTTTGTTTCCAAAAGATGTGTCTCTGTCGGTGCGCAGCAATGCAAGTCAGGATGGAAAATTTACTTTGCACAATTAGTGCAGGCCTGGCCTAGAGAGCTGCCCCAATCCAGGTCTGTCCCATCGCTTGCTGCAGAGGGAGCTGTTGGAGGGACAGCGAGCACCCCGGCTCCTACTGCGCATGCTTGTAGGAGACGGGACAGACTTTAGGATATTGTTATATACTGTAGATCTTATCTACAACAGTATTTTAAAATATACGCAGCCAACTGACTACTCTCTACAACCCATGATTCTGCTGCCACTGACATATGGAAACGTCAGTTCAGTAGCAGAGCTTGCACTTCTAGATGGGGTGCAGCAATGGGTCTGGACTTCTAGATGGGCTGCAGCAATGGGTCTGGCTCATGGTTCTGATCCAGAGGCTTAATTCTTCTTCTTCTTCTTCTTCTTCCTCCTCTTCTTCTTCCTCCTCCTCTTCTTCTTCCTCTTCTTCTTCTCCTTCCTCTTCTTCTTCTTCTTCTTCTTCTTCTTCCTCTTCCTCTTCTTCTTCCTCTTCCTCTTCTTCTTCCTCTGCCTCTTCGTTGTACCAGGCCAGCATGTCAAACTTATTCTAATGAGTCAAAACAGTTATTTACTTGTGGACAAAAACCACAGATAGATCAGTGCTGATATTAGTCAAATGTATTTCTAAATGTTTAATAAACTATTACTAAAGTTACAGTAGGTCTAAGGTTTCATACCTTTAATATATTATAGAAAAATATACAGCATACTTGCCTACCCTCCCGGAAACTGCAGGAGGCTCCCGATATTTGGAGCAGTCCCCCACAGCCACGGAAGGGTAGGCAACTCTCCCGCATCCTACCCACATCCCAGTGAAGCGGACAGGATGGTGTAGAAATCACTGCCAATCGCGGGGCTGCGAGAAGGGGTCAGGGCTTAATGGCTGAAATTAGCTATTTAGCTCTGCCCCTCACTGTGGACCTCCGAATCGCCTGTGTTTTCCTGAATTGGGGGGCAGGCCTGAAGCTCCGCCCCTTATTGTAGACCTGCGAATCGTGGGTGTTTTCCTGAGTTGGGGCGGCCCTTAAGATCTGCCCCTCGCTGTAGACCAAAGAATGGCAGGTGTTTCCTAGTGCTGGGGCGTGGTGCCTAACTAACTTGTCATTGCCCCCCCCCCCCCCCCCCCCTCCCGAAGTGACATGTTGTGTCTCCTCACTGGGCATCTCCTGGAGAGCAGAATGCAAAAGTCAATAAGTATGATGTGTCTGTATTCCATCATTACCACATAAGAAATATATTATGTTTTGTTCCTTTACATGGGACGGACGTTCTCAGAAATGTGTTTGCATCCTTTGTATTAAACAATTTCTGAATAAACAGAGTTGATATGACAACCAATTGTAAACAAAAGTTTACCATCTGCAAAAGTCCTATTACGGAAAACAATATGTTAATGGAACAAATCAAGTAACTTGTGATTATGTTAGTATTTCTGTACTTTCTCAGCTTTTCACATATAAGCAAGTAACATGCTCAACACTGAATATGACTTATAGCCTTAAAATACAGTGTAGTTATATATAATTGTCACCTCCACTGGTTAATGCCACACAGTAGATGTACTTAGTTACCATATGGTCTTCAAGAATAGAATTATACATCCTTTGAGAAATATTAACTTACAGGCCCATCAGTATGTTTTAAGCCAGCTGCTTTCTAACTTATGATTGCCTTGAAGATATAGTACACAGCAACTGTTTCCTACTGGGTATTCTGTCGTCTCACTGTTATTCTTAAACGGTTGATTTACTGAAAATAGGATTTTTATTTTAAATGCATACTTTTGTTTTAAGCAAGATACTATTTACTAAAAGATAAGATTTGCATTTCAAGGCCACTCAGACCCAGATTAAAAGCCGGGGCTCCTGAGGACTATATATATATATATATATATATATATATATATACAAGGTAAAACAGTCCCGGCACTCCCTCTCCAAATGACAATGTGCTGCGGTGCCCTCCTAGAGAAACAATGCTGGTCCTCTGTATAGTGGATGAAAGCAGGCGGCACTCAAGCAGACTCGTGAATAGTGAAAAAAAGCGGTCCGTTTATTGATCCGACATGTTTCGGGGAACTCCCCGTCCTCAGGGCCTAACAAAAGTTTTTGGCCCTGAGGACGGGGAGTTCCCCGAAACATGTCGGATCAATAAACGGACCGCTTTTTTTCACTATTCACGAGTCTGCTTGAGTGCCGCCTGCTTCCATCCACTATATATATATATATATATATATATATAGCGTGCATACACACACAGCATGCATACATACAACACACACACAAACACACACGCAGCAAACATAGTCACACACAGCGTATCTACAAACACACATACTGTAGCATGCATATGCACATGCACAGCAAACATACATACACACAACACACACAGTATCTACACATTCATAGCATATGCATGCCTATACACACAACACACACACACAGCATACCTACAGTACAAATACACACACAGCATACATACACACAACACACACAGCATACATACAAACATACAAACACACATACACATACACACGCTACAGCACTAACCAAGGAAGGAGGAGCAGATTCACTACCAGTGCCGGACTCTGGAGCCCATGTGAGCGAAGCTGCTGCTGCACATGCTCAGTAGCTCCCTCAGCCGTGTGCAATATATCCAGTGCAGAGAGCTGTGCTGATCAGAGCTCTCTGTCTGTGTGGGGCAGAAGAACATGCACGCCGATCATTCCCGTCAGTGGCCATGCTGCTGCAGATGCAGAGACAAGACTGTCTACGTTTCTGAAAGACAAATGTGGTCCGGCATGGGGGTCCCCTAAAGATTACGGGGGCCCAGGGTAACGTATCCCTGTATGGTAAAGTGGAGATGGATAAAGAGTGATAAATGGCCAGCTAATCAGCTCCTAATTGTCATTTTCAAACACAGCCTGTGACCTGGCAGTTAGGAAGCTAATTGGCTGGTCATTTATCACTCTTTTTCCATCTCCACTTTATCAATTTTTAAGGATTAATACATTTGGGCGTGCACTCCCTGCACTTATGGTAGCTACACCCTTGGTTGCTGAATTATGTCACAAACTGGTAAATTTAATGATGATGTATTTAGAGTTAGCTATTTAGACTTGATGTTCAATAAAAACTCTGCAGTCACTGTAGTGATTGCTTTCTGATTAGAGGTTGGACTTAGATACAGAAACCACAGTGGCTACACATATGCATGACAGTGCAAATGACATTACAGCTGGATACTGAAATTGGGTTCTGAAAGGTTGCAGAAGGGCGTGGATTACTTTACATGAAGAGTTTAATACAAGTGTGGTTCCTAGTAAATGTGGGGGATGAAATGATTTGTAAGGAGATTTGATTAGATACATGGAAAAAAAACATCTAAAGTAGATGAATATTAACATGAAAAGATGGGATGTATACTGTAAGAGAAAAGGGACACAACCAGAATACAATAATGGGAACAAGGTCAGACACATTCTAGGACTAGAGTGCAAGTAATTGCAACAGACAAAGAACCAAGAACAGCTGGCTTACAAATGTTACAGGAGGGAGGCACAAATAGCACCAAGAAGGTTTGAGAAGGGTTTATACACAGCTGAAGGCCACTTGACTAAGCAATATATGTAACCTGAACATACAGTATTGACATACAAAGAGCCCAACTATATAGGGTACAGTGTGGACCCCATAAAAGTGTAATCCCACGATGCACAGTGCCCTTACTTGTCTGCACACAAACATGTGTTAGCACCATCTGGGCCCCTAGATTCATCCATTAGCTTTTTTATAATACTGTAATTGATTCTTATAGTCTACAGTTGATCAGCGATGGAGGGAAACCACCCATGTACGATTTGATTATCTACTACATATTCCCAAAAGTCATAGCTGAATACTAATTTGAATATAAAATTGTACCTGAACTTCCATTTGTGGTGTACTTAGAATGCAGTATACAGTAGGTGTAAACCTATCCCCTTTTACCGCAAGCTTCAAATGCCTACTGTTCTGTACAGCCAACAAGCTTAAAGCTGAACCCCATATAAATTATTCCAAACCAAACATGCTAAACCACAAGGAAAAATACTCAAAGCCCTGGGATCCTGACTATTTCCTTTCCATCTTTCCCTTACTGTTGATATGGGCAAGTGTTATTTAAATTTTAAGAGTATATATACAGTATGTCCTGATATTACAGTAATATATAAAATACAATACCATATATGTGATATACTGTATCATATTCATATGTTGTATCTAATATGTAAGATATTGTTGTGTTGATGCCTTTGTATTTCTGTTATTTTATTTATTTTAATTGTTCCTGTAAATGGAAATGAGCACGGGTGTATGTAGAATGCACAATATCTTAAAAGTAAAGAAAACTTTTTTCTACATTATTATTCCTTCTCCCACCCACTGCTTCAATTGCTAAGTCCTTAAGTGTCAGGCTCCTGGGGTTGAGTGTGTACAATTATCAGGATATGTCTATATACAGTGCGATTTTGACAGCCAATTAGGAACTTTTAGCCCTAGATATCCACAAATCACAGCATGTATTGGTATAAAACGACTGCAGAGCTCCACTAAAATCAGATAATGAACAGTTAGGGGTGAAATAGAACAAGCAGAAGATGCAGTCGAACAATAACCACTATATCATTGTTTGTGCGGTCATTGTCCGACTTCAATAATTGTCCTTCGTGTAATCTGGTCATTCAGCCTTAGAGAAAAGAGCATCATAGGCATGTTTAGGATCCTTCGGGCAATCTCTAAATGATATATTAAATCTGCATTTATCCTCCAATTATTATTTATCTTCTTTTCTGTTTTAGGTATTTCAGGGAAATTTTGACAATGATACCCACAGAAAGAATGTAATTGAGCCACCGATCTATGCAAGATTTATCAGAATCCTCCCATGGTCATGGTATGGCCGAATCACATTAAGAGCTGAGCTATTAGGTTGCACTGAAGAGGACTGACAACTTTCATCATCTGACAACTCAAAATAAAAAAAATAAAAAAATAAAAAAACATCAAAATAATAAAAAATAATAATTTGGAAATGAAAGAAAAAAACTGCAAAACCTGAAAGCAAAAATGAATGGAGTTTCATTTGAATTAAGTGCTCACTTTTTGGTAGGCTGGTAACTGTTTTTGCAAGGTAGTCTGTGCCTGCCCCTAAAATGATCCCACCAATAAATACCCTTCAAATACTAACCCTTTCTATTGAGATGTTTTAATTTTCTTCTACGTTGTTCACACTGGTTGAAATATGTTGGGGAAGAAAGGCAGCATCGTTTTACTCATTTTCTGGTTTAACATATGAATTTATTTATTTTTAATTAAGAAATTGCAATTTTAGCAGTTCTCTTCCGAGCTAAAGAAATCGACAAATGAAAATTTCCTTTCTACCTTATAACTTTAGAACTGATGCTGCAGCTTAGCAATAAGATTTCTCTGGGATGACTGCTTTATCCTAATTGCTTCCCTCGTGCCTATCAAAATATTAATATTTACATATAAGATTTTAGAAATCCATTTGATTTACACCTGTGAAATTACAAACTTTCAATAATGTTTTTTCCCCTCTTAATTTCATTCCTATTGTGCATGTTCTTGAGGCATGTTATTACTTGTGTTAGAAACATTTCCTTCCTCAATGACCTGAATACTAAACTAGTGCATAGAGTGAGGTTTATTTTCTGCATGTCATAAAATTAACAATACATCAGTATCTTATCCATTCTTTTTATTTTATTTAAGAGACAGAACGCACTGACGTCCAAGATTATACTAACAAATCTTTCTGAATTTTCCGAAGGCATTATATTTCTATGGAGATTCTTTTTATGCATAAGAACATAATAATAAAAAGTTTTACTTAGCATATTTGCATACACGTACAGTATATCTTTTTTATTTTATGCAGAATTATTTTAGGTGATTACAGTAGCAAGGAAGGAGATGAGAGGAAAAAATGATAGGCTTGTACACATGTTCCATGAGTCAATATCCGTGTCATGTAGTTTTTAAGTTGTTAAACATGGCAAATTTGCATATATATAAGAAATATTGGAACGCAAGCTTATTGTATGGGAGATGTACAATTCATGTTCCAAATATGACCTACATATGTGTTTGTGTAGATGCAAATATTGTTTTTTGGTAAGACCAGTTGATAAAGAGTGTGATGATGTGGTGGTATCTACTCAAGTTCTGGTTACTTGCATTATTTCGTTATTTAGGGTGTTCTCATTCTGTCCCATATTCTATATGTTCAGTTCAATAAATTCCATTTAGCCAGCTAAAAACCCAAGGAGACATGAAAACAGACATTTGCGTGTTATGGAGAGATATGGGTGGATGTTCATTCCTGTTTGTAGTGCAAAGAAGAAAATAATGGCAGAACGCCACAAGGATTATGAGCTAGACATAAACGCATATACATTACTTTCTGAGCTGAACATGTCCAAACAATGTGATAAACTGTTGAGGTCCTGTGTTCCATTCTTTCTTTATTATTATTTTTCAATTGTGCTGCATACTAATGCCACTAGATGTCAATGTCCTGTCTGTCTGTAAACTGTTCTTCAAAGATATATATTGTGTATGATGTTGTATTCAACCTTGGTGAACAATATTAAAGGGAAAGTCAAACATAACGACCTATTGGTAATTCATTGTAAATCAGTTATTTAAGAACACTGCCCACACTTTGCACTTTATGATATACTGTAGTATTTGCTAGAATTTTTGAGTCATAAAGTTTTTCTTTAGTTTTTGTTGCAGTGTTTATTGTTTGAATTTTGGTTTGGTTTTGGGTAAACAATGCACTTTATAATAATTTCCTTATGACACTATCCACACTTACTGAATCCGTTCCCTCTCCACCCATTACTTACATTACAATAATTGTTTAAATTAACATCTAAAAATGTAAAACATTTTCTCAAACAATAACGTTATGCTTGACGTGTCAGTCCAAATATAGCTTTTTAATATATTTATTCACCAGTGTTACAGAGGGAATTTTGTTGTTCTTTAGTTTTCTTTGTTTGTTAATTAACACATAAACAGCTAAAATATTTAGTATTTTGTAGTTTTTATTTGTACAATTAGAAGCAGAGCATTTTGTATATTAATTATTTAACAGAAAATTAAATGAGGGAATAATTTGCATTTGTAAGAAACATGTGAGTACGCTAAGTGTTATCTTTTTTAAAACAGGGATATAAATTCATATGAATAGAGCTTTGAATTAATATCAGGACATCAGGAGCCAGATTTAATGACGCCCGAGATTACCGGAGATGCGAGATGCCGGACGATCTTAGACTTTTATTGTAAGGGACAATCACTTACAAGGCAAAACCATGCCTTGTACGTGATTGCCCCTTTAAAAAAAAAGTCCAAGATCGTCCGGCATCCCGCACCTCATTACATCCGGCCCTATTTGTTTTACATAGTCAAGATAACCTAAGATGAATTGTAACTTTCCATTCCACATTGCTAATGTTTACTTTGCATTTAGACCCCAATGTACTATAGCCATTTACCCAAAGGGCTTGTCACAAAAACTGGTTCTAGTTTTATGTTGACTTTCTCTTTTGATATGATTATTTAAGCTTTGAAGATAAAAGGTACTGTACAACATACAAATATAAGATGAGGGTTAGGGATCTCACTTATTAGCGAGTACGAAGTATCAAACACGATAACCTTTGCAACTTTTCAAACTGTGTAATACTGAAATGTTTTTGTAAATATTTAAATCATGTAGGTTGATGTAAAGTCAGTATGACATTGTCTAGTCTTCAAGCCTAAAATAAACTTTTGAAAAACTAGGCTGTATTAATATGGTTTCTGTGGCTTTTATTGTACAGTATTGTCCTTGTAATGTAAAGGGTTAAACCAGATGTCTATGTGGTACATTTAAGGGTAAAAGAAACAAACACTTGCATACATGAACGCACAAACACTACCATTAGCCCAACCTGGGCAGTTGCTCTTGGCACAAACACACTAAATGAATGACATAATGTGAATCATCAAGTGATTTTAATGCCCCTGACACACCTATCGCCAACTACTTACATGAAGGAAAAGCAGCCAAACCTTCTTACATGTTAATCTGCTGCTCCTCAATGTCTGTTGATATTAACATACAGTAGTTGATGAGGTTGAAAAAAGACAAAAAGTCCATCGAGTTCAACCTGTATGACAAAATTTTATTTCATTTAAATGCTGTATCCTTGGATATTTCTTTCAGTTAGGAATTTATCTACCGTATATACTCGAGTATAAGTCGACCCGAATATAAGCCGAGGCACCTAATTTTACCACAAAAAACTGGGAAAAATTACTGACTCGAGTATAAGCCTAGGGTGGGAAATGCACGGTGCCAGGGGTTTTCATGCTCAGGGTGTCATGCTCGTTGCCAGGGGTTTCATGCGGTAGGTGTTATGCTTGTTGCCTGGGGGTAATGCTTGTTGCTAGGGTTGTGCCCCCAGTGCCATATATACCCCCAGTGACAGATATCCCCCCACAGTGCCAGATAAAAATATGCCCCCGTTGCTTTGCCCCCAGTAGTTATGCCCCTTCTTTGCCCCCAGTAGTTGTGCCCCATCTTTCATTGCCCCCAGTAGTTATGCCCTCTCTTTCTTTGCCCCCAGTAGTTGTGCCCCCTCTTTCATTGCCCCCAGTAGTTATGACCCCTCTTTCTTTGCCCCCAGTAGTTGTGCCCCCTTTCTTTGCCCCCAGTAGTTGTGCCCCCTCTTTCTTTGCCCCCTGTTGCTGTGCCCCCGTCGCCGCTTACAAATACACAAACACACACAAAAACAATACTTACCACTGCCCCACTCCTGCTTCCCGACCGCTTCTTCTGCTGCTGCGCTGCTCCGCTCCGTCTGGCCGCCCGCTCCGGCGCCCGCTTCCCGGCACCCGATTATCTCTATGGGAGAGACGTCATGACGTCTCTCCCATAGCAATGCCACACAGACACTAGAGGTCAATAATGACCTCTAGTGTCTGTCCCTGGAGACGGCTGCAGCGGACGCCCACACAGCCCACGGCATCTGCTGCAGCCGTTGACTCGAGTATAAGCCAAGGGGGGCTTTTTCAGCATAGAAAAATGTGCTTAAAAAGTCGGCTTATACTCGAGTATATACGGTAATTAATTTTTAACCTTATTGACTTAGTCCACCATTACTACCTCCTCTGGCAGAGAATGCCAAATCCTTACTGCTCTTACTGTGAAGAACCCTTTCCTCCAAATACATTTTTTCTCTTCTAACCTCAGGGGGTGTCAAAGTGTTCTGTGTAGCATTTTTTGATAAACAGATCGTCTGATAAATCCTTGTATTGTCCCATTATGTATTTATAAATATTAATTATGTCCCCTCTCAGCCGCCTCTTTTCCAGTGTAAACATATCTAACCTTGTAAGTCTTTCCTCATAATTCAGTGCCTCTAACCCCTTAAGCAGTATGGTGGCTCGCCTCTGAACCCTTTCGAGTTCCAATATATCCTTTTTATAGTGAGGTGCCCAGAACTGTACACAATAGTCCAGGTGTGGCCGTACCAATGATTTATATAGTGGCAGGATTGCACTCTCATCCCTTGTCTCCATTCCCCGTTTAATGCATGCTAACACCTTATTTGCTTTTGTTGCTGCATTTTGACATTGCGTACTGCTACTAAGTCTATTATCGATGAGCACACCCAAATCTTTTTCAACTATCGTTATTCCTACATTTCCCCCATTTAATTTATAGGTTGTCGATTGTTCTTAGTACCAAAGTGCATAACTTTACATTTTTCTATATTGAACCTCATTCTCCATGTGTCTGCCCAGAGATCCAGTCTAGATAAGTCATTCTGTAGAGACTCAACATCCATGTCTGAATTAATAACTCTACACAGTTTAGTATTGTCTCCAAAAATTGACACTGTGCTTTCTGGGCCCACTCCTAGGTCATTAATGACTATGTTAAACAGCATGTGCCCGCGTACTGAACCCTGCGGTATTCCACTAAGCACCGAGGCCCATTCAGAGAACATCCCATTAATCACCACTCACTGTTTCCTGTTGTACAGCCAATTATTCAACCAAGTACAAATAGTGTTTCCTACCTCAAGCTCTCTTAATTTAAAAATTAGTCTCTTATGTGGGACTTTGTCAAAGGCCTTAGCAAAGTCCAAAAAGACCACATCCACTGCTTTACCCTGAGCAATATTATTGCTCACTTTCTCGTAGAAGCTTATTAAGTTAGTTTGACATGACCTGTCCTTCACAAAACCATGCTGATTCCTATTAATAACCTTGGAGGTATCCAAGTACTCTAGTTTGCTATCCCTTATTATACCTACCAGTATTTTCCCCACTATAAATGTCAAACTTATCGATCTAAAGTTACCGGGATGAATTTTAATTCCCTTTTTAAATATTGGGACTACCTCTGCTATACGTCAGTCCTTTGGTATCATTCCTGATGTAATTGATTCACTGAAAATCAAATATAGGGGCCTCGATAGCTCTGAGTTAAGTTCCATAAGAATCCTGGGGTGTAGACCATCCAGCTCAGGAGATATATTTATCTTAATTTTACTTAGTCTCTCCCAGACTACTTCGTTGTTTAACCAAGTACTTAGCAACGGGTCATTTTTATTGCTTTTGTTGTGCACTTCTCCTATCAACTAGTCCTCTCTCGTGACCGATGAAAAGAAAATATTCAATAAATCTGCTTTTTCCCTATCCTCATTAATCAGGACATCAAACTCACCCTTGAGTGGTCCAATATTCTCCTTTTTTAACCTTTTACCATTTATATACTTAAAGAACTTTTTGGGGTTTGTTTTACTCTCCTTTGCGATTTGTTTTTTATTTTCTATTTTGGCTGCTCTGATTTCTTTTTTGCAGTTTGTGTTATATTCCCTGTAGTACTGGAATGATTCTGCCTTCCCGTCAGACTTAAATGCTTTGAAAGCATGCCTCTTTTTATCCATTTGTTCTTTGACCTTCTTATTAAGCCACATCAGTTTTAATTAACTTCTCCCATTTTTGTTGACCTTGGGAATGAACAAATTAGTGTACTTATTGAGAACAGTTGTGAAAACATCCCACATTTCAGCCATATTCTTACCATGAAATACAATTTCTTAATTGATGTCCTTCATTGCTTGTTTCAGCAAGTTGAAATTAGCTTTTCTAAAGTTAAAAGTCTTAGACCCTTATAGTGTTGTTTTTGGAAGCTGATATCGAATGTGATCCTATTAGGATCGCTATTTCCCAAGGTCTACTCTACTTTAGTATTTGATATTATCTCTGTATTATTGATTAGTACTAAGTCTAGTATAATCCTAACTCTAGTTGGTTCCCCGATTACCTGGGACAAGTAATGATCTTTTAGCATGTTTAAGAACCTGTTACCCCAAGCTGTTTTTACTGTTTCGGTGTTCCAATTTATGTCCGGGTAATTAAAGTCCCCACTGATAATGACTTCCCCCATTCCTGCAGCTTTTTAGATTTGCAAGAGTTGTAATTCATCAGACACACTAATATCTGGCAGTTTGTAGCATGTCCCTATTTGAAGCTTCTTTGTATCTTAACCCCCACTCGAAATCTCAACCCATAATGACTGCACATTATCTCCAGTCCCCTTGTAAATGACCTCCTTTAAATACGTTTTTAAGAATAGCTTAACATAAAGACACCCCCTCTCTTTTTATTAGTCCTTTCTCTCCTGAAGAGAGGGTACCACTACATGTTTGCTGCCCAGTCAAGATAATCGTCCCAACATGTCTCTGTAATGCCTATGATATCATATTGGTCATTAAGTGCAATCGTTTCTAATTCCCCTATTTTACTTGTTAGGCTTCTTGCATTTGCAAGCATACATTTGAGTTTTGTAATTCCCTGATCTGCAAGTTTTGTTGTAGATATCGTTTCCTTAGAAACTTGAGTTTTCCTTAATTTACCATCACTGACTATTTTTCCCTTCCCCCCTCTCCACCCCCATTATACTTTATACATTCCTTTTTTCTTCTCTCTCTAGTTGTCCAACTAATTCTTTATAATCCCTCCCCCAGGCACCTAGTTTAAAATCTCCTCCAACCTTCTAACTATCCTTCCCCCCAGCACTGCTGCCCCCTCCTCATTCAGGTGCAATCCATCGTGATGATCTAGTAGTGTGGTGCTTGGCTACAGGGCCGTAACAAAGGGTGTGCAATCACTCACCCCTAGTTACTGCAGGGCCCTGTGTAATGGACCTGCACAGCGGCCCCATCCTCTAATCATGATGTCAGCCCAGGAAACATTATCGTCCTGCTATAGCGCTACTTGTCTATGATAGCGCAGACAATTACCACACTGCCAGTGTGAGGTGCTGAGGATGCTTCTTTTCCCGCATACTAAGGTAAAAAGCAGCAAGGTTTGGGGTGCTCAGCTGCTACCTAGGGTCAGTGTCGGACTGGTGCATGAAGGGCCCACCGGGGAATGCAGTTGTAGGGGCCCATGTTTAGGGGTGTGGTCAGTCTCCAGAGGGGGTGTGGCCAGCGGCTACATTGGTTTGCCTAACCCCTTAGTGAGTGCATGGGCTGGGCCCCTTGACAAATATATAAATACTGCTAGTGCATGCATGAGAATGTACCAGATAAATATTGGCAATGCACTGAGAATACATTACAGTCCTGTGCAGTATATGGTAACATATGTATAATTCAAAAACACAGTCTGGAACCTGATCACTAGAGGAGGAGGAGGGCCCCCAGGCAGTGGGGCCCACCGGTGGTTTCCCCTGTACCCCTGTGGACCAGTCCAACCTTGCCTAGGGTGCACCCAGGGCCTAAATATAGTAGGAGAGATAGCTTCTAACATCTACTAATGTCACACTTGGGTTAAAAATTTGTAGTGAACCCTAACAACCAATTGCAAATTAGCTATTACTTGTCTAGTAGAAAAATTATAATGAAAGCAAATTGGTTGCTATGGTTTGGGGAATATTTTAGGGTGCTTAATTAACCTGTTCACTGGTGAGGTCATACGGGATGCGCAACCTGCATATGGGATGCGCAAGCAGCTGGGTTTCACTGACACAGTAACATCCCATGTGAACGTGCCATTTGCCTTGTCCACTGGCTTTGAAAAAGTAAATCCATTCTGCACATGTGCAGAACAGATTTTCTCCCACTCCTGCATCCTCTCTCATTCAGCAACACATGCACTGGTTCTAACAGTGCGAGGAGGAAAACTTCAATTCCCCCACTGATCACAAGCTGATCTCTGTGAGTGCAGAGAGCAGCTGCAGCAGGGAGGACTGATAATAATAATAATAATAATAATAATTTTATTTTTATAGCGCTCTTTCTCCAACAGGACTCAAGGCGCTTTACAGATATCAAAAACAATGCACATGATACAGAGGATTTGAGTAATACAGCAATAGACAAGCAACACAGACATAAAAGAAAACCTTAAGCACACAGAAAGCATAACGCAGGATTGGTGTAGGCATTTTGGGTAATAGCTTCCAAGGGTTGTGTATTCCACCCTCACAAGGTACCAGGTGCGGCAGCCATCTTGGGCGCTCAGCGTAGGATTACCCAGGGTGGAATAGTCCAGCCCTAGAAGAGATGACACAAAATGGGGGTGATTTCAGAGTCCTACAGTTCAGAGTAGGGTTCCATCAAAACCATCAGGCCTATGTATTTTTCATCCCATCCACAAGTGTACCATATGGGGCAGCCATGTTGGGCGCACTTTGAAGGTTACACTGTGGGAGGTGAGCCATAAAAGGGCCCAGTGCATATATGGGAAGACTGATGCTTATGTAGTAGTATGATGTACCCTGCATGTAGGGCACAATGGCAGGGTGTGCAGTCAGTGGAGGTAAACATTACAGGAAAAACACATGGTGAGGTGGAAGCGAGCAATGAAGAGGAAAAAAAAAAGACACAATAGCAGGTAACTAGTGTCAGAAGTAAGATTGGGATAACATTATTTTGATCAGATCTTAGTACGAGTGGGTAGGAGAATGTGGGGGGCATACTGAGAAGCAATGGGGATGTCCCTGCTGAGCCTGATCCTGGTGCTGTGACCCCACAGTTCCCAGTTCATCTTGATGGTTAGGCCCAGGGGCCGACTTGATGTTCTCAGCCAGAGAGGTGGTAAGCTTGGTCTTGATGTTCTCATGTTTGAGGCAAGGAGAGGCCACATAAAGTTCCAGAGTTTTTTTGGTTGTAATGCAGTCCTTCTGTTAATTTGTAAGTTTGTTTACCTTCTGTTTTCCTTCGGTTTAACACAGGTATAACACTGCTGTTGTTTTGAGCTGCCACTTGATAACTAGCCACTTCATAAAATAGCCACTGCAGCATCCTAATAGGCCTGGCGTACTATGCTATACTGACTAAATAAGTCTACAAACACATGTCCTTTCTGATTACAATCCCCTCCCCCACACAGCAACCCTTCCACCAAAAGGTGTTAATCAACTACCAAATGTGAGGTTTGTAAACCCCAGTCAATCACTGTAAGTTTTTGCACACTGATGATCAGACCTCTTTACTACACTCTACTGTGTTCTGCACATGGGGATGGATGGAGGCAAGTGCCACTGGGAGGCACATAAGGCATAGGTCTGCAAACTCGGTCCTCATTACCCCACACGGTGCATGTTTTGCAGGTCTCCTCACAGTATCCCAAGTGAAATAATTAACTCCACCTGTGGACCTTTTAAAATGTGTCTGTGAGTAATTAATACACCTGTGCACCTGCTGGGTTACCTGCAAAACATGCAATGTGTGGGGTAATGAGGACCGAGTTTGCAGACCTATGACACAAAGGGAATCTGCAGCAAATTGGGGAAGGGCAGGGAAAGTAATGCCCCATAAAGAGGTCTTGTCCCTGGGAGATAGGAGGGTGTAAAATCGATGTATATAGTGACACATTGTACTGATGGGCAAGGGGGGGTTAATAGAGCCACAGCGAGGACCTATGGATACTGCAAGGGTTATGCTGCCAAGGATCTATTAAGCACTAGGAAGGTGGGGGTATAAAACTACTGGGGATCTATTACCACTGAATGTGTCTATTGCCACCTAGAGGTGGGATTAATGTTACAATAGGAGCCTATGGACATAGGGGAATTGTGAGACCAGCTGAGCAGATTGTTTTCACAAAAAAATATACATTTTTAAAATATTTTTAATAACTTTTTATTAGCTGCAGTTTTTCACATTGATAAGATGCGTTTTATTTGCTTGAGGATTGTGGCAGCATAAGAATGAAGTTCCGTTATTGTACCCTAGTCTTTACTGCTCATACTTGGCCATTGGTCAGTGTACTGTATATTCAAAGACAGACTAGGTAGATGAGGGAGGACAGGAGTGTGGGAGGGAACAAAATGTCCCTATCAAGTAGAGCTCTAGTTTTGTCTTGAACTGTTAACACAAACCTCACATAGGGGGTCATTCTGAGTTGATCGCTCGCTGCCGATTTTCGCAGCACAGCGATCAGGTGTAAAAATTGCATTTCTGCGCATGCGTATTCCCCGCAATGCGCACGCGCGACGTACGGGTACAAAGCTCTTTGTGGTTGTGCTCATGTTCTAGCAAAGTTTTCCTTCGCACTGGTGGCCGCAAGAAGATTGACAGGAAGGGGGCGTTACTGGTTGTCAACTGACCGTTTTCAGGGAGTGTTTGCAAAAATGCAGGCGTGTCTGAAAAGATGCAGGTGTGGCTGGGCGTTCGCTGGGCGGGTGTATGACGTCAAATCCAGACACGAATAGGCTGAAGTGATCGCAAGCGCTAAGTAGGTTCAGAGCTACTCTGAAACTGCACAAACTGTTTTTGTAGAGCTCGGCTGCACATGCGTTTGCACTTCTGCTAAGCTAAAATACACTCCCCAGTGGGCGGTGGCATAGCGTTTGCACGGCTGCTAAAACTAGCTAGTGAGCGATCAACTCGGAATGACCCCCATAGTTTTAGCAATCGTGGACAGTGTCGGACTGGGGCATGAAGGGCCCACCAGGGAAATGCAACCACAAGGACCCACTAACGTGCTCTGACATATGCTGGAAGGGGTGTGGCCACATGACCAGAGAGGAGTGGCCAGCCATTATAGGCGTCACCTAGCATAGTATATAAAGAAAAAGAGCTCTACCTCGCTGCCCACTTCAGGCTGCTGTGTATGTGCCTGGGTTACACCTGGAGAGAACAGTAGTATTTGCGCCTGGGTTACATCTGGAGAGCACAGTAGTATATGCGCCTGGGTTACACCTGGAGAGAACAGTAGTATGCGCACCTAGGCTAAACCGGTACAGAATAGTAGTATACGCGCTTGAGTTACACAGGGAGAGAACACTAGTATATGCGCCTGGGTTACACCAGGAGAGAACAGTAGTATACTGTACGTGTCTGGGTTACACCGGGAGAAAACAGTAGTATACGCACCTGGGTTACATCTGGAGAGAAAAGTAGTATACGCGCCTGAGTTATATCGGGAGAGAACAGTTGCATATGTTCCTGGGTTACTCCTGGAGTGAACAAAATTATAAGCGCCTGGGTTATACTGGGAGAGAACAGTAGGATATGTGCTTGGGTTACACTGGGAGAGAACAGTAGTATACACACCTGGGTTATACCTGGAGAGAACAGTAGCATATGTACCTGGGTTACACCTGGAGAAAACAGTAGTATATGCGCCTGGGCATGTTTTTATTTATGCACAGCTTCCATTTTATAACAAAATATAAACATTATAATCATGTTTTCAATTATATACATAATAAATAAATAGAGATCATTACATCATGATATTTACCGTTTACATAACTCAAATATGTTTTCCATCACTTTATCATACTTTCATTTTAAACATTTTCCTTGATCCACATAATTTCTGTGAATCCATTTCACGGAAACCCCCCCAACATTCCCCACTTAGCTGACTCAACATTTAACACACATTTATCCATCTATCATAAACCCTCCACCTCCATACACTCCCACATTTATCCACAATCCTACCTTCATTCATACCTTTCACCCTCCATACATACCGGACTACCAACAAATAATTATAACTAGAGTAACATATCTGCATATTTTAAGGTGTATGCAAACCCCTTCTTTAAAAAAAATTAAACAACAAAACCTAATCAGCTGAGAAAAAGTGACCAGGACAGAAAAGAACCTGAGACTGAAAAGAGGAAATCTTCCACCACCCACTAAGGGGGTTTCAACTGGCGCCACAATCTGGACCAATCTCTTCTTCTCCAGATCCATCATCCGACTCACCTCATGAAGAATACGACCCACCACCTTTTCACAGGGAAGGACTTTTCCTCTCAAACTAACCAGACACCGTGCCTGCCACGTGTGGAACCTAACCGCTAAGCTGACTATAAAAATTGTGCCTATATCAAAGCCCCCATACCCTTTGAATGCCCCGTAAACCCATTCCAGGTAACTGAGCCCCGAAAGTCAAGGGATGCCTATGGCACCCGACACTGTTTTGTAAACCTTTATGTTAAAGGGACATCTACAGAAGAAGTGGTCCATGGTCTCCTCCTCCCCTTGACATTCCTCCCGTGGGCAAACACGTTCATCGGCACTTCTAAATTTGATGTTTCCCCTAACATAAAGCCTCCCTTGAAAAGAGAACCAGGCAATAACCCTAAATTTCAGAGGTACCCTCTGGGAATTTACCAGATTCAATACTTCTGTGAGAACATTACCTGGGCAGTCTTTCAGGGCCAATGGGACATAAA
Source organism: Pseudophryne corroboree (assembly GCF_028390025.1). Lineage (NCBI taxonomy): Eukaryota > Metazoa > Chordata > Amphibia > Anura > Myobatrachidae > Pseudophryne > Pseudophryne corroboree. The sequence continues at coordinate 185,075,515 of NC_086444.1, read as the reverse complement.
AGTGGGAACACAAGACCCTCTTCCCAAACTCCTTTCTTGAGAGTTCTCTTATATCACCCACCTGCAGGCCCCATCGCCTAATCACTTTCAGACACTGGATCACATAGATCGGGAGGTAGCCTCTCTGAGCCCAAAAAAATCTCAGTCTGCCATCCTGTAACCATACTCTAATAAAGGGAGACACCCATTCCCTAAAGCCATTTACCCACCGAGGGGGCGTCTCTAAGCAGAGACCACTGACATTTAGCTTTAAAAAAGCTGTTACAAAAAAGACTATGGGGTTTACCATATCCAAGCCCCCTTCTGCCCTTGGTCTGTAAGTGATACCTCTTTTCACAATGTTCATCTTGTTCCCCCACAAAAGCAGAAAAAAACAAGGAATTCATTCTAGTCCACAGAGACTGCGGCAAAAAACATACATAGCTGACATACAAAAACATTGGGATCAGGTAAGTTTTACACATGTCCACCCTTTCCCTCAGAGAGAACTTTCATCCTATCCAGCTCTTTACTTTATGGGTTGCACCATCCAGTTTCCCGACCCAATTTGTACTTGCATAGTCACCATGATCAGATTTGATGACCAAGATTTTTATACATTGACTGGCCCTGGGGAGGCTGTCTGGAAGATCAAACTCATTGCCTTCCTCTCCCATCCAGAAAGCTTCACACTTGTCCTGATTGATTATGGAACCCAAAGCACTTGAATATTCCATGATCAGTTGGTCTACATAACGTGCCTCTGCCACCGATGACAGGACTACTGTGACGTCATCAGCATAGGCTACTACACTCAAAGGAAACTCTGGGTTCAGCTGCACCCCTTCCAACATGCCGCCCTCAACCCTTCTTATAAAAGGATCGATTGCAAACACGTACAAAATAGGGCTCAGGGGACACCCCTGATGAACACCAGAGTCTACTGGAAATGCAGGTCCTACCCAACCATTCACAATTGGGAAGCTCTCTGCCTTTTTATACAAAACTTTCAACCAATTTACCGCCCTTACAGGGAAACCATACCTTTCAAGTAAGGCCAACAGATACTTATGATTGACCCGATCAAAAGCCTTAGATTGATCCAATGCCAGCAGAAACTTATTCAACTTTCCAGCCCTGCACCTTTCAAGAGCCTCCCGGACACCAAGGACAGCAGTAAAGGTACTGCGGCCCTTTACAGTACAGTGCTGGGAAGGCGAAAGTACAAGCTCTGAAAATTCACTTAGTCTGTTGAAAAAGATTTTTGCCAGAATTTTTCTGTCCGTATTGAGAAGAGCGATGGGGCGCCAGTTCTCAATATGGACCGGGTCCTAACCTTTGGACAGCAAAATAAGAGCTGACTGTCTCATGGAAGGAGGGAGTTCACCCTCACCCAGGCTAGTATTATATACTTCCGTAAGACGAGGAGCCAGGATATCTGAGAATTCTTTATAGAATTCAGCTGTTAAACCATCTGGTCCCGGAGATTTTTTGGGAGTTAACCCGCCAATTGCCTCTCTGACCTCCTCCACACCTATTTCGCTGTTCAAACAGTCAAAAGAAGCATCTGGCTCCACAAGGCCAGGTGTCTCCCTCAGAAATGCCGCCATCATTTCTCTGTCAAGTGCCTTCGCCGACAAGAGTTCAGCGTAATAGGACCTGATGACTTTTAGGATGCCTTCCTCACCCTTCTGAAGCACACCCTCTCCATCAACAAGCCCTCTTATCTCTTTAACATCAATCCCCCTTCTACAACTCTGGTAGGGATCCGGGGAGAGATACTTTCCATAATCCCTCTCCAAAATTAAAGAAGATAGATGGCTATACTGATGTTCTCTCATCTGTGATTTCACCTGGGAGATTTCCCCACTATCCCCCTGTTCAGAGATCAGGAAATCTAATCTCCTTTTTAGAGTATAGTAGGTATTTTTGTTTAACCAAGTTTCTTTTGACTACTAGCCTCCTGAAAAGACTTCGGGCTCTCTTTTTTACTTCCTCCCACCACTCCGATCTACTCCAACCAGCCTCCAACAGTGACTCCAGCGCCTGAAAAAACTCCCTGAAAGACTGTCTCACTTCCTCTTCCTTTAGAAGCTCAGCATTCAGACACCACAGACCCCTTCCTTTCTGGAAGGATTGCGAGGCATTCAAAACAAAACTTAAGTACCTGTGATCAGAGAACTCTACAAACTTTACCTCTGAAGGTAAAGTGCTTGAGCACTCCTTAACAAAAAACCTGTCTATTCTAGATCTGCGCTGACCACAAAAGTAAGTGTAACCCGTGAGGTCTGGTTGATGTTTAATGTGTACATCAACCATACCTGCCTGACTAGCCATACTAACTAAAAAATTCTCATCATAGCCCAGCCTCAGTCCTCCGTAGCCTCCCCTGTCTTTTGGCCTAATGATGGCATTGAAATCGCCCCCAATGATGACTTGCTGGGCCGTGAAAAGAAAGGGTTTTACCATTTCAAAAAGACATTTCCTATCCGAGCGAGACTGGGGGCTATAGATATTGATAAGCCTAAGGTTATGTCCTCTTAAAGTGACATCCAAAATCATACACCTTCCCACTTGTAACTCCAGAACCTTGCGCACGTTTACCATGTCGGTAAAAAGTACTGCCACGCCACCGTACGGCTCATCAGCAAGAGACCAAAAAGAGGGCCAGCACCTCCACTCACTTTTAGCTTTATGAAGGGCTGCTAATCTGTTGATCTGGGTCTCTTGCAAGAACAAGATGTCCACGTCCTGGTTGTCAAAAAACTCAAAAGCCAGATACCGAGCACGTACGGATGACACGGAAGCCACATTCATTGTGGCATATCGAATAGGGTGGGGATCCATGGTTCCAGATTGTTGAAATGGACTAAGCACATACATTACTCTAGTTATCACCCCCACCACCAACACCACAGTCCATACATGCCACCCCATTCACTTCCTCAATCACAACCACATCCACACCCGCACCAGCCACTTTAGGACCAGGGTCAGGGGGTTCCCTTGCATCCAGTGACCCAGGGCCAGACTCATGATTTTGATTGATCTGACTCTCAGATTCACTCTCTGCCTCTTCCCCTATCACCATCACTTCCTCCTCAGCAGCAACCACCTCCACCCCTACCTCCTCATCCTCAAACAGTGGCTTCCCAAACTCCTCCTCCTCTTTTCTTTGCTCCAATTCAATCCCTATTGGATCCCACTCTAAACTTTCTGCTGCAACATCCTCTATTTCACTGTCTGCGTTCCCTTCTCCCTCCTCCCTTCTTCTCTTCCCTACCATCTTAATTACTTCGTTCCTTTCTTTGTTCTTTCTTCTCTGTCTTCTAGGTTTAAGTCTTGGTTCCCCTTTTTCTAGAACCACTTCTCCCTCATCTTCCTCATCTGTCAAGACTCCAAACCTATTTGAAAGAATCACCTCTTCCTCCACTTTCCTCTTTGTTGTTTTCACACCTTTTTTTCCCACCTGAAACCAGGATTGGGACTTGGATTGAGGCTGGGATTGGGCCTGAGGCTGAATTTTGCCTCCTTCTGACATTATTTTTCCAATTTCCCATAACATTTTTCTCTTTGTTCACTTTAACTACTCCCCCCCAGGTAATTCTCATTTCTGAACTACTACCTTCCTCAAAATTCATGCAACCCCTGTTGTTATGATTTGCCATGGGACAACGACTGTAGGGATGTCCCATCTCCCCACAAAGGTTACATTTCACCTTATTACATGTTCTAGATGTATGTCCACTCTCCCCACACATCGAACATTTCACACTCCCATAGTCACCACTGAGGTGGTCAGCCTCACCACACTTAAAACATGTCCTTGGTTGACCAGTATAAAATATCTGCACCCAGTCTCGACCTATGTACGCAGCAGATGGAATATGGCGCACACCGGTCTCCCCAGGATACAGACGTACACTGGCCAACCAAGCACCTCCCCACACTCCCATTGTGTGGTCCGTTTTCCTAATGTCAGATTGCAATTCACATTTCCCGCTTAACCAAAACCTGATATCTTCCACAGGTATGGATTCATTGCGGACTAGGATGGTCACTTTTATGTAATTTTGCTTCTCCATCAAATCCACCTCATACTTACAGTAACCATTCTTGTCCTTGTTTACAGACCACTTTCTCCAAAAAATAAACAATGTTTCCTTATTATAAAAGCTGACATCATACTCAACAGATTTTATAGGGTGAATACAGGCATATAAATCTCTGTAAGTAACCCCAAGAGAAAAAATTAACCTTAGAAAATCAGTCTTAGGTGGGGGGTCACCATCACCCACCCACCTGAACTGTACTAGGTTCCGTCTCACTCTCTGGCCACCACTACCACCACCAAATCTTGTATCCTTATTTCCAGAATGTTTCCCCATATCTGCCGCCTTCTGTGCATAAGACATTTCTTCAGGGTTAGGCTTGCCAGCACTCCCTCCACCCTTTGTCACTGAAAAAGAAACAAGAAGAGCTAAATTGACATTTTCACTTTGCAGTTTCCCCCCCACATTTTTATCCTTTCCTTCCGGAATGTCTTTAGAATTATTTTTCTTTACTTCTGCACTGATTAACGACAATGCTTCCTTCACCCTGGCAGGAGCTGGAATGTTCCCATACATTGACTCTGCAACTACTTTCTCACCAACATCCAAAGTCTCTGGATTTAGAGCTGGCAGACCTTGAGCCAAACCATCAGTTATTACAGTTTTCCTCACTGCCATTCCCACACCTCCCTGCACTACTTTGGACACAGCCTGCACAATTACGCTAGGACCTGCATCAGATTCAAGCAAAATGTTAACAGGCTCATCCGCCATGCCTCCCCGCGCCATGCATAGACCCGACGCCGGGCCCTGCCCTCTGGTCCCCACCGGCCTATCACCTATAACAGCATTTTCATTACTGCTACCATTGCCCAGCAACTTGGAAGCCACGGGTAACCCCCGGGAATCCCCTCCTGACAACAGCTGCACAGATCTTACCTTGCTTGGTGTGCCACCAGGGATTCCCGAGCTGCCGTCTGCTCCCCTCGCCTCTGCTTCCATCTCCATAGCAGCCGATGATGCTGTATCTAGAAAAACCACAGCCTCTTCCTGGACAGGCACACTCTGGAGTTCATCAATAGCTGGGGATTCCTCCATCTTCACACCCTCTTCCTTCTCCAGGTGAATCAACTCCTTTGATGAGGGTGTAACCTGAATTCTTTGCACTGCAGTTAACTCCTTCCCTGCTTGTATGGAAACTTTTGCCTTTTTTTTTCTTTCCTTCAGATTCCTTTAGAGATGTTATTCTGGCCTTTATTTTGCACATGGTTGCTTGCATTTCATCAATTTCACCCTGGATCCTGACCCGCTCCAAATTGGCAATTGTATTACATTTTCTCTTGCGAGCATAATACCGGGATTTAAGTTTAGCAGCTTCTGCCATTAATTACTTTAGGCCTAAATGGACCCAGTAATCTTCCTCTGAAACATCATCATCACAGTCTGAGTCCTCTGCATCTGAGATATAATCTATTACATTGACATTAACCCCTTCCTTGCCTGGAGGCTCAGCCGCTGCGGTGACTGTACCGTCCCCACCTGTGACTTTACTGGCAGAGGTGCCTTCCTCAGGCTTAGGGGTACACAATCTTCCTGCCGATCCCTGCTGCTTCACAGGGGCTCCGGCAACACTGCTGGTACTCCTTGTAATCCTTGGCTGGCTGGCTGATTCCACTGTCCTTTCCTGTCCCCCAACCCCTACAGCTGGGGAAGGGGGTGGTGTGAGGGATGCCTGCCCCTTCTTCATACCTCTGGGACCCGAAGGCAGCAGCCCTGGGCCCGGGCCTTCCACCTGCTGAAACTTCCACTCTCCCCCTGCTAAGAGCAGCAACTCCTGCCCAGGAATCCTGCAGGGGGGCAGGCACTCTCACTCTGCTGCACTGCTAGGCTCTGGAGCTCAGGAGCTCCTGCACATACGTCTGCACACCAGGAGAGAACAGTAGCATATGTGCCTGGGTCTCACCTGGAGGTAATTCTCTGGGGGAGGAGACTTTGCAGAAGAAGCTGGGTGTGCTGTGAGCAGGTTGTTTGGTGGTGAGCTCCAGCTGCTGCAGGTGCAGTTTACAGGGGGTTTCCTTGCTGGCTTCCCCAGTCGGGATGGATCCCCCCGTGGGAGAAAGCTCCCTGTGTATGGACATTAATCAGAGCACTGAATTTGCTGCTGTAGCTAACCCTGGAGCCACGGCAATATCGGCAGGTGACCAGCCAGAGGCAGTGGGGACCAGCTGTTCTAATGGTGCTCCAAAGCAATCGGAGCTGCAAGCAGACAATCCCAAACTGAATGAGGGTGCTCCCTCGAGTGAATCAACTCCAGGTAGAGCGGTGGCAGAAACTGCGTGCCCGACAATCAGTGAAGCGGGGGTGTCCCGACCATTAGATGCTGGGGAAAATGATCCAGTATCCCCAGGAGGGACTGAGGATGATGAGGAGACAGAGGAGACATAACAACATTACAGTATAAAAGAACTGCAACGTGAAGCCCAGCGACTTAACCAAAGAGTAGCCCAGAAAAAAAAGAAGCAAAACAAGTGTTACAAATGGGAGAGGCCAGTTTTGAGAGAAGAGATCCTGTCACTGGCTTTCGCCATGGAAAGGGTTAAAGCACGGCTAGTGGTACTGCGGCTGGAGGAGAGGAACAAAGTTAAAGCTGAGAGTGAAAGCACTGCATCTGCTATATCCAGTGATCAGCTGCCGGAGGGGAATGCAGTGATGGAAGCCCAGGAGCCTGAGGTCTGTCAGTCAGTCAGAGGTGATTCTGTTGCAGAGTTTGGGGTTGGGGAGGTGTCTCCCCATTATCCGGCTGTGCTGCAGGCTGTGGAGGGTGTGCAGGGTGCTGCAGGGGCAATGGTGGCTGATACTGTACCTGCCGCACTGACAGCCAATCTGCATAAACCTGTCCCACATGTAGAAACAGCTGTGAGATGTGAAGAGGATGAATTGTCAGATTTCCAATTGGAGATGCAAATAATCAAAGCCGAACTGCTGCTGAAGGCCAAAGCAGAGAACAAAGATAAAGGTACTGTTGCTGGGCCTTCTGCCAGTGCTGCAGGGGTTAATACAAGTTCTGCAGCAGGTGGGGGGAGGGGAGGAGAAGTGTGTGTTCTCTCCTGTGCAGCAGGAACTGAGACAGCAGAGGGTCTGCCCCAGCAACATACTGTGCAGGGAATGTCGGTTTTGGACAAAAGTACAGTATCAGTAGGTCAGCAAGAAGTGCTTAATATTGTGTATGGTCAGATGGGTGCTTCTAGCAGAGCAAAGGTGGCTGCTGAATTGCTAAATAAGGAAAGAGAAAGAAGGGAAAATGTGACTGTTTCTGTTGAAAGTAGAAATGTGCAACAATGTACAGAAAATGCTGCATCTGATGTGAACAGACAGCCCGTCCCAGGGGTTTATGTCTTATGTCACTATGGTACATAGACCCAGTACAAGTTCCAGTATGCCCCAAATGAATGTAGGGTCAGGGCAAGTAGGGAAGAGAAGGAACTTGATTCAGTTTAAGTGGGTTGGTGTAGGCGAGACACTGACTAAAGAAATTTTTTTACAGCATTCACCCAGTTAAAACGCCAGATTTTGATTTAAGCTTTATTTCCTATCAGGGACTTCAGGCTTTCTGGGTGTAGTGGCAGGCGTGCAGATCTTCTAAACCATATGATGTATTTAAAGCTGTCTTAGTAACCAAACAGGATAAAGTGAAGGTAACAATCCTTCTCAGAAACTAATCTATCCCACCACAAGATATTCTGTATTGGCTTTCTAGGTTTTGTGATGTGCAGTCTGACTTGATTAAAGTTGGTTTTACCATGGGAGTATGGGGCGGTGCATGGGTTGCCATGGTGAAACTAAGAAACACTGATAGAGGTTTCCTCCACATTCCTTCTGCTGCATACATAGGAAGGGATCGTGTGCAGTGTTTTTACCAAGGACAACCAAGAACTTGTTTCAGGTGCGGTGATTTTAGACACCTAAGTAGTGATTGCAGTGTGATCAAATATACCCTATGTGGGAAGGTGGGTCATATCTCCAAAGATTGTAATAAAGTTACCTGCAATTTATGTGGGGAAGAAGGTCACCCTTATAGTCGATGTCCATGGGCCAACCACAATTTTGGAGAGCAAGATCCGATAGATGAGCCATCCAAAGAGAGAAAGGAAGTGCAGAAGGAAGGGGGTCATGAGAAAGATAACCAGATAAAGGTTCAGAGGGTGGAAAGTCAGAAGGAGGCCTGTGAGGTGATGGTAACAGAAGGTTCAATGGGTAGAGAAGTTCCTTTTCAGGAGGTAAGAGGCAATAAAAACAAAAGGAAAGGAGAAGAAATAAAAGTATTACTTAGCAATCGGTTTGATGCTTTTACTACAGATGAGGAGGAGGTTGGTGAAGTTGTAAGAAATGGTGGTGACCTCTCTTTTGTGCCCACGGTCAACAGAAGAAAAACAAGAAAAGTGACAAAAAGTTTAACTGAAGTTGAAGTCCCAGGGAAAAAGAGTAAAGAAAGGATTAAAAGAAAGTTGAAAGAAGAGGGGGATACAGAGGAGGATAGACAGGAAAGCCTAGAATGGGACCCAGTAGGGACAGATTTGGTAGAGGAGGAAGTAGAGGCCATAGTGGTGGAAGAAACCCAAAATTTGGAGGAGGAGGTTGTATCCTCAGCAGTGTCGGACTGGGGCATGAAGGGCCCACCAGGGAAATGCAATCACAGGGGCCCACTAAGGGGCGTTGCCATATGCTGGAAGGGGTGTGTCCACGTGACGAGAGGAGTGACCAGCCATTATAGGTGCCACCTAGCACAGTATATAAAGAAAAAGAGGTCTACCTCGCTGCCCACTTCAAGCTGTTGTGTATATGCCTGGGTTACACCAGGAGAGAACAGTGGTATATGTGCATGGGTTACCCCGGCAGAGAACATTAGTATATGTGCCTGTAGTGTTCACTCTAGAATATGGGCAGGGTGCTGGACTGTGAGGGGCACAAGCGTGTGCGGCAAAGCTGCGCGCTTCAAAAAAAGGGGTGTGGCCAAGCAAAATAGGGTGTGTGGTCAATTTCACGAAATGAAAGTGGGCGGTTCAGCCCACAGATGTTAAAACGGGGCATGGGCGAGTGGCGGCATCACAGCTCTTAGCATGAATGGATGCCGCGCGCATGCGCACGGCATCTTTACACGCTGGGAGGGCAGGAAGCGGGCAGCTGTTCTAGCAGGATGCCGCAGAAAGGGCAGGGCGGATTTTGCCCTTAAAGAAATCGGGCAGGGCACGGTGCCCTTCTAAAACAGCCTAGCATGAACACTACGCCTGGGTTACACCGGGAGGGAGCAGTAGTATACACGCCTGGGTTACACCGGGAGGGAGCAGTAGTATACGCGCCTGGGTTACAAAATGCACTCTACCAATCAGAAGCAGCTGTTAATAGTCATCATGGGGTAATCTGCACCAGTAATCTAGAGCTCACAAACGATACCCCTCCTCGCTGGCAATTATTGTATTTTAAGAAGTGGGATGGATACATTTCTCAAATACCACATGCAACGTCTGGGAAACACGGGTGGTGGAAAAACACGTGCGTGTGTCCACCTTCTTCCGTCTACAGTATGCTGCTGCTGTATGTACAGGAACAGCAGGGGCGCCATGTCACAGCACAGACATGGAGAACCCAACCACTGTACTATGCTGTTGCTAATAGGGGATCATAAGCTGCTCCACCAATCCTCACAGGCTCTTGTTGTAGTATTAGATTCTGCACAAAACAGATATATAGCCCCAAAAATATAGAAGGCTCACAGATGAAGAAAAAGAGAAACCTTGGGTACTGATCAACAGTCGGTTATTGTTAACAATAATCCCTGTATATCCAGATCATTTTTTTTATGTGATCCTTAATTCACTGTTAGATTACTGCGCTTGTGGGGTCAAATTAAACTATGAAGCCGAGATGCCAGTTTAAAAGTGTATAAAGATTTAGTAACGCACACAAAAAAAAAATCACATTTCTTACACAGTTAACAAACATATCAAAGACAACAAATAAAGTGGTTTTCTGCCACCCTAATAATTAGTTCACTTTCATCTCCTGCCTCAGCTATGTTTATTTACCCTTTACTTGTTCTATATTGTTGTCAGCTATAAGTCACTGTATTCCTGTTTTGATTATTTATGTACTCTGTAATTGTGCACTGCAGATCCCTTGTGCCATATAAAGGACAATAATAATAATAATAATAATAATAATAATATGATGCAATGTAACTGTATCAGTGCAGTCACTGAGTTGTTACAAATAGAACTGCCACAATGTTAAACACAAATAGTATCACTTTGGAATAGTATCATTGCCTAAAAGATATGCTATGACTCATAATTTAGTAGATAGTGTTTATTTATTACACCATTCAAGAATGGTGTAATAAATCCTAAACACCTGGGAATTGTTAGGGTTAGCAGCAAGTCATGTTTTCTGGTTATCCAGATAAGCGCATACGGCAGACATTAATTTTTGGGATCTATATACATAAGCCACTACAGCCTTAGAGTACATAATGTTCCAATAGTTATAAGTGCTTAGATATCAGAAGAAGTATGGTATTAAACGGCACTTAGAACGAGCTTGCTGGAGCCGGGAGAATACTGCCATGAGCGGCGATGATGCCCCATCCTCCTGCTACGCTGCTGTAGACGCTGCTCTCCCCCGTCTTCCCGCTGCTCTCCCCGTCTCCTCCTCTCAGCACCGTCATCTCCATCCGACTTTTTTAAAGTCGGATTGAAATGGTCGGAAATGGGGCAAAAACCCATCGGATTTGGCCTCGTTTCCAACAGAAGCATGCGGATCGGCAGCTATTTCGCCGATCCACGTGCTTTCCGACAAGTCGAATTCCCCGGCTTGGCGGATAAAAAAGCTGCCAATTGAATAGGTCGGAATCTTTCAGTGTAATATTTCAGTGTGTTGGGCCCATTAGTCTCTTTCTCTGAAATAATAGACTTGCATTCTCTGAAAGGGGCAGGATGAAAAGACAAGAGGAGGCGTGAAACTGTAACAGGTTACTGGCTCAGGTGACTTATACTGCTGTATAGCTGGTGCAGTGGTAAATCATTGGCGAGCATGCCTGAGTAGGTTTAGATTAGAAATAGGAATTATGTGGCCTAATCTTTAATAAAACCTGAAACTGTCACATAGTAAGAACAGTGGTATAGCATGGGGATATGGCGCCCAGAGAAAGTGTGTGCTACAGCACCCGCTTCTATTTTGGAGCAGGTATTAGTAGCGATCCTCAGTTTTTTAGCATACCCCCTACACACCAAGATACTCCCTATACATATTCTCCCATGAGTCTGACCAACCCCTGCACACAAACATGACCCCCCACCTCACTGCTGTATTGGCTGCACTATGCAGGGACGTGCAGTGAGCTAAATGGCTCAGGCGGCACCAGAGCCAGAGCCAGCACCAGAGCCAGATTTACGCACAATATATGAGACAAATGGTGCATCTGGGCATTATACACAGGTGCAGAGGTATAAACTCCTGGAAATTTGCTGAGTTTTGATCAGAGATGTGCGGAAGAGATTGGCAGCCATACAGAGTTTTGGCTATAAAAATGAAGATATTTCTAACATATTCTTTGTATTTTTCATATACTTTATACAGTAAAAACTCTGGCACAAACGTAAGCATAGCAGGAAAGTCTCTGCCTCTCCTGCCTCACCCTACCGGACGTCACTGCTATACAGGGAGCCAGGGCCCACCTGCTGCCATTCACTGTATACTGGCCGCACTATACAGGAGCCAAGCGTGCCTGTCTACTGCCGTTCACTGTATATTGTCACCACTATACAATGAGCTAGGGCCCCCCTGTTGCCGTTCTCTGTATACTGACCGCACTATACATGGAGCATACGGGTCGCACTATACATGGAACCAGGGCCCCCCTGCTGCCGTTCACTGTCTATTGGCCGCACTATACAGAAAGCCAGGGCCCCCCCCGCAGTTCACGGATTTTCATGGGGTGGGGGGGGGGGAGGGCACTCTAAGGTGAGCATCACAGCATGTCGCCTAACACATAGCAAACAACATGTAACACACACACACACAAACCCATGACATACTTACAAATGCACCCACACACATAACATACAGCAGGTGTACATACATCTATACAGACACACACACACACACACACACACACACACACACACACACAGCAGCATCCAAACACACAGCAGACACAGCCGACACACACACACACACACACACACACACACACACACACACTACACATACTTTATATCACATGCATTGAGTGACCCAAGCATGGTTACAGGAAATCACTACACAGCAGTGGCACAGCTTAAATAAAATATTCATAACTATTGTACAGATTTTCTGCTGTCCTGTATGATGTCACTGGGTCATAAAGACTGCCACTTAGGTACAACAAACTGTGCATAGTAAGGTGGGGTGCAGGGATCTTGAAAAAGGTTCCTTAACCCTTCAAAGCTTACTTAGCTGACAAAATAAACACATCCCTTTCATAACAGCCAGCCACCGGGCCCACCCATAATCAGATCAGATAGCAGTTACCCGGCCGGCCAGCATAATTTATAACAGAGACGCCCACATGATGCAGCAGCCATCCCTTATCCCCCAGGGCCCCACCTGACCTGCCATCACCTCCGGCACCCCCTCACAGACGTCGGACGCGGCCAGCCACCCGGGAAGGAAGGGAAATGTCACCCGCCCGCTGGCCGCCACTGCACGCACTCACTAGCTCCGCTCCGCTCTCCAGGCGTGCCTTCTCCTCTGCCGCTCTGCGATCCTTCTCCTCCAGGCGGCCAGGCGGGATCCTGCAGACGGCGGGCATAGGGCGGCGCAGCATGACCTGGCGTCAGGCCACTACTTCCGCACATGATCATCTTTAAACTGACATCCAAACCACGCCCCCCTGCAGAAGTGGGCGTGGCTAAAGATGAGCTTGACCCACCGGCGTAACCCCCGGAACCCCGGCAGGCCAGTCCGAGCCTGATCCTCAGGGTCTGTGGTTGGCCCAAGTAGTACATTAGAAAGTAGTAAAGTGGGTGACCAATGCCAGGTAATTAGATTTGCCCGTAAGCCACCTGATCCGGAGCCTCCTCTAGAGGATGGTTCTAGACAGGATGGGGAGGACGGTGATGGAATGACTTCAGTCATTGAGGAGGGTGATAATATCTCTGTGGAGGTAGTATATCAAGAGTGTGGATCCTCTATGGAGGTTTCAAAGTGTGTTAAGTAGAAGTGAGCAAGGTCCTGCCTCTATAACCAAAGAAACATGGATCCCCAACCCATACGATGTGCCACTATTAATGTGGCTTCCGTAGTTTCCGGACGAGCTCGTTTTATGGCCTTTGATTTTTTCAATACGATTGAGATTGATTTTTTGTTTTTGCAAGAGACCAGAATTAGTAATTTGGACACCCTACACAAGGCGAAGCGAGAGTGGAGGCGTGGGCCTTCTTACTGGTCTCTTGCGGCCGAGCCGTACGGTGGGGTGGCAGTGCTTTTTACTGGTATGGTAACTGTGCACAAGGTTATAGAATTACAGGCAGGTAGGTGTATGATTTTAGATATCAACCTGAGGGGACTCATTAACATCTATGGATCACAGTCATCATGGGACAGGAAATGTCTCTTCAGGGAGATAAAACCGTTCCTTTTTTGGGCCCAGCAGATTGTCTTTGGAGGTGACTATAACACCGTCATTAGGCCAAAAGACAGGGGAGGTTCAAGGACAACCATGGGTCCTGATTCCAATTTTTTAGTTAGCATGGTTAGACAGGCAGGTCTGGTGGATGTGCATGTTCGCCATTTCGCAGACCTCACGGGTTACACCTATTTTAGTGGTAGTCGCAGATCTAGGATAGATAGGTTTTTTGTTAAGGGAACCTCAAAAACTTTACCTCCAGAGGTAAAGTTAGTAGAGTTCTCTGATCACGCTTTTCTCTTTGTCATTTTAAATGCATCAAAGACCACTCAGAAAGGACGGGGCCTATGGCGCTTGAACTCTAAGCTCCTAAAGGAAGAAAGTGTTAGACAATCTTTTAGGGAATTCTTTCAATCCCAGGAAACACTTTTTGGAGGCAGGTTGGAGTAGATCTGAGTGGTGGGAAGAGGTCAAAAAAAGAATTCGGAGGCTCTTCCGTAGGCTTGTAGCTAAAAAGAACTTGATAAGACAGAATATCTACCAGAGTCTGAGAAGGAAATTAGATTTCTTGATCTCTGAGCGTGGAGATAGTGGGGAAATCTCCCGAGTGAAGGCTCAGATGAGGGAATATCAGTATAACCGACTGGATTCTTTGGTTCTGGAGAGGGATTTTGGAAAATACCATTCGCCTGATCCCTACCAGAGATGTGGAAAATCAGTAGAGGTGAAGGAGGTGAGGGGTCCTTATGATAGACAGGGTGTCCTTTGTGAGGACAAGGAAGGCATCTTGAATGTTATCAGATCCTATTACTCCGATCTTTTGTCTGAGCAGCCACTTATCAGTGAAAGGATGGAAACATTTCTAAGTGAGACACCTGGACTTTGCAATCCAGATGCCTCTGTTGAAACCTTGGGTAGTGATGTGACAGCAGAGGAAGTTAAGAAGGTGATTGGTCAGTTAAATTTAAAGAAATCTCCAGGCCCAGATTGCTTAACATCTGAGTTTTATATAGTTTTTGCAGATCTCTTGATTCCTCGCCTTGTAGAAGTTTTTAATGAGTGCCTGGGTGAGGGAACCCTCCCTCCTTCTATAAGGTTATCTGCTCTCATATTATTATCTAAGGGTAAGGATCCATCCCATATTGAGAACTGGCGCCCCATCACCCTTCTCAATACAGACAGGAATATTTTGGCAAAAATTATTTTTAATAGGTTGGCAGAGTTTTCTGAACAACTGCTTTCTCCGTCTCAGCACTGTACTGTGAAGGGCCGAAGCACCTTTAGTGCTGTCCTTGGCATCCGAAAGGTCATACAGCGATGCCGTGCTGAGAAATGGGGAAAGTACTTGCTTGCATTGGATCAGTCTAAGGCTTTTGACCGAGTGAACCATAAGTACCTTTGGGCCTTGCTTGAGAGGTATGGATTTCCAGTTCGGGTGGTGAATTGGCTAAAAACAATATACAGTCAGGCCGAAAGCTTCCCGCTTGTCAATGGTTGGGTGGATCCTACTTTTGAAGTGGGCTCTGGGGTCCATCAGGGTTGCCCCCTGAGCCCCCTCCTGTATGTATTCGCGATTGATCCCTTCATCAGAAGGGTAGAGAACGGTGCAGTGGGAGGGGTGCAGCTGGGCTTGGAGCTGCCTTTGAAGGTAATGGACTACGCAGATGATGTCACGGTGGTTTTGTCATCAGTGGCAGAGGCACGTGATATGAAAGATCTCATCTGCGAGTATTCTGAGGCCTCGTGCTCTAGAATAAATCGTGAGAAGTGTGAAGCTTTCTGGATGGGGGAGGAAGGTGAGGAATTTTGCCTTCCGAATGGCCTTCCCCGGCCAGTCCACAGATAAAGATTCTAGGCATTTGTTTCGATCATGGTGATTATGCCACTCTAAATTGGGAGAATACTCTGGAAATTGCTGCCAAGAAAGTAGAGAGCTGGAAGAGATGGAAATTCTCTTTCAGGGAAAAGGTTGATTTGTGCAAAACTTACCTGATCCCAATTTTTTTATATGTCAGCTATTTGTTTTTTGCCTCAGTCTTTATGGACCAGACTGAATTCTCTGTTCTTCCTCTTATTTTGGGAAAAACAGGATGAATTTAATCAAGAGAGGTATCACTTACAAATCGAGGAAAGATGGAGGGTTGGGTATGGTCAATCCTGTTGTCTTTTCTGTAACCATTTTTCTAAAATATAACCTTGGGAGTTTTTTGTTAGAGACTCCCCCTCGATGGGTAAGTGGATTTAGTGTTTGGGTGTCTCCTTTCCTTAGACTTTGGTTAGAAGGAGGCCAAGTGAAGAACCCTCAAATTCGGAGTGGGTATCTTCCGATCTACGTTATCCAGTGCTTGAAAGTGACAAAGCGTTGGGGACTGGAAGTGGGGGAAGTCAAAGACCTGTCCAGGAAGGAGTTGGGGGAGAGGATTTTGCGAACCCACTTTCATGTTCCGCTGTCACTAAGGGATTGCCCGAGCGATGTCGCTTCGGCAGGGTTGGCTCTGATTAATTCGGAGAGAATACCGCTGAAGTTCAGAGATATTGCTTGGCTTTCTTTCCATGGGAAGCTTTATGTAAAGGGGAACATGATGTGTAGAAATGCCAATGATCGTGATTGTCCACGGGAGGAATGTCTAGGGGAGGTGGAGACAATGGACCATTTCCTGATCAAGTGCCCCTTTAACATAAAAGTTTATAAGAGGGTTTCAAGAGCTGTACGTATACCGTGCCTTTCGGGGCTTAGTTACCCTGAGTGGGCTTATGGTGCATTTAAAGGATATGGTAGATTTAATTTGACCACCATTTTTTTAGTCAGTTTAGTAGTTAGATATCACACTTGGAGTGCACGGTGTCTAGTTTCCCTGAGAAAGAAAATCCTGTCCTGTGAAGAGGAGGTGGAGTCAATTCTGAACGAGGTTGGTAAGATGATGGTTCTAGATAAGCAGAGGATGGATGCTGTCAGGTGGTCTCGCTGGTGGGGTCACCTGAAACCCCCTTGAGTGGGTGGCAGAAATCCTTTTCAAGTCTAGCTGGAAACCTTTCTTTTCTTTTTACACCCTGTAGATTTTGGTAAAATGGTGTTTGTGGAAAAGGTTTTGCATAGATCTAAAAAGGTTTGCTCAGTTTTACTTTACATAATATATAAATATTGGGAAGATAGATAATGATGATAGCTGTGTGTATTTATTTTCTGCTTGAGCTACAATATAGATTTAATTTCTTGTATGTTGCATATCATGCATAATTTATGTTTCGTATTCTCATGAGGATATTTATTTATTTATTTATGTATTATATTGTATATAATGTATATATCTGTTGCAAGTTTTAATAAACAAAACATTGCCTGGGTTATACCGGGAGAGAACAGTAGGATACGCACCTGGGTTACACTGGGAGAGAACAGTAGTATATGCCCCTGGGTTATACCGTGAGAGAACAGTAGTATATGAGCCTGGTTTATACCGGGAGAGAACAGTAGTATACGAGCCTGGGCATGTTTTTATTAATGCACAGCTTCCATTTTATAACAAAATATAAACATTATAATCATATTTACATTTATATACATAATAAATAAATAGAGATCATTACATCATGATATTTACCGTTTACATAACTCAAATATGTTTTCCATCACTTTATCATACTTTCATTTTAAACATTTTCCTTGATCCACATAATTTCTGTGAATCCATTTCAGGGAAACCCCCCCAACATTCCCCTCTTAGCTGACTCAACATTTAACACACATTTATCCATCTATCATAAACCCTCCACCTCCATACACTCCCACATTTATCCCCAATCCTACCTTCATTCATACCATTCACCCTCCATACATACCGGACTACCAACAAATAATTATAACTAGAGTAACATATCTGCATATTTTAAGGTGTATGTAAACCCCTTCTTTAAAAAAAAAATGAAACAACAAAACCTAATCAGCTGAGAAAAAGTGACCAGGACAGAAAAGAACCTGAGACTGAAAAGAGGAAATCTTCCACCACCCACTAAGGGGGTTTCAACTGGCGCCACAATTTGGACCAATCTCTTCTTCTCCAGATCCATCATCCGACTCACCTCTTGAAGAATACAACCCACCACCTCTTCACAGGGAAGGACTTTTCCTCTCAAACTAACCAGACACCGTGCCTGCCACGTGTGGAACCTAACCGCTAAGCTGACTATAAAAATTGTGCCTAAATCAAAGCCCCCATACCCTTTGAATGCCCCGTAAACCCATTCTGGGTAAATGAGCCCCGAAAGGTAAGGGATGCCTATGGCACCCGACACTGTTTTGTAAACCTTTATGTTAAAGGGACATCTACAGAAGAAGGTTTCCATGGTCTCCTCCTCCCCTTGACATTCCTCCCTTGTGCAAACACGTTCATCGGCACTTCTAAATTTGATGTTTCCCCTAACATAAAGCCTCCCTTGAAAAGAGAACCAGGCAATATCCCTAAACTTCAGAGGTACTGTCTGGGAATTTACCAGATTCAATACTTCTGTGAGAACATTACCTGGGCAGTATTTCAGGGCCAATGGGACATAAAAGTGGGAACAGAAGACCCTCTTCACCAACTCCTTTCTTGAGAGATCTCTTATATCACCCACCTCCAGGCCTCATCGCCTAATCACTTTCAGACACTGGATCACATAGATCGGGAGGTAGCCTCTCTGAGCCCAAAAAATTCTCAGTCTGACATCCTGTAACCGTGTAAAGGGAGACACCCATTCCCTAAAGCCATTTACCCACTGAGGGGGCGTCTCTAAGCAGAGACCACTGACATTTAGCTTTAAAAAAGCTGTTACAAAAAAGACTATGGGGTTTACCATATCCAAGCCCCGTTCTGCCCTTGGTCTGTAAGTGATACCTCTTTTCACAATGTTCATCTTGTTCCCCCACAAAAGCAGAAAAAAACAAGGAATTCATTCTAGTCCACAGAGACTGCGACAAAAAACATACATAGCTGATATACAAAAACATTGGGATCAGGTAAGTTTTACACAGGTCCACCCTTTCCCTCAGAGAGAACTTCAATCCTATCCAGCTCTTTACTTTATGGGTTGCACCATCCAGTTTCCCGACCCAATTTGTACTTGCATAGTCACCATGATCAAATTTGATGACCAAGATTTTTATACATTGACTGGCCCTGGGGAGGCTGTCTGGAAGATCAAACTCATTGCCTTCCTCCCCCATCCAGAAAGCTTCACACTTGTCCTGATTGATTATGGAACCCGAAGCACTTGAATATTCCATGATCAGTTGGTCTACATAACGTGCCTCTGCCACCGATGACAGGACTACTGTGACATCATCAGCATAGGCTACTAAACTCAAAGGAAACTCTGGGTTCAGCTGCACCCCTTCCAACATGCCGCCCTCAACCCTTCTTATAAAATTATCGATTGCAAACATGTTCAAAAGAGGGCTCAGGGGACATCCCTGCCGAACACCAGAGTCTACTGGAAATGCAGGCCCTACCCAACCATTCACAAGTGGGAAGCTCTCAGCCTTTTTATACAAAACTTTCAACCAATTTACCGCCCTTACAGGGAAACCATACCTTTCAAGCAAGGCCAACAGATACTTATGATTGACCCGATCAAAAGCCTTAGATTGATCCAATGCCAGCAGAAACTTATTCAACTTTCCAGCCCTCCACCTTTCAAGAGCCTCCCGGACACCAAGGACAGCAGTAAAGGTACTGCGGCCCTTTACAGTACAGTGCTGGGAAGGTGAAAGTACAAGCTCTGAAAATTCTCTTAGCCTACTGTAAAAGATTTTTGCCAGAATCTTTCTGTCTGTATTGAGAAGAGAGATGGGGCACCAGTTCTCAATATGGACCGGGTCCTTACCTTTGGACAGCAAAATAAGAGCTGACTGTCTCATGGAAGGAGGGAGTTCACCCTCACCCAGGCTAGTATTATATACTTCCGTAAGACGAGGAGCCAGTATATCTGAGAATTCTTTATAGAATTCAGCTGTTAAACCATCTGGTCCTGGAGATTTTTTGGGAGTTAACCCGCCAATTACCTCTCTGACCTCCTCCACACCTATTTCGCTGTTCAAACAGTCAAAAGAAGCATCTGGCTCCACAAGACCAGGTGTCCCCCTCAGAAATGCCTACATCATTTCTCTGTCAAGTGCCCTCCTAGACAAGAGTTCAGCGTAATAGGACCTGATGACTTTTAGGATGCCTTCCTCACCCTTCTGAAGCACACCCTCTCCATCAACAAGCCCTCTTATCTCTTTAACATCAATCCCCCTTCTACAACTCTGGTAGGGATCCGGGGAGTGGTACTTTCCGTAATCCCTCTCCAAAATCAAAGAAGATAGACGGCTATACTGATGTTCTCTCATCTGTGATTTCACCTGGGAGATTTCCCCACTATCCCCCGTTTCAGAGATCAGGAAATCTAATCTCCTTTTTAGAGTATTGTAGGTATTTTTTTGAACCAAATTTCTTTTGACTACTAGCCTCCTGAAAAGACTTCGGGCTCTCTTTTTTACTTCCTCATACCACACCGATCTACTCCAGCCAGCTTCCAACAGTGACTCCTGCACCTGAAAAAACTCCCTGAAAGACTGTCACACTTCCTCTTCCTTGAGAAGCTCAGCATTCAGATGCCACAGACCCCTTCCTTTCTGGAAGGATTCTGAGGCATTCAAAACAAAACTTAAGTACCTGTGATCGGAAAACTCTACAAACTTTACCTCTGAAGGTAAAGTGCTTGAGGACATCCTTAACAAAAAACCTGTCTATCCTAGATCTGCGCTGACAACAAAAGTAAGTGTAACCCGTGAGGTCTGGTTGATGTTTAATGTGTACATCAACCATACCTGCCTGACTAGCCATACTAACTAAAAAAATTCTCATCATAGCCCAGCCTCAGTCCTCTGGAGCCTCCCCTGTCAATTGGCCTAATGATGGCACTGAAATCGCCCCCAAAGATGACTTGCAGGGCCATGAAAAGAAAGGGTTTAATCATTTCAAAAAGACATTTCCTATCCCAACGAGACTGGCGGCCATAGATATTGATAAGCCTAAGGTTATGTCCTCTTAAAGTGACATCCAAAATCATACACCTTCCCACTTGTAACTCAACAACCCTGCGCACGGTTTCCTTGTCGTTAAAAAGTACCGCCACCCCACCGTACGGCTCAGCAGCAAGAGACCAAAAAGAGGGCACGCACCTCCACTCACTTTTAGCTGTGTGAAGGGCTGCCAATCTGTTGATCCGGGTCTCTTGTAAGAACAAGATGTCACGTCCTGGTTGTCAAAAAACTCAAAAGCCAGATACCGACCACGTACCGATAACACGGAAGCCACATTCATTGTGGCACATCGAATAGGGTGGGGATCCATGGTTCCAGATTGTTGAAGTGCACAATCTCTAGTTATCACCACCACCCCCACCACCAACACCACAGTCCATACATGCCACCCCATTCACTTCCTCAATCACAACCACATCCACACCCGCACCAGCCACTTTAGGACCAGGGTCAGGGGGTTCCCTTGCATCCAATGACCCAGGGCCAGACTAATTATTTTGATATATATGACTCTCAGATTCACTCTCTGCCTCTTTCCCTATCACCATCACTTCCTCCTCAGCAGCAATCACCTCCACACCTGCCTCTTCATCCTCAAACAGTGGCTTCCCAAACTCCTCCTCCTCTTTTCTTTGCTCCAATTCAATCCCTATTGGATCCCACGCTAAACTTTCTGCTGCAACATCCTCTATTTCACTGTCTGCATTCCCTTCTCCCTCCTCCCTCCTTCTCTTCCCTACCGTCTTGATTACTTCTTCTTTCCTTTCTTTGTTCTTTCTTCTCTGTCTTCTAGGTTTAAGTCTTGGTTCCCCTTTTTCTAGAACCACTTCTCCCTCATCTTCCTCATCTGTGAATACCCTAAACCTATTTGAAAGAATTACCTCTTCCTCCAATTTCCTCTTTGTTGTTTTCACACCTTTTTTTCCCACCTGAAACCAGGATTGGGACTGGGATTGAGGCTGGGATTGGGCCTGAGGCTGAGCTTTGCTTCCTTCTGACACTTTCTTTCCAATTTCCCATAACATTTCTTTTTCTTTGTTAACTTTAACTACTCCCCCCCAGTAATTCTCTTTTCTGAACTACTACCTTCCTCAAAATTCATGCAACCCCTGTTGTTATGACTTGCCATGGTGCAAATTACTGTAGGGATGCCCCATCTCCCCACAAAGGTTACATTTCACCTTATTACATGTTCTAGATGTATGTCCACTCTCCCCACACATCGAACATTTCACACCCCCACAGTCACCACTGAGGTGCCCCACCTCACCACACTTAAAACATGTCCTTGGTTGACCAGTATAAAATATCTGCACCAGGTCTTGACCTATGTATGCAGCAGATACAATATGGCGCACACTGGTCTCCCCAGGATGCAGATGTACACTGGCCAACCAAGCACCTCCCCACACTCCCATTGTGTGGTCCGTTTTCCTGATGTCAGATTGCAATTCACATTGCCTGCTTAACCAAAACCTGATATCTTCCGCAGGTATGGATTCATTGCAGACCAGGATGGTTACTTTTATGTAATTTTGCTTCTTGTCCTTGTTTACTGACCACTTTCTCAAAAAAATATACGTTTCCTTATTATAAAAGCTAACATCATACTCAACAGATTTTATAGGGTGAATACAGGCATATAAATCTCTGTAAGTAACCCCAAGAGAAAAAATTAACCTAAGAAAATCAGTCTTAGGTGGGGGGTCACCATCACCCACCCACCTAAACTGTACTAGGTTTCGTCTCACTCTCTGGCAACCACTACCACCACCAAATCTTGTATCCTTATTTCCAGAATTTTTCCCCATATCTGCCACCTTCTGTGCATAAGACATTTCTTCAGGGTTAGGCTTGCCCGCACTCCCTCCACTCTCTCTCACTGAAAAAGAAACAAGTGGAGCTAAATTGACATTTTCACTTTGCATTTCCCCCCCCACATTTTTATCTTTTCCTTCTGGGATGTCTTTAGAATTATTTTTCTTTACTTCTGCACTAATTAACGACAATGCTTCCTTCACCCTGGCAAGAGCTGGAATGTTCTCATACTTTGACTCTGCAACTGCTTTCTCACCAGCATCCAAAGTCTCTGGATTTAGAGCTGGCAGACCTTGAGCCAAACCATCAGTTATTAAAGTTTTCCTCACTGCCTTTCCCACACTTCACGGCACTTCTTTGGACACAGCCTGCACAATTACGCTAGGACCTGCATCAGATTCAAGCAAAATGTTAACAGGCTCATCCTCCATGCCACCCTACGCCCTGCATAGACCCGACGCCGGGCCCTGCCCTCCGGTCCTCACCAGCCTGTCACCTATTACAGCATTTTCATTACTGCTACCATTGGCCAGCACCTTGGAAGCCATCGGTAAACCCTGGGAAGCCCCTCCTGACAACAGCTGCACAGATCTTACCTTGCTTGGTGCACCACCAGGGATTCCCGAGCTGCCGTCTGCTCTCCTCGCCTCTGCTTCCGTCTCCATAGCAACCGACGACGCTGTTTCCAGAACAACCATGGCCACTTTTTGGATCACAGGAACACTGTGGAGCTCATCAAAAGCTTGGGATTCCTCCTTCTCCACACCATCTTCCTTCTCCAGGTGAATCAACTCATTTGATGAGGGTGTAACCTGAATTCTTTGCACTGTAGTTAACTCCTTCCCTGCTGGTAAGGAATCTTTTGCTTTTGTTTTCTTTCCTTCACATTCTTTTAGAGATGTTATTCTTGCCTTTATATTGCTCCTGGTTTCTTGTATTTCATCCATTTCACCCTGGATCCTGACCCGCTCCAAATTGGCAATTGTATTACATTTTCTCTTGCGAGCATAATACCGGTACTTAAGTTTAGCAGCTTTGCCACTAATTCCTTTAGGCCTAAATGGACCCAGTAATCTTCCTCTG
The DNA here is from genome assembly GCF_028390025.1 of Pseudophryne corroboree. Lineage (NCBI taxonomy): Eukaryota > Metazoa > Chordata > Amphibia > Anura > Myobatrachidae > Pseudophryne > Pseudophryne corroboree. The sequence goes on along the minus strand of NC_086444.1, from coordinate 185,051,859 downwards.
AAACAACATCATCACATTCTGAGTCCTCTGCATCTGAGATCCCCTCTGCTACACTGACATTAACCCATTCCTTGCCTGGAGGCTCAGCCGCTATGGTGACTGTACCATCCCCACCAGTAATCTTACTGGCAGAGGTGCCTTCCACAGGCTTAGGGGTGCACAATCTTCCTGCTGATCCCTGCTTCTTCACAGGGGCTTCGGCAACACTGCTGGTACTCCTTGTAATACGTGGCTGGCTGGCTGAATCCGCCATCCCTTCCTGTCCCCCAACCCTTACAGCTGGGGAAGGGGGTGGCATTTGGGATGCCTGCCCCTTCTTCATACCTCTGTGACACGACGGCAGCAGCACCGGGCCTGGGCCCGGGCCTTCCACCTGCTGAAACTTTCACTCTCCCCCTGCTAAGAGCAGCAACTTCTGCCCAGAAATTCTGCTGGGGGCGGGCACTCACTCTACTGCACTGCTAGACTCTGGAGCTCCTGCACATATGTCTGCACACCAGGAGAGAGCAGTAGTATATGAGCCTGGGTTACACCGGGAGAGAACAGTAGTATACATGCCTGGGTTACACCTGTAGAGAACAGTAGTACATGCGCCTGGGTTATACCGGGAGAACAGTAGATACAAATAATGACCCCATTAGAGTGCCCCATACACAGATGCCCTTAGTAGTGCAGTTCCACATACATAGATGCCCCCAGCAGTGCCAGATACACAGATGCCCCAAGCAGTGCCAGATACACAGATGCCCCCAGTAGTGCCATGCCAGATACACAGATGCCCTCAGCAGTGCCAGATACACTGGGTTACACCTGAAGAGAGCAGTAGTATACACGCCTGGGTTATACCTGGAGAGAACAGTAGTATATGCGCCTGGGTTATACCGGGAGAGAACAGTAGTATATGCGCCTGGGTTACACTGGGAGAGAACAGTAGTCTATGCCCCTGGGTTACACCAGAAGAGAACAGTAGTATACGAGCCTGGGTTACACCGGGAGAGAACAATAGTATACATGCCTGGGTTACACCTGGAGAGAAATGTAGTACATGCACCTGGGTTACATCGGGAGAACAGTAGATACAAATAATGACCCCATTATAGTGCCCGATACACTGATGCCCCCAGTAGTGCAGTTCCAGATACACAGATGCCCCCAGCAGTGCCAGATACACAGATGTCCCAAGCAGTGGCAGATACACAGATGCCCCCAGTAGTGCCATGCCAGATACACAGATGCCCTCAGCAGTGCCAGATACATGGATGCCTCCAGCAGTGCCAGATACACGGATGCCCACAGTAGTGCATTGCCATAAACACAGATGCTCCCAGTAGTGCTAGATACACAGATGCCCCCAGCAGTGCCAGATACACAGATGCCCCCAGCAGTGCCAGAAACACGGATGCCCCCAACAGTGCCAGATACACGGATGCCCCCAGTGCCAGATACACAGATGCCCCCAGTAGTGCCAGATACACAGATGCCCCCAGCAGTGCCAGATACATGGATCCCCTAGCAGTGCCAGATACATGGTGCCCCCAGTGCCAGATACACAGATAATGCCCCACAGTGCATTTTACTGCTCCTGGATCTGAGGCCTCTGACTCTGCCTCACACAGTCACCGCCACCGCCCGGGCTCTGCTGCCTGCTGCTTTATCTGAGGCCTGGGGACAAGAGCACAGCACACGCTTCTCCTCCCCTCAGTCCGATCCTGTGTCACCACCGCCTCCCAGGATCATCTGCTCCCATGGCTGGGGAGGAGAGCGCAGTGCACAGTGCACCTCTCCTCCCCTCTGTCCGACTCTTGTAAGCCCCGCCCTCACATAAAAGAGGGCATGGCTAGTACCAGGGATGTGCGGGGAGCTAAATGGCTCAAGAGGCACTTGCTAACCCCAGAGGCAGAATGCCATGCAATATATGAGCCAAAGGGTAAATCTGGGCATTATACACAGGTGCAGCAGTGTAAACTCCTGGAAATTTGGTGAGATGGGCTGAAAAGATTAGCCTCACCTGCCATAGACTTTTTACTCCAGAGTTTGGGCTATAAAAATTATTAGAATAATGCAAAGAAGATATTTCAAACAAATTATTAGTATTTTTCATATACTTTATTCAGACAAAATTCTGGTTTAAACTTAAGTACTGTATGACAGGAAAGGCTCTGCGTCACCTGCCTCACCCCACCGCACGTCGCTGGCTAGTACTCGGCTCCCCGGTGGCCCAGTTCATACCTGATCATGGACAAACTTTGAAGTTAAAGTTTTCAGCTCTTGCTAAATAAGTCCTTATCTCAATTTACATTCAGAATTATGGGGACTCCTGTATTCTGCATAGGTTGTATCTGATATCTCCTGTGTTAGACTTTATTAAATTGCAAATACAGTAAGTCCCTTAATGGAATGTTAGTAAATGAGACCTGGCATAAAGAAAGTGCTAAAGGTGATACTGTACATTAAACCTAAATACAACACGTCAACACATACAGTACAGTATATATATATATATATATGTGTGTGTGTGTGTGTGTGTGTGTGTGTGTGTGTGTGTGTGTGTGTGTGTGTGTGTGTGTGTGTGTATATATACATAAGTAGATGCTAGTGAAAATGAATGACTGAAATCCTCCTTTTTCTGATAATGGGGCTAATTCAGTAAGGATAGCAAATTCTGCTAATCAGCAGAATTTGCTATCCATTTGCTTGCATGCTGGGGGCCGCCAAGCGCTGGGCAAGGCTGGCCAGCATACTGACCGGCGCCTCCCCCCCCCCCCCCCCCCTTTGACAAGCAGAAATTGCGATCGCTTCACAATTTCTGCTTGTCAGCAGAAATGAAAGATGACTCCTGCCGGCGCAGCTTAGCTGCGGCCGCAGGAGTCCCGGCACCATTTTACCTGTCACGGTGGCTGCATGTGACATCCCCGTCTCCTCCCTGGAAATGGAGCATTGCCGCCCCCCCTTCCGCCTCCGCAACCGCCTCTGCCTGTCAATCAGAACCCATTTTCTGAAGCCCTCCGCAGAAAGTGCAGGTGCATGCGCCTGTGAGCCCACCGCAAAAATTCCAATTGGATCGCAATTTGTGATCCAACCTGAATTAGCCCCAATATGCAGTAGCTGTAGACAGGAGGACTGGCAGGTTATATGTGCATAATAATGAGATCCTGACATCTTCTAATCACAAACACTACCTCTTTTGTATAAGAGCCACAGATCTAACTTTTTTTTTTTTTATTAGAAATACTCGGAATTGAGGAGAAACGTAATACTTATGTACTGTACAATTCAATGTAAATTAGATGATTATACTTTAATTGGCAGTATAGGTTTCATGTTCCATAGACATCTATTTTACTAAATTGCCCCTGGCATATATTGCAAAAGAGTTGGACCTTGATGTTAATTAATACTTGTGTTACATTAGATCGTTGCAAACAAAATCTTTGTTACTACAGTAGCTTCCATATTGTGTGAAAGATCACAAAGGTAACTTAGAAATACAGTGCCGTAACTAGACATTTTAGCGCTGTGTGCAAGAAACAGCATTGGTGCCCCCACTCCCACATCATATTTAAAATAGGGCCAGTGCACGCCGTAGGCATGTGCCAAAAATATAGGGGTGTGGCCACAAAATAATACCAATTCATAATATGCCACACAGTAGTGCCACAGACAAATATTACGGCAGGCAGAGTCCCCCTTTTACACATTCCAGCAGGTAGAGTCCCCATTTTAACATTACGGCAGGATAGGTCCCCCTTTTACACATTGTGGCAGGCAGAGTCCCCCTTATATCCAGTACAGCAGGCGGAGTCCCCATTTTACACATTACGGCAGGCAGATTCCCCCTTACATCCCCCCTCGCCCTTAGAGTGTAGTAGAATGTAGTGCAGTATAGTGTGGTGTAGTGTAGTGTAGTGTACTGTAGTGAAGTGTAGTGTAATATAGTGTAGAGTGTAGCGTCTGTGTAGGCACTTACGTGAGGTTTACGTTCTTCCTGCGCTGTTGCCGGCTCCTGTACAGAACTGACTCCTCTGCAGAGTCTGTACACTTCACAGACAGAGAGGGGATGGGCCGTGGAAGCGCAGCAGCACATGGAGGATATCCTGTCCAGCGCTGTTGCTGACTTTACACAGCAATCATCTGCTCCAGCTGGTCGGAGCTTGGGGCTGCTGCGGGTGCCAGGCACAGGGGAGCGGGAGGTCGGCCATCAGTGGGAGGGATATGTGGCCACTCAGTGTGTATGTAGAAGGTGTGCCTACAGGGCAAGTGTGCTGTGGGCAATGCACCTTCTGCTCACACCTAGTTATGGCCCTGTCATTAATATTCAGTTACAATATACTGCCATAACCGGGATTCAGACCTATAACCTGTTGAACTGTAACCAAACACCTTACTCATTGAGCTATCTGATCCTGCATAAATACTATGAGCACTATATAAAGCTACTGGTACTTTGTAAAAAAAATAAAAATCAGTATTGCAATTAAGCAGGTCTATGTAGTGTGCAGCCACACATCCAATCTCTTGCAGTCACACAATAAATAGATCTGCTCAGCCGCAATGCTGATCATTTTTTCACAAAGTACAAGGTAAGCTTCAAACAGTCAGAATTCTCTAGCTTAGAATTCTCTAGCTTTCTATGTAAGGGCAGATAGCTCAATGAACAGAGTGTCTGACTGCAATGCCTCAGGCAATGGGCTCAAATCCTGGGTATATCAACATCTTCAAATGTAATAAAGGACAATGTGACTGAATAACAAAGAAATCTCAAGTTGAGTTCATGAATGTTGTATAGGTATTAGTGACAGAAGGGGTCAGGGTTGGAGACAGGGGCGGTCAGGAGATGCTGGGCTTCAAAAAGGGGGGGAAGCTCAAAGTGAAAGTAATTAAAACAGATACTTGACAAGTGCCACCAACTGCGCCCCCTACCCTGCTGCGCTATGTGCGGTGCCCCCTCCGCACACGCCTAGTAACAGCCCTGTAGAAATATCTCCGTATTATCCTTACTGTTTCCTCATGAATGGCAGAAAATTAGGTTTCATATACTATTTGCACAACATAACTTATGCGAGTCATACATCAAACCCAATGATCGCTGCCCATTGATGATCGGTGATCCATCGGTGAATCAGGAACATTCTGCATGTTAAAAATCCCCTTTATCTGAACCTGATCATTTTGTGGTTGGAATCGGCAGATCAGGGAAATCCAACATGTTGAATTTCTCGGATTCCCCGACGCTGGCATTGGCAGAACAGGAAATTTAGGCAATCTCAGATGTATGGGCCCCATTATTCCATGAAGAATAAATTGGTTTATTCCCAGCACAAAATTAGTATAAATGAGTGACAAATGTATAATAAAAGATAATTACTTTAATCCAGAAGAAAAAAAGAAAATTTCATAAAAGGCATATCATGTAATGCATAACATGAATACAAGAATCCCCTATGGTTGTCTATGGATAATGTTCAACAAAAAACACCATATAGTAGAGACTATGGAGGTCATTCCGAGTTGTTCGCTCGCAAGCGGATTTTAGCAGATTTGCTCATGCTAAGCCGCTGCCTACTGGGAGTGAATCTTAGCATCTTAAAATTGCGAACGAAGTATTCGCAATATTGCGATTACACACCTCGTAGCAGTTTCTGAGTAACTTCAACCTTACTCGGCATCTGCGATCAGTTCAGTGCTTGTCGTTCCTGGTTTGACGTCACAAACACACCCAGCGTTCGCCCAGACACTCCTCCGTTTCTCCGGCCACTCCTGCGTTTTTTCCGGAAACGGTAGCGTTTTTTCCCACACGCCCATAAAACGGCCTGTTTCCGCCCAGTAACACCCATTTCCTGTCAATCACATTACGATCGCCAGAACGATGAAAAAGTCGTGAGTAAAATACCTAACTGCATAGCAAATTTACTTGGCGCAGTCGCAGTGCGGACATTGCGCATGCGCATTAAGCAGAAAATCGCTGCGATGCGAAGATTTTTACCGAGCGAACAACTCGGAATGAGGGCCTATATTTAAAAAAGGGTTATAAATCTGAATAAGACACCTATTAGCGGTAAACAAAAGAGAGACTACATAAAACACATATGGTACTGAAGCCCATATGTCCACGGTCTATTAACGTATGCTGAGCGTAGATATGGGCTGGTGGAACATGTGGGCAATCAGAGAAAGTGCACTGTTTAGCGGCTTATCCTTGTTAGGATCTCCTGCTCTGTGCTGCCACGTTGCCATGGCAACCGGGAGGCAAGTGTTAGCGAAGTAACCTGAGCGCAGCTGATACTGCGGTCCGGGTTTTTACTGTGTAGTGGTTACAGGCTCTGTGCACGGCAGGGAATCCGGCGCTGGTTTTGTGCTCACAGTCTGTGAGGTCTGAGTGGGGTGTGGACAGCATTTGCTATATAAACCATCCTCTCAGGCTAGGCAAATGCTGCTGAATCTTTGTTTGTTAGTCAGTTCCAGAGAGTTAGCTAGTACTGTGTGACTTTGTATTTACTTGTTGCTTACTGTGAATAGGCCTTGGGATTCGGTACTTAATTCTGCCAATCCGGACCTAGCAGTAAGACTGTAGTCAGTTGTTTGACCTGCTGGGGTTCTTTTGCTATTCTGTGAACCCAGCGGGTTTGCGGCTGTACTCTCAGACCTGCTTGCTTAATCCTCCCTCACTGTGCAGGGCGTCCAGGTGTCAGTCTAGTGGCAGTAAGCTGAACCTGTGCCCTGCAAGTCGGGGTTAGGATTGTGGATACTCTCCTTGTGTCTATATTTCTATCTCTGACCAAGGAGTTTATTCCCACACCCGTTGGTAACCCTTTGGGGTTTTTTCTGTTGCTCTTAGCAACATCATTTCAGGTGCTCCACATGTTAAATCACTACACCTCGCTTCATTGTCCGCTCTATTCCATCTGAGCATTCCTGACACTAGGGAGACACCCAATTCCTGAGCCTTTGGGCTTCTCCGTTCACTTTGTGTTTATTAGTTATTTCATCACCTCCTGTGTATGTTATGTTATACTGTCTGTGAGTTTGTTGGCTTCGCTTCCCTCTCTGTTCATACACCGGTATACTCCTGTTAGCACTGGTGTGCGTAACATATTCAGCAGCCCTACTCCTGTTGAAATTTTGTGGGAATATGGAGCATACCCCTCAAAATACTTTGCAACAGGTGGTCGATCAGGTGCAGGTCCTGACTCGACAATTTAATGAGATGTCCATTAAAATGAACACCCCGCAGGCCGCTAGCGGAGCTCCCGCAGCAGCAGTGGCAAGTTCAGGGGTTAAGGAGCCGAAAGTAAATCTCCCGGATCGTTTTTCTGGAGATCGCTCGCAGTTCTTTTGTTTCAAGGAGAGCTGTAAGCTATATTTCAGGCTTAGGCCCCAGTCTTCTGGGTCGGAGATTCAGCGGGTGGGCATGGTGATTTCCTTGCTACAAGGAGACCCACAGGTCTGGGCATATGGGTTACAGCCTGACTGTCCATCGCTTAAAAGTGTTGATGCTTTTTTTACGGCACTGGGCATTTTGTATGATGACCCTGACAAGATGGCTTCAGCCGAGGCTCAGATTACGGTTCTTAAGCAAGGGCGACGGCCAGCTGAGGTTTATAGTACGGAGTTTCGGAGGTTGGCTCATGATACCCAGTGGAATGACCCAGCCCTGAGAAACCAGTACCGAAGGGGCCTTTCTGACCAGATAAAGGACCAACTGGTACAATATCCCTCGCCTGATAGCTTAGATCAGCTCATGCAGTTATCCATCCGGGTGGATAGACGGCTGAGAGAGCGTAGGCTTGAAAGGGAGACCGCAGTTTCCTTTTTTCCCAAGGGAACCTCAGACTCTGAGGAATATTCCGAGGAGCCTATGCAGATTGGGGCTACCCGCCTCTCCTCACGTGAGAAGACGCGGAGGAGACAGCAGGGTTTGTGTTTGTACTGTGGGAGTAAAGGTCATGTTGTAGTATCATGCCCAGAAAAAACGGAAAACTTCAGGGCCTGAGGGTGATGGGAAATATCCTGTCAGGCCAGAAGTCAGAATTTCCCAAAAAGACTTTTCTCATTCCGGTGACTTTGGAGATTCTCGGTCAAACTGTCAAGACTGAGGCCTTTGTTGACAGTGGGGCCGATGGGGTTTTCATGGACCGTCAATTCGCCCTGGAACACTCTGTTCCCTCAGTACCTTTGGCATCAGAGATTGAGATCTGTGGGTTAAACGTGGAACCATTGTCCCAGGGTAAAATTACCTCCTGCACCAGCCAAATTCCTTTGTTTATTGGAGCCACACACTCTGAAAAATTGTCTTTTTATGTGACTGTCTGTTCTTTTGCCCCATTGGTTTTGGGGTTACCTTGGTTAAGGGCCCATAACCCTCAATTTGACTGGGTCTCTGGGGAGATTCTTAGTTGGGGTAGTGATTGTTTCAGGAGTTGCTTGAGCCTTCCAGTCAGGCTCTCGCAGCTAAGTTTGCCAGGATTACCAGGATGTTATGCAGATTTTGCGGATGTGTTCTCCAAAAAAGTTGCGGAGGTACTACCTCCCCATCGCCCCTATGACTGTGCCATTGATTTGTTGCCGGATGCTAAGCTTCCCAAGAGCAGGTTGTACTCCCTGTCACGTCCTGAGACTCAGGCTATGGCAGAGTACATTCAGGAGAACTTGGCTAAGGAATTTATCAGACCCTCACAGTCCCCAGTTGGGTCGGGGTTCTTCTTCGTAAGTAAAAAGTACGGTTCGTTGCGACCCTGCACCGACTTCAGGGAATTGAACCGTATCACGATTAAAAACTCGTACCCACTGCCTCTCATTTCGGTTTTGTTTGACCAGCTTCGTACTGCCACCATTTTTTCTAAGATTGACCTACGCGGTGCTTACAATCTAATCCGAATAAGGGAGGGGGATGAATGGAAGACTGCCTTTAATACCCACTCAGGGCATTATGAATATTTGGTGATGCCTTTTGGGCTCTCTAAAGCCTTGGCAGTCTTCCAGGAATTCATGAACGATGTGCTCAGGGAATATTTGGATAGATTCTTAGTTGTTTATCTAGATGACATCCTAGTCTTCTCTCATTCCCTGGAGGAACATCGGAAGCATGTACGCTTAGTCCTCCAGAAACTCAGAGACCACCAGCTTGGGGCGAAGCTGGAGAAGTGCGAGTTTGAAGTCCAGCAAATCGCATTTCTAGGGTATATTATCTCCTCAGAAGGTTTCCAAATGGAGGGTTCTAAGGTACAGGCAGTCCTGGATTGGGTGCAGCCCACTAGTTTGAAGGCGCTTCAGCGTTTTCTGGGCTTTGCGAATTTTTATAGACGGTTTATCGCTGGATTTTCGTCTATAGTGGCCCCCTTGGTGGCACTCACTAAGAAAGGGGCGGATGTTGCTCATTGGTCTTGTGAGGCCAAAGCGGCCTTTGCCCCGTCTCAAAAGGGCATTTGTCTCGGCCAAGGTGCTGCGACACCCAGATCCAGAGCGTCCTTTTGTGGTAGAAGTGGATGCCTCTGAGATAGGTATTGGGGCAGTGCTCTCTCAGATGGGGGTGTCTGATAATCGCCTTCATCCCTGTGCTTACTTTTCCCGTAAATTTTCGTCTGCCGAGATGAATTATGATGGGGGTAACCGGGAATTGTTGGCTATAAAGGATGCACTCGGGGAGTGGAGACACTGGCTTGAGGGGGCTAAGTTTGTGGTCTCAATTCTCACCAACAATAAGAATCTGGCATATTTAGAGTCAGCGAAGCGGCTCAATGCCAGGCAGGCACGATGGGCTTTGTTTTTTGCTCGCTTTAATTTTTTGATAACATATCGCCCTGGGTCAAAAAACATCAAGGCTGATGCGCTCTCGCTGAGTTTTGCTCCAGTTCAAGAGACCACCGAGGAGCCGTTGCCCATTGTGTCCCCATCATGTATTAAAGTGGGCATTACCCAGGACCTCTTGTCATTAGTCCTTAGAGCACAGGAGCAGGCTCCTCCAGACCTTCCGGTAGGTCTCTTGTTTGTGCCTCCTAGGTTAAGACAGCGAGTGTTCCTGGAATTCCATGCCAAGAGGTCGGCAGGGCATCCGGGTATTGCCAGAACTCGGGAGTTGCTGTCTAGGGCGGTGTGGTGGCCCTCGGTGGCTAGGGATGTGGATCAGTGGGTTCGGGCATGTGACATTTGTGCCCGAAATAAAACTCCTAGAGGGGTTCCTGTCAGCCCATTACATCCACTCTCTATTCCGTCTAAGCCATGGACCCACATTTCCATGGATTTTGTGGTGGACTTGCCCAAATCCTCAGGGATGACAGCCATTTGGGTTGTCGTTGACAGGTTTTCGAAGATGGCGCATTTCGTTCCACTGGTTGGGTTGTCATCGGCCAGACGCCTGTCTGAGTTATTTATGCAGCATGTTGTGCGCCTCCACGGGTTGCCACTTGATGTGGTCTCTGACCGTGAATCCCAGTTTGTGGCCAAATTTTGGAGGGCATTTTGTTCTGATCTCCAGATTTCTGTGAGCTTGTCGTCAGGCTACCATCCACAGTCTAATGGGCAGACTGAGAGGGTGAACCAGTCCTTGGAGCAGTTCCTCAGGTGTTATGTCTCCAAGTGTCATACTGACTGGGTTGCTCATCTGTCCATGGCGGAGTTTGCCTATAACAACGCGGCTCACTCTGCTACAGGGATCTCTCCCTTCCTTTGTGTGTATGGGCATCATCCTAAGGCCAATTCTTTTGACCCCCTGGATTCCACGCCTGGTGGTTCCTCTGTTGTTTCGGTCCTTAGGGGTATTTGGAGGAAAGTGAAGAAAGCCCTTGTGTCTGTGTCATTAGTGACCAAAAGGGTTTTTGATAAGCGGAGAAGACCCTGCAGCTTCAAATTAGGAGACTTCGTCTGGTTGTCCACCAAGAATTTGAAGTTGACACAGCCATCTCATAAGTTAGGCCCCCGGTTCATCGGCCCTTATAAGATCACCAGGGTTATCAATCCGGTGGCATTTCAGTTAGATCTGCCCCGTTCATTTGGTATCAATAAAACATTTCATTGTTCCCTTTTAAAACTGGCGGTTAGTAATCCTTCTTCCAGTGGAAGACCTTCTCCTCTTCTGATACGGGGTCAGAGGGAGTTTGTAGTTGAAAGGGTTCTTGACTCCAAGATGGTTCGGGGTCGGCTGTCATTTTTGGTGCACTGGAAGGGGTATGGCCCGGAGGAGCGGTCGTGGGTGCGCAGTTGTGATCTTTATGCCCCCAGACTGATACGCTCTTTCTTCTCGCAGTTCCCCGATAAACCCGGTGGTAGGGGTTCTTTGACCCCTCATCAGAGGGGGGGTACTGTTAGGATCTCCTGCTCTGTGCCGCCACGTCGCCATGGCAACCGGGAGGCAAGTGTTAGCGAAGTAACCTGAGCGCAGCTGATACTCCGGTCCGGGTTTTTACTGTGTAGTGGTTACAGGCTATGTGCACGGCAGGGAATCCGGCGCTGGTTTTGTGCTCACAGTCTGTGAGGTCTGAGTGGGGTGTGGACAGCACCTGCTATATAAACCATCCTCTCAGGCTAGGCAAATGCTGCTGAATCTTTGTTTGTTAGTCAGTTCCAGAGAGTTAGCTAGTACTGTGTGACTTTGTATTTACTTGTTGCTTACTGCGAATAGGCCTTGGGATTCGGTACTTAATTCTGCCAATCCGGACCTAGCAGTAAGACTGGAGTCAGTTGTTTGACCTGCTGGGGTTCTTTTGCTATTCTGTGAACCCAGCGGGTTTGCGGCTGTACTCTCAGACCTGCTTGCTTAATCCTCCCTCACTGTGCAGGGCGTCCAGGTGTCAGTTTAGTGGCAGTAAGCTGAACCTGTGCCCTGCAAGTGGGGGTTAGGATTGTGGATACTCTCCTTGTGTCTATATTTCTATCTCTGACCAAGGAGTTTATTCCCACACCCGTTGGTAACCCTTTGGGGTTTTTTCTGTTGCTCTTAGCAACATCATTTCAGGTGCTCCAATTGTTAAATCACTACACTTCGCTTCATTGTCCGCTCTATTCCATCTGAGCATTCCTGACACTAGGGAGACACCCAATTCCTGAGCCTTTGGGCTTCTCCGTTCACTTTGTGTTTATTAGTTATTCCATCACCTCCTGTGTATGTTATGTTATACTGTCTGTGAGTTCGTTTGCTTCGCTTCCCTCTCTGTTCATACACCGGTATACTCCTGTAGCACTGGTGTGCATAACAATCCTCTCAGTCTTTATAACACAAAGTTTTTGTAAAGGCAACCCCCAAATGGCAGTGTATAGATGAAGGATGAGAAAAGGAATCACAAGTCCATGCTTAGCTCAGTCAGTTTTGTAAATGCATATAAATCCAGATGTAGTCCGAAAAGTTGCGTGCGTAACTAGCAACAGTGATTTAAAATTACCTCAGCATTCCCTGCGGCTAAAGTCCTTATTCGATGGAGTTGGGGTCCAATGGCGTGTTGTCCCCCTTTGACAGGTAATTCCGGAGTCCGCTGGCGGAGATCCTGCGTGAGCCGTTCTCAGCGCTGAGCGGCAGTGTGCAGGATCGATTAGATCTGAGATCGACGCATTTCACCTTCGGTAAGGCTTCCTCAGGAGAGCAGATAAATCCACCCGGCATCATCCCATCTATTTAAGGAGGTTACACATGACGAAGTTGTGTCGTACTTCCGGTATAACATGCGTTCCACAGTTGTTCCGTTTCCTGGATTTGCGTTCCAAAGCGGGTATTTGACTTCCGGTATTGTGTATAATATGCGGACATGGTGTTTTTCCTTTAGTTGACATTCCAGCAGTGATATACTTATTCTTAAAAATTGTATACCCGATTGTATTGTCTTTTCTGCAGGTATTGCCATTGGGTTCTTTAAACACAAAGGACAAAACGACATATATGACAAACGGTACTGAGTATGTGGTATTCAGCCATAGTTCGTATTCCAATTACTAATGTAATTGCTATATGGTGTACTTTTACTATGTAAACTAGGGAAAAAATGTTTTATTTTTTATAAGTGTTACGATATAATTTTTCCACATATTCTTATATAAAAAAATATAATAAAAATGTATATCATAAAAGAATACACATATTTCAACTGGTATCTATTGGATGGGTCATTTAAAGGATAAGTCTAAGAGAAAAAAATAATTCAGAGGATCTTATTTGCTGTGTTGTTTTATTGTATGTTAAAAAAGGGTTAAGGTCGAAATCAATGTTTAAATCTTTGGGTACTAATGTCCCCATGTGATAAATTAATTTAGTTTCTTCTTTTATGAGGTGTACTTCTAATTTACCTCCCCTCCAAGGTGTGGTGATTTTTTTCAAACCTATAAATTGTAACACATGTGGGTTCGCATTATGTTTCTCCTGAAAATGTATAGGGATGCTGTGGTCCTTCTTTTTATTTTTTATATTACAGAGATGCTCCTGAATTCTAATGTGAATTTTGCGTTTCGTTTGGCCTATGTACTGTAGGCCACAGGGACAATAAAGTAAGAATACAACTCCGGTGCTGGCACAGCTTTATCCGTTCCTTAATCTTAAATTTGATACCATTTGAGAATGAGGTGACAGATTCAACTATTCTGATGGAATTAGATCTTGTTTTCCTACAGGCTGTGCACGTACCGCACCTCGGAAAGCCTTTTCTCATTTCATCTTTCTCACTGGTTGTTTTTTGGTGGCTATTTACGAGGATGGACTTCAAAGTTGGTGCTCTTTTATATACAAAACGTGGTTTCGAGCTTTCACTCTGGTAGGGTGAAATGACCCCATAAAGAGCTCCCCGGTTTTGGAAACCACCTTTGGTGATTTATATCTGTCTTTGGAAAGATTAGAAACCAATGAAATTAAACAATGGTGGGAGAGTACCACTTTGAACAGATACTTAGAACAGAATATGATACCTAGAGGTTTAAGGATTATAAAGAAACCAACATTCCACTCCATGGACGGTAATTTTTTAGATAAATGGAACAAAACTCTGGATGATTGTTCCGCTAAACTTATTCAACTCATCATAGAGGATAGGAAAATTTCCTTAAGGAAAATAGAAACAGAAATTAAACAGATTAGGAGATGGATAGAACCTTTGAAAGATTTAGAGGATTTTATTAAATTAGAGTAACTTACGGAGAATAAATTGAAAAATTTAGAGATGGACATTATAGATCAGAAGAAACTGAAATTTACACGGGATATAGAGGGTTATAAATTAGATTATAGAAATTGGAAAAAAGAAAGATTCACCAGTTCTCATTTCCAACAAAGAGAAGGAAGACTTCAGATGAGAGAAGATCACAGGGACCACGTTCAAAGGGCAGATAGCAGGACACAAGAAGGTCCTCCACCTATAATGTATGAGCAGAGTCAAGAAGGAAGACTCCGGACCAATTTAACATCAGGTAATCAAGAAGAAGGAAGGATACCACCATATAACAACCAGCCTTATCATCATATGAGAGGGAATATCAGATGGAATCGAAGAAACGATTATCCGGATAGAAACTATAAGAACAACCATGATGAAGGGAAACATGACTATCACTCCACCACAAAGAGAAAAGAACAATACAGCAGTGGAAGAGATAGAGGATATATACATGAAGATCATAGAGGATCGCGATATCCATCCAATAAAGAACTGGTCAATAGTTTCAATAAAGGAAGAAAAGACCAGGAGGAAGAAGATAACCTTTCGACAAGAAAACTCGCAAGTCGAATCAATGACAAGATCATGTCACTAGTCCAAAAAAGTTCCCCAAGAAGAAAAGATACAGAAACAGAAGATAGTGAGGAAGAAGACCCTGATAGATGCATGGATGCTTTTTTAGACCTAGCTTTCAATGGCAGCCACATGCGAGCAGATTTAGGGGCAATACCAAAAGTAAGAACAGATCCCCAACAGGAAAAAAGGAAACAAAAAAGAGGGGGGAACAATTCAAGTATAAGCAAGGAAAGCGAGGGGGGGCACAAGATCCAACAAAAAAAAACAAAAAAGAAAGAACAAAGAAAACAGAACAAAAGGGCATCTTCAACCTAAGTAGTTATGTATTGAACAAAGCAGAATACAGTGTATTGAATAAAGGTTTGAACTATGCCCTTTCAAACACATTGGACCGATTTAACACCTTTATTGACTTGCATAAGTTTATAAGAAAAATCTCACTTAAAAAGTTCTTTAAAGGAAAGGCAGATATACTACCGAATAAACCAATACATGACGACCCCTACACACACACAACATTACGAGAAAAGTCCTCTTTTTACCCCCACCATTGTAAGGGTGCACAAATTCAAAAACTGGTGGAGGAGGACATTGAACCGATTCGAGGAAAGATACCCACAAAGAGGATTAATTTTACCAACAGAGAAAGAATAGCCTTACGGAAATTAAAAAATAACAACGAGATTATCATAAAGCCTGCCGACAAGGGGGGAAGTATCATTATCCAAGACCGAGAGAAATACAACCAAGAAGCACTCAAGCAATTAGGAGATGAACAAACATATCAGATCCTTAAGAATGACCTAACAATGAAATATATGGAAGAACTTAGCCTCTTATTGGGAAGAGGAAAAAGTGCAGTCATTTTGAATGCACAAGAGTTTGCATATCTGAACAACAAGAATCCAATTATCCCAGTCTTCTATCTGCTCCCGAAGATACACAAAGACAGAGAAAATCCCCTGGGATGTCCCATTGTAGCGGGAGTTGGATCTCTAACGGCGAATCTTTCAGGGTACATAGATAAATTCCTACAGCCAATAGTGACACAACAAAAAGGGCACATAAAGGACACAACCCAAGTCATTAACATTTTGAATGATATACAGTGGGAGAATAGCTTATCACTAGCCACGTGTGACATTAAGTCACTGTACACGTGCATCCACCACGATATTGGATGCGAGTATGTAAAAAACAAATTGATGGAAACAAACACCCTGAGACAAGAACAAATTGAATTTATTATGGAGTCTATTGCTTTTATTCTTCACCACAATTTTTTCTGGTAGAAAGACACCTTTTATGTCCAACGCACTGGAACGGCGATGGGCACCAAATTCGCACCATCGTATGCGAACTTGTTTTTGGCGGAATGGGAGACAAGAAATATATGGCAAAACAACAAATACATAGAGAAATTACACATTTGGGCAAGATACATAGACGATATTATTATAATATGGAAAGGCGAGAGGAGCGAATTGGAACGGTTCATCAAGGAAATCAATATAAATACAGTTAACCTAGAATTTACAAGTACCATCAGCGAAGAATAAATTGGAAACTAAAACTTACATAAAACCGACTGACTGCAACGGATATCTAAATGCAAAAAGCAATCATCATAGAAACTGGATACGTAACATCCCGGGAGGAGAGATGAGACGGTTAAAAAGGAACTGCTCTAAGGAAACTGATTTCAATGCCCAAGTCGAAGATCTCATTAAGAATTTTGAAGAGAAGAATTATAATGAGGAAGCCTTACAAGAGGCGAAGCACAACATCAAGGAAGTACCGTGTACAGAACTCCTTAAATACAAAGAGAAAAAAACTAGCCAAATGGAAGACGCCCTTTTTATTTCCCCCTTTTCATCTCAAAATAAGGAACTTGAATATAGTATCCGGAAACATTGGCACATATTACTATCAGATGAGATCCTCAAAGAAGTATTACCACCGAGACCACGTTTTGTATATAAAAGAGCACCAACTTTGAAGTCCATCCTGGTAAATAGCCACCAAAAAACAACCAGTGAGAAAGATGAAATGAGAAAAGGCTTTTCGAGGTGCGGTACGTGCACAGCCTGTAGGAAAACAAGATCTAATTCCATCAGAATAGTTGAATCTGTCACCTCATTCTCAAATGGTATCGAATGTAAGATTAAGGAACGGATAAAGCAGTGCCAGCACCAGAGTTGTATACTTACTTTATTGTCCCTGTGGCCTACAGTACATAGGCCAGATGACACGCAAACTTCACATTAGAATTCAGGAGCATCTCTGTAATATAAAAAATAAAAAGAAGGACCACAGCATCCCTATACATTTTCAGGAGAAACATAATGCGAACCCACATGTGTTACAATTTATAGGTTTGAAAAAAATCACCACATCTTGGATGGGAGGTAAATTAGAAGAACACCTCATAAAAGAAGAAACTAAATTAATTTATCACATGGGGACATTAATACCCAAAGGTTTAAACATTGATTTCGACCTTAACCTTGTTTTAACATAAAATAAAACAACACAGCAAATAAGATCCTCTTAATTATTTTTTTCTCTTAGACTTATCCTTTAAATGACCCACCCAATAGATACCAGTTGAAATATGTGTATTCTTTTATGATAAACATTTTTATTATATTTTTTTTAGATAAGAATATGTGGAAAAATTATATTGTAACACTTCTAAAAAATTTAATTTTTTTTTCCTAGTTTACATAGTAAAAGTACACCATATAGCAATTGCATTAGCAATTGGAATACGAACTATGGATGAATACCACATACTCAGTACCGTTTGTCATATATGTCATTTTGTCCTTTGTGTTTAAAGAACCCAATGGCAATACCTGCAGAAAAGACAATACAATCAGGTATACAATTTTTAAGAATAAGAATAAGTATATCACTACTGGAATGTCAACTAAAGGAAAAACCCCATGTCCGCATATTATGCACAACACCAGAAGTCAAATACCGGCTTTGGAACGCAAATCCAGGAAATGGAACAACTGTGGAACGCATGTTATACCGAAATTACGACACAACTTCGTCATGTGTAACCTCCTTAAATAGACGGGATGATGCCGGGTGGATTTATCTGCTATCCTGAGGAAGCCTTACCAAAGGCAAAACGCGTCGATCTCAGATCTAATCGATCCTGCACACTGCCGCTCAGCGCTGAGAACGGCTCACGCAGGATCTCCGTCGGCGGACTCCGGACTTACCCGTCATAGGTGGACAACACGCCATTGGACCCCAACTCCATCGAATAAGGACTTTAGCCGTAGGGAATGCTGAGGTAATTTTAAATCACTGTTGCTAGTTATGCACGCAACTTTTCGGACTACATCTGGACTTACATGCATTTACAAGATTGACTGAGCTAAGCATGTACTTGTGATTCCTTTTCTCATCTTTCATCTATACACTGCCATTTGGGGGTTGCCTTTACAAAAACTTTATGTTATAAAGACTGAGAGGATAAGCTGCTAAACGGTGCACTTTCTCTGATTGCCCACATGTTCCACCAGCCCATATCTACGCTCAGCACACGTTAATAGACCGTGGACATACGGGCTTCAGTACCATATGTGTTTTATGTAGTCTGTCTTTTGTTTACCGGTAATAGGTGTCTTATTCAGATTTATAACCCTTTTTTAAATATAGTCTCTACTATATGGTGTTTTTTGTTGAACATTATCCATAGACAACCATAGGGGATTCTTGTATTCATGTTATGCATTACATGATATGCCTTTTATGAAATTTTCTTTTTTTTCTTCTGGATTAAAGTAATTATCTTTTATTATACATTTGTCACTCATTTATACTAATTTTGCGCTGGGAATAAACCAATTTGTACTTCCTGTTTGAACAGCGGAATTGGGTAGTGATTCCGCATATTTTTCCATAGCAGCATTCATAGTAAAGTGAGTGCACTTTTCTGTTAGCGCAGTGCCATTACCTTTTGCTTGGCCCATTATTCCATGCCCTAAAACTTTAAAGTAACCCTTAAGGAAGTAAGTTGGTTCGCTGGGGTTGAGCATGTTACAATGTTGCCAAGTCTTGATAGCTGTGGCAAACAACAACTGTCTGTTTTTGTGAACTCTCCAGTCAAGGAATACCAATGGTAGGACCTCACCATAAGAAGCAGAATATTTGGGGTAATTGAACACAAGCAAATTATAATGCATCACAAGCCTTGACAGCTTGTTGTAGGCCATTATGAATTGGATGTCACCAGCAGTGTAGGATCTCGCAATTCATGTTTAAATTGCAATAAATAGAAAGCACTAAGGTTAATTTAACAACTTCTGAATATATGGATGCACAACATATTTTATTCTCACATGTGCTTAGATATCTCACATATACTGTACTTACTGTATGTAGTTGCACAAATTGGGAGATGACCATTTGCAGCACTGGAAATATGCTTTGTGGAAATAGTAAAAATGTCACTTCAAAGTCTAGGTTATTACCACTCATGGACCACCCTATTCATTCATATTATTTGTAGCACTGCTAGTTGAAACGTGTTTTAAATAAATGATGTCAGTAAGAGGATAATGAATTGTTTTTTTATTTCATTTACTCATTTTAATGTATCTAACCCATTGCCATTTGTGTGATTAAAAATGTGAATTTTCTTATCAGCTTCTTAACTGGAACAGATGGGCACAGCCCTGCAAGGGTGCCAAGACTTGAAAGCTGTGGCAAGCAACAATTGTCTTATTTATGAACCTGCTCCTCTGGTGATGTCAATGGAATGGATTTGCTGCTGCTGGCCCTGTCAATTTTGCCAATTGTGCTCCCCAAAATACCATGTGAATGGCATCTGGAGTACAGAGCAAATTGAAAAGTAAAATTAAAATTCAGTGCAACAAGGGGAACTGGAGTTAGGTGTTTAAGGGGGCAATTTATCACTGTCCACATCGATGCAGTTGTGAGGTAATAAAATTGGCCCAATCCGCAATGCGATTATTGATTACATTGCATGGATGTATGACAATAATCTCATGCCAAGCCAGATCTTGCAAGAAAGCCCTGTCCCTCCACTCCGCAGCCTTATTGGGCTTGTGAAAATATACCCCAAAAAATGCATGTGCCGCTACCGGCACCCTGTTGCTACTACCCCCCCCCATGCCACTAACCCCCCTTCCTTGCTCCGGTGCGCTCCTCCAGCTCCGGTCATGTGTTCGGCGGCTTCCTGCACTGTGACCAGTGGCAGATTTTGCCCCACATAAAATCCGCCACTTCAGCACAAAGTCTGTGAAGCCAGATGCAATCCGTGAGACTGCAGTGGCTTCACTGAGACTGGAAGAGATTTCCTATTGGAAGTCCTACCTGCCAGTCAGAGACACTACAGGCAGTCCCATTGGGAGGTGTTTCCTCCCTCTGGGACTGCCAGAGCGGACTGCGATTAGTAGAGGGCTGGCTTCCTGTAGGAAGCCACTCTCTGTCTTTCAGGAGCCCTGTAAGGCTTCAACAGACAGCAGCCGATGATTTTTTACATCGTTTTCATTTTTTTTTTTTTTTTTAAAGTACTGTATCTGTTACTGTAGTAAATGTGGAATTTAGAGCCTGAAACCGAACATCGACCAAACATTGACGTAGATCAATTTTTGGTAAATATACCACATAATACCACATTTACTAATATATGATTTTTGACATATTTATTAAACAGGATTTCATAAATCATCTGTTAATAAATGTGTGATTTAGGTGTCTATTTACTAAGTCTTGGATGGAGATAAAGTGAACAGAGATAAAGTACCAGCCAACCAGCTCCTAACTGTCATTTTTCAAACATAGCCTGTGACATGCCAGGTAGTTGCTGATTGGCTGGTACTTTATCTCCAAGCACTTTATCTCCAGCCAAGGCTTAGTAAATAGAGCCCTTAGATCCTAAAACACAAAATCAATCAAAAATCAACACAACATCGACCAAAACTCGATCAACATCGACCCAAATCGACTTTTGCTAAATATACCCCACATACCTGATCACACTGGCTGGGTGTTTTATCATAGGGGTTACGGCAGTATTTTTTACATTTTTATTTCTAGTAAATTTGGTCAGATTGCATTTCCAATCACAAGTATTGGAAATACAGTCTGCTTACTAAAAAAAAAAAATGTTTCACAAAAATTGCTCCAAAAGCCCTTGGATGCATACAGGTGATACTAACATAGTGTGAAAAGGGTGTGAAAACACCCTTTTCATAATATTTTAGAAAAATAAAATAACACCCTAAACAGAGTCAGCATAACAGGATTAATAAAACATTAAACCAATCTAAAATTTAAATACAGGAGGCCCACAAATATATCATACCAGGGAAATATATGTATTGAGCCTCCTGCTTGAAAAAGTTTACAAACCCCACCCCATAAAAGTTAGAAATAAAAAACAAGAACTTTGCAACATCATCTCCGTTTGTTCCATTTAGGGACACATAGGGGTATATTTACTAAAGTGCAGGTTTATAGAAGTGGAAATGTTGCCCATAGCATATCGTATTCTACTTATCATTTATATAGCACCTTCTAGAAGATAATAGCAACTTCTCCACTGGCTCACTTCTCCACACTTTTCACTGCTTTATGAATAGCCTCCTATATTCTATCTGTACATAATTACTTAAAGCCACTATAATAGTGATTCCTAAGCATTGCTCGATTGTCATTTGTTCTCATCCATTAACAGATTTTAATTCCAACCAGCTAGATCTGGCAGATTTTCTGTCAGATAACTTTACAGTGTGTACCTAGGGGGTCATTCCGAGTTGATCATAGCTGTGTTAAATTTAGCACAGCTACGATCATCTTTCCTGACATGTGGGGGGATGCCCATCACAGGGCTAGTCCGCCCTGCATGTCAGTCCGCCCCCTCACCCCCCCCCCCCCGCACAATTACAGAAGCTTCGCACAGCGGCGATGCTTTTGTACTTGTGGATCAACTCCCAGCCAGCGCAGCTCCTGTGGCTGGCTGGGAGATGGTCATCACTGCCCCTGGTCGCAGCGGCTTTGTGTGATGTCACGCAGCCGCTGCGGTCCTCCCCCCACATGGTCTGGCCATGCCTGCATTGGCCGGACTGCGCCCCCATATCGGCGGCCAAACGCCGCTGTGCCACCCCCTCCCACCCAGCGACCGCCTCTGCCTGTCAATCAGGCAGAGGCGATCGCTAGGGAAGGACGGCTTTCGGCCATCCTGCATGCGCAGGCGCACTGCGGCACTGGCGCATGCACATTTCCGACCCGATCGCTGCACTGCGAACAACTGCAGCGAGCGATCGGGTCGGAATGACCCCCATAGCCCTAAACAAAGGACCCATCCCAGTGTTCTTACTATAGGACTACCTATTTGTTACTTTTTCCCCCAAACTCATTGCTAACCACTTTAAGATGTTTCTCCCAGTCTGGTCCTTAGTGATCAGGTTAGATTTGTATCTGCACAGGAAGCAAGAGATTATTTACTTAATCCATCAGAAGAAAAGGGATTCTCTTCTTTTATCTACAGATGCAGAAAAAGTATTTAATATGATCAATTAAAATAGTCTCCTTGAACACATGGGTTTGGATCCTTCATAGAAGCCCATCTTTATAGCCCTCATCTAAGAATCAGCAAGTCATTCTTGGAATCTTTTCATTTTACAAACTGATTCAGACTTGGGCACCATTTCCCAATCAGTGTTTGTGCTGTGTATGGAAGAGCTGTCGAGAGGCATTAGAGTTAATCCATACTTGCCTACTCTCCCTGAATGGCTGGAAGGCTCATGAAAATCGGGTGACCCTCCCGGCCCCCCTGGAAGAAAAGGCAAGTCTCACGATTTCTGTGGAACCCCTTGCCCGGCAGCCCACATAGTGAGTAAAGTTGGCGGTCCGGTAAGTCGATGACGCGATACTTATTGAATCACGTCATCATAGCCATGCCCCCTGCAGTATAATGCCGGTAATATCGGCATTACAGAGGGGGCGTGGTTTAAATGACGTGACAAGACAACCACGCCCCGTACCGCCTCCACCCTACCCCATTCTGCATCCATCCCGCTTCTCTGCTCATCATTGCCTTTCCCCGCCCCCCCTGCTGAACCGACCTGGCTGCTCTCTCCCGGAGGGAGTAGCCAGACAGTCGGTAAGTATGAGTTATTTTATATATATATAAATGCAATATATAAATGCAAAAGCCCTCACTCACAGAGGGAGGGATGTATTAACATACATCGCCACCCCTCGCCCGCCCATCGCAGCGATGTTGATCGCATATGTACAAACATATGCAATCAGCATTGCAATGCGGTGATGGAGGCCCCTGCGATACCTGTGAGGTACCTCCGTCACCTCCCCCCACACCGGGAAGCAGCAGCAGGCTGTCCCCAGCGCCTCCTCCTCCCCCCTGCAGCCGGAAGGACCTCCGTCTGGGTTGCTAGGGGGAGGAGGAGTTTACCTTCCAGGTCCAGGATTTCTGGAGGAAGATATGCCGGGGGGTAGGGGGGTCGGCATCTGCGATGGGGGGCGGGAGGGCGGAGGCTGGCGCTAAGAAGCCCATAGGCTTCTATAGGGTATCGCCATCCAAAGCTGGCAATTCCCTGGGTGTCAAAAACCCGGCGTCTGAGTCCTAGTACATTTGAAAAAGCGGTAAAATACCCCAAAATGGGGGTTTTACTGCATTTTTCCTTTAGTACATCCCGCCCTTAGTATATCACGCGCTTAGTGATTAGAGAGTAAGGGTGGCATGTACTAAGGGAAAAATGTGGTAAAACCCCCAAATCGGGGGTTTTACCACATTTTCAAACTTACTAAGACCTGGATGCTGGGTTTTTTCCACCCACAGTATCACCATCTTTGTATGGTGATACCCTATGGAAGCCTATGGGCTTCTTATCGCCAGCTGCCGCAACACGCCACCTCAGTTGAACCCCCGGCATACCTTGCTTCAGGAAGCCTGGATCCGGAAGGTAAACTTCTCCTCCCCCTAGCAACCCAGACGGAGGTCCTTCCGATGGCCGGGGGGAGGAGGAGGTGCCAGGGACAGTCTGCTTCTGCTTCCCGGCATGGGGGGAGTGTGGAGAGCCCAGGGAGGTGACGGAGACCCCCTGCACACCACCTCACAGGTATCACGGAGGGCCTCCGTCACCGCATTGCTGTTAGTATATATGCAATCAACATCGTTGCAATGGGCGGCCAGACGCGGCAATGTATGTTAATACATCCTGCCCTCTTACTTCCCGATATGTTAGGAAGATGAAATTTAACATAGGTATTCTTCAGGTGAGAAATAGGAAAATTACATAATAGGAATTTTAAAAACTTCCCCTATAGGGATGAAAAGGGGTTGAAATAATGATCTCATTACCAATGCATGTCTTGTGTTGCATGAAAGATAACGCCCAAATGGACAATCACATCAAAATTCGGATTGCACCTCCAGTGTGTAGAATTTGCTAAACTGCAAAAATGTGAAAGCCATCACTCACTCACTCACTCACTCACTCACTGACTGACTCATCAGTAATTCTCTTACTTCCCAATGTGTTAGGAAGATTAAATTTAACAAAGGTATTCTGCAGGTGGAAAAGAGGAAAACTACGTAATTGGAATTTTAATAAACCTCCCTTAAGGGGATGAAAAGGGGACTGACATAATGACGTCATTACTGATGTGTGGCTTCCTTTGCATGAACGATAACACCCAAACGAACAATTGGATCAAAATTTGGATTGCACCTCCAGTGTGTAGATTTTAATAAACTACAATTATAGTCCTGTCACTTTTTACCATATCTGCTAAGGAGCTCCTTGGGTAATGCCAAGAACCATAGATTAATATATAGTTACATTAAAACGTCTCAAATTGACATCTCTATAGATTTACCAAATTTTTAACACTCATTTATATTTACAATCGTGAAAATCAGAAACTCCCATGCGAATAACGGATAGAACAGTTAGTACAGATATAAACTGCATTTTAGTGGAAGGTGAAGACTATAGATAAGACCTGTTTGCTGATGATTTACATGCATACATCACAAATCCTGTTGTTTCACTCACAAGTCAATTTCAAATGTTTAGAAATTTGTACAACTTCAAAATGTATTGCTCTACATGGTGTCTTTAAACCTAGTGACTGCAATACAGACAATAAATGGGATTAAAGAAAGTATTAAATTTTTAATGGCACCCCTCTTAAATTAAATATTTGAGAATAACTTTTACTGAAGATAACACTGGGATTTATAGTAATTCTACCTCCCTCACAATTTCAAAAAAATACTCTCAAAAAAATTATCCCTACTTTCATGGGTAGGGAAGATAAATATTATTATTATTAAATCCCCACACAAAATCCTACTTTTGCCTCAAACACTGCTATAGTAATACATGTCCTGACACCTTAGTTTAAAAATATACAGAACACTATAAAATCATTTGTGTGGGTTGTATGGACATCTTGATCTAAGCATGAGATTTTGTGTACACAGAAACTGAATGTGGGCCTACAACTTCCAGTTCTTCTCAGTTGTGTAGCTGAGTGGTCTTATTTATACAGTAATAAACAATGGAAGCCTGTCACCCAACCTCCCTTAAATAGGGTGGCTACATAGATAGGTTAACACCCTACATTTAGCCCAACACTAATGTGTTGCTGGAAATTGAAAAATTTCAATCTAAGGACACCTAGAACTTCTCCTCTCACATCATTGGATATTTAGCCATATTTTCAGATTAGGGGGTCTATAAATGGAGCAGTGAAAACAGTCAAGAAACAGACCAGTGGAGAAGTTTGCCCATTGCATCTCCCTTACATTTTACGAACTGTACTTGATAAAGGCCTCCTTCAAAGCTGATTGGTTGCCATGGGCAACTTCTCCACTGGTCCTTTTCTCTACTCTTTTCATGAATAGACCAGTTGGTGTTTTCCAACAGTTAGGAATGGTTCTAGAGAAAGAACAATGTTGTCTATTTTACACTATCCGAGTTTACTTCAAAATGAATTATTGTACATGGTGTCGAGAATGGCCGTATTTTAAAGTGTCAATTATTTACAAGGCAAAACCAGGTCTGGGAAACTCGGACCCTATTACATATACTCCATGGATCCGCAAGCGGTCAGTTCTCAAATCTCCTTGTAGGACTTGTGTTTGAGTACTCTAGGCAACATACTGTATTTCCTGGTCTCTCAGATGGAGATGCCATTAGGCCTCTGGTAGTCCCATTCACAAGTGGTGATGAAGCACAAAATTTCTGATGTTCTGGGATGAAATTTAAGCACATCCCAAAGTAAACCACATGTTAAAAAGGATACAGGTACTTATTTGTGACAAGAAAAATCACTACTCACTACTTTACAGTAAACTTGATAAATAAATTATAAAATAAAATGGCTTCACCAAGGGCCTGATTCAGAGATGGCCGGTATTACAAAGAAGCTGTGTCTGTGAATGCAGCGGCTGGGCTAACATAGGCAAAAGCAGCATGAGGTGCCTGTAGTAGAAAGACACCAACTACTGTACATTCTTTTCTGATCTTCTTCTGTGTCTCAGGACACAGCATGGGATCATCTGTGTGAACATCGGTCATCGCAGTGAACCCCAGGTTACTCAGGATGACCATTTTATTTACACTGCCAGAGCCACTGAAGCTGTGTCGGAAGACACAGACCCTGGCCTCGGCATGCCTATAAAATAGGGGGCTGACACGACCCATTTTGTAGCATGCTCCCCATCGCCATCCTCTCCCGTTACCCAAAAAGCGACAGACCATCGGTCACCTGATGTCTGCAAAGGCACTGCGTCTGACAAGGCAGGAACCAACCTGCATGCACAGAACAGTTCAACAGTCAATGGGTTTGTGTACATCTCTGTATTAGGCCCCCAAGGCAATTTACACCTAGGGATATTCCCTGACCCTTCCCCCCTATGTCCCCTTCCATACTCACCCCATTTTATTTCATTAATATAATGGTTGTACTGTACTTTGTTATACAGTTATTGGGGGTCATTCCGAGTTGATCGCTAGCTGCATTTGTTTACAGCTCAACGATCAGGCTAAAAAATGGCAGTTCTGTGCATGCGTATGCGGCGCAATGCACACGCGTGACCTACGGGCACAACGAATGATGTAGTTTTGCACAGGGTCTAGTGATGCATTTCAGTCGCACTGGTTGCCACAGAGTGATTGACATGAAGTGGGCCTTTCTGTGTGGCAACTGACCATTTTCAGGGAGTGTTCGGAAAAACGCAGGCGTGCCAGAAAAAACGCAGGCGTGGCTGGGTGAACACTGGGCGGGTGTGTGACATCAAATCCGGAACTGAATAGGCTGAAGTGATCGCAAGCGCTGAGTAGGTTTTGAGCTACTCTGAAACAACACAAATTTTCTTTGCATGCTAAGCTAAAATACACTCCCAGTGGGCGGCGGCATAGCGTTTGCACGGCTGCTAAAAACTGCCAGCGAGCGATCAACTCGGAATGACCCCCATTATCCCTTCTTTATGTTATATAAGAAAAAAAACACTAAAAATATGTGCATTCATTCACAGGTAGGCGTATGATGTTGCAGAATAGGGATGTGAGTCGCAGCTTGCAAATTATTAAACTGTATTCCTAAAATGTAAACATTATTGAACCACTGTCCCAAGTTATCAGCACTGTGATTGGTAGAATTGCTTCTTCTTTGTAAGTGATCTCCAGGAGCCAATAAGCATTACTTGAACATGAGTTGACTTTTAATGATCAATTCAGGAAATTCAGCAACATTACCACCAATCAAAAGATGCTGGCTGCATTTCCCTTGTCCCCAACAGCCAGCTATAGTAGGGAAATGTTTCTAAAATCTGAAATTGTATCCTGCACCAGACTAGTGTTCAGTATTCAATATTAATAATTTAGCAAAGAACCAGCCATTGTTAATCCAATAGTAGATCCTATATGTTCATTAATAAGGCTGGAGGTGCTCCAGGAATTATGAGAACTACACATACATACAGGGGCGGATCCAGAAAAAAATTACAGGGGGGGGGGGGGGCACCATAAGGGGCGTGGCTTCGTTGGAATGGGCGTGGCTTCATTGGAATGGGCGTGGTATTGCAGGAAAAGACTACCTTATACCCCAGTTTTGCAACCTGCACGCCCAGACGTTGGCCACCACAGGAATGCCCCTTACATTATTTGTCATTTTTCCTCCTTATAGTAATGCCCAGTATACATTATGCCACATACTGCAATGGCCCTTAGACATTATGCCACACACAATAATGCACATGACACAGTATGCACACACCGTAATGCCCCTGACACATTATGCCACACACCGTAATGCCCCCGACACATTATGCCACACACTATAATGCCTGTGACACATTATGACAGGAATTGCAATGCCCGTTATACATTATGCTACACACTGCACTGCCCCTGATACATTATAGCACATACAATGTCTGTGACACATTATGACACACACTGCAATGTCCGTGATACATTATACCACACACTGCAATGACCGATACATTATAGCACATACAATGCCTGTGACACATTATGCCACACACTGCAATGACCTTGAGACATTATACCACAATGCCCGTGATATAGTATACCATACACCGTAATGCCTGTGACACATACCGCAATGCCCGTTATACCCTATGCCACACACCGCAATGCCGTTATATATTATGCCACACTGCAATGACCCTGAGACATTATACCACATACCACAATGCCCGTGATATAGTATACCACACACCGTAATGCCTGACACATTATGACACACACCGCAATGTCCATGATACATTATGCCACACACTGCAATGACCCTGAGACATTATACCACATATCACAATGCCCGCGATATAGTATACCATACACCGTAATGCCTGTGACACATTATGACACACACCGCAATGTCCGTGATACATTATGCCACACACCGTAATGCCTATTACACATTAAGTCCTACAGTAAGGCTTCTAATTACTTTTCAAATACCTGCTCGTTGTCAGGGGTTTCATGCACTGGGTGTCATGCTCGTTGCCAGGGGTTTCATGCTCTTGGTTCCATGCACGGTGCCCTGGGTTTTCATGCTCAGTGTGTCATGCTCGTTGCCAGGGGTTTCATGCACTGGGTGTCATGCTCGTTGCCAGGGGTTTCATGCACTGGGTGTCATGCTCGTTGCCAGGGGTTTCATGCACTGGGTGTCATGCTCGTTGCTAGGAGGTAGTCCTTGTTGCTAGGGCTGTGCTCCCAGTGCCACATATGTCCCCAGTGCCAGATATTCCCCCACGGTGCCAGGTATTCACATGCCCCCAGTGCCAAATATAGCCCCCCCCATGTGCCAGGTACACATATACCCCCCCAGTGCCACATATGCCCCCAGTGCAAGATATTCCCCGACAGTGCCACATATGCCCCCAGTGCCAGATATCCCCCCCCAGTGCTATATATGCCCCCAGTGCCACATATGCCCCAGTGCCAGATATTCCCCCCCAGTGCCAGATATTCCCCCCCCAGTGCCACATATGCCCCCAGTGCCAGATATTCCCCCCCAGTGCCATATATGCCCCCAGTGCCATATATTCCGCCAAGTGCCATATATGTCCCCAGTGCCAGATATTCTCCCCCCCCCTCCCTGCCAAATTCCCCCCCAGTGCCAGATATGCCCCCTCAGTGCGTCCCCCCCGCTTCCTCCGCCGCCGCCGCTCCCCCCGCTCCCCTGCTGTTAGGAGGGACACGGAGGGCACAGTGCACGCCTCCCTGTGTCCCTCCTGTGTCTCCGGCTGCCGCGGGTCACTCTAATAAAGGAAGTGCTCACAAACGGCACTTCCTTTATGAGACCCGCGGCCGCCGGAGACCCAGGAGGGACACAGGGAGGCGTGCACTGTGCCCTCCGTGTCCCTCCTAACAGCAGGGGAGGAAACGAGACCGCAGACTGACATGCGGACGCTCGTCCGCATGTCAGTCTGCACTAAATCAGTGGCGCCCCCGCAGCCCCTCGCCCCAAGCCACCGCGAGGGCTGCGGCGTGCGCACAAAATAAAATAAAAATACAAAAATCCACTAAAAATGACAGGGGGGGCACGTGCCTTGGTGCCCCCCCCCCTAAATCCGCCACTGCATACATAGGATTTTGGGGGCTTACCCCAAAGAAAATTCCTTTTAAGAGCACTCTTTTATACTGTGTATAATTTGTATGATAAGATATGATGTGTAATATTAAAACATAACCTTTATTTCTTTCCTATATAATATAAAAGGTGAAGAAAAGACAATAATGGGGATATGTACAAAAAAAGCTTTTGTTGCTTTTAATTGTAAAAATGAAACTGTCACCCCTATGAAAAAATAAAAATAATAATTTTTGGGATAGAAACGAATTAGTTCCTAATCCTAGCAGTGCTAGCTTGTCACATGCTCACACAATCCTATGGGCAGATGATTAATGGCTCACAATTCCAGGATCTGTGAATAATTCCTGGCAGAGTTACTCCATCACGTGCCCATGTATTCATATATGCACGTGTTTGGGCTCACAACTTGAGGGTTCGCACTTGTGAATTCCCATATAGGGGTATATGCAATTAGCGGCGAATCGCGGCAAATTTTTGCCCGTTTTTTAATTCGACACAATTCGACCGTTGAATTCCGGCAAGTGGGTGCCGAAATTTACCATATTCAATAAAAAACGGATTCGACAGTCCCGCTGTCGAAAAACGGCCGATTTGACGGATTTTGATCCGATTTTTAAAAAACGGGAAAAAACTGTAAAAAACCCGGAAAAAAAATTGCGTGGGGTCCCCCCTCCAAAGCATAACCAGCCTCGGGCTCTTCGAGCCGGTCCTGGTTCTAAAAATCCGGGGGGGAAAAATGACAGAGGATCCCCGTATTTTTAAAACCAGCACCGGGCTCTGCGCCTGGTGCTGGTGCAAAAAATACGGGGGACAAAAAGAGTAGGGGTCCCCCGTATTTTTTACACCAGCATCGGGCTCCACTAGCTGGACAGATAATGCCACAGCCGGGGGTCACTTTTATACAGCGCCCTGCGGCCATGGCATTAAATATCCAACTAGTCACCCCTGGCCGGGGTACCCTGGGGGAGTGGGGAACCCTTCAATCAAGGGGTCCCCCCCCAGCCACCCAAGAGCCAGGGGTGAAGCCCGAGGCTGTCCCCGCATCCAAGGGCTGCGGATGGGGGGCTGATAGCCTTGAGAAATTTGAAAGAATATTGTTTTTTCCAGTAGTACTTCAAGTCCCAACAAGCCTCCCCCGCAAGCTGGTACTTGGAGAACCACAAGTACCAGCATGCGGGAGAAAAATGGGCCCACTGGTACCTGTAGTTCTACTGGAAAAAAAATCCAAATAAAAACAGGAGGCACACACCGTGAAAGTAAAACTTTATTTCATACATGCCGACACATACATACTTACCTATGTTGACCCGCCGACTGCCACGCCCCCCTCGTCACTGAAGAATCCGGGGTACCTGTGAAAAAAATTATACTCACCTCAATCCAGTGTCTGGATCTTTTAAAATAATCCTCGTACTTGGCACAAAAAAAAACCGAACACCCGAACCAAACGGACTGAAAGGGGTCCCATGTTTACACATGGAACCCCTTTCCACGAATGCAGAGACCCCCCCGTGACTGCTGTCACAGAAAGGTCTCTTCAGCCAATCAGCGAGCGCAACGTCCAGGCACTCTGCTGATTGGCTACGCGCGTCTGAGCTGTCAGACAGCGCATCGCAAAGCCTCTCCATTATATTCAATGGTAGGAAATTTGCGTCAGCGGTGAGGTCAACGGTAACCCCACCGCTACCCGCAAAGTTCCCACCATTGAAACTAATGGAGGGAGCTGTGCGATGCGCTGTCTGACAGCAGACGCGCATACAGCCAATCAGGTGAGTGCCACGAAGTAGCGCTTCCTGATTGGCTGAAGGTACCTTCTGTGACAGCAGTCACGTGGGGTCCCGGCATTCGTGGAAAGGGGTCCCATGTGTACGTGGATTATAACCTGGACACTGGATCAGGTGAGTATAATTTTATTCACAGGTACACGTGGATTCTACTTGGACAAGTGGACAGAGGTCGGCGTGTGAACATAGGTAAGTATGTGTGTGTCGACATGTGTGTAATAAAGTTTTACTATCACGGTGTGCGTGTCCTGTTTTTATTTGGGTATTTTTTTCCCAGTAGAACTACAGGTACCAGCGGGTCCATTTTTCTCCCGCATGCTGGTACTTGTGGTTCTCCAAGTACCAGCTTGCGGGGGAGGCTTGCTGGGACTTGTAGTACTACTGGAAAAAACAATATTCTTTCAAATTTCTCAAGGCTATCAGCCCCCCATCCGCAGCCCTTGGATGGGGGGACAGCCTCGGGCTTCACCCCTGGCTCTTGGGTGGCTGGGGGGGACCCCTTGATTGAAGGGTTCCCCACTCCACCAGGGTACCCCGGCCAGGGGTGACTAGTTGGATATTTAATGCCATGGCCGCAGGGCGCTGTATAAAAGTGACCCCCGGCTGTGGCATTATCTGTCCAGCTAGTGGAGCCCGATGCTGGTGTAAAAAATACGGGGGACCCCTACGCTTTTTGTCCCCCGTATTTTTTGCACCAGCACCAGGCACAGAGCCCGGTGCTGGTTTTAAAAATTCGGGGGATCCCCTGTCATTTCCCCCCCCGGATTTTTAGAACCAGGACCGGCTCGAAGAGCCCGAGGCTGGTTATGCTTTGGAGGGGGGACCCCACGCCATTTTTTTTCGGGATTTTACCATTCCATTTAAAAAAATATATATATATATTTTTAAAAATATATAAATAATACTTGTGCCTCCAAAATAGACAAACCAATTACCTAATCCCTTCTAATATAAATAGATATGCTATTACCAATAAAAAAAACACCAAAAAAAACATGTTTTAATTTTTTTTATTAGATTCCCCCACCAAAGTGTGGCGGATTGAAAATGACGAATTTACTGTCTGAAAGCACTGTTGTCGAATTTCCAAACTTCAATTGAATATACTTTTGTTGAATTGACGCATTTGTACCATTGCAGAAATGTCGAATTTGAAAAATGTCGAATTTCAAAAAGTCGAATTTTGAAAGTCCGTTTTTTTGACGGAAAGTACTGAATTACATTGTCGATTTTTTTTTATGGCGAAAAAGTCCAGTTTTTCGACATTTTCGGGAATTCGACCGCAATTGCATATACCCCATAGTGTATACTGTAATTCTAACAAATAGTGGTTCAATATGGCTATAGCCATATGAAGTTACTTCCTTCCAACACTATACTATATGTGCCAAACATTTGTCACAAGGGTGCAATGCTGTATATCCTCAAAAAATGATAAAAATAAATAAATTTCCCTCTCCTATTTACATAAGTTTGCGAATAATCAGTATCCCTCTATAAAGTCTGTGTTGATACATTGAATGGTTTGTGGTTTCTGTTTATAACCACTGAACCAATTCTGCAACACTGTTACAATGTAGCTGTATCTCTGCCACTGTAATATAAAGCAGTATTCCTTAGGAAAATAAAGACATAATTTCTCTCTATGATTTGTTTCCTTGTATATATTATTAATTGTATCTCACGAACCTCAAAATTTGTACTCATAAGAACTTTGTTACCCACATGTTTATCATATAGATATATTTATCAATAGTAATAGTAGGGAAATGATCAGATAGAAGTTTGCAGTCCTTTATGATCCACAATCTTAGTTTGTTCTATATATTGTCACCTAGGAAGAGCAGAGTTGATAAGGAGAAAATGAATCTCCTATCTACTTGTAACCAGATGTTTAGTGAATGCTCAAACATGACCTGCACAAGTGAGGGACAAGATCAGCTGTTCCCAAGCCTTCTCTTACATGCTCCTACGCACATGACCAGCTATCGCAGAATGCAGAATGCGAGAAAAAAAAGCAGGATTTTTTTTTTTTACTTATAGTTGCTGAAATACTGCATGTAACATATTAGTCAGTAAGCAGAACTGGCCAGCAAACAATTTAAATGTAGGCATTCATCATCATCATAAAGATTATTTTAAAAAGTGCCACAAACTCTGTGGCACCAGTCAGTTACACATCATAAAAGAGGCTGCGTAGGCAGAGAGCTACCTTAAACATGCTTTTGCATGTTTGCGTAGGGAACTTAATCTGGCATGTGGACTTGCCCCGTGCTGGGCGTCCCCCCGCATATCAGAGTATTGGATCGTAGATGTGTGTTTTTTCACACATCTTTAACCCATGTTGAACAAGTCCGCCTCGCATGCTAGATCCTGTTTAGAGTAGCCCCGCAAATGGATGTTTAGGGTAGCCCTGCAAACGGTCTGGACATGCCTGCATTGTCCGGACCGCACCCCGAAAGCGCTCCCATGAGGACCCCTCCCTGCCCCACGAACGCCTCTGCCTGTCAATCAGGCAGAGGCGTTCGCAGATGTGAGATGCCGTCATATCTCACAGTGTGTGTGGGACTTCAGCATGCGAACTCTGCCGCAGCAAGTACTGTGACGTACGAAGTACTGTGAAAACGGTCAGAACACCAGCAACTCACTGTGGCATCTAGCTTTTGTTATGGGAACAATAGAAGCTGTGATTAAAGTGAGGCTATTGTATCAACAATCCATCATGGGAATGCTAAGTGAAGAACTGGGCTTAAACACACAAGTAGTTTATAACAGGTAGAAGCACTTGTGCTGTAACTTACTTCATAAATTCAGGTACAAGCAAGTAAAAATGACAAAAGTTTGGAAAGTCATGTGATTTAGGAGCTATGTGTAAGACAGCTCTATGCAGTCATCTAATCTTGTGATTTATACCCCTATTCAGAGGTTAAAGTGAGCCGGAACGGGGCGGAACTGCGTTCCGTCAGTTCCAATTGGAGACGGACCGCAGTTCTGCCTCCTCCGGCTTACCTAACCCAGAACGTGAGCCCGGAGCCGCATGGGGATACCAGGCGCCCGCTGAAGTTGTGTTACCAGCGAGCGCTGGCAACTTCTCCTAAGCGGCAGCTGGAGCTCACTCCTGAGTTTCAGCTTCCGGATGTGTGCGGCGCTATGATCCGAGGAGCGGGTGGCCAGGCGGAGGTCAGTGGTCCGGAAGCAGAAGTGGGGCTGGTGAGTATTGTGTGTTTTTGTGTTTTTTTTTTGTGTGTGAAGCGGCAATACTAGGGGGCATCTGTACTGTGGGCAGCTCTACCTGGGGCATCTGTACTGGGGGCAGCTATACTGGGGGCAGCTCTACCTGTGGCATCTGTACTGAGAGCAGCTCTACAGGGTGCATCTGTACTAGGGGCAGCTTTACTGGGGGCAGCTATAACTGGGGCATCTGTGCTGGGGGCAGCTCTACCTGGGGCATCTGTACTGGGGGCATCTGTACTGGGGGCAGCTCTACCTGGGGCATCTGTACTGGGGGCAGCTATACTGGGGGCAGCTCTACCTGTGGCATCTGTACTGAGAGCAGCTTTATAGGGTGCATCTGTACTAGGGGCAGCTATAACTGGGGCATCTGTGCTGGGGGCAGCTCTACCTGGGGCATCTGTACTGGGGGCATCTGTAATGGGGGCAGCTCTACCTGGGGCATCTGTACTGGGGGCAGCTCTACCTGGGGAATCTGTACTAGGGCAGCTCTACCTGGGGCATCTGTATTGGGGTCAGCACTACTGGGGGCAGCTCTACCTGAAGCATCTATACTGGGGACAGTTCTACTGGGGGCAGTTCTACCGGGGGCATCTGTGCCGGGGCATCTCTACTGGGAGCATCTGTACTGACAGTGCGGCATCTCTGCAGAGGAGCGGGCGGGCAGGTGGAGGTCAGCGCTCCGGAAGCAGGAGCGGGGCTAGTGAGTATTGTGTGTTTTGTTTTGTTGTTTGTGTCTGTGAAGCGGCGCTACTAGGGGGCATCTGTACTGGGGGCAGCGCTACCTGGGGCATCTGTACTGGGTGCAGCTATACTGGGGGCAGCTCTACCTGTGGCATCTGTACTGGGGGCAGCTCTACAGGGGCTGCTCTACAGGGTGCATCTGTACTGGAGGCAGCTACACCTGGGGCATCTGTACTGGGGGCAGCTGTACCTGGGACATTTGTACTGGGGGCAGCACTACAGGGGGCAGCTGTACCTGGGGCATCTGTACTAGGGGCAGCTCTACTTGGGGCAGCTCCACTGGGGACAGCTCTACCTGGGGCACCTGTACTGGGGGCAGCTCTACTGGGGGCAGCTCTGCCCTGGGCATCTGTACTGGGGTCAGCTCTACTGGGGGCATCTGTACTGGGGGCAGCTCTACCTGGAACATCTGTACTGGGGTGCAGCTCTACTGGGGGCATCTGTACTGTGGGCAGTTCTACCAGGGGCATCTGTACCAAGGGCATCTCTACTGGGGGCATCTGTACTGATAGTGGGGCATCTCTACAGGGGGCATCTGTACTGGCAGTGGGGCATCTCTACAGAGGAGCAGGCGGGCAGGCAGAGGTCAACGGTCCAGAAGCAGGATCGGGGCTGGTGAGTATTGTGTGTTTGTTTTTTTTTAGTGTGTGAAGTGGCGCTACTAGGGGGCATCTGTACTGGGGGCAGCTCTACTGGGGGCAACTCTACCTGGGACATCTGTACTGGGGGCAGCTCTACCTGTGCCATCTGTACTGGGGGCAGCTCTGCAGGGTACATCTGTACAAGGGGCAGCTCTACTGGGGGCGGCTATACCTGGGCAGCTGTACTGTGGGCAGCTCTACCTGGGGCATCTGTACTTGGGGGCAGCTCTACCTGGGGCATCTGTACTGGGGGCATCTGTACTGGGGGCAGCTCTACAGGGGGCATCTGTACTGGGGGGCAGCTCTACCTGGGGCATCTGTACTGGGGCATCTCTACCTGGGGCATCTGTACTGGGGGCAGCTCTTCTGGGAGCATCT
Source organism: Pseudophryne corroboree (assembly GCF_028390025.1). NCBI lineage: Eukaryota > Metazoa > Chordata > Amphibia > Anura > Myobatrachidae > Pseudophryne > Pseudophryne corroboree. Next base: position 185,015,235 of record NC_086444.1, on the reverse strand, counting down.
GTACTGGGGGCATCTGTACTGGGGGTCAGCTCTACCTGGGGCATCTGTACTGGGGGCAACTCTACCTGGGGAATCTGTACTGGGGCATCTCTACCTGGGGCATCTGAACTGGGGCAGCTCTACTGGGGGCATCTGTACTGGGGACAGGTTTACCTGGAGCATCTGTACTAGGGGCAGCTCTACTGGGGGCAGTTCTGCCTTAGGCATCTCTACTAGGGGCATTTGTCCTGGCAGTGGGGCATCTCTACAGGGGGCATCTGTACTGGCAGTGGGGCATCTCTACAGGGGGCATCTTTACTGGGGGCATCTCTACGGGGGGGCATTACTACTGTGGGCAATACTACTGTGGGCAATACTACATGGGGCATTAGCACTGGGGGCATATAGACTAGGGGCACTACTAATGAGGGCATTGCATAGGGGGCACTTACTAAGAGGCATCACTCCTGGGGACATACAGGGTGCTACTATTGTGGGCACTATATAAGGGGCACCAATACTATGGGCTCTACATAAGAGGCACTACAACTGTGGGCACTTCCAAGAGGCACTACAACTGTGGGCACTTCCACTACTACTGTGGGCATTGTATAAGGGGTGCTACTGCTGTGGTCATTATATGTATTAGGGGAGCTACAACTGTGGGCATTATGTGTATTAAGGGTGCTACTACTGTGGACTTTGTTTATAAGGGGCACTAATGTGTGTCATAACATGAATAAGGGACATTACTATGTGGTGTACTGTGAATAAGATTGTGCTACTGTGTGGCATTATTTGAATTGTGGACACTATTGGGTGACAACGTCCCTTGAGACTATGAGACTATGCCCTCTTTTTGCAGCACACGCAATCCAATTAGAACATGGGCGCTGGGGTGGGGGAGTTCCACCACCTCTCCAGGACCACTTTAAGCACTGCCCCTATTCCACCTAAAATTGACATGGGTGGTCATTCCGAGTTGTTCGCTCGCTAGCTGCTTTTAGCAGCATTGCAAACGCTAGGCCGCTGCCCTCTGGGAGTGTATCTTAGCTTAGCAGAATAGCGAATGAAAGAGTAGCAGAACTGCTACTAAATATTTTCTTGCCGTTTCTGAGAAGCTCCAGACCTACTCCTAGATTGCAATCAGCTCAGTCTGTTTAGTTCCTGGTTTGACGTCACAAACACGCCCTGCGTACGGCCAGCCACTCCCCCATTTCTCCAGACACTCCCGCGTTTTTCCCTGACACGCCTGCGTTTTTTAGCACACTCCCGGAAAACGCTCAGTTACCACCCAGAAACGCCCCTTTCCTGTCAATCATTCACCGATCAGCAGTGCGACTGAAAAGCGCCGCATGAACATCAGCAAATCTACTAAGTTTTGTGTTAAGTAACTTAGTGCATACGCTCTGCGTACCATGCGCATGCGCATTTAGCAACAAATCGCAGCATAGCAAAAATCGGCAACGAGCGAACAACTCGGAATGACCACCTTGGTTTCAAGCTGTGTCACAGCCGTGTCACAGCAGCTTAAAACCCTGGGGGTGATTCAGAACTCATCGTAGATGTGCTAAATGTAGTAGACCCCGGCCAGCGCAGCTCCTGCACACTGCCAGGGAGCTACTCATCGCTGCCTGGGTGGCTGCAGCTGCATGTGATGTCACGCAGCCGCCGTGGCCCGCCCCCCCAATGGTCCGGGCACGCCTGCGTTTCCTGGACAGCATCCCCTAAACGGCGACCAAAAGCCGCTGGACCGCCCCCCCCCCCCCCCCCCCGCCCAGCGACCGCCTCTGCCTGTCAATCAGGCAGATGTGATCGCAGGGCTAAGACAGTTTTCAGCTGTCTGCCATGCGCCAGTGTACTGCGGCACTGGCGCATGCGCACTTCAGACCTGATCGCTGCTGTGCGAACACGCACAGCAGCAATCAGGTCTGAATTAGTCCCCTTGTTCACACTGCGGGCTGCACCAAGGTAAGTGGTGGGTCTTCCCTCTGCCAGTGCTTGAAGATGATATCATCTGCAAGTGTCAGTGATCCGACTCTCCATAGGCTTTTAACTAGGGAGGCCAATCCCGGGATTTGGGATTAAGTTGGTGGTGGCACTGGCAGGCAGCAGCAGGACTCAATGGATGCACTTCACCCTCCTCCCGTCCCTGGGTCTGGTAAGTATGATTTTTTTTTTTTTACACAATGACTAGCATGGCTTATCACATTGGCAAGGTCCCTGCACAGTTTTGTCTACCTGAAGGCAGGGAAAACTGTGCAGGAGGCAGCAAATTCGACCACATCGCATTTCCCATTATAAGTATGGTAAACATGATTTGGTTACTAAAAAAAAGTGAATTACATGGTTTGGAGCAGTTTTTCACGAAAAATGCCCAAAAGCCCTTTAATACATTTCAGTGAAAATAAAATAATGTAAAAAGGGTGTGAAAACACCCTTTTTCAAATTATTTTAGTATAATACAGTATATGTTTATAAATTTGCTTAGTAGCCAATCAGCTACTGCAGGTATGTCCAAACTGCGGCCCTCCAGCTGTTGAGAAATTACACATCCCAGCATGCCCTGACACAGCTTTAGCATTCTCTGACAGCAAAACTGTGTCAGGGCATGCTGGGATATGTAGTTTCACAACAGCTGGAGGGCCGCAGTTTGGACATGCCTGAGCTACTAAGTGCCATTTTTTAGGCTGTGTTCGAAAAATGACAGTTACTGTAGAAGCTGATCTACAGTACTTTATCTCTCGCCTCTTTATCTCTTTATCTCTTTCCAAGCTTTGCTAAATCTCCCCCATTACAAGAAAAATATTTCCCTCTCTGTTTTTTTGTGAAGAATGAATAATACTGAACAGTCCTGTGCCTTTTATCTGTGAAGTCTGAGTTGGTGGAACCACCCATTATTGTGGTATGTTCCTGAACAATGGGGGTCATTCCGAGTTGATCGCTAGCTGCCATTGTTCGCTGCTTAGCGATCAGTGGAAAAAAACGGGTAATCTGTGCATGCATATGCACCGCAATGCACACGCGCGTCGAAGTCCATTGTGGTTTTGCACTGGTTCTAGCGACGATTCCAATCGCACAGCCGAACGCAAAGAGATTGACAGAAAGAGGGAATTTATGAGTGTCAACTGACCGTTTTCTTGGAGTACCATATACAAAGTTCAAGCCCTTCTCTACACACTCGGCGCAGCACACAGAAATACGTCCCTTAATTTCTTTATTTGGATGTCAGTCTTCCTTCTCGCACTTCTTCTAGTGGAAAGTCTCTGATCCGTAAGCTCCGAAAAAATATGAAAAACAAAAACAACCACCAATGTGTAGTTCCTTCTTATTTGCAAATAGTCTCTGTGTAAAAATGTCTCTATAGTAAGATCAAAGCTTCTGCGTACCAAGACTCTTATAAACAAATATCAATATATGGCTTAAAGGTATCTTTTATCCTCTTTTTCCTTTAAACTCGTGTTAACTTCACCACATAGTGTGACAACTTTAAAAACATGTTTGAGTAAAGGATAGTCCAGCTGGGAACGTACCCCAAAACTCACACAATAAGTGCAGACTGTAAACACATCTAGGTATCTTTGGGGTATAATGCACTGCGTACCCGAACTCACAATGTATGACGTGGGATATCTCTTATAAAGGTATCTTTCGAAGACAGTGATTCAGTGTTCCTTTCTCCACTCGGAAATCTTATGTGCTCAGTGTAAATATATAAAAAAAGAAAAAATACAATTTTTGTGCAGTATATTTTGGTAAGTTGATTTGAAGAAAATGATAAGTGCTCGAAAAGTATGTCCTTCACCACTTTCCTTTGTATGAAGGATTCACCGCGAGGTGTGAAGAAGAAAGAGACAAATTTGTCAAAAATAGAGGGAGTCAACTGGGATGCGTACCCCAAAACTCACACAGGAAATGCTGATTATAAACACATCTAGGTATCTTTAAATCAATTCATATGGCGTACCCGGACTCACACTGAAAACTATGTGATGATTCTCATAAAGGTATCTTTAGAGACCCAGTTCTTCTCATCCAATGGATCTTCAACCATTAATATAGTCGTTCAGGAAAAGAAAGAAAATGAAACAGGAAAGGAAAATGTGTAGTAGGTTCTAAAATCAAAGGGTGAACTTAATGATGTTGCTCAAACTGAAGCGTACCCCACTCACACTAATCGGAAGTGATATATACACAGCAAGGTATCTTTAGGTGTTCTTATGTTGAAAAAAATGCATTCAAACCGGAAATAAGTGCCCAGAAGAGAAGCTGGTCATAGGGGAATGTGTACCACAACACTCACAGGAACAGTGAAAGAATCAAGCATATCATGGTATCTTTAACATGTGTAGTTTCCACATATATCTCGTACCCCGACTCACACTCTATAGTGAAATGCTGCTCCTATCAAGGTATCTTTTCCAAATGGTCAGTGGAATGCCCCCTTCTCCAATTTATATCTCATGAAAGGCACCGTGTAGGGCATCCTCTAAAGGTTCTGACTGATGCTTCTGGTGTCCATAAAAGGAGACATATTTAAAGCTATCATCATTTATACAATGGCTTCTGCATGCTGAATGTCTCATGTAGGCTGTACCATCATACCAGCTACAATTATCCAAAGTCTGTCAACTATAGAAAGTACCAGGAAAGGGAGCCATGACCAGAGCGGCTGTGAAATCCTGTGTACCCTGGTGCTACAGAGGAGGCTTTGCCAAACATAGTAAGATTGTTAATTTCCAGTGGGAGCAACCAACCCCTTCACTGGATCTCCTTCCCCTACAGAATCCAGATTAAAGCTTTTTACCTGTACATTCAATGCACTTACTGTAATCGATCCTCCCCCTCCTGCATCTCCGACCTTACCTGAATCCACACTGCTTCCTGTCCTCCTCTTTGCTCTTCCTCTCACCGTAGCCTTGCCCACACACTGATTACCTACTCTCAGTCCTGTATTCCGTGCTATCTACCAGCTGGCTTTGTTTCAAAAGTTCCATCAAAAATGCTTCTGTTCTGTAGACCCCACCGGTCCTTCTAACACCCTAATCTCATGTGTTTGTCCTACCTTCTCATCTCTTCCCAGTAACCTGCTACTTATACAGTACTTCCCACCTCCAACTAGTGATGTGCACCGGAAATTTTTCGGGTTTTGTGTTTTGGTTTTGGGTTCGGTTCCGCGGCCGTGTTTTGGATTCGGACGCGTTTTGGCAAAACCTCACAGAAATTTTTTTGTCGGATTCGGGTGTGTTTTGGATTCGGGTGTTTTTTTCAAAAAACCCTAAAAAACAGCTTAAATCATAGAATTTGGGGGTCATTTTGATCCCATAGTATTATTAACCTCAATAACCATAATTTCCACTCATTTCCAGTCTATTCTGAACACCTCACAATATTATTTTTAGTCCTAAAATTTGCACCGAGGTCGCTGGATGGCTAAGCTAAGCGACACAAGTGGCCGACACAAACACCTGGCCCATCTAGGAGTGGCACTGCAGTGTCAGGCAGGATGGCACTTCAAAAAAATTGTCCCCAAACAGCACATGATGCAAAGAAAAAAAAAGGCGCACCAAGGTCGCTGTGTGACTAAGCTAAGTGACACAAGTGGCCGACACAAACACCTGGCCCATCTAGGAGTGGCACTGCAGTGTCACGCAGGATGGCCCTTCGAAAAAATACTCCCCAAAAATCACATGATGCAAAGAAAAAAAGAGGCGCAATGAGGTAGCTGTGTGACTAAGCTAAGCGACCCTAGTGGCCGACACAAACACCTGGCCCATCTAGGAGTGGCACTGCAGTGTCACGCAGGATGACCCTTCAAAAAAATACTCCCCAAACAGCACATGACGCAAAGAAAAAAAGAGGCGCAATGAAGTAGCTGTGTGACTAAGATAAGTGACCCAAGTGGCCGACACAAACACCTTGCCCATCTAGGAGTGGCACTGCAGTGTCAGACAGGATGGCACTTCAAAAAAATTGTCCCCAAACAGCACACGATGCAAAGAAAAATGAAAGAAAAAAGAGGTGCAAGATGGAATTGTCCTTGGGCCCTCCCACCCACCCTTATGTTGTATAAACAGAATATGCACACTTTAACGAACCCATCATTTCAGCGACAGGGTCTGCCACACGACTGTGACTGAAATGACTGGTTGGTTTGGGCCCCCACCAAAAAAGAAGCAATCAATCTCTCCTTGCTCAAACTGGCTCTACAGAGGCAAGATGTCCACCTCATCATCATCGTCCGATTCATCACCCCTTTCACTGTGTACATCCCCCTCCTCACAGATTATTAATTCATCCCCACTGAAATCCACCATCTCAGGTCCCCGTGCACTTTCTGGAGGCAATTGCTGCTGGTGAATGTCTCCACGGAGGAATTGATTATAATTCATTTTAATGAACATCATCTTCTCCACATTTTCTGGAAGTAACCTCGTACGCCGATTGCTGACAAGGTGAGCGGCGGCACTAAACACTCTTTCGGAGTACACACTGGAGGGAGGGCAACTTAGGTAGAATAAAGCCAGTTTCTGCAAGGGCCTCCAAATTGCCTCTTTTTCCTGCCAGTATACGTACGGACTGTCTGACGTGCCTACTTGGATGAGGTCACTCATATAATCCTCCACCATTCTTTCAATGGTGAGAGAATCATATGCAGTGACAGTAGACGACATGTCAGTAATCGTTGGCAGGTCCTTCAGTCCGGACCAGATGTCAGCACTCGCTCCAGACTGCCCTGCATCACCGCCAGCGGGTGGGCTCGGAATTCTTAGCCTTTTCCTCGCACCCCCAGTTGCGGGAGAATGTGAAGGAGGAGCTGTTGACGGGTCACGTTCCGCTTGACTTGACAATTTTCTCACCAGCAGGTCTTTGAACCCCTGCAGACTTGTGTCTGCCGGAAAGAGAGATACAACGTAGGTTTTAAATCTAGGATCGAGCACGGTGGCCAAAATGTAGTGCTCTGATTTTAACAGATTGACCACCCGTGAATCCTGGTTAAGCGAATGAAGGGCTCCATCCACAAGTCCCACATGCCTTGCAGAATCGCTCTGTTTTAGCTCCTCCTTCAATGTCTCCAGCTTCTTCTGCAAAAGCCTGATGAGGGGAATGACCAGACTCAGGCTGGCAGTGTCTGAACTGACTTCACGTGTGGCAAGTTCAAAGGGCAGCAGAACCTTGCACAACGTTGAAATCATTCTCCACTGCGCTTGAGACAGGTGCATTCCACCTCCTTTGCCTATATCGTGGCCAGATGTATATGCTTGAATGGCCTTTTGCTGCTCCTCCATCCTCTGAAGCATATAAAGGGTTGAATTCCACCTCGTTACCACCTCCTGCTTCAGATGATGGCAGGGCAGGTTCAGGTGTGTTTGGTGGTGCTCCAGTCTTCTGTACGCGGTGCCTGAACGCCGAAAGTGGCCCGCAATTCTTCGGGCCACCGACAGCATCTCTTGCACGCCCCTGTCATTTTTTAAATAATTCTGCACCACCAAATTCAAGGTATGTGCAAAACATGGGACGTGCTGGAATATGCCCAGATGTAATGCACGCACAATATTGCTGGCGTTGTCCGATGTCACAAATCCCCAGGAGAGTCCAATTGGGGTAAGCCATTCTGCAATGATCTTCCTCAGTTGCCGTAAGAGGTTTTCAGCTGTGTGCGTATTCTGGAAAGCGGTGATACAAAGCGTAGCGTGCCTAGCAACGAGTTGGCGTTTGCGAGATGCTGCTACTGGTGCCGCCGCTGCTGTTCCTGCAGCGGGAGGCAATACATCTACCCAGTGGGCTGTCACAGTCATATAGTCCTGAGTCTGCCCTGCTCCACTTGTCCACATGTCCGTGTTTAAGTGGACATTGGGTACAACTGCATTTTTTAGGACACTGGTGACTCTTTTTCTGAGGTCTGTGTACATTTTTGGTATCGCCTGCCTAGAGAAATGGAACCTAGATGGTATTTGGTACCGGGGACACAGTACCTCAATCAAGTCTATAGTTGGCTCTGAAGTAACGATGGATACCGGAACCACGTTTCTCACCGCCCAGGCTGCCAATGCCTCAGTTATACGCTATGCAGCTGGATGACTGCTGTGAAATGTCATCTTCCTCGGAAAGGACTGTTGGACAGTCAATTGCTTACTGGAAGTAGTTCAAGTGGTCTTTCGACTTCCCCTCTGGGATGCCGATCGACTCCCAGCAGCAACAACAGCAGCGCCAGCAGCAGTAGGCGTTACACTCAAGGATGCATCGGAGGAATCCCAGGCAGGAGAGGACTCGTCAGACTTGCCAGTGACATGGCCTGCAGGACTATTGGCTTTCCTGGGTAAGGAGGAAATTGACACTGAGGGAGTTGGTGGTGTGGTTTGCGGGAGCTTGGTTACAAGAGGAAGGGATTTAGTGGTCAGTGGACTGCTTCCGCTGTCACCCAAAGTTTTTGAACTTGTCACTGACTTATGATGAATGCGCTGCAGGTGACGTATAAGTGAGGATGTTCCGAGGTGGTTAACGTCCTTACCCCTACTTATTACAGCCTGACAAAGGCAACACACGGCTTGACACCTGTTGTCCGCATTTGTGTTGAAATAATTACACACCGAAGAGCTGATTTTTTTGTATTTTGACCAGGCATGTCAATGGCCATATTCGTCCCACGGACAACAGGTGTCTCCCCGGGTGCCTGACTTAAACAAACCACCTCACCATCAGAATCCTCCTTGTCAATTTCCTCCCCAGCGCCAGCAACACCCATATCCTCATCCTGGTGTACTTCAACACTGACATCTTCAATTTGACTATCAGGAACTGGACTGCGGGTGCTCCTTCCAGCACTTGCAGGGGGCGTGCAAATGGTGGAAGGCGCAAGCTCTTCCCGTCCAGTGTTGTGAAGGTCAGGCATCGCAACCGACACAATTGGACTCTCCTTGGGGATTTGTGATTTCGAAGAACACACAGTTCTTTGCTGTGCTTTTGCCAGCTTAAGTCTTTTCTTTTTTCTAGCGAGAGGATGAGTGCTTCCATCCTCATGTGAAGCTGAACCACTAGCCATGAACATAGGCCAGGTCCTCAGCCGTTCCTTGCCACTCCGTGTCGTAAATGGCATATTGGCAAGTTTACGCTTCTCCTTAGACGCTTTTAATTTTGATTTTTGGGTAATTTTACTGATCTTTTGTGTTTTGGATTTTACATGCTCTGTACTATGACATTGGGCATCGGCCTTGGCAGACGACGGGTATGGCATTTCATCGTCTCGGCCATGACTAGTGGCAGCAGCTTCAGCACGAGGTGAAAGTGGATCTTGATCTTTCCCTATTTTTTTAACCTCCACATTTTTGTTCTCCATATTTTAATGCGCACAACTAAAAGGCACCACAGGTATACAATGTAGATGGATGGATAGTATACTTTATGGATGACGAGTGACGACACAGAGGTAGGTACAGCAGTGGCCTACCGTACTGCTATATACAGTATAATGGACCTGGTGGACACTGTCAGCAGACTGCGTTTATAGTATAAAAAAAAAAGACACCACAGGTATACAATGTAGATGGATGGATAGTATACTTATGGACGACGAGTGATGACACAGAGGTAGGTACAGCAGTGGCCTACCGTACTGCTATATACAGTATAATGAACCTGGTGGACACTGTCAGCAGACTGCGTTTATAGTATAAAAAAAAGACACCACAGGTATACAATGTAGATGGATGGATAGTATACTTATGGACGACGAGTGACGACACAGAGGTAGGTACAGCAGTGGCCTACCGTACTGCTATATACAGTATAATGGACCTGGTGGACACTGTCAGCAGACTGCGTTTATAGTATAAAAAAAGAAGACACCACAGGTATACAATGTAGATGGATGGATAGTATACTTATGGACGACGAGTGACGACACAGAGGTAGGTACAGCAGTGGCCTACCGTACTGCTATATACAGTATAATGGACCTGGTGGACACTGTCAGCAGACTGCGTTTATAGTATAAAGAAAAAAAGACACCACAGGTATACAATGTAGATGGATGGATAGTATACTTATGGACGACGAGTGATGACACAGAGGTAGGTACAGCAGTGGCCTACCGTACTGCTATGTACAGTATAATGGACCTGGTGGACACTGTCAGCAGACTGCGTTTATAGTATTAAAAAAAAAGACACCACAGGTATACAATGTAGATAGATGGATGGATAGTATACTTATGGACGTCGAGTGATGACACAGAGGTAGGTACAGCAGTGGCCTACTGTACTGCTATATACAGTATAATGGACCTGGTGGACACTGTCAGCAGACTGCGTTTATAGTATAAAAAAAAAGACAGCACAGGTATACAATGTAGATGGATGGATAGTATACTTATGGACGACGAGTGACGACACAGAGGTAGGTACAGCAGTGGCCTACCGTACTGCTATATACAGTATAATGGACCTGGTGGACACTGTCAGCAGACTGCGTTTATAGTATAAAAAAAAAGACACCACAGGTATACAATGTAGATGGATGGATAGTATACTTATGGATGACGAGTGACGACACAGAGGTAGGTACAGCAGTGGCCTACCGTACTGCTATATACAGTATAAAAGACCTGGTGGACACTGTCAGCTGACTGCGTTTATAGTATAAAGAAAAAAAGACACCACAGGTATACAATGTAGATGGATGGATAGTATACTTATGGACGACGAGTGACGACACAGAGGTAGGTACAGCAGTGGCCTACCGTACTGCTATATACAGTATAATGGACCTGGTGGACACTGTCAGTGCGTTTATAGTATAAAAAAAAAGACACCACAGGTATACAATGTAGATGGATGGATAGTATACTTATGGACGACGAGTGACGACAGAGAGGTAGGTACAGCAGTGGCCTACCGTACTGCTATATACAGTATAATGGACCTGGTGGACACTGTCAGCAGACTGCGTTTATAGTATAAAAAAAAAAAAAGACACCACAGGTATACAATGTAGATGGATGGATAGTATACTTATGGATGACAAGTGACGACACAGAGGTAGGTACAGCAGTGGCCTACCGTATTGCTATATACAGTATAATGGACCTGGTGGACACTGTCAGCAGACTGCATTTATAGTATAAAAAAAAAAAGACACCACAGGAGTATTTTTCAGGCAGGCAAACGTATACTGGTGGTCACTGTCAGCAAAACTGTGCACTGTACTCCTGCTATAGCTGCTCCCCAGTCCCCACAATTAAGCAGTGTGAGCACTCAGCACAGATATATCATGCAGCACACTGAGCACAGATATGGTATGGAGCGTTTTTTTCAGGCAGAGAACGGATAAAAAACTGGATGTCACTATTAGCAAAACTCTGCACTGTACTCCTCCTAACAGCTGCTCCCCAATCCTCCCCACAATGAGCTAAGCAATCAGATCAACTGTGTAGTATATAACTATATAAACGGAGAGGACGCCAGCCACGTCCTCTCTCTATCAATCTCAATGCACGTGTGAAAATGGCGGCGACGCGCGGCTGCTTATATAGAATCCGAATCTCGCGAGAATCCGACAGCGGGATGATGACGTTCGGGCGCGCTCGGGTTAACCGAGCCATACGGGAGAATCCGAGTATGGCTCGGACCCATCTAAAAAGGGTGAAGTTCGGGGGGGTTCGGTTTCTCGGAAACCGAACCCGCTCATCACTACCTCCAACTACTGTAATCTCTTGTAAGGGCATCTGAGAACCTCTGTTTTAGAACATACTAATGAGGATCAATATGAAATTACTCCAAATCTCTATTCAACAGGGTCTTCAGAGACATCTATCACTATGTAATTTCTTCTCTCAACTAGTTTTAACAATGGATGTAGTGCACCCAGGGCTGGTTCTAGACCTTGTGGTGCCCAGGGTGAAACTTTCCTTTGGCGACCCCCCCCCCCCCCGGCAGGTAAAACAGGGTTAACTGTGTGTCAAAAATAGGGGTGTGGCTTCATATGTAAGGGGTGTGGCCACAGTTATGCCTCCTGTAGTTATGCCCCAAGTAGTTGTGCCCCCTGTAGCTGAGCACCCAGTAGCTGTGCCCCCTGTAGTTGTGCTCCTTGTAGTTGTGCCCCCAGTAGATTTGCCCTCAGTAGTTGTGCCCCCAGTAGATTTGCCCCCAGTAGATTTGCCCCCAGTAGTTGTGCCCTTGTAGTCTTGCCCCTATATTAGCGCCTCTTACAAACATAAAAAAAATACCATCCCCGCTCCTGCTTCCCGACCGCTGCTGCCGCTGCTGCTCCGTCTCTGGCAGCCCGCTCCTCTCTATGGGAGAGATGTCATGATGTCTCTCCCATAGCGCCACACATCACTAGAGGTCAGTTATGAACACTAGCATCTGACAGTGGTGCCGGCTGCAGTGGGCGCGCACGACGCCTGCTGCAGCCGGAATGCGGGGTGCGGGTTCCAACCTTGCTTGCCAGTGCCTAGATCCACTCCTGATTGCACCACCAGACAATCACCCTGATTTTTTTTCTATATTTTGCATATCTTACTCGCTTGGGGGGAGATTAAGGGGCTAATTCAGGTTGGATCGCAAATCGCGATCATAACGGAATTTTTATGATCGGTCCAGGGGCGCATGCACAGCGCCCATCCTGCTCATGCGCCCACACTTTCTGCAGGGGGTGCAGAAAATTTGATCGCCTTTGCCTGTCAATCAGGCAGAGGCGGTCTCTGGGCGGGATGGGGGTGGGGTGGGCCGCAATGCTCCGTTTCCAAGGCGGAGATAAAGCATTGCAGGGGTGGTGCGGCGCAGAAGTGAGCAAATGGGGCGTGATCACGGTGGTTGCATGATGTCACACGCAGCCGCCGCGATTGAGAACATGACGGCGGGCCTCCTGCGGACGTAGCTAAGCTGTGCCAGCAGGAGGCTTCCTCAGTTTCTGCTAACAAGCAGACATTATGATTCCTTCACAATTTCTGCTTGTTGAAGGGGAAGGAAGGATAGCAGAATTTGCAATCCAACCTGAATTAGGCCCTAAGTACCAATTAATCAACTTCTGTCATTTTCTCTAGCACAGCCTTTAAAATGGTAGTTAGAAACTGCTGCTTGTTTGGTACTTTATCTCTCTCGAAGCTTTGATAAATCTGCCCCTCAAAGTGAAAGAAAGTCACCAAGACTCCTTTATGAATGAGAGCTCTGAGCACATTATTGCGGTCCTGATAGGAAACATTGAGGGATCACCCAATGGTTTATTGCTTCCTTGTGCTCAACTATATTATGATTGGTGGGTCAAGTAAATTACCTGGGCCTCTGTAAGCACCATGTGTGCAGGGGAGGTATAACCACATCTCTCCGCAAAGCCAAAATCAAGGCACCTGATTCGCACACCACAACAAAGCACATCATAGTACAATAAGGGGATATACAGTAGCCATGCCCCCTCCAGCTGACACACCTCTCCAGCACCCTGTCCCGCCCAGTGTCTTGGCGACCCTGGATATCTTATGAGTACATTTTCAAGCGATAATGGCCACCATGGATCAATAACTTTGCTTACTCTACTTTTCAATTATCTTTTTTTGCTTTCCAGAAAACATTAATTTTTTAAATGTTTTTTCCCTCCAAACTAATCATAACAGCTGTAAACGACAAATGTATTTAAAACGTTTACTGCGCATGGAATACGATAAACAATAAACATCCCTCTGCATTTCATGTACTCAGTTTGAAAATGTTTTAGTTGTTTTGTAATTATAAATGTAAATTAACTAGAAAAAAAGCAAAAACAAGCATTATTGCTGGGAGGAAATGTTAGCCCTGTGTTTGATTTCAGGAATTCTCAGCTCCTTTTATGCCAAACATTGTAAAAATCATATTATCCGAGCCGAAAATTAATCATAATAACAAATAAATTTCATTATGATTTAAGTTAATGGACAATGTTCACTGACGTTAGTATAAATCATATTTGTATAATTGGCTGATTAAATATATTAATGAGTGGCCCAGCAGTCTTTTTATGTGACCTGCTTTAATCAGCTGGGGATTCAGAAGTAATGACAGGGCACTGGCATCACCGCACACAACTGGTGGTCATGTGATCATTAGGAACAGTTATTAATGTACAGTATACACTGTATGTGTATAGTAAGTGTGCTTGTGTGTTCATAAAAAATGTACTGTACAGTATGTGTCTTAATAGGATTAATGTAATCCTTTATGGAAATTATTACAGATGTTTGAAGACGGGATGCCGGCGGTCATGTGACCGACGCTGGAATCTTGACAGCACTCGGGAGACTGGCGCAGGAACATCGACAGCAGACCTCCTGATGGTAAGTATTGGGGTTCCGTTAGGGGTAGGCCCAAGAGGAGGGTTAGGGTTAGGCACTAGGGAGGGTTAGACCTAGCACCACCCCCCCGGAGGGTTAGCCCTAACCACCACCCCTGAACGGTCAGCCATAGTCACCACACCCAGAAGGTTAGCCCTAGCCGCCACAACTGGAGGGTTAGGGTAGGTGGGTGGGCAAAAATGCTTACCTCCCCCAATGTCAAGATCTTTATTGTTGGGATGCCGCTGTCGGTCATGTGACCGCAAGGTATCCCAACCACCGGCATTTAATACCGAACTCATTTGAAATCATCTCAGAGTTCTATAATTGTATACAGATGTGTATACTCGTAGCCTAAATACGCTGGATGAGTGAGCCATGCCAAGCTGTGTATCATAGTTACTTTTTCTTTAAATTTGCATACTATTAGCACCGCAGTTGCATCAAAACCCCACTCCAGCTGTACCAGAGACACCGGGCTGCGACTTTAACTGCACAGGAATTAGTTATATATATATATATATATATATATATATATATATATATATGTACAAAGTCGCAGATGAAGAACAACTGAACTTGGCGTGAGAAACATACAGATTCAGATTATATTTGCCTACTCTACCAGAGGTTGCGAGAGACTGATGATTTTATGGGTTATCCCCTGCACCCACGGAAGAGTGGGTGGATCTTCCGCATCCCGTCTGCTTACTAGTGAAGCGGGCAGGATGGGGAGACAGATTCAGATTATATTTGCCTACTCTACCAGAGGTTGCGAGAGACTGATGATTTTATGGGTTATCCCCTGCACCCACGGAAGAGTGGGTGGATCTTCCGCATCCCGTCTGCTTACTAGTGAAGCGGGCAGGATGGGGAGATAATCATGAGAATTGCAGCGCCATATGGGGGGCTAAATGACCTAAATTGCATCATGACAGCCTGCCTCCGTCCCCCAAAGTGGCCAGCAGCATCTCCTCTCCTGGCTGTTCCTGGAGATGAGACCGGAAAACAGGCAAAAGTGATTCAGACTCATTCACACACAGTGTTGTATATCAAATTAGTCAGTGCACGGTTTGGTCGCATGGGACCAAGAAGTGCTGTTCGCTGCGACTGCACCAATAGTGTATGAGGGCACATACTGTATGTAAAAGTATAAGACCAAATGTATGGGTAAACAATGGTAAATAATACACAAGTTTGAGGACAATGAGAGCGGGGAAAACTCCAACGCCAGAGCAGAAGAAGATAAAGTGCAAGCAGCCTCTGCTGTACCCGAGGTCACTCACTCCCTCCTCTGTTGTGTGTACACAGTGCAGAGGCGGTGAGTAGTGTCCCAGGAATGAGAGAGCCGCTCTGAGTACCTGTTATAGGGGGTAATTTCGAGTTGATCACAGCAGAAAAGTTGTTAGCAATTGGGCAAAACCATGTGCACTGCAGGTGTGGCAGATATAACATGTGCAGAGAGAGTTAGATTTGGGTGTGGTGTGTTCAAACTGAAATCTAAATTGCAGTGTAAAAATAAAGCAGCCAGTATTTACCCTGCACAGAAACAAAATAACCCACCCTAATCTAACTCTCTCTGCACATGTTATATCTGCCTCACCTGCAGTGCACATGGGCCCTCATTCCGAGTTGTTCGCTCGGTAAATTTTTTCGCATCGCAGCGATTTTCCGCTTAGTGCGCATGCGCAATGTCCGCAGTGCGACTGCACCAAGTAAATTTGCTATGCAGTTAGGAATTTTACTCACGTTTTTTTCTTCGTTCTGGTGATCGTAATGTGATTGACAGGAAGTGGGTGTTTCTGGGCGGAAACTGGCCGTTTTATGGGTGTGTGCGAAAAAACGCTACAGTTTCTGGGAAAAACGCGGGAGTGGCTGGAGAAACGGGGGAGTGTCTGGGCGAACGCTGGGTGTGTTTGTGACGTCAAACCAGGAACGACAAGCACTGAACTGATCGCAGATGCCGAGTAAGTTTGAAGCTACTCAGAAACTGCTAAGAGGTGTGTAATCGCAATTTTGAGAATCTTTCGTTCGCAATTTTAAGAAGCTAAGATTCACTCCCAGTAGGCGGCGGCTTAGCGTGTGAGCGAACAACTCGGAATGAGGGCCATGGTTTTGCCCAACTGCTAACAAATTTGCTGCTGCGATCAACTCGGAATCCTCCCCATAGGTGGGTGATTTCAGTATATCAATGCCACTAAGAAATCCATGGCGCTAAGCAGGGAGCCGCTCGAGAATACAGACGCTGGGTCGAGTTTGAATCCCGCACCCCCGGAGACAATGTACGTCTGGCCTTCAGATGATGTACGTTTCACGTTGGCTTGATCACATGTACTCAGAGCGGCTCTCTAATTCCTGGGACACTACTCACCGCCTCTGCACTATGTACACACAACAGAGGAGGGATTGAGTGACCTCGGGTACAGCAGAGGCTGCTCGCACTTTATCTTCTTCTGCTCCGGCATTGGAGTTTTCCCCGCTCTCATTGTCCTCATTCACTGCCTCACGGCACATGGGACAAAAGCAGAAGGGGAAATCAGCCTACAAACGCCGGAGCATCTTTTTACCTATCAGATAATTACTCCTGTCAAACTCAGCGATATATATGGTTATCATGTAATGATGTGATTGATATTGTTAATTTTTTCATTAACCCCATACTCCCCTTGGTATTTTCCTGCAACGGATGCCGAAGGCACAAATTCTGTGTGTGTCGTTCGGATTTTTTGTGGGGTTATTTTGTGTTTTTTTGTTTCCGTAATTGGGAGTCATATGCAGACATTCTTACCACTTGCTGTATATTGAGTCACACTTGTGTTGCAACATCAGCTCAAATCTCATTTCTTTTATTGGCAACAGAGTTGCAAATGTGGTGATACATGTCTGAGACATCTGAGCAGGCATTTAAGTACCGAATAGGCATCAAAACAGACTTGATTGGTCTGGAGACTCTACAGCATATGCACTGACCCTTGTTATTGGCAATGGAGTTGCATACAAGGAGATAGATGCCCAGGTAATTGAATTAACAAAGAAACTGAATAATACTTTATTTTGATTAGAAGACTCTACTATTGACCCAGGAACAGTACACTGTATGTCTTTGAGAACTGTTCTCTGCGATAGGGTTTAGAGCTTCATGCTTTATTGCAAGAAACACCTTTTCTTAAAAGTAACGGTACCCTGAGAGCTGCCTCATTGTTTTAATACGTGAAATTTTGCATGGGAAAGGGGATGTGCAGTAGAAACGCTCTGCAGGGAGCGGCTTCAAGCAGGTTTTATTGAGATCAGAATACAGGTATAAAGGGATTCTCATAAATTTGATAAATAGAACCTGTACATATATTTTCACTTTTGCTTAAGTATAACTATATTAACGTTCTACCTGGATACCTATATATAGGTAGTGCAAACACACATATATTTTAAAATCCTCCTTTTTTCTTCCAGGCTGACAATCAATTGCCTTATGTCATGCCTACTCCATTAAAATACTTATTTTAAATAAGAGTAATAAAAGTTAAGTTTTAATTTATTCATGAAATGAAAATAAAAAAGAGTGCGCCACATATTAAGCCTTCTTTAGATTAAAACCCACTAGCAGTTTTTTTCTAACCCCCTAACTAGACATTATACCACAATGCCCGTGATATAGTATACCACACATAGTAATGCCTGTGACACATAATGACACACACCGCAATGTCCGTGACACATTATGACACACACCGCAATGTCCATGATACATTATGCCACACACCACAATGCTCATTACACATTAAGCCCTACAGTAAGGCTATTAATTACTTTTACATTACCTGCTCGTTGCCAATGGTTTCATGCTCTTGGTTCCATGCACGGTGCCAGGGGTTCTCATGCTCAAGGTGTCATGCTAGTTGCCAGGGGTTTCATGCTCTTGGTTCCATGCACAGTGCAAGGGGTTTTCATGCTCAGGGAGTCATGCTCATTGCCACGGGTTTCATGCCCTAGGTGTTATGCTTGTTGCTAGGGGTATCATGGGCTGTGTGCCGAGCTCGTTGCCAGGGGGTAATATTCATTGCTAGGGGTTTCATGCACTGGGTGTCATGCTCGTTGCTAGGGGGTAATGCTTGTTGCCAGGGATTTCATGAGCTGGTTGTCATGCTTGTCACCAGGGGTGTGCCCCCAGTGCCACATATGCCCCCAGTGCAAGATATTCCCCCACAGTGCCAGATAAAAATATGCCCCCATAGTGCAAGAAACACATATGCCCCCAGTGCCACATATGCCTGCACAGTACCAGATACACATATGCCCCCATTGCCAGATACACATATGCCCCCAGTGCCAAAGATGCCCCTCCCAGTGCCAGGCACACACCCTCCTCCTGCTCACCGCTGCTGTGCTGTCCGATAAGGAGGGCACAGTGCACGCCTCTACTGTGTCTGTCCTGTGTCTCCTGCAGCGTGTCTGTCAAATGAATCACCGGTTCATGAGACAATCAGAGCTCGCAGACTGGCAGCTGCTGCTCCTGATTGGCTGCCGGTCCGCGAGCTCTGATTGGCTCATGAACCGGCACTTAATTTGACAGACACGCTGCCGCCGGAGACACAGGAGTCAGGACGGACACAGGAGAGGCGCACGCTGTGCCCTCCTTCACGAACTCCCTCACACACAGCACAACAGCAATCAGTGGCGGCGCTTCTGTAGCCCTGCGCCTCCAAGCCTCCGTAGTGGCTGAGGGGGTGGTAGTTACGTCACTGCCCAGCACTCCGACACAGTGTGGATGATGTGGGCCACCAACTACCCCTCCCACCCAAGGAACATTGCTGCTCGACGGTGGGACACAAATACAGTACCTTAAAAGCGGGACTGTCCCACTGAAATCGTTACGGCTGCGAGGTATGCATCCACTGTTGTCAACTGTGTTTATTTTACTGTACATGCAGATGTCATCAGTGTACAGCGGCTGATAAAATGAGATTTAAAAATATAGTAGCTGACTCTGATAGGGATGGTGTCCCATCTGTTCCATCCTCCATTTTAAAACATGTGTCAAAACAAGTAGGCAAATAAATGGGTGTGAGTGAATGTAATGTATGTGTGACCTAAACTGGCCACATACAGTATCTTCTGCTGCAGACCACATGCATTTTGCGACAGGCACGCCTCAGCCTACAGCAATAAACAGAGAATAAAATACAGTCCACCACACCAATCAGGCCCAGTATCTGTGCCAATAGGATGTAAACAAAATGTCCGAAGTGTGCACTGGAATGGATAACACAGTTAATAAATATGTCCATAAAGTCCCATTGTCCATAACATATGCCTTCTAATCAGGTTAAGGAAAACCCAATTTTAATCACGCTATCAACTACAGTATAAGCAGGATTGGCACATGAGCATTAACTTTTATGTCACAGGATTTATTGCTCAGGCTAGATTGAAAGTAAAAATGTACATAAAATAAACTGCTAACGTTCAGTTCTATTCATGCCAGATCTGTATAGTGCATGAATATGTGAGCTTATTGTCATGCCTACAGTCAGCAGATAACATTTAGTCAAATGGGAAAATTGTGTTAAAATTAAATACTTAGACTATATACTGTATTCAGCTGCTTTGTGAATGTAGTATTATGCTATTAGCTATGATAATGTAAACACGCTTTTGTTTAAAATGCATTATATTAAACAGTAGTATTTATCCAAGCTATTAGAACCAATCTGCTATTTGAATCAGCTGTAATAACATAATGTTATAGAGGATTCAGTATGATACACCGGCGGCTGGGACGCCGGCCGTCAGTATACCAACAGTGGCATCCCGCCACAAGTATGCTGCCAGCGGGGCAAGAGCCAGTAAAAGCCCCTTGTTGGCTCCCTCCGCTCGCCACAGGTTATATTCTCCCTCTATGGGTGTCGTGGACACTCACGGAGAGAGAATAGCCTGTGTCGCTGGTATTCCGGCATCAACGTTTCATCGCTTGTCGGGATTCTGGCGTCTGCATTGTGATCCCTGGGATCCTGACTGCCAGTATGCTAACCACTTCCCATTATAGATTAGTACATACAAAAAAAAAAAAGCAATTAACCACTGTTGCAGCTATCCATCATTAGTATGAGATGCCTGTGCTTTTATACATTAAAAGGTGTCTGTCTGTTGTAAAATTAAATTATTGTGCGGGATAGCCCGTCCACTCCAATGCAAGTCTGAATAGGGCATGTCCTATACGGTACACACTGTTACCCAATAAGGAACTGGGCCTTGCTTGTTTTTCTATTCATTTTCTGGTGAACTGTCACAGGTACACCATACTTTCTGAGGGACTACTTTTAAATCACCAAAACTATGGTGTGCCCATGTGTTCCACTGATTTCTCTCCGTATGCTCCTCTGACCCCCTCTCCCCATCTCTAACCCTGACCCGGCCACTATGCCCTACTGTGGCTTTTCCCCCTCCCCAAGGCTGGAGGCTGCTGATCAGAAGTATCAGGGCCAAAAAGAGCCAAGACATGTTAAGCGCCACATAATTAAACCTAAAGATGGCAGGTTAGCAGTATTTCTGCAGCGGGGTACACTGGGGTTCCACAGGGAATAACATCGGGGTGTAGAGTAGGATCTTGATCCGAGGCACCAACAGGCTAAAAGCTTTGACTGTTCCCAAGATTCTCAGCGCCTCCTCCTCTATAACCCCGCCTCCGTGCACAGGAGCTCAGTTTGTAAGTTGGTGCCCTGCAGGCAGGACATTAACAGGCAGGCCTGAAAAGAGCTTTTTTAAAAGATGATAGAAGACTTCAAGGGCTGCAGCAGAGGCACTCTTAGTGCTAGATGTCATTCTGACATCTCCTGCTGCAGCTTCATCCCCTCCCTCGGCGGCGCTGTATACTCCCGCATCCCTGGTTGCTGGGTACTTACAGCGAAGGCTCTGGTTCTTCACCTAGGGCACACACACTTGCCGCAGCTCTCCAGGATCGCGTTGCTGCATCAAGGGAGGAAGTAAGAGGGTCCCCCAGGCGGGACCCGCCAAAAATCACGATCCGGCGTGGCCATTAGGAGGCGGGCCGCACGCGCTGGCGTGGACACTGTGTTTGTACAGGGACACCACTAGACCACCAGGGCAGGGGCACAGGTCGGTTATATATATATATATATGACCATTTTATTATGGCCCACAGTACCCGGTGGTGAAGTCCAGCAAGGGGATAAGGCTCTGACTTGTAGCCCCTCCCCTAGCCCCGGGGCACCATTTAAATGTTCTCGCCCTGGAGCTGCATCTCTCTGTCTCCCTCACTCCCTATCAGCGTTTGGGCACCATTACACACATGCTACGCTGACTCTGGGACTGGTGGGCAATGCCTCCTCTGTAATGCCGCCTGCTTCATCAGTGCTGTGCATTTACAGGACACTTAAGTAGTCTACATGTCAATAAAGACAGTGTTAGTTAAGAACAAGTGCATACATTCAGGGTTATTTAGTACAAGTACTCTGTGATATACATCCAGCCTTTACTGTGCATTGTTATATCTATCGATCGATCGATCGATCGATCTATATATATATATATAGAAAGACAGATTCTGACACAGTGTCTACAAGACAACATTACTATATCTGTGGATGGAAACTGACTATTCCCTAGTACTAGAAACGTCTGAGTGGAGATCAAGCCTACAGCGATTTCTGACTATGGAGTAATTCACCTATAATTTACGTTTAGAGATAAGACATCAAAACGGATCATAGAGTTTCCTATCAGAATCCACGACCATTATGAATGTCATTGTGTTGATCTACTCTCAAATACATCCTAACATTGCTATATACCCCTGAAGAAGTCCAACCTAAAGGACGAAACGCGTTGGGTGATTTAAACAACCTGAAAATATACAGTGGATCTTTTTTTGTGAGCACACGCCCGTAAGGGCAAAGTGCATGAACATCCAGCCTCTGTATTAATAGACAGGTCTTGTTGATATTATTCATTGTATTATGCGGTTTGGGTTTTATGTAAATGTTTTATATGTACATTTGAATACATTTTAAAAATATAAAATATATCGACATTGGTGTTGTAAGAAAATGGACATTAGGTCCATAGAGGATAATTTAAAAATACATCCTGAGTATATTGGCGCACCTAAGGAATTTATTGTGATATATATATATATATATATATATATATATATCTCTACATAGCTTTACTCAGTGGTATAGTTACTTAGTATTGCTGGTCCAGTGCAGTTTTATTGTTGGTAATAATCACTTCATTGTATATGTGACTGAGTGTGTGCCAATGACTGCTGTGTGGTCTCTATTTCGTGTATCTCACACATATGGCTATCCCTATATTCTGTACCCTGAGGGGGCTCCGTGCATCAGGGTTATTAGATAATATAGGTATTTCACAGGATATACATATTTTGGATTTTTCTCTGTGTTTTTCAGTCACATTTTACCTCAGAAATCCTCTGTTTGTGCTCTGCCTTGCAGTCACACCATACAGGGGATTTTTGTCATGTAGTTTGTCTGCTTATCTTGTACTGTTACACCCTAGGGTTACGCTTACATATCATGTCTGCTACACAGGGTGGTAAATCCATGGCTGATCCTGCACCATGCAGTGTTGATGCCACGGATTTCTCAGAGGAAAACGTAGCAGCTGAGGGTTCATGTACTGGGGGTTCTATACCCAATGGTCAGTCTGCCGCAATGGGGGCAAATCAAGACCCACCTTAGGCTGTTTTCTCTAATTTACTACGCTAGTAATTAGACTTGTGCCCCCTGTGGGACCTCCTGTGCCATTACAGTCGCATATTGCCCCTGCAGTTAATCCGCCATGGGCAGATACTCTGTTCTCTCGGTTACAGCAATTACATCAGTCACTAGCTAAGCAAAATCCTGACTCTCGCCTGCCTAAGACCAGCGGGTCATCTAAACGGGCCATTACTTCCTCACAATCCACACATGTTTTGGATACCTCATCTGATGTAGATGGCGCTTTCACTGACCCTTCAGACTCTGAGGCAGATGCTTCTGATGGGGAATTTCTGACACAGGTGGATGCTCCTGACTGCTTGGAGGTTATCAGGCTGATACTTCAAATCAATGATGATGAAGGGCTTCCAGCTACCTCTGCGAAACCAGATAATTTTAAACGTCAGAAGGTTACTAAGTTGGTTTTACCTCATTCTGACCACTTGGTTGATATTAGTCAGGAATCCTGGGAAAACCGGTAAAGAAGTTTTCCTTGTCTACGAAAATGCTAGTTATCCCCTTGCTGCAGAGTTAAGTAACAATTAGGAAACACAACCGCCGGTGGATTCACAAGTTGTGCGTCTGGCGGTCTCATCTGCTCTGCCTGTCACTACCGTCACCTCCCTGAGGGGACCGATGGATAAGCATGTGGAGGGTTGCTCGAAGTCTATTTACACTCTTGCCTGAGCTATGCATAGGCGTACTATTGCGGCCTCTTGGGCTGCTAAAGCTATAGAGTCCTGGGCTCAGGAAGTTGAGGCGGAACTACGGTCTAATTTTCCTGATAATGCTAGGCAATATCTTTCATATATTATTATGGCCTTCCATTATATTTAGGAGGTGGCATCTGATGCAGGTATCCTGGCGGCCAAAGAATCTACTACGTCTACTCTGGCTCGCTCGATCCTCTGGTTGCGGTCCTGGTCTGTAGATCTGGACTCTAGAAAGGCCTTGGAGGTGATTCCTTTTGAGGGAAACGTACTTTTTGGGGAAGATCTCAACAAGATCATTGCTGACTTAGCATCTGCTAAGACTGCATGTCTGCCTAGTACTACTCCTTCGGCTCCGAAGACTAAGAGTACTTCCTTTCGTTCCTTTCGACCTCCAGCTTAGCAAAGGGTCAGGCGTACCCGATACGAGCTTGCACTTCCAAATCCACTAAGCCCAAACCTAAACGTGCCTGGGCTGCCCGTCAGCCTGCTTCCAAAACAGAGTTGAAGACAACTTCAGACGTCTGGGTACAGGAAGTCATCACTCACGGATATGCCATATCCTTCAAGAAACGTCCCCCTCATCACTTTTGCCTGACAGACATCCCTTCGGATCAGGTAAAGGCAAAGACTCTTAGTTCGGTGGTTCAGTCCCTCCTGGACACAGGAGTGGTAGTGCTGGTGCCTCTGGCTCAGAGAGGCAGGAGGTACTATTCAACGCTGTTCCTAGTCCCGAAACCGAACGGTTCCTCTCGGCCCATTCTCAACCTCAAGTCTTTGAACAAGTTTGTGAGGGTCTCCAAGTTTTGTATGGAAACCCTTCGCTCTATTGTCCTGGCTTTGGGGCCAGGGGACTATATGGTATCCCTGGACATATAGGATGCTTACCTACATATACCTATTGCCGTGTCGCATCAGCTATACCTGCAGTTTGCTATTGGCAACTTCCACTATAAATTCTGGGCCTTACCCTTTGGACTGACTATGGCTCCGCGAATCTTCACCAAGGTAATGGCGGTGATGACGGCCCTACTCCGCCGTCAGGGTATCAGGATCCTACCGTATCTGGACGTCTTGCTGATCCTGGCAAATTCCCCAGACGTTCTCCTCCGTCATCTGGATCTGACGGTCCAGTTTCTGCAAGCCCACGGGTGTCTCATCAACTGGAAGAAATCATCCCTGGTCCCTGCTCAGAGCATGGTGCACCTGGGGGCGTTGTTGGACACACACAACCAGCGGTTGTTCTTGTCTCAGAAGAAAGTCTTGAAACTTCAGGTCAGGATGCGATGCTTCCTCTCTCACCCGCGAGTATCAATACACTCGGCGATGCAAGTACTAGGCCTCATGGTGTCGGTTTTCAACATGGTGGAGTATGCTCAATTTAATTTCTGTCCTCTTCAGAAGCTGATTCTTGACAAGTGGCCTGCCTCACCGGATCAGGTCTCACATGATCTCCTTGTCTCCGGAGGTTCATCTGTAACTGAGCAGGTGGCTACAGGACCAACAATTGTGCAGTGGTCATCCCTTCTGAATCTCCAACTGGGTCCTCCTGACGACGGATGCCAGTCTAAGGGGTTGGGGTGCGGTGTTGGAGCAACACTCTCTTCAGGGTTCGTGGACCATGGAGGAGTCTCTCCTCCCGATAAACATTCTGGAATTGCGGGCAGCGTTCCATGCTCTGAAACTGGCCCAGCATCTGGTACAGAACAGGCCTGTTCATGTAACGTCGGACAACGCCACCACGGTAGCGTACATAAATCATCAAGGCGGCACTCAAAGGCGCATGGCAATGATGGAAGTGTCAAAGATTCTTCAATGGGCGGAACGCCATCTGCCAGCTATCTCGGCAGTGTTCATTCCGGGGGTCCTCAACTGGAATGCGAACTTCCTCAGTAGTCAGGACGTACATGCCGGAGAGTGGAGCCTTCAACCCGAAGTATTTTAACTCCTAGTGGACAAGTGTTGTCTACCAGATGTAGACCTGATGGCGTCTCGACACAATCACAAGGTTCCGGTTTTCGGAGCGAGAACAAGGGATACTCAAGCGGAGTTCGTGGATGCACTGGCATTCCATAGAACTTTCGGCTGCCGTACGTGTTCCCTCCAATGTCACTCCTGCCCTGAGTAGTGAGGAAGTTCAAGCAAGAAGGAGGAATCCTACTTCTGATAGCTCAGGCATGGCCCAGACGACATTGGTTCTCAGACCTACAGGGTCTCCCGCTGGAGCGTCCTCTTCTGCTTTCTCAGCGACCAGACCTCCTCATTCAGGGCCCTCGTGTCTACCAGGATCTGGCCCGGCTGGCTTTGATGGCGTGGCTCTTGAAGCTTCCATACTGTGGGCCAAAGGATTTTCTGAGGCGGTCATTCAAACTATGTTGAAGTCCCTAAAGCCGGCTTCTGCTCGGATTTACCATAGGGTCTGTAATTCTTACTTTGCTTGGTGCGCATCTAACAATCATGTCATTTACAAGTTTAGTACAGCCTAATTTTTGAACTTCCTACAACAGGGCCTGGACTTGGGCCTTTGCCTGGCCTCCCTCAAGGTTCATATTTCTGCCTTGTCTGTATGGTTTCATAGAAAAATTGCGACTGCCTGATGTGCATACATTCACTCAGGGTGTTTTATGGATTCAACCTCCCTATGTTCCACCTGTGGCTCCTTGGGATTTGTCGGTGGTTCTGGATGCCTTGCAAGAGTCTCCGTTTGAACCTCTTGAATCGGCAGACCTTAAGTGGCTTTCTCTTAAGGTCTTGTTTCTGCTGGCTATTGCCTCTGCTAGACGGGTATCAGATTTGGGTGCCTTTTCTTGTAGGTCCCGCTATCTGATTTTTCACCGTGACCGGTCGGTTCTTAGACCGCGCCATGGTTATCTACCTAAGGTGGTGTCTTCTTACCGCCTTAACCAGGAGATTGTGGTTCCGGTCTTTGTCTCTCCTGAATTGTCTTCCAAAGAGAGGTCTTTGGATGTGGTACGGGCTCTTAGTATCTATGTGAAGAGGACAGACTTCATTAGGAAGTCTGATTCTCTCTTTGTACTGTTTGGTTTTCACAAACGTGGCTGGCCTGCTAACAAGCAGACCTTGGCCAGATGGATTAGAATGGTGATTGCACATGCTTATGTACAAGCTGGCCTTTCAGCTTCTGCTACCATCAAAGCCCATTCTACTCAGTCTGTTGGACCTTCTAGGGAGGCCCGCCATATTGCGACCCTTGAACAATTGTGCAAGGCGGCTACGTGGTCCTCAGTGAACACGTTCATAAAGTTCTATGCCTTCGATACTTCCGCCTCCCAGGATGCTTCCTTTGGACGCCGGGTTCTTGTGCCCGCTACAGTGCGTCCCCTCCCATGAGAAACTGCTTTAGGACATCCCCGATGTTATTCCCTGTGGACCCCAGTGTACCCCGCTGCATAAAAGGAGATTTATGGTAAGAACTTACCTTTGTTAAATCTCTTTCTGCAAGGTACACTGGGTTCCACAGGGCGCCCACCCTAACGCACTTAGCTTCTTTGGGTTTGTATGGCACTAGCCACTGAAACCTTCTCCTGCCGTGAGAATGTGGTGTATGTGGATACTAACGGTTGTCATCTCTTTTACCTGCTACTGCATTGGACTGGTTAACAAAACTGAGCTCCTGTGCACGGAGGCGGGATTATAGAGGAGGCGGCGCTGAGCATCTTGGGAACAGTCAAAGCTTTTAGCCTGTTGGTGCTTCGGATCAAGATCCTACTCTACACCTCGATGTTAACCCCTGTGGAACCCAGTGTACCTCGCAGAAAGAGATTTAATAAAGGTAAGTTCTTACCATAAATCTCCTTTTTCTTTGTATTACATGATTTAAGGAATCATGTAGTAGGTCCCAAGCTTAAGGAACTAGTGGGGTTTCAGCAAATGTGCTGTTAAATTTAAGGAGGCAATTAGTTTAAGGCAAAAAGTGTTAATTCATTAATTGGAAAACCCACCGAAAACACGTTAGTATCTTAAACTAGAAACCTGCTGTATAACCCTCTTACTTCTAAGTGTTACTGTTGTCTATAACAGTGCTTACTCCAGCGATAAACCCTGACAGTTATGATTTATTTTTTTCTAAGGAAGCCTCACATGAATTTACCCAAATTCAATAACTGTGAATCATTTGAAAAAATATATATTTAAAAAAACAAACAAAACAACATATATATATATATATATATATATATACACTGTGTATATATATATATATATATAGCATATTCGTTTCTTCTGGCACTCCTCGCCTCCCCACATTCATATGGCCCAGTGCCCTCCGAATAACATATACAAAGTTCCACTTTTGAGCGGCGGCACTCCACGGATACTTAAAAACCAAACTATTCCTGACGACGGTTTTGATAAATAAAACCAAAACGTAGAACTATGGATTAGTACGTTTGGTTTTTAAGTACCTGTGGAGTGCCGCCGCTCAAAAGTGGAACTTTATGTATATATATATATATATATATATATTTATTTATTTATATATATATATATTTATTCATATATATATATATTTAATCTATTTCCGAATGTACAGTATGTTTCTCCCTTTTGCATGTGTCTTATTCGCATCGCTATGCAAGTAAGTCACACAAGCAGCCTCTTCTGATGAAAATGATATGTGACCGTGGCTACGGCTGTATATATGGGTTTGCTTATTTACTTGTCAATGTTATCAGAATCTCTGGTGGAGTGCTGTAGAGAGAGGTGTATCAAGTCTATAAGCACTGGGGGCCCCTACAAATTTTGCTTTGCGTCCCACAAAGTTCTAGCTACGCCCCTGATTCACTGGTATGTAGTATAATTCACTGACAGTATTAATCACTGGTAGGCAGGGCCGGATTAAGCATGGTGGGGGCCCCAGGCAATGAAGTTTTGGGGGCCCCCACTACAGTAGATGACAGACCCCTGAGCCCCCCCTTACACACACACACACACACACACACACACACACACACACACACACCAATTCTGCACACAACACATACACACACACATACACCCATGGTGCACACAACACATACACACATACACATACACCCATGCTGTACACAACACACACACACACGTACACACACACATACACACACACGAGCGCATGCTACCTGCCCGTCCGGCGGTACAGCGGATGCTGAAGTCAGGGCCCCCACACCCAGGAGCGTAGTAGTCTCCCCCCTCCTGGCGGCTCAGCTGTTCATTAACAGCGCCGCCGAGGAGGTGTTCCTTGCACAGCATTTAATAGTCTCGCTGGATGCTGCATTGAAATCCCGCAAGACTATGAAATGCTGTGCAAGGAACACCTCCTCGGCGGCGCTGTTAATGAACAGCTGAGCTGAGCCGCCAAGAGGGGGGAGACTACCACACTCCTGGGTGTGGGGGCCCCAGGACGAACGCCCCTTTCACCCCTCCCTTAATCCGTCCCTGCTGGTATGTATGACAATTCATTAGCAATATGAATCACTGATAGTATGATTTAATGACGTATAGTATTAATCACTGGTATGTAGTACAATTCACTACCAGATAGTAAGTTCACTGACCAATAGTATGATTTCCTGACAGATAGTATGGTCACTGACCGATAGTATGATTCAGTAGTATGTAGTACAATTCAATAGCAGACAGTACCATTCACTGACAGGTTTTGCTAATTTTCAGGCCAGGTCTAGTGAGACTGTTCCTTCTGTTCCCAGTTACAGAGGAGCTTGCAGTCCTTGCCATAACCTTCACAGTTAATAAACCAAATTAAAAATAAATAAAAAAGATTCAAATTAAAAAGGAATTTGTTCAGGCACATATGAAAATTCTGACGCCCATTTCAATCTAATTAAATTTTTGACACATCCTCTAACATAATATAATTATAAATATTTTTTTATATAAAACACAAGGCTGTAATGCCCCAATAAATGCATTACTTTATCAATCCTTATTTTTATAAAGCAGTGTCATAGAATACACCCTGGGCCAGTCCACCGGGTATATTTACTAAGCTCCCGATTTTGACCGATTTTGAGTTTTTTCTTCAAAGTGTCATCTCGGGAATTTACTAAACTAAAACCTCAGCACTGATGAGGGCATTCATATTTTTTTTGAAGGCAAAGAAAAAAAATACGAATGAATACACCATCGGTCAAACACACCTGTTATTTTATATAAAAATTTGTATTCACAATCACTGCCGGCAATAGCCAAACATTGCCGTGAAAAAGTACAAATCGTAAAAAAAAGCAGTTTTCAAATAGACCTGCTTTTTTTTAACCGTAGTCTGATAGGCATGCACAGATCAGTGAGATCCATGCATGTTTATCAGTGGGAAGGGGGGGTGAAATAGTTAAAATCAGGAATTTTTTTTGCATGGGGTCCCCCCTCCTAAGCATAACCAGCCTCGGGCTCTTTGAGCCGGTCCTGGTCGTAAAAATATGGGGAAAATTTGACTGGGGTCCTCCCATATTTAAACAACCAGCACCGGTCTCTGCGCCTGGTTCTGGTGCAAAAAATACGGGGGACAAAAAACGTAGGGGTCCCCGTATTTTTAACACCAGCACCGGGCTCCACTAGTCAGAGAGATAATGCCACAGCCGGGGGACACTTTTATATTGGTCCCTGCGGCCCTGGCATTAAATCACTAACTAATTCACCCCTGGCCGGGGTACCCTGGAGGAGTGGGGACCCCTTAAATCAAGGGGTTCCCCCCCTCCAGCCACCCAAGGACCAGGGGTGAAGCCCGAGGCTGTCCCCCCCCATCCGTGGCCGGTGGATGGGAGGCTGATAGCCTTTTGTGTAAAAAAAGAATATTGTATTTTGTAGCAGAACTACAAGTCCCAGCAAGCCTCCCCCGCAAGCCAGTACTTGGAGAACCACAAGTACCAGCATGTGGGGGGAAAACAGGCCCGCTGGTACCTGTAGTTCTACTACAAAAAAATACCCAAATAAAAACAACACACAGACACCATGAAAGTAAATGTTTAATAAACATATATGCACACTTACATACATACATACTTACCTATGTTGACACACACGAAGCACTCAGTCCTCTTGTCCAGTAGAATCCTGGGGTACCTGTAAATAAAATTATACTTACAAAGAATCCTGTGTAGATCGGTCTTCTTCTTAAAAGTTATAATCCAGGGACTTGGTAAAATAAAAAAACGAAATACCCGGATCACGCACTGAAAGAGGTCCCATGTTTACACATGGAACCCCTTTCCACGACTGTCAGGACCCCCGTGATTCCTGACAAAAGAGGGTCCCTTCAGCCAATCAGGGAGCGCCACGTCATGGCACTTTTCTGATTGGCTGTGCGCTCCTGCACTGTCAGTCAGGCGGCGGACTCTGGATACAATGTAGCGCAGAGGCGCTACATTATATCCAATGGTGGGAACTTTGCGGTCTGCGGTAGACCGCAAGGTTAAGTTGGGCCAACCACAAGAGTGACCCCACTTAACCTCGCGGTCTCTGAAGAAGGTGCAGAGACCAGGATACGAAGAGCCATGCGCTTCCTGAGGATGCATCAGGCAACTCTACAGGCTGCACGGTGCCATTCAATGCACCCTACATGCCAAATACATGTACCTCCAGGGCATCAGGGTCGCCGCTCTCCACCCCTAGTAGCTGCCCTGCTATAAAGTATAGATGTCTCTATATTGCAATATAAATCCTAATATAAGAGAATGCACACACACACATATGTGTGATACGAAGTGTGATATGAAACGGGTTGGGGCGTGGCTTGTCTGACGCATTGTGTCCACCAGTGCAGCTGCTCCCAGTGTCTGATCCAGAGAGGTTTCCCGATGAGTCACGGTTATACCATAGCCGGCAGCGTGGTGTGTGGTCCCGGGTGGCGACCAGCGGGTATGCAGTTTGTGCCAGTGGAATTTCTTTGAACCATGTGGTAACCAGCCCACAGCGTGTGCTATATGGTACGAGTCCTATACAATTTGTCCGTGGACCTGTTACTGTTTTGAAATTGAATAAACAGTCTGCACTATGAGCGCCTTTTCCATTATGTTTTATTCCTAGAAATCAATCCTGGTCCAGGAGTCCGGAGCCTTCATTGGGAAAGTGCTGCGGTATTTATCCTATACCTGTGCTACAACTCAGAGGTTTCTGGTGCTTGGAATTTTTTCTACTGTTGAGAGAAAAAGGACTACCAGCGCACCTGCAGATCTTCTAATCGAACAGATATATAAATATATATATATTTGGGGTGTGCATCGGGCCATTTTTCGGGTTTCGTGGTTTGGTTTTGGATCCGTATCTCCTTCGTGTTTTGGATCTGTTTTGGTTTTGCTCTGTAATTTTTTTTTTTAAATCCTAAAAACAGCAAAAATAACAGAATTTGGAGGTGTTTTTATTCCTATAGTTTAATTTACCCCAATAACATTAATTTCCACTAATTTTCAGTCTATTCTGAACACCTCACAATATTGTTTTCATCCAGTTTAGGTCAAAAGGTTGCACCGAGGTAGCTGGATGACTAAGCTACCGTAAGCGACAGAAGTGGATGGCACAAACACACGTGGCACATCTAGGAGTGGCACTGCAGTGGCAGACAGGTTATCAGTTTTATAAACTATGCCAAAAAAAATGCTCCAAGAATACATAATGCAAAGAAAAGAGGTGCAAGATGGAATTGTCGTTGGGCCATCCCACCCACCCACCCTTATTTTGTATATTAAACAAGACATGCACAGTTTAACAAACCATTAATTTCAGCGACAGGGACTGTCACTTGTGACTGAAATGTTTGGTTTGTTTGGACCCCCACAAAACAAGCGGGCAATAGGCAGTGCACAAACTGGCCTAAGTACTTTAGATAGGCACAATGGGGGTAATTCCAAGTTGATCGCAGCAGGAATTCTGTTAGCAACTGGGCAAAACCATGTGCACTGCAGGGGAGGCAGATATAACATGTGCAGAGAGAGATAGATTTGGGTGTGGTGACTTCAATCTGCAATCTAATTTGCAGTGTAAAAATAAAGCAACCAGTATTTACCCTGCACAGTAACAAAATAACCCACCCAAATCTAACTATCTCTGCACATGTTATATCTGCCCCCCCTGCAGTGCACATGGTTTTGCCCAACTGCTAAAAAATTTCCTGCTGCGATCAACTTGGAATTACCCCCAATGTCGTCATCAGCATCCGATTCCTCACCCCCATCAGTGTGGACATCCTCCTCTTCACTGACTATTAATTCGTCCTCACTGGAATCCAGCATCACAGGTCCCTCTCTACTTTTTGGAAGTAATTGCTGGTACTGCAGAAGGCAATACACCTACCCAGTGGGCTGTCACAGTCATATAGACTTTAGTTTGCCCTGTTCCCCTTGTCCACATATCCATGGTTAAGTGGACAATGGGTACAATGGCATTTCTGAGGACACTAATAACACTTTTTTTAATGTCCTTGTAAAGGCTGGGAATTGCTTGCCTAGTGAAGTGAAATCTAGACGGAATTTGGTACCGGGGACACAGTATGTCAATCAACTGCCTAAATCTCACTGCACTAATGGAGGATACTGGATGCACATCTAATACCAGAATAGTTGTTATGGCCTCAGTAATCCACTTTGCAAATGGGTGACTGTTGTCATACTTCTTCTTTCGCAAAGGATTGTTGAACAGTCTATTGTTTTGTTAAACTACAAGTACTCTTCCTGGTCCCCTTCTGGGATAAAGATAGACTCCCAGCAGCAACAGCAGTAAGCGTAGCACTCAAGTATCCTCCGGAGGAATTGAATACAAGAATACTTCTGATCCTGATTGAGTAGGAAATTGACGATGAGGGTGTTGGTTGGTGGTGGGGATTGCAGGCACTTGGATCCAACAGAGAAAAGGGAGCTTGGTGTTGCTGGACTGGTTTCATTCTTATCCAACGTTTCTGAATGTTTTAATAACTTGTAATGTATGCGCTGCAAATGGCGTAATAGGGAGGATGTTTCTAGGTGGTTCCGGTCCCTACCTCTACTTACAACGGCTTTACAAAGACTACAGATGGCTACACACTATTTGTCCGGGTGTGGGGAGAAATAATTTCACAGAGAAGAGGTGGATTTTTTTGTCTTTTGCTCAGGCATGAAAATGGGCTTTTTCATATCCTGGGCAACAACTGTCTCCACTGGAGCCTTATTTAAACAAACCACATCCCTATCATCAAAATCCTCATCGTCAAAATTCTCATTAGTGATAGCTACAACAGTATACTCCTCGTGCTGGTGTACTTCTACAGTGACATCCTCAATCTTAATGTCAGCATGTTGACTGGCACTGCTCCTCCTAACACTTGCAGATGGCGTGTAAATGGTGGAAGGAGCCTCCTCTTCCCATGCAGTATTGGAAAGGTCAGGCTTATACATTGCAACCGCGGACACACTTGGACTCTCCTTGGGGATTGGTGATATTTCTGAATGTACAGTTGGTTCCTGTGCCTAAACAAGTTTAATTTTTTTTAGCTATTCTACAGGGAGGAGGGCTTACATGATCACTATGAGACGCAGAACCACCAGTCATAAATGCAGGCCAAGGCCTTAGCCTTTCTTTGCCACTTCATGTAGTGAATGGCATATTGCAAATTTTACGTTTCTCGTAAGCTAACTTTACTTTTTATTTTTTCATTTATCACCGTAAAATATTGCTTCTGTCATTTTACATGCCCTCTACTCCATTGGGCATCGGCCTTAGCAGATGACTTTGACGGACTTGCATGGTCAATGTCATGACTAGCGGCAGCAGCTTCAGCACTAGTAGTAGTAAGTGGTTCCTGATCTTTCAATTGTTTGTCCTTCATTTCTATCAACACGAAGTGGGGTACAGCAACAGTGTCACACAAATGAGTCAGAAATATATACAGGTTGAGTCTCCCTTATCCAAAATACTTGGGACCAGAGGTATTTTGGATATGGGATTTTTCCGTATTTCGGAATAATTGCATACCATAATGAGATATCATGGTGATGGGACCTAAATCTAAGCACATAATGCATTTATGTTACATATACACCTTATATACACAGCCTGATGGTAATTTTAGCCAATATTTTTTATAACTTTGTGCATTAAACAAAGTGTGTCTACATTCACACAATTCATTTATGTTTCATATACACCTTATACACACAGTCTGAAGAACATTTAATACAATATTTTTAATAACTTTGTGTATTAAACAAAGTTTGTGTACATTGAGCCATCAAAAAACAAAGGTTTCACTATCTCACTCTCACTCAAAAAAGTCCGTATTTCGGAATATTCCGTGTTTCGGAATATTTGGATATGGGATACTCAACCTGTATAATAATTACGCACTGCAATTGGTTTTCATTTTCAGATGTACTTGTGTGCGCATTTTCAAATGTCTTGCATTCCCTAAATTATTATTTTTGCAAATTGATTACTTTGGTGCACCTTTGCATTCACTAATTCGTTGAACTTCTACATGTAACAACTAGTAATAAAAAAAATCTGGAAAATGCTCTGCAAAGTTCCATTTTGTGTCTAGTTCTTGTTTCAATTAATTTTCCAGTCTCTTCTCAAAGCGTTTTTAAACAGCACAATGGTTGTATAGGCACTCAGGATGCGAGAGAATTGTGATGGTGTGGACTAGATGGCGCTATCGTTCAAGCAGTGATAGTGAATATGAGAGTGCTAAACAAATACTTAGCTGTGCCTTATCCGGAAGAATAGTCAAAGATATTCTGTATCCAATTTTTGATGGAGAGCTCAACCACATACAAAAAATAAGAAATAAGACAGAAGTACACAATGTGTAGTAATGTCGCGATGAACAGATGAAAAGTACGTGATCTAAGATCTTTTGCCAATATAAGCTGACGTACTTCACTAAGCAATGTGAATGGTCAGAAAATACTTGTGAGGTGATCTTTTTAGACCAAAATATGGAAACAATATTCTCCTATAAGCACACCTGACTTACACAGAGACAGGTGTTGACATGCCCATAAAGGTATCTTTTCCAAAATGTGGTGTGCTCTTTATCAATCAGTGGTAGAAGACCAGAATCTAAATGGTATCTGCTATCGTGAGAGAGGGGCGTACCTAACACTCACGTGAAAGACAGTAGATATCCTAATATAGCAGTTTCTTTCAAGGACATCGCTCCAAGGGGGTTACAGAGGTTGTTCTATATCCGATGATAGAGGACTCAACCATATATGAAATATGAGACAGAAATACACAATGTGTAGTATAGTCGTATTCAAGGGGAAAAAAACAAGTGGTATCTTTACCACTGTTTTTTGGCGTACCTAATTTAAAAACTTTCTATGCTGGTGGTAAGACCATAGAATTCCTGTGAACACACCTGACTTACATAGAGACAGATGTTTGAACGCCCATAACGGTATCTTTCAAAAAATAATGTGTTCTCTATCAGTCAGTAATGGATAGCCAAAACCTACAATGGTGAGGGAGGCGTACCTAACACTCACGTGCAAAACGGTTGGTATCCTCATGTAGCGGTTTCTTTCAGGGACCTCAATCCAGGAGTAGTAAAAAGTGGAGTTTATTCAGAGTACATAACATAAAAAACAGGCTGATCACAGCGTAAGAGTCCGGCTCTGATGGAAGAGAGAACCGTCTTGGAACAATAAGTGGCCAACTTTGGAGTTCCAAAAAGAAATTATACAGGTAAGTATGACAAGGTCCTACCTTCCTTCAGAGTCCAATAGACAGGTCCGCTGTTGAAGAGCCCCTCTAAGCCAACGCGTTTCGAGTCAGGAGACTCTTTTTCAAGGCACTCAAGATGCGAGGCCTACTTACAGTTGGAGCCACACTAATCGTGGCTCCGTCTGTGCCTGGGCGCACCTGCGCCCCATTCACTAGAATGGGAGCGTCACTGTGCGCTCCCGGCTTGACTAGGCGGACAGATCGCCTAGTCACACTGGGAGCACTCGTTCGCGATGGAGCCACACTAGATGAGTGTGGCTCCATCTGTAGGTTTGATGCCTTACTTATTCTTATAAATGAATGAACTAACTTAATTTGCTACTTACAAAGTAATAATATAATACAGGACTTACTTTATTTCTGTTTTTTGTCTTTTTTTGGCATTCACTTTGGGCTTTGTTATGTTATCAGATCAGCCGCAGGAGGTGCAAATTTACTCCATTGGAAGGAGCCAACAAAAAATAAATAAAAGATGCTTCTCACAGCATAACACCCTCCTCCCTCCCCCATCAACTGATTTCTGTAAGCAGCTGCAGACCAATAGAATGCTGCTGCTCATTGTGACATGTGTGTTCTATGATGTCACAATGTGCAGCTGCAGCTTGGCAGCATTCTATTGGCCTGTATCTGCAGCTTGGCAGCATTCTATTGGCCTGCAGCTGCACATTGTGACATCATAGAACATGTGTCACAATGCGCAGCAATATTCTTTTGGCCTGCAGCTGCTTACAGAAATCCGGTGGGGGAGGGTGTTATGCTATGAGAAACATCATTTCTGCAGCAGGGTACACACAGGTTTCCACAGGAAAACATCAGGGTGTAGAATGGATCTGGATCCAGAGGCACCAACATGCAAATCCTTAGCTGTCCCAGGATGCATAGGGGCCTCCTCTATCAGTGCCGTAACTAGACATTTTAGCGCTGTGTGCAAGAAACGGCATCGCCCCCCCCCCCCTTATGTAAAATAGGGGTAGTGCGTGTGTCAAAACTATAGGGGCATGGCTTCATGGGGAAGGAGTGTGGCCACAAAATAATACCAATTCATATTACGGTGCACAGTAGTCTCTATTATTTAAATTACGCCGCACAGTAGCGCCACTACACCAGGTAGAGCCCATTTTACACATTACGGCAGGTAGAGTCCCCTTTATACACATTACAGCAGACAGAGGGGGTCATTCTGACCCGATCGCAGAGTGCTTTCGTTCGCACAGCTGCGACCGGGTCACTACTGCGCACGCGCGGGGGCCATAATGCGCATGCGCGTCATTGCCCGGCGACGACAGTCGTCAGGCAACGACGCTGACTACGAAGAAAGCGGTTGCAACGGCTACCGCAAGAAGATTGACAGTGGAGAGGCGTTCCGGGGCGGATACTCACAATTGGATGCCGTTTTTGGGGAGTGGTCGGCCGAATGCAGGCGTGTCCAGGTGAATGGAGGGCGGATGTCTGACATCAAAGTCGGGACCTTCGTCGCTGGATCCGTCGCACAGGGTAAGTAGCACCAGCCTTACTCTTAACTTGCACAAAACTTTTTTAGCTAAGTAGGGCTGCACAAGCGAACGCAGCCCTGCTAAGCTAAAATACACTCCCCCCTAGGCGGAGATTAGTTGATCGCACCAGCAGCAAAAAGTTGCTTGGTGCGATCAACTCGGAATGAAGGCCAGAGTCCCCTTTTTACACATTACAGCAGACAGTCCCCTTTTTTACACATTACAGCAGAGTCCCCTTTTTA
The DNA here is from genome assembly GCF_028390025.1 of Pseudophryne corroboree. Classification (NCBI taxonomy): domain Eukaryota; kingdom Metazoa; phylum Chordata; class Amphibia; order Anura; family Myobatrachidae; genus Pseudophryne; species Pseudophryne corroboree. The sequence goes on along the minus strand of NC_086444.1, from coordinate 184,977,060 downwards.
CACATTACGGCATACAGATTCCCACTTTTCACACATTACAGCAGACAGTCCCAATTTTTACACACTATGGCAGACAGTCACCATTTTTACACATTACGGCAGACAGAGTCCCCCTTTTTACATATTACGGCAGACAGCGCACCCCTTTTTACACATTACGACAGACAATCCCCCTTTTTACACATTACAGCAGAGTCCCCCTTTTTACACATTACGGCAGGCAGTGCCCCTTTTTACACATTACGGCAGACAGATTCCCACTTTTTACACATTACAGCAGACAGTTCCCCTTTTTACACATTACAGCAGACAGTGCCCCTTTTTACACATTACGGCATACAGATTCCCACTTTTTACACATTACAGCAGACAGTCCCCCTTTTTACACATTACGGCAGACAGTCCCCCTTTTTACACATTATGGCAGACAGTCACCCTTTTTACACATTACGGCAAACAGTCCCCCTTTTTATACATTACGGCAGACAGTCAGGCTCCTCGGTGCAGGCAGTCAGGCAGATCCACATATGCCGGCAGCCGCTGCTTTGAATACTGGGATGCGCTTCCCTCATCCCAGCATTCACAGCAGCGGCGGTCAGCCTATGTGGAAGGAAAGGGACAGCTGCAGCGGTGCTGCCACCAATTTCAGTGCCCGAGTCCCCCTCCCTCCTCCTACTTCTCCACTTCCCTCGGAGCTGCTGCTCCTCTCCTCGCTCAGGCGGCTAGTAATGAGTCAGTCTGACTCATTACAATGCGCTGACTAAAGTATCCTTGGAATGGGGATGCGGCCAGTTGCGCCCTGAGGGCGACTGTGCTGTGTGCCATGCACATCTGGCACACACGTTGTTATGGCCCTGTCCTCTATAACCCCGCCTCCAGGCACTGTGAGCTCAGTTTTGAAGTTGGTGCCTGCAGCAGCAGGTCATTAAACAGGGGGGCTGTGCTGGCAGTCCTGAAAGCTTTTACTTTTTGTAAAAAATCTGACTTTTTTCTCTGAGCTGACAGCACTGTAAGTCAGATTGACTTCTGTGCTGCAGCTCCATCACCTTCCCAGCTGCGCCGCATGCTCCTGCAGGCCTGGTTACCAGGTACTTGCGGTGGAGACGCCTGCGGATGTAGGCACAGTCCTGGACCGTTCTCCAGGATCACTGCTATTGGAAGGCAGGTAAGAGGGTCTCCTAGCGACCCACTATTAAATCTCGTTCTGTCCACAGACTATGGAGATGGGCCGCGGAATTGGCGTGGACACTGTCATTGGGCAGGGACCCTACTAGACCACCAGGGCAGTAAGAGCACAAGTCAGGTGTACTAAAACCTCATTTAATAAGGCTCCATAGTACCTGGGGTAGAAAACCAGCATAGGGGAGGCGGCGCTTGACCTGTAGCCCCTCCCCCGGCCCAGGGCACCATCTACTGCAGATTTCCCGCCCTGGATCTTTGTCACTATCCCTCATTCCCTCACAGAGACGCTAGGTGCCATCTTACAAGCATAGCAACAGCTGGTCTCTGGGATTGCTGGGCAAGGTCTCTCATGTAATGTCGCCTGTACACAGTGCCGTGCATTTATATTACACTTAAGTATCCTGCCTGTCTTTGAGACAGTGTTAGTTGAGATGGCTGTCGTAGCCCTGCGATCGCCTCTGCCTGATTGACAGGCAGAGGTGGTCGCTGGTCGGGAGGGGACACCGCCAACGCAGGTGTGCCCGGACCATTTGGGGGGGGGGCCGCGGTGGCTGCATGACATCACACGCAGCCGATGCGACCTGGGCAGCGTCAAGTAGCTCCCTGCCAGTGGGCGGGAGCTGCACTGGTAGGGAGCTACTCCTGAAGTACAAAAGCATCGCCGCTGTGCGATGCTTTTGTACTTGTGCCACACAGCGTCCCCCCCGCATGTCAGTGTGACTGATCGTAGTTGTGCTAAATTTAGCACATCTACGATCAAGTCTTAGTTAGCCCCATTGTACGAGTAGTCTGCTATATCCTCCAGTCTTTGGACCGTGCTGTGATAGACAGTACTAGTCCAGTGCAGCTTTTTGTGATATAAATTCTGCATTGCATGTGACTGTGTGTGCCAGTACTGCTGTGTGATTTCACTTTCAGTGTTTCCCAGCTATATCTGTCACTATATGCTATACTCTGGGCTAGGTGAGTCAAGTAATATAGTTGTACACAGTGTTTATCCCTATATAAGTATATTACATCTGTGTCACAGTCACGCTATACCTTATCTGTTTATTCCACAGATTTTTGTTATTTGTCTGGCAATATATCGTACTGCGTAAGTCCAGTTGTTTACATTGTGTAATATCTAACAAAAAGGGCAGCAAATCAGCGGAAGCTCCTGCAACATGCAGAGCATGCTCCGCGGATTTATCAGATTAGGAATTATTACAAGATGGTCTCTGTACTGCTTGTCACGTGCCCCTCAGTCAGTCTACAGCCTGAGCACCTAGTTAGGAGTATTGCTTTATGGAATCATATTTATGAATATTAATATTTAATATATCATATATGGTATTTAATATATGGATATATTTCAATTAATATGCATTTATCATATATATCTGCAAATATATTATGTCAGGCTTACAAACTAATTGGCTGATACATATATGCAGTCCTTATACATATGACTTATGAAGTTATTAAGTTAAGATTCCTTAAAGAGAGTTCAAGCTTGAATATTACCGCTCTTTTTATATGATTCTTTATTTACAGGCAGATCAAATCGTACAGAATAAGATATACACAGTAGTGATATATATACTAATTATAATTATATATGCTTCCTTCGTTACATAACATAAAACAACATGACATAAGTTTCACAAACAGTTTCAATTGCTAACATAAAATGTATACTTGCAAGTTAAAGATTGCCATCCCAAGAATCATTCCTTCTGCATGTTCTCCATGACTTCTCCTCCTGACTGACTTCCTTCCTTCTCCTTCTTCTTCTCCCTCTCCCTCTTCCTTCTAACTCCTAACTACAAGTCTGGTCCTTTTATCTCATATTTTACCAATTCAAACTATCATATTCTCATAGTTTCCAATGGAATAGGTAATTATAGGTTTGTCAGATTCCAAGGTGTAATAAAACAAACATTGAACTGGGCTGTCGTGTCCTGTTCACGGAGGCATGGTGTCATAAAAGTGTGGTGTCCACACTGCCTTAAGCAAGTATAGTATTGTAAAATCTGGAATGTCTTTTCATCCAAAGTTCTGTTGTATTGACAAGTTTTCCTGGGGTCGGTTACACAATGTTTTATCAATGGATGTGATCTCTTTTCATAGTAGTTAATTTATACTCCCTAGCTTTTAACCTTCACTGGACAATAGACAAACCAGTAGATTCTGATCTACTGTAAGCACACCTGTGAATTCCAATGACCAACAGAGCTCTGTCACATACCTATTATCATTTATGGCCTAATACCTTTTCTCTACAATGACTCTTGATCTTACTGTAACCTCTCTGGCCTTATTTATGACTAGAGCAGAATAAACCTGTTCCCTACACTATTTTTTACCATCTTGCTGTAAAACACAAATATACAGTATATCTATATAAACACATACACAAACCTAATTTCTTAAATCAGCTAAACATTACCTCATACATTCAAACTTATTTCATATCTATTCCTTACTATATATATCCAGTATACTGTCCACTATGGTAACATCGCCTATTTATAATGAATTATATTTTGATTCAGACAATATCCATTGCCCTAATATTATACTAAGTGCAGACAATTACCTATAAGGCAACAGGAGCCACCATGTGCAGCATTCACTGACCTGCTAGGTACTCTGGTGGAACGCCTTGTGCCTGTAGCATTACCCCCACAAAATGTCCCCATAATAGACTTGCCTTGAGCGAAAAATTTGTCTAACCAACTGCAACAACTAAATCAGTCTCTGGTTAGACAGAAAACTGCCTCGGGTCACAAACGTGTCCCAGGTTTATCTAAGTGGGCTGCTTCCTCCTCACAATCTACACACCTCTCTGAGGTCTCCTCTGACGAGGAGAGTGAGCATACAGTCCTGTCTGACACTGACTCCAGTGTTGCAGATGAGGGTGCTCCCTTGATGGTTGATGTTCCTGCCCTAATTATTGATATTATGCATATTCTCCAAATCACTGATGAGGAGGATTCCACTACAGTGGCAAAGAAAAGTGACAAGTTTAAACAGCAAAAAGTGGTTAAAACTTTTTTTTACCACATTCTGATCATTTCGTGGACATCAGATGGGAACCCTGGTCTAACCCAGGGCAGAAATTCCCCGTCCCAAAAAGGGCATTGGCTCATTATCCTCTCCCTGCAGAGCTATTTAGCAAATGGGAGACTCCACCGCTGGTGGACTCTCATGTCACTCGCCTCATGGTGTCGTCCACTCTGCCTGTCACCACTGTCACCTCACTGAAGGAACCGACAGATAAGCGCATTGAGGGATGCCTGAAATCTATTTACTCCCTTACAGGAGCTGTTCATAGACCCACTATAGCTGCCTCTTGGGCCACAAAAGGTATTCTCTGACAATGCCAGACAATACCTGTCTCATATTACCACTAGAGATGAGCGCCTGAAATTTTTCGGGTTTTGTGTTTTGGTTTTGGGTTCGGTTCCGCGGACGTGTTTTGGGTTCAAACGCGTTTTGGCAAAACCTCACCGAATTTTTTTTGTCGGATTCGGGTGTGTTCTGGATTCGGGTGTTTTTTTCAAAAAACACTAAAAAACAGCTTAAATCATAGAATTTGGGGGTCATTTTGATCCCAAAGTATTATTAACCTCAAAAACCATAATTTACACTCATTTTCAGTCTATTCTGAATACCTCACACCTCACAATATTATTTTTAGTCCTAAAATTTGCACCGAGGTCGCTGTGTGAGTAAGATAAGCGACCCTAGTGGCCGACACAAACACCGGGCCCATCTAGGAGTGGCACTGCAGTGTCACGCAGGATGTCCCTTCCAAAAAACCCTCCCCAAACAGCACATGACGCAAAGAAAAAAAGAGGCGCAATGAGGTAGCTGTGTGAGTAAGATTAGCGACCCTAGTGGCCGACACAAACACCGGGCCCATCTAGGAGTGGCACTGCAGTGTCACGCAGGATGGCCCTTCCAAAAAACCCTCCCCAAACAGCACATGACGCAAAGAAAAAAAGAGGCGCAATGAGGTAGCTGTGTGAGTAAGATTAGCGACCCTAGTGGCCGACACAAACACCGGGCCCATCTAGGAGTGGCACTGCAGTGTCACGCAGGATGTCCCTTCCAAAAAACCCTCCCCAAACAGCACATGACGCAAAGAAAAAAAGAGGCGCAATGAGGTAGCTGACTGTGTGAGTAAGATTAGCGACCCTAGTGGCCGACACAAACACCGGGCCCATTTAGGAGTGGCACTGCAGTGTCACGCAGGATGTCCCTTCCAAAAAACCCTCCCCAATCAGCACATGATGCAAAGAAAAAGAAAAGAAAAAAGAGGTGCAAGATGGAATTGTCCTTGGGCCCTCCCACCCACCCTTATGTTGTATAAACAAAACAGGACATGCACACTTTAACCAACCCATCATTTCAGTGACAGGGTCTGCCACACGACTGTGACTGATATGACGGGTTGGTTTGGACCCCCCCCAAAAAAGAAGCAATTAATCTCTCCTTGCACAAACTGGCTCTACAGAGGCAAGATGTCCACCTCATCATCACCCTCCGATATATCACCGTGTACATCCCCCTCCTCACAGATTATCAATTCGTCCCCACTGGAATCCACCATCTCAGCTCCCTGTGTACTTTGTGGAGGCAATTGCTGCTGGTCAATGTCTCCGCGGAGGAATTGATTATAATTCATTTTAATGAACATCATCTTCTCCACATTTTCTGGATGTAACCTCGTACGCCGATTGCTGACAAGGTGAGCGGCGGCACTAAACACTCTTTCGGAGTACACACTTGTGGGAGGGCAACTTAGGTAGAATAAAGCCAGTTTGTGCAAGGGCCTCCAAATTGCCTCTTTTTCCTGCCACTATAAGTACGGACTGTGTGACGTGCCTACTTGGATGCGGTCACTCATATAATCCTCCACCATTCTATCAATGTTGAGAGAATCATATGCAGTGACAGTAGACGACATGTCCGTAATCGTTGTCAGGTCCTTCAGTCCGGACCAGATGTCAGCATCAGCAGTCGCTCCAGACTGCCCTGCATCACCGCCAGCGGGTGGGCTCGGAATTCTGAGCCTTTTCCTCGCACCCCCAGTTGCGGGAGAATGTGAAGGAGGAGATGTTGACAGGTCGCGTTCCGCTTGACTTGACAATTTTGTCACCAGCAGGTCTTTCAACCCCAGCAGACTTGTGTCTGCCGGAAAGAGAGATCCAAGGTAGGCTTTAAATCTAGGATCGAGCACGGTGGCCAAAATGTAGTGCTCTGATTTCAACAGATTGACCACCCGTGAATCCTTGTTAAGCGAATTAAGGGCTCCATCCACAAGTCCCACATGCCTAGCGGAATCGCTCCGTGTTAGCTCCTCCTTCAATGTCTCCAGCTTCTTCTGCAAAAGCCTGATGAGGGGAATGACCTGACTCAGGCTGGCAGTGTCTGAACTGACTTCACGTGTGGCAAGTTCAAAGGGCATCAGAACCTTGCACAACGTTGAAATCATTCTCCACTGCGCTTGAGACAGGTGCATTCCACCTACTATATCGTGCTCAATTGTATAGGCTTGAATGGCCTTTTGCTGCTCCTCCAACCTCTGAAGCATATAGAGGGTTGAATTCCACCTCGTTACCACTTCTTGCTTCAGATGATGGCAGGGCAGGTTCAGTAGTTTTTGGTGGTGCTCCAGTCTTCTGTACGTGGTGCCTGTACGCCGAAAGTGTCCCGCAATTCTTCAGGCCACCGACAGCATCTCTTGCACGCCCCTGTCGTTTTTTTAAAAATTCTGCACCACCAAATTCAAGGTATGTGCAAAACATGGGACGTGCTGGAATTTGCCCATATTTAATGCACACACAATATTGCTGGCGTTGTCCGATGCCACAAATCCACAGGAGAGTCCAATTGGGGTAAGCCATTCCGCGATGATCTTCCTCAGTTGCCGTAAGAGGTTTTCAGCTGTGTGCGTATTCTGGAAAGCGGTGATACAAAGCGTAGCCTGCCTAGGAAAGAGTTGGCGTTTGCGAGATGCTGCTACTGGTGCCGCTGCTGCTGTTCTTGCGGCGGGAGTCCATACATCTACCCAGTGGGCTGTCACAGTCATATAGTCCTGACCCTGCCCTGCTCCACTTGTCCACATGTCCGTGGTTAAGTGGACATTGGGTACAACTGCATTTTTTAGGACACTGGTGAGTCTTTTTCTGACGTCCGTGTACATTCTCGGTATCGCCTGCCTAGAGAAGTGGAACCTAGATGGTATTTGGTAACGGGGGCACACTGCCTCAATAAATTGTCTAGTTCCCTGTGAACTAACGGCGGATACCAGACGCACGTCTAACACCAACATAGTTGTCAAGGCCTCAGTTATCCGCTTTGCAGCAGGATGACTGCTGTGATATTTCATCTTCCTCGCAAAGGACTGTTGGACAGTCAATTGCTTACTGGAAGTAGTACAAGTGGGCTTACGACTTCCCCTCTGGGATGACCATCGACTCCCAGCAGCAACAACAGCAGCGCCAGCAGCAGTAGGCGTTACACGCAAGGATGCATCGGAGGAATCCCAGGCAGGAGAGGACTCGTCAGAATTGCCAGTGACATGGCCTGCAGGACTATTGGCATTCCTGGGGAAGGAGGAAATTGACACTGAGGGAGTTGGTGGGGTGGTTTGCGTGAGCTTGGTTACAAGAGGAAGGGATTTACTGGTCAGTGGACTGCTTCCGCTGTCGCCCAAAGTTTTTGAACTTGTCACTGACTTATTATGAATGCGCTGCAGGTGACGTATAAGGGAGGATGTTCCGAGGTGGTTAACGTCCTTACCCCTACTTATTACAGCTTGACAAAGGCAACACACGGCTTGACACCTGTTGTCCGCTTTTCTGTTGAAATACCTCCACACTGAAGAGCTGATTTTTTTGGTATTTTCACCAGGCATGTCAACGGCCATATTCCTCCCACGGACAACAGGTGTCTCCCCGGGTGCCTGACTTAAACAAACCACCTCACCATCAGAATCCTCCTGGTCAATTTCCTCCCCAGCGCCAGCAACACCCATATCCTCCTCATCCTGGTGTACTTCAACATCTTCATCTTCAATCTGACTATCAGGAACTGGACTGCGGGTGCTCCTTCCAGCACTTGCAGGGGGCGTGCAAATGGTGGAAGGCGCATGCTCTTCACGTCCAGTGTTGGGAAGGTCAGGCATCGCAACCGACACAATTGGACTCTCCTTGTGGATTTGGGATTTCGAAGAACGCACAGTTCTTTGCGGTGCTTTTGCCAGCTTGAGTCTTTTCAGTTTTCTAGCGAGAGGCTGAGTGCTTCCATCCTCATGTGAAGCTGAACCACTAGCCATGAACATAGGCCAGGGCCTCAGCCGTTCCTTGCCACTCCGTGTGGTAAATGGCATATTGGCAAGTTTACGCTTCTCCTCCGACAATTTTATTTTAGGTTTTGGAGTCCTTTTTTTACTGATATTTGGTGTTTTGGATTTGACATGCTCTGTACTATGACATTGGGCATCGGCCTTGGCAGACGACGTTGCTGGCATTTCATCGTCTCGGCCATGACTAGTGGCAGCAGCTTCAGCACGAGGTGGAAGTGGATCTTGATCTTTCCCTAATTTTGGAACCTCAACATTTTTGTTCTCCATATTTTAATAGGCACAACTAAAAGGTACCTCAGGTAAACAATGGAGATGGATACTAGTATACAATTATGGACTGCCTGCCGAGTGCAGACACAGAGGTAGCCACAGCCGTGAACTACCGTACTGTACTGTGTCTGCTGCTAATATAGACTGGTTGATAAAGAGATGTCTATGTAACTATGTATGTATAAAGAAGAAAGAAAAAAAACCCACGGTTAGGTGGTATACAATTATGGACGGACTGCTTGCCGAGTGCAGACACAGAGGTAGCCACAGCCGTGAACTACCGTACTGTACTGTGTCTGCTGCTAATAATATAGACTGGTTGATAAAGAGATGTCTATGTAACTATGTATGTATAAAGAAGAAAGAAAAAAAAACCACGGTTAGGTGGTATACAATTATGGACGGACTGCCTGCCGAGTGCAGACACAGAGGTAGCCACAGCCGTGAACTACCGTACTGTACTGTGTCTGCTGCTAATATAGACTGGTTGATAAAGAGATGTCTATGTAACTATGTATGTATAAAGAAGAAAGAAAAAAAAACCACGGTTAGGTGGTATACAATTATGGACGGACTGCCTGCCGAGTGCAGACACAGAGGTAGCCACAGCCGTGAACTACCGTACTGTACTGTGTCTGCTGCTAATATAGACTGGTTGATAAAGAGATGTCTATGTAACTATGTATGTATAAAGAAGAAAGAAAAAAAAAACACGGTTAGGTGGTATACAATTATGGACGGACTGCCTGCCGAGTGCAGACACAGAGGTAGCCACAGCCGTGAACTACAGTACTGTACTGTGTCTGCTGCTAATAATATAGACTGGTTGATAAAGAGATGTCTATGTAACTATGTATGTATAAAGAAGAAAGAAAAAAAAACCACGGTTAGGTGGTATACAATTATGGACGGACTGCCTGCCGAGTGCAGACACAGAGGTAGCCACAGCCGTGAACTACCGTACTGTACTGTGTCTGCTGCTAATATAGACTGGTTGATAAAGAGATGTCTATGTAACTATGTATGTATAAAGAAGAAAGAAAAAAAAACCACGGTTAGGTGGTATACAATTATGGACGGACTGCCTGCCGAGTGCAGACACAGAGGTAGCCACAGCCGTGAACTACCGTACTGTACTGTGTCTGCTGCTAATATAGACTGGTTGATAAAGAGATGTCGTAGTAGTATGTATGTATAAAGAAGAAAAAAAAACCACGGTTAGGTGGTATACAATTATGGACGGACTGCCTGCCGAGTGCAGACACAGAGGTAGCCACAGCCGTGAACTACCGTACTGTGTCTGCTGCGACTGGATGATAAATGATATAAAAAATATATATATATCACTACTGCAGCCGGACAGGTATATATTATATATTATATAATGACGGACCTGCTGGACACTGTCTGTCAGCAGAATGAGTTTTATTTTTATAGAATTAAAAAAACAACAACACACAAGTGAAGTCACACGACGAGTGTTTAACTTTTTCAGGCAATCACAATATAAGTATACTACTAACTATACTGGTGGTCAGTGTGGTCAGGTCACTGGTCAGTCACACTGGCAGTGGCACTCCTGCAGCAAAAGTGTGCACTGTTTAATTTTAATATAATATTATGTACTCCTGGCTCCTGCTATAACCTATAACTGGCACTGCAGTGCTCCCCAGTCTCCCCCACAATTATAAGCTGTGTGAGCTGAGCAGTCAGACAGATATATAATATATATAGATGATGCAGCACACTGGGCTGAGCCTGAGCAGTGCACACAGATATGGTATGTGACTGAGTCACTGTGTGTATCGCTTTTTTCAGGCAGAGAACGGATATATTAAATAAACTGCACTGTCTGGTGGTCACTAACTATATAATATTATGTACTCCTGGCTCCTGCTATAACCTATAACTGGCACTGCAGTGCTCCCCAGTCTCCCCCACAATTATAAGCTGTGTGAGCTGAGCAGTCAGACAGATATATAATATATATAGATGATGCAGCACACTGGGCTGAGCCTGAGCAGTGCACACAGATATGGTATGTGACTGAGTCACTGTGTGTATCGCTTTTTTCAGGCAGAGAACGGATATATTAAATAAACTGCACTGTCTGGTGGTCACTCACTAGTAAACTCTCTGCACTCTCTACACTTCTACAGTACTCCTCCTAGTCCTAAGCTCCAGTAAATCTCTCTCTCTTATAATCTAAATGGAGAGGACGCCAGCCACGTCCTCTCCCTATCAATCTCAATGCACGTGTGAAAATGGCGGCGACGCGCGGCTCCTTATATAGAATCCGAGTCTCGCGATAGAATCCGAGCCTCGCGAGAATCCGACAGCGTCATGATGACGTTCGGGCGCGCTCGGGTTAACCGAGCAAGGCGGGAAGATCCGAGTCGCTCGGACCCGTGAAAAAAAACATGAAGTTCGGGCGGGTTCGGATTCAGAGAAACCGAACCCGCTCATCTCTAATACCACCGCTTCTTATTATATCCCAGAAGCGTACTCTGAGGCGGACGTGTTGGCAGCCAAGGCATCGGCTGCGTCTGTCCTGGCATGCTGCATTCTGTGGCTGAGGTAGTGGAAAGTGGACCTGGACTCCAAGAAGACCTTGAAAGTCCTCCCTTTCACTGGGAAAATTTTGTTCAGGAAAGACCTAAATAAAATTGTGTCTGAATTGGCAGCCGCTAAGACGGCTTTACTCCCCACATGTAACCCTTCTCAGAAGGTGAAAAGCACCACTTTTCGTTCCTTTCAACCTCAAGTGAAAGTGAAAGGTCAATCATACCCTAGACAGTCTCGCATTTCCAAACCATCCAAGCCCAAGATGAAACAGTCATGGGGCAGCCTGTCAGCCTGCTGCAAAACATGACAAGCCTGCTGCATGATGGTGTGGGCCTCCTCCTGGGGGACCCCAGGTTGGGAGGCCGACTTCTACAGTTCACGCAGGTCTGGCTCATGACCATTTCAGATGCTTGGGTACTGAAAGTTGTCTCTCACAGGTACGCCATCTCATTCAAGAGACTTACCCATCACCAGTTCTGCTCAACAGCGCTCCTATCAGAACCGTTGAAGGCGCAATCTTTACAAATGGTTTTAAGCTTCCTCCTAAGTACTGGAGTGGTTGTGCCAGTTCCTCAGCTTCAGAGGTTATTACTCAACCCTGTTTCTGGTCCTGAAACCCAATAGGTACTATCGGCCTATACTCAACCTCAAATCTTTGAACAAGTTTGTGAGAGTATCCAAGTTTTGTATGGAAACACTGCGCTCAATAGTTCTGGCTATGGAACCCGGAGACTATATGATATCCCTGGATATACAGGATGCATATCTGCATATTCCTATTGCCATCTCGTTTCAGCAGTTCCAGGCTCTGCCATTTGGACTAGCTATGGCTCCTCAGATCTTCACCAAGGTCATAGCCATTATGATGGTGAACCTCCATCGCCAAGGCATCAGAATCCTACCATACCTGGACGTTCTCCTGATTCTGGCAAGCTTAAGGGGAGTTCTCCTCAGTCATCTCCAGCTAACGGTGACTTTCCTTCAAGACCACAGGTGGCTGATAAATTGGATAAAGTTCTCTCTGGTCCCAGCTCAGAGCATGGTGCACCTCGGGGCACTTCTGGACACACAGTCGAAAGACTGTTCCTGTCTTCAGACAAGGTTCTGAAACTTCAGGACAGGATAAGACACTTCATTTATCACGCCGTAGGGTCGATACATTCAGTGATGCAAGTCCTCGGCCTGACGGTGTCGTCCTTCGACATGATAGAGTATGCTCAATTTCAGTCCTGCCCTCTACAACGGTTTATCCTTTACAAGTGGGACATCTTACCTCATTGGATCAGATCGCAAATGATCTCTTTGACTCCGGAGGTTTGTCTGTCGCTGACCTGGTTACTCCAGAACCAGCAATTGAGCAGGGGCCGTCCCTTCTGGATCCCAGACTGGGACCTACTGACAATGGACGCCAGTCTTCGGGGTTGGGGAGTGGTGTTGGAGCAATACTCATTTCACGTCATTGGACCAGGGAAAAATCTCTTCTTCCGATCAATATTCTGGAGCTGAGAGCAGTGTTCAATGCACTGACTCTCACCCTGCCTCAGGTACGGAACAGGCCTGTTCAAGTACAATCAGACAATGCCACAACAGTGGCTTACATAAACCATCAAGGCGGCACTCGAAGCCGCAGGGCAATGTTGTAATCCTATGTTGGGTGGAACACCATCTACCAGCCATATCGGTGGTGTTCATTCAAGGCCTCCTAAACTGGGAAGCGAACTTCCTCAGTCGCCAGGATGTTCACTCTGGAGAGTGGGGTCTTCATCCCGAAGTCTACCAACTCCCGATGGGCAGATGGGGTTTGCCGGACATGGACCTCATGGCATCTCAACACAACCACAAAGTTCCAGTCTTCAGATTACGAACTAGGAATCCTCAGGCGGCATTCGTGGACACATTGGCAGTTCCATGGAACTTTCAACTGCCTTACATATTCCCTCTGGTGTCACTCCTGCCCAGGGTACTTTGGAAGTTCAAGCAAGAAAGAGGAATACTGATTCTCATCCCTCCAGCATGGCCCAGACGGCACTGGTTCTCTGAACTGCAGGGTCTCTCAGCCGAGCATCCACTTTTACTACCTCAGCGTCAACACCTCCTCCAGCAGGGCCCTTGCCTCTACCTGGACCTGGCCAGATTGGCTTTGACAGCGTGACTCTTGAAGCATTACTCCTGAGGTCCAAAGGGTTCTCTGAGGCCATTATTCAGACTATGTTGAAGGCTCGCAAATCGGCCTCTGTCCGGATTTACTACAGAGTGTGGCATTCTTACTTCACCTGGAGTGCTGATAAGAATTATGACACCTATAGATTTAGAACTTCTAGAATTTTGGCTTTTCTGCAAAGAGGCTTAGACTTAGGTTGGCCTCCCTCAAGGTTCACATATCTGCCATGTCGGTGTGGTTTCAGCGCAATATTGCCTCTATACCTGATGTACATACATTCATTTAGGGTGTTCTACTTTGGCTGGCCTCCCTCAAGGTTCACATATCTGCCTTTTTGGTTTGGTTTCAGTACAATATTGCCTCTATACCATACATTCATTCAGGGTGTGCCTCCCTATGTCCCCCCTGTGGCTCCATGGGACCTGTCTCTTGTATTGAAAGCACTTCAAGAGTCTCCATTTAAACCTCTAGAATCTGTGGACCTTAAATGACTCACGACCAAGGTCCTTTTCTTGCTGGCTATATGTGCAAGACAGGTTTTGGACTTAGGAGCGTTGTCCTGTCATCCACCCTTTCTGATTTTCCACCGTGACAGGGCGGTTCTCAGAACTCGACTTTGTTACTTACCTAAAGTGCCTAAACCAAGAGATTGTGGTTCTGGCCTTTATCTCTCCGGACTTGTCAGCTAAAGATCATTATTTAGATGTGGCTAGTGCTCTCCGTGTCTATGTGGACAGGACTGCCTCTATTAGACGGTCTGATGCCCTGTTTGTCCTGTTTGGATTCCACAAATGTGGCTGGCCTGCAAATAAGCAAACTTGGACCAGATGGATTAGAATGGTGAGTGCACATGCTTACGAGCAAGCTGGTCTTCCAGCTCCAGCTTCAATGAAGGCCCATTCTACCCAGTCTGTTGGATGTTCCTGGGCAGCCCGCCATGACATGTCCACAGAACAATTGTGCAAGGCGGCTACATGGTTCTCAGTGAACACGTTTCTTAGGTTCTATGCCTTTGATACCTTTGCCTACCAGGATGCTTCCTTTGGACGCCGGATTCTGACATCCGCTATAGCACGTCCCGTCCTTGATGAACTGCTTTAGGACACCCCCGATGTTTCCCTGTGGAAACCTGTGTACCCTGCTGCAGAAAAGGAGTGTTATGGTAGACTTACCATTGTTAGCACTCTTTATGCAAAGTACACAGGGTTCCACAGGGCGCCCACCCTTACACACCTAGCTTATTTGGGTTTGTATGGCATTCTCCACTCGTACCTTCTCCTGTCATGAGAATGTGTTCTTATGTTACTAACATCTGCCTTCTCTCTTGCCTGCTTCCTGCATTGTACTGGTTAACAAAACTGAGGTCACAGTGCCTGGAGGTGGGGTTATAGAGGAGGCCCCTATGCATCCTGGGACAGCTAAAGCTTTGCCTGTTGGTGCCTCTGGATCCAGATCCACTTTACACCCTGATATTTCCTTGTTTCCCTGTGGAACCCTTTGTACTTCGCAGAAAGAGTGTTACAATGGTAAGTCTACCATAACACTAATTTTGTTTTTTACTGGCTCCTTCTAATGTACTGTAGTAAATTTGCACCTCCTGCGGCTGGTCTGATAACATCACAATGCCCAAAAGTGAAGACAAAATACAGAAATAAAGTAAGTCATGAATTAAGTAATGACTTTGTAAGTAGAAAATTAAGCTAAGATCAAGCTTAGTATTTGTTCTTATCAGATCGCCCCCCATCTGGGGGCCTTATATTAAATGGATTTTTAGAACAGGAGGGTATTGCAGTAGTTCCAGAACCGGTGCACCTTTCCTATTCAGTTACCTAAAAAATAGACAATTGCTGCTTTCATTTTCACATGTGCTTGTGTGCGCATTTTATTTATTTATTTATTTATTAACAGTTTCTTATATAGCGCAGCATATTCCATTGCGCTTTACAATTAGAACAACAGTAATAGAACAAAACTGGGTAAAAACAGACAGACAGAGGTAGGAAGGCCCTGCTCGCAAGCTTACAATCTATAGGGATTTTCACATGTCTTGTGTTCACTAAATGTGTTATTTTGCAAATGGATTTTTTTGGTGCACCTTTGCATTCACTAATTCGTTGAACTTCTACATGTAACAACTGATACAAAAATTCTGGAAAATGCTCTGCAAAGTCCCATATTGTTTCTAGTTCTTGTTTTTATTCATTTCCCAGCCTCTTCTCAAAGCATTTTTAAACAGCACAATGGCGTATAGGCACTCAGGATGCGAGGCTTACCTAGGTTTAATGCATTACTAATACCCCTTTTCCACTAGCTCTAAGAAACATGGGTAAATGTGCGGGGGCGCGCATTTACCCGTGTTTTTCCCTAGTGGAAAAGGGTCCCCCGTCAAATTCTCGGATCAAGTGATCCGGGAATCCTACGGCTAGCTGTCTAGTGTGAACGGGAGCCGTGTCGAGGTGACACGGCTCCCGTTCACAGTGTATGGGAGGGCGGTGCTGGGAGATCAACAGACAGGCAGCAGCACCCCTAGATTGATAGGGCAGAGGTACAGCACCCCATATAGGGCAGCACCCCTGTAATCATGTGGCAGACAAAGAAAAGATTTGCAAGAAGGAATTGTCCTTGGGCCCTCCCACCCTTATGTTGTATAAACAGGACATTCACACTTTAACAAACCAATCATTTCAGCGACATGGGGGGTCATTCCGACCTGTTCGCACGCTGCCATTTTTTGCAGCACAGCAATCAGGTCACTACTGCACATGCGTATGCACCACAATGCACAGGCACATCGTACAGGTACAAAGCGGATCGTTGCTCAGCGATGGATTTAATGAAGAATCCATTCGTACAGCCGATTGCAAGGAGATTGACAGGAAGAAGGCGTTTATGGGTGTCAACTGACCGTTTTCTGGGAGTGTTTGGGAAAATGCAGGCGTGTCCAAGCGTTTGCAGGGCGGGTGTCTGACGTCAATTCCGGGACCAGACAGGCTGAAGTGATCGCAAGGGCTGAGTAAGTTCAGTCCTACTTAGAACCAGCACAAAATGTTTTTGCAGAGCTCGGCTGCACAGGTGTTCGCACACTTGCAAAGCAAAAATACACTCCCCTATAGGTGGCAACTATCTGATCGCATCGCTGCAAAAAGTAGCTAGCGAGCGATCAACTCAGAATGACCCCCACGGTCTGCCACACGACTGTGGCTGAAATTATTGGTTTGTTTGGGCCCCCACAAAAAAATAAGCAATTAATCTCTCCTTGTACAAAATGGCTCTACAGGGGCAAGATGTCCTCATCCTCCGATTTCTCACCCTCTTCAGTGTTTACATCCTTATCCTCACAGAGAAATAATTCCACACCGAAGAGGTGGATTTTTTGGTATTTTGCCCATGTATGACAATGGTCTTTTTCATGCTGAGGAGAATAATCCGCCTCCTCCTCTGCCCGTCCCGCCTCTGATGCTGCCCTGCTCAGTGCTGTAAATGCTGGAATGACAGCCCAATATCCGCCCGCTGTATGTTATATTCACTACCCCTTCTCATCCCCCATGCTAATGGAGGCTGAACTTGGACTGAAACGGCATCAGGTTCATCTCAGTGCCCCCGAAAAATATGTATTTTTACATGTCACCTCCTGTTTACCCCCACCGATAGGCAGGGCCGTTGAGAGCAACGCAGGGCCCCGGTAAAAGCTTGGGGGTGTGGCTTGTTAAGTGGGCATGGTTATGTCCACTTAATAAGCCACGTTTAAAAAATTGTGAATAATAAAATAATTGCAGGGCCGCTTACAAGGGAGGCACCGTTTTAACATATGGGCAGGGTCGGACTGGCCCACAGGGGTACAGGGGAAAACACTGGTGAGCCCCACTGCCTGGGAGGCCCCCACCTCCTTCTCTATGGATCAGGATCCAGACTGTGCACTTGATTTCTACAGTATACATATGTTACCTTATACTGCACAGGACTATGATGTATTTTCTATAGTGCATTTCTATAGTGCATATTGTTAATCTAGTACATTATCATGTTTTTTTCCCTAGCAGTATTTACTATATAAATTTGTCAAGGAGTCCAGCCCGTGCACACTTTAATGGCTAGCCAAGCCTTGTGGTGGTTGGCCACACCCCTCTGGAGTGGCCACACCCCTAAATATGGGCCCCTACCACTTCATGCCCCAGTCCGACACTGCATATGGGGGTAGGAGGAGGGCACCCGCTTCCTATCTTACTTGATCTGAAAGTGGGTCTCTCCTCCCCAGCCAGCGCCACCTTCCCAGTGATATTTGGAAAGATGACGCTGGGAGAGAAAAGTTATGCCAGAGTCTTTGCTTTCTATGTGCAGCACCATCTTCCCGATGATATCACCGCAGTACAGGTATCCAGGGGGGAGGGGGTTAGCGACCTGGGGCCCCTCCAACAGCCCGGGCCCAGGTAATTTGTACCCTCTCCCTCTGCCTGTCGGCACCACTGCCAATAGGGGTGGTAGGGGTGTGTTACCCCCACAGTATTTTTTCCAGATTGTAAGCCATATGTGCACTAAGTTTGGTGTAAATTGCTCCAGGCATTCCAGAGGTTTGCTGGCACATGCACACATACATCCCATTATATATATATATATATATATATATATATATACATATATAAATATTAGAGATGTGCGGGTTCGGTTTTACTCGGATTTACTCGGGGCTCGAAACGGCATCTTATTGGATCACGGATGTCACACGTTTTGGATAGCCAATAAGCAAAACCCGAAATACCCAAGTAAATCCGAGTAAAACCGAACCCGCACATCTCTAATATATATATATATATATTAATATATATAGGCTTGCAGCGGTGCGGCATTCAGACTGCAATAACTGACACTTAAAGCTGTGGATAAGTTATCAACGTTTCAATATTTTATATATTGTCATGAGGATAAAATACAAAATGCGAACATACCCTTCACCACGAGTGAAATGCTGGCATCAGCGCCGGGACTGCTCACCCTCCCCGCCACCGCGCTGTTAGGTGACGTCATCCATTCAAGATCAGACACCTGTGAAAACATAACCATTCACCAACTAGACAAGTGTTTGTGATTTATAGACACGGGAAGCCTACAATAAGACAAGCTGAAAACATATTAAACAGCAAGGCAGTGCTGCATCATCACTGCCAACTAGATACTGTACTTAGAAACTTAAAGATACAATAACACTCATTTAACATGCCTGATAGATACATAATTACTGAGTAATTCAGAGTTACTAACCATAATAATGTAATAATAAAGAGAATCCATCTCGCTTCACATTTTAATAACTGCAGCGATCGATCACCCCCCACCCCCCGTCGATTTAATGGGACCGTGTCAATCATACTATATCGAAGACTAGCAAGTGTATGACGGGCTTCAGCAAAATGACGTGCGACCGGTTGGTCGCTCGTCCCCGAGATTAATGCTGCCCGTATATATATATAGAGGGAGAGAGAGAGAGAGAAAGAGAGAGAGAGAGATTAAGGAAGGCCTGTGGCTTTTTAAAATAATTAAATAAGGCCTAGGGCAGAGGTGGCCAACCAGTCAGTGACAAAGAACCAAGAAGAATCCTTGAAAGAGATGACACCATGTGCGCGCTGAAAGCGCATGCACAAAATGGAGCATGGCTTTGTGTCCGCTAGGCCACAACCCTAATATATAATACATTAAAAAGGCCAGATTCAACATAAAATACATTGACATGGCCAGATCCACATAAAAACATTTTAGAAGCCACATCCACATAAAATTAGGGATGAGCGTGTTCGGTTCTCTGAGAAGTCCTCGTGACGAAACGCATTGGCGTGGTAATTGGACACTGGATGTAACTACATCGCTGCTGACTTGATCCTGTGAGGTCCCGAGAGGGATCGGTTGATGAGCTGTGACCGGCGGCCGCTCCACTGGTGCTATCCGGAGGCGCTGTGTGTGTGATAACATCGTGCTACTTATCTCTTTCTGAGATGTATGTATATGTATACTTCTTTTTATTAAATGCTCACAACTTTTACTGATATCCGCGCTCCTCATTTGTTCTTTTACATGTATCTTTACTAAGCCTTGGTACGGCTTTCTTTGGAGGAAGCAGCGGTGGATACAAAGAGTCTAATCAAGATCATAAAATACTGGACGTTCTAAAGTACATTGGACTGATTGGAGTATTGCGCAATTATCCCCTCTTTTTTTCTGTTTTATATATATATATATATATATATATATATATACAATGGATTGGTGCCCGGCACTCCTGGTCCTTGGTGTCATCAGCCTGGGTGCCCTCCGCTCTTAATAGGATAACGTATGAACAAATGCAGCGTCACTCCAGGACTTAAATAGAACTCTGTGTATTTAACAAATCACTGTTCCAACGTTTCGGGGGCCGTAGCCCCTTTGTCAAGGTGTGACACACCTTGACAAAGGGGCTACGGGCTCCGAAACGTTGGAACAGTGATTTGTTAAATACACTGAGTTTTATTTAAGTCCTGGAGTGACGCTGCATTTGTTCATACGTTTTATATATATATATATATATATATATATATATAGCAATAGCAGGATATAAGCCAGCTATTGTGTCTTGTGTATTACTGCCAGTCCCATATTGTTTCTGAAACTACCATATCCAGTGTACTAAATATGACTCGTGTCTGCATCATTAAGAAAAAACTTCATCTCTCCCTGAACCTTTGTATTCAGAGCTCATTTGTACGTAAGGTACATTTTATATTTCTGTTCAGGTTTTTGCCAGTTGTATTTTATAGTGTGTCCTCTTTGTTAGTATTATCATATCATATATAAATATATACTGGTACAATGGAAAACATGAGTGGTCAATGGCCCTTATTCCGAGTTGTTCGCTCGCTAGCCGCTTTTCGCAGCAATGAACACGCTAAGCCGCCGCCCTCTGGGAGTGAATCTTAGCTTAGCTGAATTGCGAACGATGTATTCGCAATATTGCTAAATGATTTTACTTTGCAGTTTCTGAGTAGCTCGAGACTCACTCTTCCAGTGCGATCAGTTCAGTCCTTTTCGTTCCTGGTTTGACGTCACAAACACACCCAGTGTTCGCCCAGACACTCCCCCGTTTCTCCAGCCACTCCCGCGTTTTTCCCAGAAACGGCAGCGTTTTTTCACACACTCCCATAAAACGGCCAGTTTCCGTCCAGAAACACCCACTTCCTGTCAATCACACAACGATCAGCAGAACGATGAAAAAACCTCGTAATGCCGTGAGGAAAATACCAAACTTCATAGCAAATTTATTTGGTGCAGCCGCAGTGCGAACATTGCGCATGCGCAGTTTGCGGAAAATCGCTGCGATGCGATGAAAAATAACGAGCGAACAACTCGGAATGAGGGCCAATATACAGTATTTCTATTTGAAAGGCTCCATAGTACAGGCTGTTTTGTTATAACATTGTTGTGTCTATGGAATATCGTGCCACAATAAATGCACAGAATCTTTTCCTATGCTTTGAAACCCATACAAAGTGTTATTCTTTGAAATGCTAACGGTTAAGTGCATTTATGGTTCCTGATTCACTTTGTTATAGATTTGCTATGATAGAAGTGTGAATTTTTTCTGTGTTCAGCTAAAGGGAGATGTTTGAAGACAGTATGCTCAATTCACTAGAGACAAGAATGATTATTTACAAAATATAACAAAAACAAACACTACAGTCTTTATCTTAACTAGAGATGTGCGGTTCGGTTCTCCAGAGATACGAATCCATCCAAAATTTGTGGATCCAAAACAAACCAAAACCAATTTTGATTGATTTTTAATCAATGATTATCAATTTATAACCAAATCAAAAAACAAATTGAACCAAGACACTTGAGGGTGGTTTTGCCAAAACCAAAACATGATGGTAAATTAGAACCAAAAGACCGATGGGAGGGGGACGCACACATCTTTAATCTTATTGTACTGTACTTTAATAAATTAACATTACTGCCTTATTAAAAAAAAATCTGGGGTATATGTTGCTACCTCTAAGTAGAGCAAAAACACATGTATTCTCCTGTACTTTACTTGGCCAATGGTGACGCTTTCTAGTTCCAACTGTGCTAATGTAAAGAAGCTCAAGTTAGGGTGTACAAATAGTCTTATATGGATAAGTCATTTTTGTACACAATTAGTGGCGTAAGTTCATACCAGATGCCCGGAGGCGAAACAGTTGGTGGTGCCCCACCTCACATCACTTACTTTCACCACCAACAAACCAGCAACAAGGATCGGATTAAGCGTCACATGGGCCTGGGGAAGAAAATGCAACATATACAGCCACATATGCACTCTAAACCAAATACAAAGCCACATATACACACACAGCGACATACACACTCACATATAAACACACACAGCCACATATATACACACATATAATATTAATATTATTATTATTACTATTTTATTATTTTTAATAATGATAATAAAAGTGTTTTTATATAGCGCAGCATATACACACACACACACACACACACGTGCACACACACATGCGCGCACACACACACACTGCCACATAGCAATATATGCACAAACAGATATATATATATATATATTTACCACCGTGCGGCACTCAGCTTGTTGTAACAAAGACTCTGGAAACCAGTTGAATTTAAACAACGTTTCAGTGCTCGCAAGCACTATCGTCAGGTTTATAAAGTTCAAAAGAGCAAAATACATACCTTATATACCTATTCACCCGTGATTCATGCCGCACATGGAGCCTAGGAAAACCCTCCTCCTTTCCGGCGGAACTTGATGACCTCATTCTCAAGTGACACCCATCACCATAGCAACAAGTAAACATGTAACAGCGGTTCTAAAATATATAACCATACTTATAATAATCTAGCAGGACATCTATCAAACATATATAAGCACCATATACATTTTAGAAGATTATTCATCCAAAACAACTATAGCTCAGATATTCATTTAACCACCGAGGGGCTAACACATTGAACCTCACGTTGTAATAATAACCGATTGCGGTCCCCACCTCTAATTGGTTTCTTAACCCATTCGATCATACGATAACGTATGCTGGCAATAGAATGTTTTAATTCTGCAAAATGACGGGCCACTGGTTGCTCTGATTTTTTTGTCACTTGTCAGTGCAGCCCTAATCGCAGATCTATGCGGTCTTTAAATCTGCACTGGTTCTTTCCTATATACGAAAGACCACAGGGACATATTATTTGATAAACCACATAACTAGAATTACAGGTAAGATGGTGGCGTATTGTGAATTTTTTTACCTGTGTGGGGATGATAAAAAGAATCCCCCGGTATTAATATATATATATATATATATATATATATATTAGAGATGTGCGGCTGGCACTTTTCGTGTTTTGTGTTTTGGTTTTGGTTCTAATTCCACTTTCGAGTTTTGGTTTTGGATCTGGGTGATTTTTGAAAAAAACATAAAAACAGCTAAAATCACAGAATTTGGGAGTAATTTTGCTCCTACGATATTATTAACCACAATAACATTAATTTCCACTAATTTCTAGTCTATTCTGAACACCTCACACCTCACAATATTGTTCTTAGGCCTAAAAGTTGCAATGAGGTGGCTGTATGACCAAGCTAAGCGACACAAGTGTGCGGCACAAACACCTGGGCCATCTAGGAGTGGCACTGCAGTGTCAGACAGGATGGCACTTTTCAAAAACTAGGCCCCAAACAGCACCTCATGCAAAGATGTAGAAGAGGTGCAATGAGGTAGCTGTATGACTAAGCCAAGCGACACAAACAATTGGCCCATCTAGGAGTGGCACTGCAGTGGCAGACAGGAGGGCAGATATCAAAAAAAGGCCCCAAAAAGCACATGATGCAAAGAAGAAAAAAAGGTGCACCGAGGTTGTTGTATGACTAAGCTAAGCGAAACAACCACCTAGCCCATCTCGTAGTGTCACACAGTGGCTGAATGTCGAGAGTGGGCCGCAATTGTTCGGTCCACTGACAGCATCTCCAGCACACCCCTGTCATTTTTTTTAAATTCTGCAATTGGTGGACTTATATGGCAGCACCCCAGGACTAATACAGCAGTACCACTGGACTCATATGGCAGTGTCAGACAGGATGGCACTTTTCAAAACCTAGGCCCCAAACAGCACCTCATGCAAAGATGTCGAAGAGGTGCAATGAGGTAGCTGTATGACTAAGCCAAGCGACACAAACAATTCCAACTGAAATTATACGTCCAAATCACTGGAATTATACATCCAAATCACTTGAATTAATTGGCAAAATAAAAACAAATGGTTGAAAGCGCTGTCCACAATAAAAGAGTTTTTTTTATTAAAAAGTTATAGAATCGCTAATTCACTTATAATTAATTAATCAATACCTCTAATCTAAAAATTGGACATCAAAGCATATCAAAAGACCATAACTGCTTTTCTGTGGTACCTAATAATAACACAGCTATGCACAGTGGATACACTTTCATTAAATTGACACACCCTATTCCAAGTGAAACAATTGTATCATTCCAAGATATCATACATATTACTCCACTTTATGCATTTGATTCTAGCAATTATCACTCCTTTAGGCAGCCTCCTAAAAGTAAAATGATTGAATACACTAAATGTTCACAGTCCCAGACATATCTGGAGAAATAAAGTCACCATATATCAGGATTGTATTCGCAGGTTATTTTTATATCCTCCCGCTGGGACAATGATTCGTCTGTGTTGATACCAGAAACATGGATTTGAAGCACGCAGTATTTGAATTATAGCAAGTACAAACTATTCATAATACAGTCTCTTATCCGGAGACTACTGGAGCCAAATTGATATAAACAATTCTGACGGGCGTCCCCGTCTGATATTTAGATTTTAAATAAATGCAATAGAACTCCTATTAGATAATGAGCATGCTCCACAGTTCATTCATAATATCTCATTCTATATTTGGAGGCCGCATACACGGCTGGTCCCACCACTATTAACCACGGCTGCAACTCCCGCCGGGCGTCCGTCAGTGTCCTATGCAGCACACAGCTGCTCCACTTGCACCAGGGATCTCGCGGCCGGCCTCTCCTGTGTCAGTGCCGCAAATGGCTTGCAGTGTTACAGCCCCTCGGGCTGGCAAAATCACTGTAATTAATAATTATACGTTCAAATCACTGGAATTATACTGCACAATCACTGTAATTATACGTCCAAATCACTGGAATTAATTGGCAAAATCACTGTAATTAATAATTATACGTCCAAATAACTGGAATTAAATGGCAAAATCTCGGTATCGCCTGCCTAGTGAAGTGGAATCTAGATGAAATTTGGTACCGGGGACACAATATCTTCATCAATTGTCTAAATCCCACTGCACTAATGGCGGATACCGGACGCACGTCTAACACCAACATAAGTGTCAAGGCCTCAGTTATGAGGGCTTCCATCGTCATGTGAAGCTGAATCACTAGTCATGAACATAGGCCAGGGCCTCAGCCGTTCCTTGCCACTCCGTTTTGTAAATGGCATATTGGCAACTTTACGTTTCTCCTCAGACCATTTAAATTTCTTTTTTGGCTTTTTGGATTTTACATGCCCTCTACTATCACATTGGGCATCGGCCTTGGCAGACGACGTTGATGGCATTTCATCGTCTATGTCATGGCTAGTGGCAGCAGCTTCAGCACTAGGAGGAAGTGATTCTTGATCTTTCCCTATTTTATCCCCCAAATGTTTATTCTCCATTATTTTTCTGAAGTTATATAACAAAATATGCGTCACAAGAGAGAGTACCCCTAAACCTCACAGGGCAAACCCTGTAAAAATTACTTGGTTTAAATATTAACATCCCCTTTAATTGGAGTAAATAATATACAGCACAGGACAGCACCACTGAACTTATATTTCAGCACCACTGGACTGGATTTATACGGAATTATATGGATTTATATGGAATTATATGGCAGGATAACTGGAATTATATGGCAGTACAACGGGAATTATACAGCAATATCACAGGAATTATACGCCAGTATCACGGGAATTATACGCCAGTATCCCGAGAATTATATGGCAATATCACAGGAATTATACGGCAATATCACAGGAATTATATGGCAATATCACAGGAATTATACGCCAGTATCACGAGAATTATACGCCAGTATTCCGAGAATTATACGGCAATGTCACAAGAATTATACAGCATTATCACAGGAATTATACGGCAATATCACGGGAATTATACGCCAGTATCACGGGAATTATACAGCAGTAACACTGGATTTATGGCAGCAGAGGACACCACAACTGTGACTGGTCACTGGACTGATGCTGCACAAGACAGTGACTACACTGGACTGGGCTGCACAACACAGCACCACTTTATACAGCTACACTGGATATATGGCAGCAGAGGACACCAACACTGTGACTGGCTGGACTGATGCAGCACAATACACTGACTACACTGGACTGGACAGCACAACACAGAACCACTTTATACAGCTACACTGGATATATGGCAGCAGAGGTCACCAACACTGTGACTGGCTGGACAAATGCAGCACAATACACTGACTACACTGGACAGCACAACACAGCACAAGACTCGCCACCCCACTTTCCCGCCCCCACACAGACACTGAACACTGAGGACATGTCCTCTCAATACACTCTCCGAGACTGGAGTGAAAATGGTTCCTTATATGGAATTCAAATCCCTTGAGAATCCGACAGCGGGATGATGATGTTTTGCAGCGTTCGGGTTTCCAAGTCAGGTGGGAAAACCCGAGCCTGGCTCGGAACCGAACTCGGAAGGCAAAGTCTGGTAGGGTTCGGTTCTCTGAGAACCGAACCTGCTCATCTCTAATTAAAAAAAAAAAAATATATATATATATATATATACTCACAGAGGCATACACACACAGCACATACACACAAACACACACAGCCACACATACACAAACACATACACAGTCACATAGATATACACGCACAGCCATTGTCCCAGACACTGAAATATTTATGTGCTGTTACTTACCTCACTTCGTGCCTGAGCCTGGCGTGTGCATTCCTGTGCTATACTACCAAAGCCTGCACGCTGTCACTGCCACAGCACACTTCCCCGTTAGTCCCCTTTCCCAGTCTCATCAGTAACTCCGAACACCGCAGCCACCACTGCCACTCTCTCCTCTCCTATAGCAGAGGGGAAGGGGTTGGTGGGGGATGTTGGTTGGTTGAGCTTGCAGAAGCTGGTCAGCTGGGCTGTCAGGGGGCAGGCACATTGCAGGACACTGCCGCGAAACTGTGCTTCCCCTTACATGGAGTTTGCACAATGAGATGCTGCTGTACAGAGCTGCTCATACACTGTAAGTGGGTGGCAATAGCACACAGTGGCTGAAGTGCACCAGAGGCAATGGAGTAGATCATGGTGCCCCTTTCATACTAGAGCTTGGCGGCAACCGACTCCATTGTCTCTGGTTCTTCCGCCACTGGTACACATACAAAGTAAAAAAAAACTGTACTTTACAGTTTACAAAAAATGACCTATGCCTTTGTATTTATGTAAGCTAATACACAGAATGGTAGTTTGCTCAGATCAATTTATTGGCTCATCACAGGTGCATGTAAGGGAAACACACACAAAAGGTTAAGTAAGCGCTTAACCTAGATCAATCCTGTTCAGCCAGTAATAGAGGGGTTACTCAGCCGTAAGAATTGGTTCGAAAGAAAAGATGGAAAAAAAATACGTGCACAGTGTGATGTTTTATAAGTTCCAATCTGGTGGTACAGGAATATGGTAAGTATTAATTTGACACATTTCCCCGCCTCTTTTTGGAATCAGTGGCTTCCGCAGAAGGCTTCTGAGGAAGCCGCTGATTCCAAAAGGAGATGGGGAAACGTGTCAAATTAATACTAACCATATTCCTGCACCACCAGATCGGAACTTATCCAACATCACACTGTGCACGTATGCTGAAATGGTTTAACCGAATGGTCCTCCAGAGATGACTGCAATATAAGGCTGAAGCGCCAGCGGCCGGGAGGATCACATACAACAGAATAGACAGAGAGTGGTGAGACCACATATAACCCTTCTTTAAAAATATCTGGCCAGATTTAGCAAGATCACTTATTGAAAGGACCATATATGCTGAACTTAATTGAAACCACACACAGCTATAAGTAGATGCTGTTAATAGTGTCATGCATCAATAGCACAAGCTCTTGCGCAGCTAGGGTGTACAGAATTGACACCAACTGGACACATTGTTATTAGCAAATTGCAAAACTCTTTGGTGTCTATATGCTCACAGCTGAAGAACCAATGTTGCCAATTGTTTCTTGTGAAGCAACCTGTGTCAGATGAACTATTAATAACCGAACAAAGTGTTTCTTTACTAATTTATGAAACAGCAAGATAACATCTTTCCACAAAAAAGGATATACTGCCACTAACAAGCTGCTAAAGTAAACGGTGTCCACGTGCCTATAGCTAAGAATTGATGTTGCTAATTTTTGCTATTAGAATAACAATATAAGTTTTAGAAGCATTTTGTGCTAGTTAAACTGATACTAATCGGACACAGTGTTTTTTAATTAACTGGATATAAAACTACAAGTTGGAAATACCTTTGTATATATAAAAAAGGGGGATATAGAATTTTTAAGTTTATAGCGAGTAAGATTTATCTGACTTCATTGTTTTAATATACAACTATAATAGCGGCCGGTGGTTGTCTATAGATTGTTTGATATAGATCTTGTTGAAATATATGTTTTAAATAAATTATAAAAATGATCAATTCCTGTGCGCTGTAATATTATTTTGCATGTAAGGGAAGGATTAATCTAGGCAAGAAAAAACAAATTTCCAGCACTCATCCTACATCATAAGAGTAATTCAAAGAACTCAGTTGCATGCATTTGCAAACGCATAAGAAGCTACCAGCCATGACAAGGCATTTCTGCTCTGGTGTTCCTACACTACATGACGTATGTCTCTTTTGCTGGCCTATTGCAGTGAGCTGGGGGAATTTTGTGTTTCTTCTTATATAGGTAAGCTGCCAGGTAACTAGTATACAGAGCAGGCAGTAAGGTATGTTAGGCAGTTTCGGCTCACAAGCATAGAAGATAGGAACAATCTATATAAAGCAGGACGCCTATTAGGTCAGTAGGAATGCTGGGATATGACCAGCAATGAGAGGCTGTGGTTGGCAGCCATTTCTAGCTTTCTGAATCACCTTCTGGTGGACACTTATTGCAACAAAGAGCAGATTTCATTTTCATATGGATATATTTTTTTCAAAATTTGATAATATTAATAATCATGGTGTCAGATAACAGAATATCAACCAATAACCTTTGTGTAATTTTCCCAAATATAACCATAATCACAGCCATTTTTAATGAATCTTAAAAGATTAAATGCATTTCTCTGACGTCCTAAGTGGATGCTGGGACTCCGTAAGGACCATGGGGAATAGCGGCTCCGCAGGAGACTGGGCACAACTAAAGAAAGCTTTAGGACTACCTGGTGTGCACTGGCTCCTCCCACTATGACCCTCCTCCAGACCTCAGTTAGAATCTTGTGCCCGGCTGAGCTGGATGCACACTAGGGGCTCTCCTGAGCTCCTAGAAAAGAAAGTATATTTAGGTTTTTTATTTTCAGTGAGATCTGCTGGCGACAGACTCACTGCTACGAGGGACTAAGGGGAGAAGAAGCGAACCTACCTGACTGGAGATAGTTTGGGCTTCTTAGGCTACTGGACACCATTAGCTCCAGAGGGATCGAACACAGGACCCGACCTCGATCGTTCGGTCCCGGAGCCGCGCCGCCGTCCCCCTTACAGAGCCAGAAGCATGAAGATGGTCCTGGAAATCGGCGGCAGAAGACTTCGGTCTTCAACAAGGCAGCGCACAGCACTGCAGCTGTGCGCTATTGCTCCTCATGCACACCTCACACTCCGGTCACTGATGGGTGCAGGGCGCTGGGGGGGGGGGGCGCCCTGAGCAGCAATATGAATACCTTGGCTGGCAAAAAATCACAATATATAGTCCCAGAGGCTATATATGTGATAAATACCCCTGCCAGAATCCATGAAAAAAGCGGGAGAAAAGTCAGCCGAAAAAGGGGCGGGGCTATCTCCCTCAGCACACTGGCGTCATTTTTTCTTCACAGTGCAATGCTCTCCCCTGTAGTTTTCAGGCTCAAAGGGTTAAAAAGAGAGGGGGGGGCACTAAATTTAGGCGAAATATGTGTATACAAGCAGCTATTGGGGGAAAAATCACTCAGTTATAGTGTTAATCCCTGCATTATATAGCGCTCTGGTGTGTGCTGGTATACTCTCTCTCTGTCTCCCCAAAGGACTTTGTGGGGTCCTGTCCTCAGTCAGAGCATTCCTTGTGTGTGTGCGGTGTGTCGGTACGGCTGTGTCGACATGTTGGATGAGAAAGGTTACGTGGAGGCGGAGCAGAGGCCGATAAATGGGATGTCGCCCCCTGTGGGGCCGACATCAGACTGGATGGATAGGTGGAAGGTATTAACCGACAATGTCAACTCCTTACATAAAAGGCTGGATGACGTAACAGCTGTGGGACAGCCGGCTTCTCAGCCCGCGCCTGCCCAGGCGTCTTAAAGGCCATCAGGGGCTCAAAAAACGCCCGTTACCTCAGATGGCAGACACAGATGTCGACACGGAGTCTGACTCCAGTGTCGACGAGATTGAGACATATACACAATCCACTAGGAACATCCGTTGCATGATATCGGCAATGAAAAATGTGTTACACATTTCTGACATGAACCCAAGTACCACATAAAAGGGGTTTTATGTTTGGGGAGAAAAAGCAGCCAGTGTTTTGTTCCCCCATCAGATGAGTGAATGAAGTGTGTAAGAAGCGTGGGTTCCCCCGATAAGAAACTGGTAATTTCTAAAAAGTTACTGATGGCGTACCCTTTCCCGCCAGAGGATAGGTCACGTTGGGAGATATCCCCTAGGGTGGATAAGGCGCTCACACGTTTGTCAAAAAAAGGTGGCACTGCCGTCTTAGGATACGGCCACTTTGAAGGAGCCTGCTGATAAAAAGCAGGAGGCTATCCTGAAGTCTGTATATACACACTCAGGTACTATACTGAGACCTGCAATTGCCTCAGCATGAATAGTGCTGCTGCAGCGTGGTCTGATACCCTGTCAGATAATATTAATACCCTAGACAGAGATAATATTTTGCTAACATAGAGCATATTAAAGACGTCGTCTTATATATGAGGGATGCACAGAGGGATATTTGCCGGCTGGCATCCAGAATTAAGGCAATGTCCATGCTGCCAGGAGGGTATTAGAGACCCGGCAGTGGACAGGTGATGCTGACTTTAAAAGGCACATGGAGATTCTGCCTTATAAGGGTGAGGAATTGTTTGGGGATGGTCTCTGGAACCTCGTATACACAGCAACAGCTGGGAAGAAAATTTTTTACCTCAGGTTTTGTCACAACTGAGGGCCTGAGCTGACGGGAGGCAGCCTCAGTTGTAGGGGCTGAGATGTAACGGAACCTGGGAGGTTGTATCAGACCCCTAGACATGTAAGTAACATGTAGAATAACTGCCCGAAGGCGTGACCACGACAACCAGGATAAAAGTCAATGATGTTTATTATGACATACTCCGTAACACAGCAGCAGTAAAAGAAAACATAAAATCAGCAGAGGATAAATACAGTTCCTGGGTACTACAGGGTGGCAAGGGCCACAGGGCTCTGGTAGTGTGAGATAGTTCTTATAATCTTCTAGTTGGAAAGTCCTTACCAGGCCCGACTGTAGCAATGGAAATAGCCCAGGATCGTACCAGCTGGTGTTCCAGGAAAAGCTGGGCTGCTGTGGGTAAAACGGCTGCTGTGGATACTGGCTGAAACCAGACTGATGTTGGCACGGAGTGGATACTGGCTGGAACCAGTTAAATAATAAATGTAGCTTGAGAGCGATGAAATATGAAATGATATATGGAGCTTGAGAGCGGTGAAATAATAATACCGGTGATAAATGGTAATCTGTAGAAAAGGGTACCGGCACTTTAAGAAGAGCTGATCTCTGCTGGAAGCTGATTGCTGTAAGCTGGTGGATCTGTAGCTGGAAGCAGATGAATCCAAATGGATAGGAGAGTCAGGCTACACCGCAGGTGGAATGCTGGTGCGGGTCTCTTTAGTGGAGGTTTGGAGATAGGAACTGGAACCTGGAAAACAACCACAGGAGAGAGACAAACTGGAACTAGGTTTGACAACCAAAGCACTGACGCCTTCCTTGCTCAGGCACAGATTACTTATACCTGCAGCAAGGAAGGGATTGGCTAGGCAATTATGCAGATTAACATTGCAAACAGCAGATTGGTGGAAATGAACAGATGACAGAATCCAAGATGGCTGCGCCCATGCAGACACTTGGAGGGAAGTTTGGTTTGTAATCCATGTGGGAATTAAAACAGTAATGGCGGCGCCGGCCACAGGAGACGCCAGACTGATAAGTGCACATTTAACCCCGCGGGCACAGCGGAGGCCGCGGCTGACGTAATCACCACTCTGACATTCTGCATGTAGAAACTCAGGAACTGCGGTGGAGGCCGCGGGAGACGCCATTCCGGATGTAACAGGCGTTGCGGTGACCACGTCTCAGAGTGACAGGAGAGGAGGCAAGAATGTGGACATCAGTATAACAGATGGGATCTGGTCCTGGAACGCTGAGCCAGCCTTAGGAGGCATCTGAAGGGTAAGTAATGGCGTCCAGATACCCGGATCGTGACAGCACCCCCCCCCCCCTTTAGGAGTGGCCCCAGGACACTTCTTTGGCTTTTGAGGAAACTTGGAATGGAATCTCCGAACCAAGGCAGGAGCATGGACATCAGAAGTATTGGTCCATGAGTGTTCCTCAGGGCCATAACCCTTCCAGTCAATAAGATACTGTAGTTGACCGTAACGGTGACGTGAGTCCAGGATCTTGGCCACTTCATACTCAACGCCTCGTTGAGTTTGGACTTTCGGAGTTGGAGGAAGTGAGGAATGAAACCGATTCAGGATCAGCGGTTTCAACAGGGAAACATGGAATGTCCTGGGTATTTTTAAGAAGGAAGGTAACTGAAGTCTGTAAGCAACAGGATTGATGACTTGCTCAATTCTGAAAGGACCAATGTAGCGAGGTGCAAACTTCATACTGGGAACTCTTAACCTCAAATTCTACGTGGATAACCATACCCGATCACCCACCTTGAGAGCAGGAACCGCTCTACGCTTCTTGTCCGCAAACTTCTTATACCTGAACGATGCCTTGAGCAGAGCTGCTCGTACACTCTTCCAGTTGTTTGCAAACTGATGCAAGGTGATATCCACTGCTGGAACAGAAGTTGCTGGGAGCGGTTGGAATTCAGGGACTTTAGGGTGGAATCCAAAGTTGGTGAAGAATGGTGTTGAAAAAGATGAGGAATGATACTGATTGTTATGACAGAACTTGGCCCAGGGAAGTAATTGAACCCAGTCATCTTGAGAGGAAGACACATAGATGCGGAGGAAGGCCTCCAAGTCCTGATTCACCCTCTCAGTTTGACCATTGGTCTGAGGATGGTAAGCCGTGGAAAACTTTAGTTTGACTTGGAGGACTTGACATAAACTTCGCCAGAATTTGGCTGTGAATTGAACTCCTCGATCTGAGATAATTTCTTCAGGCAGACCGTGGAGTCGGAAGATCTCTTGTATGAACACTTGAGCCAACTTGGAAGCTGACGGAAGACCGGTGAGAGGAATGAAGTGTGCATCTTGGTGAACCGGTCAACTACCACCCAGATGGTATTGAACTTGTTGCACATGGGTAAGTCTGAAATGAAATCCATCGACAGATGGGTCCATGGTCGACGGGGAACGGATAGTGGAACCAGTTGCCCCGCAGGCGACTGGCGGGATACTTTATGTTGGGCACACTTTGGGCAAGATGCAATAAACTCAGTGACGTCCATTTTCAGAGTTGGCCACCAATAGGACCTAGAGATAAACTCCAGGGTCTTTTGGATACCTGTATGTCCGGCAAAACGGGAAGCATGGGCCCAATGCATGAGCTTCTTCCTTAGTACCGGCTTCACAAAACTTTTCCCTAGTGGGGGCGTAGAGTCCATCCCTACCGTGGAGAATGCCAACGGATTGATAATAGGATGCTTGTCTGAAGACTCCGACTCATTTTCTTGCTCCCATGAGCGGGAAAGGGCATCGGCCTTGCGATTCTGAGAGCCCGGACAGAACTGGAGTTTAAAGTTGAACCTGGAAAAGAAAAGTGCCCATCTGGCCTGACGAGGGTTGAGACATTGTGCGCCTTTCAGATATAAAAGGTTCTTGTGGTCTGTAAGTATGGTGATTGAATGAGAAGCTCCCTCCAACAGATATCTCCACTCCTCTAGAGCGAGCTTGATGGCTAGCAACTCCTGGTCGCCAATGGCATAGTTGCGCTCCGCTGGGGAGAACTTCCGGGAGAAGAAACTGCAAGGATGTAAATGGCCATCTTTTGCCCTCTGAGATAACACCGCTCCTACTCCAACGGAGGAGGCATCCACCTCTAAGATGAAAGGAGAATCGATGTCGGGCTGTTTCAGAACTGGTGCAGAGATGAACCGTTGTTTTAAGAGATGGAAAGCTTGCGTAGCTTCTTCAGACCACTTGGACGGGTTAGCACCCTTCTTAGTTAAAGCAGTAATAGGCGCCACAATGGTGGAAAAGTCTCGTATAAACTTTCTGTAATAATTGGCGAACCCTAAGAACCTCTGGACCCCTTTGAGGGTTAAGGGTATCGGCCAATTCTGGATTGCTTGTAGTTTCTCAGGATCCATCTCTAGTCCGGAACCGGACACAATGTAACCTAGAAACGGAATGGACTTGACTTCAAAGACGCATTTCTCTAATTTGCAATAGAGATGATTGACACGGAGACGGGACAGAACCTCTTTTACCCAAAAACGATGTTCCTCTAAATTGTTGGCAAAAATGAGGATATCATCTAGATAGACCACGACATGACGGTATAAAATGTCTCTGAAGATCTCATTGACAAAATGCTGGAAGACAGCTGGAGCATTGCTCAATCCGAAGGGCATGACGAGGTACTCATAATGTCCGTCACGGGTGTTAAAGGCGGTTTTCCACTCGTCACCCTCACGGATCCGGATGAGATTGTATGCACCTCTCAAGTCCAGCTTTGTGAAGGTGGTAGCTCCGCTAACTCTATCAAAGAGCTCAGTAATCAGGGGTAGTGGATAGCAGTTCTTGATGGTAATGTCGTTCAGACCTCTGTAGTCGATGCACGGCCGCAGACCACCATCTTTTTTGTTTACGAAAAAGAAGCCTGCGTCGGCTGGAGAAGAGGAAGGTCGAATGAACCCTTTTGCTAGGTTCTCTTTAATGTATTCCTCCATAGAATGCGTCTCAGGCAGAGACAACGGGTAAGTTCGGCCTCGAGGTGGAACCTTCCCTGGAACGAGATCAATTGGGCAGTCCCATTCTCTATAAGGAGGAAGGATATCAGCAGAAGCCTTACTGAACACATCCGTGAAATCTTGATATGGAGGAGGTGGAACATCAGACGACCTGGGGGAGGAAGAACAGACAGGCAATACTTTAAACAAACATGTCTCAGCACAGGAGGGACCCCA
The DNA here is from genome assembly GCF_028390025.1 of Pseudophryne corroboree. Classification (NCBI taxonomy): domain Eukaryota; kingdom Metazoa; phylum Chordata; class Amphibia; order Anura; family Myobatrachidae; genus Pseudophryne; species Pseudophryne corroboree. Next base: position 184,941,843 of record NC_086444.1, on the reverse strand, counting down.
TGCCAAAATCTGCGTAGTCGTCCAATCAATAGATGGATTGTGAAGATGGAGCCATGGAAGGCCCAGGACCACAGGATGTGTGGCTCTTGGAATCACTAAAAAAGAAATAAATTCGGAATGAAGAACTCCCACTCTCAGACGAACTGGTAGAGTCCTTAGGGAAATAACTGCATCAAAAATCTTGCTGCCATCCATGGCAGTTAAGGAAATGGACGAAGGAAGTCTCTCGGTGGGTAAGGACCACCGTTTAACATAGGCTTCGGAAATAAAGTTCCCAGCTGCTCCGGAATCAAGGAGGGCAATGACGTTCCGATAACGTTGAGCAACTTGAAGCGAGACTGGGAGATTACAATCATGAGGAGATGGAGAGGAGATCATTACTCCTAGCCGGCCCTCTCCTTGGCGAGCTAGGATTTGGAGTTTCCCGGACGTTTGGGACAGGCATTAATGGTGTGAGACGGAGCTGCACAATAAAGACAATGTCACAATCCTGACTGTAGGTTTTATATTTGGTGACTTACCCCTGCCATCTGTCCTGGATCCTGTGTCCTTTCACTCACGGAGTTAAACAGCTTGTCAGCACTATGAGTTTTCCTGAGTTCTCTGCCTGAGAGGTAATAGTTAATTAGCTCCACCTGTGGTGATCTCCTGTGTGAGGCTGAATTCAGTAATCTGAACTTTAGGTCTAAAAGCCAGCATCCTGTGTTTTGCAGAAGTCCAGGCTTCAGTGTTCTCTCGGCCTGCTAGGCCTCATTCTACATCACAGCCTTGGCTAGAGTAGTCACATGACAGTGTCTGTTCACCTGACCCAGAGTTGTCCAATCCTCTGCCAGCCTGAGACTGTCTGCATCACCTAATCCTGCTCACCAATCATCAAGGACCAGGAAGTATAAATCAGGAGGCTGAGTTACAATCTGGGCCAGTTCCTCGTGTCACATACAGCCTTGTGTGAGTCTTTATGCTGAGCTCCCTTAAGGTAACCTTTGTACCTAAGTTCCTGTGGAAACTCTGTTCCCTTGTTACCGTTTGGTTTACTTGTGTGTTGCCATTTGATTTCACCATTTCCAGGAGTCTCAATGTAAAGGCACAGCTGCAATGTTTCGTCTTAAAGGCACAGTACTGAATTCCATGTTCTCCACTGAAAACCACAGCTGTCGTGTTTCAGTTTTACTACTGTTGTAGTTGGGATCTCCAGAGCTCAGTACTTCCGTGCTTCCAACACCTCCGTGCCTCAGCACCTCCGTGCTTCCAGCACCTCCGTGCCTCAGTACCTCCGTGCCACAGTACCTCCGTGCCTCAGTACCTCCGTGCTTCCAGCACCTCCGTGCCTCAGTACCTCCGTGCCTCAGTACCTCCGTGCCACAGCACCCCCGTGCCTCAGTACCTCCGTGCCTCAGCATCTCCGTGCTTTCAGCACCTCAGTGCCTCAGTACCTCCGTGCTTCCAGCACCTCCGTGCCTCAGTACCTCCGTGCCACAGCACCTCCGTGCCTCAGTACCTCCGTGCCTCAGCATCTCCGTGCTTCCAGCACCTCTGTGCCTCAGCACCCCAGTGTCTCTACGCACCCCACTGCCTCTACACACCTCAGTGCCTCCACGCACCTCAGTGCCTCCACGCACCTCAGTGTCTCCAAGCACCTCAGTGTCTCCAAGCACCTCAGTGTCTCCAAGCACCTTAGTGTCTCCAAGCACCTCAGTGTCTCCAAGCATCTCAGTGTCCCCAAGCACCCCGTGCACTTTAGCACAGTTGTACCTGTTATTCTTCACTGATTCATCAGCGCCTTTCCAGTTCTGTCTTTCAGGAGACCTTCAGCGCCCACACGTGCTTCCTGTCTGCCGACCTCATCCTGCATGAGGAGAACCTGGATTCGGCCATCTCTGCCGCGGTTCCTCTTCCCAGTCACCGGAAGAGACCCCGAGTCCACAACACTTCCAAACCAGGTCAGTGGTGGTATTCGTGTAGTCCTCCAGTCGCCCGCGCAGACTTCGCTAGCACCGGGTTCACAAAAACCTTAGTCATGACAGTAGGAACTGGCCACATGGACCCGGCCGAAAGTGTTTGTCTGACGCAGGACCTCCTAAGCAATATTGCAGGACGCTTGGAAGGTCTGGAGTCGACTCTGCATCAATTGGCACAGTGTCTGCAGCGGAATTCTTTCTCCAGAGATTCTCTGACCTTCTGCTCTAAGACTCCTGACCAACTGCAGATTTTCTACCAGATGTTACTACAGTTACAAGAACTTTTGCCTAGTATTCTCTCTGTGATGCCTGATCTCCTCAGGAATACTACCAACGTTGTTGATCCTGTTTTGTCCCAACCAGTTAATAGAGTCTCTTCCTCTGTGCAAGGAAAAGTTGTTTATCAGAGCTATCCACGGCCCAAGCTCTCTGAAGCTGAACGTCAGCGGCGTAGGGAGCTACACCTCTGTCTTTACTGTGGAAATTCCGGTCATTTTGTTAAAGACTGCATTCTTCGCAAGCCAGGGAATGGTGACAAATCTCAGTATCACAGTGCTCATGTCTACAAGTCATCCACAGTAGCCGATCCTGCTACTTCTGACGGGGGTATCAAGATGGCTACTCGGAAAGAGACTCAAATTTATGACTGGGGTCCGGTGATTAAAAGACCTTATCCCAAGTTGGGTGTCCAGAGAAGAATATTCAAGCCATTTAGAGTCACAGAGGAGTCCGGGTGTCCAGCCCCAGGAGGGGCGTCTTCAAAGTGTCTAGTCCCAGGAGGGGCGTCTTCAGAGTGTCCAGCCCCAGGGGGGGCGTCCGTGTCTTCAGCCCCAGGAGGGGCGTCTTCAGAGTGTCCAGCCCCAGGAGGGGCATCTTCAGAGTGTCCAGCCCCAGGAGGGGCATCTTCAGAGTGTCCAGCCCCAGGAGGGGCGTCTTCAGAGTGTCCAGCCCCAGGAGGGGCGTCTTCAGAGTGTCCAGCCCCAGGAGGGGCGTCTTCAAAGTGTCTAGCCCCAGGAGGGGCGTCTTCAGAGTGTCCAGCCCCAGGGGGGGCGTCCGTGTCTTCAGCCCCAGTGAGGGGTACAGAGAGACTTCAGAGCGCTGCCCAGCCAAAGAGACTTCAGAGCGCTGCCCAGCCAGAGAAACTTCAGAGCGCTGCCCAGCCAGAGAGACTTCAGAGCGCTGCCCAGCCAGAGAGACTTCAGAGCGCTGCCCAGCCAGAGAGACTTCAGAGCGCTGCCCAGCCAGAGAGTCTACAGAGTGCTGCCCAGCCAGAGAGTCTGCAGAGTGCTGCCCAGCCAGAGAGTCTTCAGAGTGCTGCCCAGCCAGAGAGTCTTCAGAGTGCTGCCCAGCCAGAGAGTCTTCAGAGTGCTGCCCAGCCAGAGAGTCTTCAGAGTGCTGCCCAGCCAGAGAGTCTTCAGAGTGCTGCCCAGCCAGAGAGTCTTCAGAGTGCTGCCCAGCCAGAGAGTCTTCAGAGTGCTGCCCAGCCAGAGAGTCTACAGAGTGCTGCCCAGCCAGAGAGTCTACAGAGTGCTGCCCAGCCAGATAGTCTACAGAGTGTTGCCCAGCCAGAGAGTCTACAGAGTGCTGCCCAGCCCCGCGAAGAGGGGGCTCTTGCCTCAGCCCAGCCCCGCGAAGAGGGGGCTCTTGCCTCAGCCCAGCCCCGTGAAGTGGGGGCTCTTGCCTCAGCCCAGCCCCGTGAAGTGGGGGCTCTTGCCTCAGCCCAGCCCCGTGAAGTGGGGGCTCTTGCCTCAGCCCAGCCCCGTGAAGTGCGGGCTCTTGTCTCAGCCCAGCCCCGTGAAGTGGGGGCTTTTGCCTCAGCCCAGCCCCGTGAAGAGGGGGCTCCTGCCTTAGTTCAGCCCCGTGAAGAAAGGGCTCAGTCTGTCCCGGTTCCAGCCGGTCCAGCAATACTCCAGGCCCAGCTTGGTCAGTCCGTCCCGGTTCCAGCCGGTCCAGCAATACTCCAGGCTCCGCCTGGTCAGTTCGTTCCGGTTCCAGCCGGTCCAGTGTTACTCCAGGACCAGCCTGGTTAGTCTCCTTTGGTTCCGGCCAATTCAAGTATCCTCGGATCCAATCCAGTCCTACTCGTCCAGTCAAAGATTTCTCCAGTTTCAGCCTCTAAGCTTTCGTCTGATGGTTTACCACCTATTTACTTCGATGGAGATTTACTGCAATACGCTGCTCTGGTTGAACAATTTCTCTCTCGGATGGAGTCTGATCCTTCAGGTGCAGTAACTCCTTCCAACGTTACTCGATATCTGTTCCTGGCATTCAGAGGAAGAGCTTTGGAGTGGGCCAACATGCTTTTTGAGAGTAATGATCCTGTGTTCCATGACTTACAGACTTTTAGTAATGCTGTGGTTAAAGAATTTGGTCCTAAACCTATGGAATCTGACTCGGTAAAGATATCCTGCTCTAAAGGGAATGCAGAAGGAAGTTTGTGCTGTCCTCCCAGGGATAATCTAAGAATCTCCTTCGGTAAGAATCCGACCATTAAAATTGCTCATGTTGGAGTCTCTCCTAGCCCAGAGAATTTAAAACTCCAGTGCACCTCCTTTTCATCTGCAAACTGTGTATCTATGGGAGATTCATATCTTCCATTAGACTTGGACTCAGACTCTGAATTTGATCCAGTTCATGATGCTACTCCTTTCTTGGGAGGCCCCATGTTTTCTAAGGAAGGTTTTTCTTTACAGGAGATCCCGCTGTCCTTGGTCAAAACCAAACGTTCCCGTAAGAAGAAGAGGCATCAACGAAGGTCCTAAATTCTTCTGTATGAATTTCTCAAGTTCCTCTAAGATTCAAGATGGGTGTCCGGAGTCCACCCTTGAAGAGGGGGATACTGTCACAATCCTGACTGTAGGTTTTATATTTGGTGACTTACCCCTGCCATCTGTCCTGGATCCTGTGTCCTTTCACTCACGGAGTTAAACAGCTTGTCAGCACTATGAGTTTTCCTGAGTTCTCTGCCTGAGAGGTAATAGTTAATTAGCTCCACCTGTGGTGATCTCCTGTGTGAGGCTGAATTCAGTAATCTGAACTTTAGGTCTAAAAGCCAGCATCCTGTGTTTTGCAGAAGTCCAGGCTTCAGTGTTCTCTCGGCCTGCTAGGCCTCATTCTACATCACAGCCTTGGCTAGAGTAGTCACATGACAGTGTCTGTTCACCTGACCCAGAGTTGTCCAATCCTCTGCCAGCCTGAGACTGTCTGCATCACTTAATCCTGCTCACCAATCATCAAGGACCAGGAAGTATAAATCAGGAGGCTGAGTTACAATCTGGGCCAGTTCCTCGTGTCACATACAGCCTTGTGTGAGTCTTTATGCTGAGCTCCCTTAAGGTAACCTTTGTACCTAAGTTCCTGTGGAAACTCTGTTCCCTTGTTACCGTTTGGTTTACTTGTGTGTTGCCATTTGATTTCACCATTTCCCTGAGTCTCAATGTAAAGGCACAGCTGCAATGTTTCGTCTTAAAGGCACAGTACTGAATTCCATGTTCTCCACTGAAAACCACAGCTGTCGTGTTTCAGTTTTACTACTGTTGTAGTTGGGATCTCCAGAGCTCAGTACTTCCGTGCTTCCAACACCTCCGTGCTTCCAGCACCTCCGTGCCTCAGTACCTCCGTGCCACAGTACCTCCGTGCCTCAGTACCTCCGTGCTTCCAGCACCTCTGTGCCTCAGTACCTCCGTGCCTCAGTACCTCGGTGCCACAGCACCCCCGTGCCTCAGTACCTCCGTGCCTCAGCATCTCCGTGCTTTCAGCACCTCAGTGCCTCAGTACCTCCGTGCTTCCAGCACCTCCGTGCCTCAGTACATCCGTGCCACAGCACCTCCGTGCCTCAGTACCTCCGTGCCTCAGCATCTCCGTGCTTCCAGCACCTCCGTGCCTCAGCACCCCAGTGTCTCTACGCACCCCACTGCCTCTACGCACCTCAGTGCCTCCACGCACCTCAGTGCCTCCACGCACCTCAGTGTCTCCAAGCACCTCAGTGTCTCCAAGCACCTCAGTGTCTCCAAGCACCTCAGTGTCTCCAAGCACCTTAGTGTCTCCAAGCACCTCAGTGTCTCCAAGCATCTCAGTGTCCCCAAGCACCCCGTGCACTTTAGCACAGTTGTACCTGTTATTCTTCACTGATTCATCAGCGCCTTTCCAGTTCTGTCTTTCAGGAGACCTTCAGCGCCCACACGTGCTTCCTGTCTGCCGACCTCATCCTGCATGAGGAGAACCAGGATTCGGCCATCTCTGCCGCGGTTCCTCTTCCCAGTCACCGGAAGAGACCCCGAGTCCACAACACTTCCAAACCAGGTCAGTGGTGGTATTCGTGTAGTCCTCCAGTCGCCCGCGCAGACTTCGCTAGCACCGGGTTCACAAAAACCTTAGTCATGACAGACAAAGAGACTCAGAGAGACGTCTTCGGCGCTCAGCAGGAGTTAAACGGGAACGGCCAATTTGCATGGGCTCGTCTTTAGATGGTGACAGTTGGCGAGGAGGAGGAGCAGAAGATTTTGGAGCAGATGATCTTCCACGCTCAGTTGCTCTCTCTCTCTGAAACGTAAATCAACTTTCGTGCAGAGTGAGATTAGCTCATCTAACTTGGAAGGTAAGTCTCTGGTAGCTAACTCATCTTTAATACGCTCAGATAAGCCATGCCAAAATGCAGCATACAGGGCCTCATCGTTCCATGCCAGTTCGGATGCCAGGATCTGGAACTGTATAAGATATTGTCCTACAGTACGTGATCCCTGGCGTAAACGGAGAATCTCAGATGAAGCTGAAGTTACCCGGCCTGGCTCGTCGAAGATACGCCTGAATGTTGACACGAATGCAGTGTAGGAGGATAGCAGGGTGTCGGACCTCTCCCATAACGGTGATGCCCAATCAAGGGCTGAGCCACTAAGAAGAGAGATAATGTAGGCAATTTTTGTACGGTCACTGGGAAAATTGCCAGGTTGTAGCTCAAACTGAATCTCACACTGGTTGAGAAATCCCCTGCAGAATCTTGGAGATCCGTCAAATTTTGCTGGCGTTGGAAGATGAAGACGTGGAGCAGAAATGGGTAAGGTGGGTGGGGTTATAGCTGGAGTCACTGTGGTTGACGCACCGGACGCGCCTGATCCACGAAGGGTTGTCTGAATCCCATCCAGCCGAGTAGAGAGATCCTGGAGACAGCGGATGATGTGGCCCTGTGCAGCCTCCTGATGTTCAAGTCGGGCTGCCAGTTCTTGCATCGGCCTGGCCGCTTGATCCTGGTCTCCGGCTGGATTCATATGGTCAGTGCTTACTGTCACAACTGAGGGCCTGAGCTGACGGGAGGCAGCCTCAGTTGTAGGGGCTGAGATGTAACGGAACCTGGGAGGTTGTATCAGACCCCTAGACATGTAAGTAACATGTAGAATAACTGCCCGAAGGCGTGACCACGACAACCAGGATAAAAGTCAATGATGTTTATTATGACATACTCCGTAACACAGCAGCAGTAAAAGAAAACATAAAATCAGCAGAGGATAAATACAGTTCCTGGGTACTACAGGGTGGCATGGACCACAGGGCTCTGGTAGTGTGAGATAGTTCTTATAATCTTCTAGTTGGAAAGTCCTTACCAGGCCCGACTGTAGCAATGGAAATAGCCCAGGATCGTACCAGCTGGTGTTCCAGGAAAAGCTGGGCTGCTGTGGGTAAAACGGCTGCTGTGGATACTGGCTGAAACCAGACTGATGTTGGCACGGAGTGGATACTGGCTGGAACCAGTTAAATAATAAATGTAGCTTGAGAGCGATGAAATATGAAATGATATATGGAGCTTGAGAGCGGTGAAATAATAATACCGGTGATAAATGGTAATCTGTAGAAAAGGGTACCGGCACTTTAAGAAGAGCTGATCTCTGCTGGAAGCTGATTGCTGTAAGCAGGTGGATCTGTAGCTGGAAGCAGATGAATCCAAATGGATAGGAGAGTCAGGCTACACCGCAGGTGGAATGCTGGTGCGGGTCTCTTTAGTGGAGGTTTGGAGATAGGAACTGGAACCTGGAAAACAACCACAGGAGAGAGACAAACTGGAACTAGGTTTGACAACCAAAGCACTGACGCCTTCCCTGCTCAGGCACAGATTACTTATACCTGCAGCAAGGAAGGGATTGGCTAGGCAATTATGCAGATTAACATTGCAAACAGCAGATTGGTGGAAATGAACAGATGACAGAATCCAAGATGGCTGCGCCCATGCAGACACTTGGAGGGAAGTTTGGTTTGTAATCCATGTGGGAATTAAAACAGTAATGGCGGCGCGGAGACAGGAGACGCCAGACTAATAAGTGCACATTTAACCACGCGGGCACAGCGGAGGCCGCGGCTGACGTAATCACCACTCTGACATTCTGCATGTAGAAACTCAGGAACAGCGGTGGAGGCCGCGGGAGACGCCATTCCGGATGTAACAGGCGTTGCGGTGACCACGTCTCAGAGTGACAGGAGAGGAGGCAAGAATGTGGACATCAGTATAACAGATGGGATCCGGTCCTGGAACGCTGAGCCAGCCTTAGGAGGCATCTGAAGGGTAAGTAATGGCGTCCAGATACCCGGATCGTGACAGGTTTCCTCACAGCCTAAGAAAGCACCATATTTTCAGGTACAGTTTCAGTACACCGTTTGGAAAGGCCACCTGATGGCGTCCCGCCTCAACAAAAAGCTAAAAAGATATTGCGCCAGGTCAAGGGACCCTCAGGCGATAGCTGTGGACGCTCTGGTAACACCGTGGGTGTACCAGTTGGTGTATGTGTTCCCTTCTCTGCCTCTCATACCCCGGGTAATGAGAATAATAAGAAGGAGAGGAGTAAGAACTATACTCATTGTTCCGGATTGGCCAAGAAGAGCTTGGTACCCAGAACTCCAAGAAATGATCTCAGAGGACCCATGGCCTCTGCCGCTCAGACAGGACCTGCTGCAGCAGGGGGCCTGTCTGTTCCAAGATGTACCGCGGCTGCGTTTGACGGCATGGCGGTTGAACGCCGGATCCTGAAGGAAAAGGGCATTCCGGAGGACGTTATCCCTACGCTAATTAAAGCTAGGAAAGAAGTGAACGCAAACCATTATCACCGCATATGGCGGAAATATGTTGCGTGCTGTGAGGCCAGGAAGGCCCCAACGGAGAAATTTCAGCTAGGTCGATTTCTGCACTTCCTACAGTCAGGGGTGACTATGGGCCTAAAATTGGGTTCCATTAAGGTCCAGATTTCGGCTCTATCGATTTTCTTCCAAAAATAGAACTGGCTTCACTGCCTGAAGTTCAGACTTTTGTTAAGGGAGTGCTGCATAGTCAGCCCCCGTTTGTGCCTCCAGTGGCACCATGGGATCTCAACGTGGTGTTGGATTTCCTGAAGTCGCATTGGGTTGAGCCACTTAAATATGTGGAGCTAAAATACCTCACGTGGAAAGTGGTCATGCTGTTGGCCTTGGCGTCGGCCAGGCGTGTATCAGAATTGGTGGCTTTGTCATGCAAAAGCCCTTATCTGAATTTTTTATATGGATAGGGCGGAATTGAGGACTCGTTCCCAATTCCTTCCCAAGGTGGTATCAGTTTTTCATGTGAACCAACCTATTGTGGTGCCTGCGGCTACTTGGGACTTGGAGGATTCCAAGTTACTGGACGTAGTCAGGGCCCTGAAAAATATATGTTTCCAGGATGGCTGGAGTCTGGAAAGCTGACTCGCTATTTATCCTGTATGCATCCAACAAGCTGGGTGCTCCTGCTTCTAAGCAGACTATTGCTCGCTGGATCTGTAGCACGATTCAACTTGCACATTCTGCGGCTGGACTGCCGCACCCTAAATCTGTAAAAGCCCATTCCACGAGTAAAGTGGGCTCTTCTTGGGCGGCTGCCCGAGAGGTCTCGGCTTTACAAATTTGCCGAGCTGTTACTTGGTCGGGTTCAAACACTTTTGCAAGAGTCTACAAGTTTGATACCCTGGCTGAGGAGGACCTAGAGTTTGCTCATTCGGTGCTGCAGAGTCATCCGCACTCTCCCGCCCGTTTGGGAGCTTTGGTATAATCCTCATGGTCCTTACGGAGTCCCAGCATCCACTTAGGACATCAGAGAAAATAAGATTTTACTCACCAGTAAATCTATTTCTCGTAGTCCGTAGTGGATGCTGGGCGCCCATCCCAAGTGCGGATTGTCTGCAATACTTGTATATAGTTATTGCCTAACTAAAGGGTTATTGTTGAGCCATCTGTTGAGAGGCTCAGTTATATTTCATACTGTTAACTTGGTGTAGTATCACGAGTTATACGGTGTGATTGGTGTGGCTGGTATGAGTCTTACCCGGGATTCAAAATCCTTCCTTATTGTGTCAGCTCTTCCGGGCACAGTATCCTAACTGAGGTCTGGAGGAGGGTCATAGTGGGAGGAGCCAGTGCACACCAGGTAGTCCTAAAGCTTTCTTTAGTTGTGCCCAGTCTCCTGTGGAGCCGCTATTCCCCATGGTCCTTACGGAGTCCCAGCATCCACTACGGACTACGAGAAATAGATTTACCGGTGAGTAAAATCTTATTTTCTACAAACCTAACATATTCCCTTTATCTGAAAAAATTCTATACAATAAATGTATTCAGAAAGAAAACTCTGATACCTGCTTGCAAACAATAATATGTGTGGAATGAGAAAATAGCTTCAGGGTATACACACTTATTGAACAAAACAGAACAGAAAAGCAAACACAGCCAGAAGACAAGATTTAGTAGTCTGCTATAAGGACAGAGCAATGAGCATGTTCAGAATAGATTGTACAGTAGCAGGGGGAAATTGTTCACTTTCTAAGAAAAGGGAATATTATACTGAATTAGATTTTTTTTAAGGCACATTAAGTTCTAAATGTCTTCCATTTAAACAAGTTTTGTGGATATCATAAATAATTGTTCTTTATTAGCCATAGAATCCTTGTAACCAATAAATTTATAAGGCTGCAGCAGATTGCATCAGTGTTGGACATTGGCATAAAGGGCCCTCCAGTCAGAATGCAATGGTAGGAGACCATCATATTGGTGTGCCCCTAATAAGACGTATCCAGCACCATGAGGGGGTAAGGCCAACCAAAAAAGAGGCAATAATAGCCACTAGAGGGTATGTGGTTAACACTGGCAAAATAAAGTAGTGTCTTTATAATTAACAACTACTACAAACAAAAATATACTTATTTAATTTTTAATCTTTAAAAATGTAAAAATATAATTATACAGTAATTATAGTGACATAGCTTACCAGATCCACCGGCACTGGTCTCCCCTTATTGTAGTGTCTCTGCACTGCATGGCGGTGCCAATCATAGTGAGTCTGTGGCTGGCTGCCTCCAATCCAATGGCTGGCTGGGGTAGTGCCCCTTTGCCCAGTGGTTACTGGTGGGCACAGCTCCTATAGGGACACGAGTGCCACTCTATAATTTAAAGGACCAGGTTTGACAAAATTTGATGTTGTGATTGGCAACAAGTTCAAATCTCCACCTTATAAAATGAAGCTCCTCGACACTCTCCTGTGCCAGAGTATAGACTCAAAAAACGTACTCCAGTGTTCAAGTTTTGTGCTTACTAGTGTGTTTTTGCATCTGGATCTGTGCCAGTCTGATGACTTTTACCAGGGCCGGATTTAGAGCCTCATGGGCCTGGGGCTGAAAATGTTCAAAGGCCTATTACGAGAAGCAGAGGGGTATGACCAATGCTATGTGGGTATGGCCAGTGCCATGTAGACATGTAGGCCCCTGTAAACTAACAGCCCCAATGTCTCCCTAAATATGTAAAAGTACAAAAAATTGCATAATTTTGTGTCACAAATAGAAATATAATTTAATGCTTATGATTTATGGCCGACCGTAAAGCCAGCTATGCAGCAGATGGCTGGTGATCATCATGCTGTCATGATGATGGGCCTATTTTTATGTGGAGGCCTGGAGCTGGAGCTCCATCTGTCCCATTGTTAATTTGGCTCTGACTTTTACCCTTTTCACACTGCCCGAAATAACCTGTGTTATTGCTGGGTCGACCTGGTTCGCACCTCAGTGTAAAAGGGTCCCTGAAAAAAACCCTGGGTAGACTGACCCGGCAATCCAACCTGTGTAGCAAGCAGGTTTGGACCCATATGACAGGTCAGTGTAAATGGGTGACACGGGTCATCCAACCGTATCCCATTACAAACATATGGAGAGCCAGCTCACTTGTGTTTGGAGTTAATTTAACCTTTAAGTGCTGGTAGAGTAAATCCTTGGCAATAACCCGGGTGTTCAGGGACATGGGATGGACCTCGGTTGGCAGTGTAAAAGGGGTATATGTTACTACACCCCTTACAAAGACCACATAGCTTTTGCTCTATTGTACATCAGTCCCCATAACAAACAGGAACTCCATTATACAGTATATCAGTCCGCATACTTAGTAACCCAGACAGAGAGTCATGACTTGCGTGTCAGCACAGCAAAGCCAAATCCCCTTGAGGGAGTCTCTGGAAAAAAAACCTCGGCATGTTAGACTACACACAGGGCCGTCTTATCAGTAGTGTAGGCCCTGAGGTAAAGCAATGCACTGGGCCCCTAACCATCCTCCAACGGTAGTGCTAGAGGGTGCTATCAGCAGCAGCTGTGATGTCCTGCTGATTGTAGGGGGTGTTCTGTTTTCTGCTCAGCATGTAGGACCTTGAGTAGTAATTTCTGCTAATTACTGCTTTACTGCACAGACGGTGTAAGATGGGGCGGGAGGGAGAACACTAAACTGTAGAAGGGGGAATTGGGCTAAATGAATTTGCCCTGATATATGACTTTCAGGGTGGTAGGGGGTGTTAAATACGCAGGGGAGGGCTGATTAGTGGCGTAGGCTTAATATTCATCATTTTCTGGTGGGAGGGAAGCTTGCTTGACTGCAGTTGCTGGAAATAGATTTCTTAGCTTTCAATTGTATAAAAAACTAGAGAGTCCAATGTTTCAGGAGATACTGGTACTTGTGGATCAGAGTTCAGGAGCCAGAGCAATCTATATAAAACTAGTGATGTGCACCGGAAATTTTTCGGGTTTTGTGTTTTGGTTTTGGGTTCGGGTCCGCGGCCGTGTTTTGTATTCGGACGCGTTTTGGCAAAACCTCCCTGAAAAATTTTCGGCGGATTCGGTTGTGTTTTGGATTCGGGTGTTTTTTTACAAAAAACCCTCAAAAACAGCTTAAATCATAGAAGTTGGGGGTCATTTTGATCCCATAGTATTATTAACCTCAATAACCATAATTTCCATTCATTTTCAGTCTATTCTGAACACCTCACACCTCACAATATTATTTTTAGTCCTAAAATTTGCACCGAGGTCGCTGGATGGCTAAGCTAAGCGACACAAGTGGCCGACACAAACACCTGGCCCATCTAGGAGTGGCACTGCAGTGTCAGGCAGGATGGCACTTCAAAAAAATAGTCCCCAAACAGCACATGATGCAAAGAAAAAAAGAGGCGCACCAAGGTCGCTGTGTGACTAAGCTAAGTGACACAAGTGGCCGACACAAACACCTGGCCCATCTAGGAGTGGCACTGCAGTGTCAGGCAGGATGGCACTTCAAAAAAATAGTCCCCAAACAGCACATGATGCAAAGAAAAAAAGAGGCGCACCAAGGTCGCTGTGTGACTAAGCTAAGCGACACAAGTGGCCGACACAAACACCTGGCCACTCTAGGAGTGGCACTGCAGTGTCAGACAGGATGGCACTTCAAAAAAATTGTCCCCAAACAGCACATGATGCAAAGAAAAAAAGAGGCGCACCAAGGTCGCTGTGTGACTAAGCTAAGCGACACAAGTGGCAGACACAAACACCTGGCCCATGTAGGAGTGGCACTGCAGTGTCAGGCAGGATGGCACTTAAAAAAAATTGTACCCAAACAGCACATTATGCAAAGAAAATGAAAGAAAAAAAGAGGTGCAAGATGGAATTGTCCTTGGGCCCTCCCACCCACCCTTATGTTGTATAAACAGGACATGCACACTTTAACAAACCCATAATTTCAGCGACAGGGTCTGCCACACGACTGTGACTGAAATGACTGGTTGGTTTGGGCCCCCACCAAAAAAGAAGCAATCAATCTCTCCTTGCACAAACTGGCTCTACAGAGGCAAGATGTCCACCTCATCATCATCCTCCGATTCCTCACCCCTTCACTGTGTACATCCCCCTCCTCACAGATTATTAATTCGTCCCCACTGGAATCTACCATCTCAGGTCCCTGTGTACTTTCTGGAGTCAATTGCTGGTAAATGTCTCCACTGAGGAATTGATTATAATTCATTTTGATGAACATCATCTTCTCCACATTTTCTGGAAGTAACCTCGTATGCCGATTGCTGACAAGGTGAGCGGCTGCACTAAACACTCTTTCGGAGTACACACTGGAGGGTGGGCAACTTAGGTAAAATAAAGCCAGTTTCTGCAAGGGCCTCCAAATTGCCTCTTTTTCCTGCCAGTATACGTACGGACTGTCTGACGTGCCTACTTGGATGCGGTCACTCATATAATCCTCCACCATTCTTTCAATGGTGAGAGAATCATATGAAGTGACAGTAGACGACATGTCAGTAATCGTTGGCAGGTCCTTCAGTCCGGACCAGATGTCAGCACTTGCTCCAGACTGCCCTGCATCACCGCCAGCGGATGGGCTCGGAATTCTTAGCCTTTTCCTCGCAGCCCCAGTTGCAGGAGAATGTGAAGGAGGAGCTGTTGACGGGTCACGTTCCGCTTGACTTGACAATTTTCTCACCAGCAGGTCTTTGAACCTCTGCAGACTTGTGTCTGCCGGAAAGAGAGATACAACGTAGGTTTTAAATCTAGGATCGAGCATGGTGGCCAAAATGTAGTGCTCTGATTTCAACAGATTGACCACTTGTGAATCCTGGTTAAGCGAATTAAGGGCTCCATCCACAAGTCCCACATGCCTAGCGGAATCGCTCTGTTTTAGCTCCTCCTTCAATGTCTCCAGCTTCTTCTGCAAAAGCCTGATGAGGGGAATGACCTGAACAGACTTCACGTGTGGCAAGTTCAAAGGGTTGCAGAACCTTGCACAACGTTGAAATCATTCTCCACTGCGCTTGAGTCAGGTGCATTCCCCCTCCTTTGCCTATATCGTGGGCAGATGTATAGGCTTGAATGGCCTTTTGCTGCTCCTCCATCCTCTGAAGCATATAGAGGGTTGAATTCCACCTCGTTACCACCTCTTGCTTCAGATGATGGCAAGGCAGGTTCAGGTGGTGGAGCTCCAGTCTTCGGCACACGGTGGCTGAATGCCGAAAGTGGCCCGCAAATCTTCGGGCCACCGACAGCATCTCTTGCATGCCCCTGTCGTTTTTTAAATAATTCTGCACCACCAAATTCAATGTATGTGCAAAACATGGGACGTGCTGGAATTTGCCCAGATGTAATGCACGCACAATATTGCTGGCATTGTCCGATGTCACAAATCCCCAGGAGAGTCCAATTGGGGTAAGCCATTCTGCGATGATGTTCCTCAGTTTCCGTAAGAGGTTGTCGGCTGTGTGCCTCTTATGGAAAGCGGTGATACAAAGCGTAGCCTGCCTAGGAACGAGTTGGCGTTTGCGAGATGCTGCTACTGGTGCCGCCGCTGCTGTTCTTGCTGCGGGAGGCAATACATCTACCCAGTGGACTCAGGTCTATATGTCACAGTCATATAGTCCTGAGTCTGCCCTGCTCCACTTGTCCACATGTCCGTGGTTAAGTGGACATTGGGTACAACTGCATTTTTTAGGACACTGGTGACTCTTTTTCTGAGGTCTGTGTACATTTTCGGTATCGCCTGCCTAGAGAAATGGAACCTAGATGGTATTTGGTACCGGAGACACAGTACCTCAATCAAGTCTCTAGTTGCCTCTGAATTAACGGTGGATACCGGAACCACGTTTCTCACCACCCAGGCTGACATGGCCTGAGTTATCCGCTTTGCAGCAGGATGACTGCTGTGATATTTCATCTTCCTCGCAAAGGACTGTTGGACAGTCAATTGCTTACTGGAAGTAGTACAAGTGGTCTTCCGACTTCCCCTCTGGGATGCCGATCGACTCCCAGCAGCAACAACAGCAGCGCCAGCAGCAGTAGACGTTACACTCAAGGATCCATCGGAGGAATCCCAGGCAGGAGAGGACTCGTCAGACTTGCCAGTGACATGGCCTGCAGGACTATTGGCTTTCCTGTGTAAGGTGGAAATTGACACTGAGGGAGTTGGTGGTGTGGTTTGCAGGAGCTTGGTTATAAGAGGAAGGGATTTAGTGGTCAGTGGACTGCTTCCGCTGTCATCCAAAGTTTTTGAACTTGTCACTGACTTCTGATGAATGCGGTCCAGGTGACGTATAAGGGAGGATGTTCCTAGGTGGTTAACGGCCTTACCCCTACCTATTACAGCTTGACAAAGGCAACACACGGCTTGACACCTGTTGTCTGCATTTGTGTTGAAATAATTCCACACCGAAGAGGTGATTTGTTTTTGTATTTTGACCAGGCATGTCAATGGCCATATTCGTCCCACGGACAACAGGTGTCTCCCCGGGTGCCTGACTTAAACAAACCAACTCACCATCAGAATCCTCCTTGTCAATTTCCTTCCCAGTGCCAGCAACACCCATATCCTCATCCTGGTGTACTTCAACAGTGACATCTTCAATTTGACTATCAGGAACTGGACTGCTGGTGCTCCTTCCAGCACTTGCAGGGGGCGTGCAAATGGTGGAAGGCGCAAGCTCTTCCCGTCCAGTGTTGGGAAGGTCAGGCATCGCAACCGACACAATTGGACTCCCCTTTGGGATTTGTGATTTAGAAGAACGCACAGTTCTTTGCTGTGCTTTTGCCAGCTTAAGTCTTTTTCTTTTTCTAGCAAGAGGATGAGTGCTTCCATCCTCATGTGAATCTGAACCACTAGCCATGAACATAGGCCAGGGCCTCAGCCGTTCCTTGCCACTCCGTGTCGTAAATGGCATATTGGCAAGTTTACGCTTCTCATCAGACGCTTTCAATTTTGATTTTTGGGTCATTTTACTGAACTTTTGTTTTTTGGATTTTACATGCTCTCTACTATGACATTGGGCATCGGCCTTGGCAGACAACGTTGATGGCATTTCATCGTCTCGGCCATGACTAGTGGCAGCAGCTTCAGCACGAGGTGGAAGTGGATCTTTATCTTTCCCTATTTTAACCTCCACATTTTTGTTCTCCATTTTTTAATGTGTGGAATTATATGCCAGTATCAATAGCAATGGCCTACTACTATATATACTGCGCACAACTGAAATGCACCACAGGTATGGATGGATAGTATACTTGACGACACAGAGGTAGGTAGAGCAGTGGCCTTCCGTACCGTACTGCTATATATACTGGTGGTCACGGTCAGCAAAACTCTGCACTGTACTCATCCTATATAATATACTGGTGGTCCCCAGTGCCCACAATAAAGCAGTGTGAGCACAGATATATGCAGCACACTGAGCACAGATATGGAGTGTTTTTCAGGCAGACAACGTATACTGGTGGTCACTGGTCAGCAAAACTCTGCACTGTACTCCTCCTATATAATACAGCTGCTCCCCAGTCCCCACAATTAAGCAGTGTGAGCACAGATATATGCAGCACACTGAGCAGAGATATGGAGCGTTTTTCAGGCAGACAACGTATACTGGTGGTCACTGGTCAGCAAAACTCTGCACTGTACTCCTCCTATATAATACAGCTGCTCCCCAGTCCCCACAATTAAGCAGTATGAGCACAGATATATGCAGCACACTGAGCACAGATATGGAGTGTTTTTCAGGCATACAACGTATACTGGTGGTCACTGGTCAGCAAAACTCTGCACTGTACTCCTCCTATATAATACAGCTGCTCCCCAGTCCCCACAATTAAGCAGTATGAGCACAGATATATGCAGCACACTGAGCACAGATATGGAGTGTTTTTCAGGCAGACAACGTATACTGGTGGTCACTGGTCAGCAAAACTCTGCACTGTACTCCTCCTATATAATACAGCTGCTCCCCAGTCCCCACAATTAAGCAGTGTGAGCACAGATATATGCAGCACACTGAGCAGAGATATGGAGCGTTTTTCAGGCAGACAACGTATACTGGTGGTCACTGGTCAGCAAAACTCTGCACTGTACTCCTCCTATATAATACAGCTGCTCCCCAGTCCCCACAATTAAGCAGTATGAGCACAGATATATGCAGCACACTGAGCACAGATATGGAGTGCTTTTCAGGCATACAACGTATACTGGTGGTCACTGGTCAGCAAAACTCTGCACTGTACTCCTCCTATATAATACAGCTGCTCCCCAGTCCCCACAATTAAGCAGTATGAGCACAGATATATGCAGCACACTGAGCACAGATATGGAGTGTTTTTCAGGCAGACAACGTATACTAGTGGTCACTGGTCAGCAAAACTCTGCACTGTACTCCTCCTATATAATACAGCTGCTCCCCAGTCCCCACAATTAAGCAGTGTGAGCACAGATATATGCAGCACACTGAGCACAGATATGGAGTGTTTTTCAGGCAGACAACGTATACTGGTGGTCACTGGTCAGCAAAACTCTGCACTGTACTCCTCCTATATAATACAGCTGCTCCCCAGTCCCCACAATTAAGCAATAAGCAGCACAAATATTATTAATAAATGGAGAGGACGCCAGCCACGTCCTCTCCCTAACATTTGCAATGCACGAGTGAAAATGGCGGCGACGTGCGGCTGCTTATATAGAATCCGAATCTCGCGAGAATCCGACAGCGGGATGATGACGTACGGGCGCGCTCGGATTAACCAAGCCATACGGGAGAATCCGAGTATGCCTCGGACCCGTGTAAAATGGGTGAAGTTCGGGGGGGTTCGGTTTCCGAGGAACTGAACCCACTCATCACTATATAAAACTGCATACCAGGCGTGTGGAACTAAAGCAGTGACCAGTTGCTTAAAGGCTGGTATCGCTGGGTCTGGGCATAGTAGAGACAAGCTACCAGTGTCCAACAAGAGGGGAGAGTCGCAGCTTTTGAAGTATATTCTCAGTAAAACTGTAAATCAGACAGAACCTGAGATATCTGGCTGGGAAGAGCAATTAACAGGCTTGGATGGACACCACTGCTTTGAAGTCGGATATCTCCGATTCCCCAGGGCCGGATTTAAAAAATCTGGTACTCCTGGAAAAAGGGGCACCTCAGCTATCAGCCTAGGGCCCTTATACTCCTGGGGCCCTTGGGCAACTGCCCAATGAGGCCATATGAAAATTTGACCCTGACCTCTGTTCTAGGTCAAATTATAATCTCTTCTTTCTTTATTCTGATGTATCCAGTGTAGTTATGAAAGTAGGAGGATGGGTGACATTAAGCAACAGATCATGTAAGGCAGATGGAGTAAAAATGTGTTGGCAGGGTCAACAGCATCATGGTATGACTGGCAGCAGGGACCAGTGTGGCAGTAGAGAGGGGAGTGT
This sequence comes from Pseudophryne corroboree, assembly GCF_028390025.1. Classification (NCBI taxonomy): domain Eukaryota; kingdom Metazoa; phylum Chordata; class Amphibia; order Anura; family Myobatrachidae; genus Pseudophryne; species Pseudophryne corroboree. Next base: position 184,922,395 of record NC_086444.1, on the reverse strand, counting down.
TGCAAATGGTATGTCTAGCTGCAGGGAAGGGGTGTGTGGTAGATGGGTGGTCTCAAATTAGGGAAAATTATTCTGGCTGCTGGAGTGTCTTGAATCTAGGATGGGGAGTGTTACAGTAAGGGTAGCTGGCAGCAGGTATGGGAGTTTAGTGGAAGTCTGACATCGGGGGAGGGGGGGGGGTCAATGGTGGGGTGTCTGCAGCAGGGACTGTTTGTGTAACTGTTGGGGGGTATAACAGCAGTAAAGAGGCAAATGGCAGATGAGATGTATGGCAGCTGGGAGGAGGGTGTGAATGCTGGGAGTGGAGGGTATGAAAGTAGAGAAGGGAAGAATAATAGAAGGGTGTCTGGCAGCAGAGATGGTGGGGGGTGGGTGTAGAGATAATTTGTGTGTCTGGTGAGGTATCTGAAAGTAGGGTGAGGGGGAGTGGTAGATGAGTTGTCTGACAGCAGGAAGGGGGTGTATGGCATGTGAAGTGCTTGGCAACAGTATGTGGATTCTGACATGTGTACCATTTGTCAACAGGGACATTGACTGGGGCAGATGTGACATCTGTCAGTAGGGAGGAGTAGAATGGTAGATGGGTTATGTGGCAGTAAGGAAGGGGTGTGTGCATAGCGCTTGGCAATAGGGAGGAATTGCATGGCTGGTGGGGTGTCTAGCACATGGAGGGGGCGAGTGGTAGATGAAGATGTCTGGCAGATGTGAGGGGCAAGTGTGGCATGAGTAGTATCTTGCAGAAGGGAAGGAAAATATGTCTGTAGACTGTAGTACAAGGCAGCAGGCAGAGCGAGTATACAGACTGGGTGTTTGGGAGGATGAGGGTGGCCGGTGTAGTATCTGGAGCAGTGAGGGAGAGTGTGGTAGGCTGGATGACAGGAAACAAGGGCAAGTGTGGCAGGCGTGATATCTGGCTGCAGAGAAGATGAGTGTAACAGAAGGAGTCACCTTGCATAGTTTTAGTCATGCTGAACACGGCAAGATCTGAAACAATAGATTTAATTCTATGTTGCTCCTGATGTTCAGTGAGAAATCAGTACTTTCCTCTACTTTCCCATTAATAATATACTGTATGTACTGTATCTGTGGAACAGTCGGACACAGCATTGCTTATATGAAATTAATAAACTCTGCATTCTTTATGGATGACTTCTCCTGGGTAAACTAAGATGGGTTCATCTTTCAATACCCAGTCGTTAAAAAGAGGACTAATATCAAAAGTGCTTAAGAAGTGCAGTATAAAAGAAATGTCTGACATGTTACTATTAATGTGACAGTCGGGTAACTTGCAGTACTGTCAAGAATACAAATGTTCAGTAACCTGTAACAACCAAAAAGCATTTGTTTGGATAATTAGTTGATATTTGAGTATTTTCCACATTTAAGGTGACTCATATAAAGTATTTGATTTTTGGGGAAATTGTTCAGTGACTTAATTTTTTTCAACAAAGAAAAACTTGAGTAGAGTAATACTGAGTTGAACAGAGCATCGTGCACAGGAGTATTGATGATGTGAAGGTCCAATGCTGTTCAAGTTAAATTACTTACCGTACAGTATGTGCCAAAAGCCAGTGGGTGACTTCTTGTCAGGAGTCCATGAGGATATAGCAGATCAAGAACACTTAGATTAGTTTGAAACATTATCATGTTTGGAGATCAGGGGCGTATTAACAGAGGAGGAGGCCTGTGTGCAACCTCCTCCGTCCGGGCCCCCTCCTCTGTAGCCGGCACCTGGCAGTGCAATAGAGTCTAAGCACTGGAGGGGCACAGAGTCTATTGCACATGCGCAAATCTCCGGGGAAATGGCCACCATGCCATTTATCTGGAGATTTGTGGAGAGATGCTGCCGCCAGTGGGGGCTCTGGAGAGGTGAATATTGAAAAACTGGGTGCAGGGTGTGCAGTGTGCAGGCCTGGCGCTACCCGCTCAGCAAAGGGATGCAGTGCAGATAGGCACCGGGCAGGAGAGGCACTTTCACTGCTCTGCATCCCTGCTGAAGCGCCGTCCTGTACCCCCTGCTGCTGGCTCCTGCCCTGTCACACTGACAGGCAGCAGCAGCAGCGCCGGCAGCATGACTCCTTCTCCTCTGTCCCCTGTGACAGTGAGAGGAGTGTCAGTTTTCGTTCTGACAAAAGGGGGCGGAGCTACATGGATTAATGGGGTGGGGCTACATGAACCAAGGGGGCGGGGCTACACAGACCAGGCTAGCAGACTGTGGAAGATCTGGCCAGCAAGATTGTGGTAAGGGGATGTAAAAAGAGTGTGAGAAAGTGTGTGTGTGTGTGTGTGTGTGTGTGTGTGTGTGTGTGTGTGTGTGTGTGTGTATGTTTGTTTGTATTTAAAAAGTGGACGCTGTCTGCCGTAATGTGTAAAAAGGGGGACGCTGTCTGCAGTAATGTGTAAAAAGGGGAACGCTGTCTGCCGTAATGTGTAAAAAGGGGGACGCTGGCTGCCGTAATGTGTAAAAAGGGGACTCTGTCCACCGTAATGTGTAAAAAGAGGACTCTGTCCGCCGTAATGTGTAAAAAGGGGACGCTGGCTGCCGTAATGTATAAAAAGGGGGACGCTGGCTGCCGTAATGTATAAAAAGGGGAAGCTGTCTGCCGTAATGTGTAAAGAGGGGATGCTGTCTGCCATAATGTGTAAAAAGGGGACACTGTCCGCCGTAATGTGTAAAAAGGGCACTCTGTCCGCAGTAATGTGTAAAAAGGGGGACGCTGTCTGCCGTAATATGTAAAAAGGGGGATGCTGTCTGCCGTAATGTGTAAAAAGGGGGATGCTGTCTGCCGCAATGTGTAAAAAGAGTGACGATGTCTGCCCCTATTTTACATACGGGGGGGCGATGCCCTCTCTTGCACACAGCGGTAAAATGTCTAGTTACGGCACTGTCTGTGTGCAGAGCTGTAACTAGCGCTGCACAGAGTGTGTGTGGGCAGAGAGTTCGCATCCATAGGCTTGCACGGATCTCCTGCAGCTCAGGGGCCCAAGAGGCCATGGTAACCCCCCGGCCCTGCATGTAAAGTATGGGAGGGCGCAAATTTATATTTTGTAGGAGGGCGCCGAACACCCTAGCACCGGCCCTGGCAGTGTGAGACTCCCTGGACTTCGGGGACCCGTGTTCACCGCACACACTGCACCCATTATAGATATGCCACTGTTGGTGATGCTGAGTCTCAATGGTGTGGTTATTCACCAGGGAACCCTTAAAGAAAGTATTAGCCTTGCTGAAATCACACAGGTCACACTTACCCTGAGTGAGTGCCAAATGTGACCAGTAGGAATGGGTTGATGATACAGCGGCATGGCACAAGAGTACCAGGCATTAGAAAGACTAGTGTGTTAAAGCACCAGAGAATGTGTTGCAGACCCGGTTCCAAGATACTCCACTATCTTACCACTGTCAATAACTTTATCAGCACCCACTTGAGCCTGTGTGACATGGGTCTGACATAGGGGGTAATTCAGAGTTGATCGCAGGAGCAAATTTGTGAGCAGTTGGTCAAAACCATGTGCACTGCAATGGGAGGGGGGGGGGACAGATATAACATGTGCAGAGAGAGTTAGATTTGGGTGGGGGGGTGTTCAAACTGAGATCTAAATTGCAGTGTAAAAATAAAGCAGCAAGTATTTACCCTGCACAGAAACAATATAATTCACCCAAATCTAACTCTCTCTGCAAATGTTACAGTATATCTGCCACACATGCAGTGCACATGGGGCCTAGGGAGTAATTCAGAGTTGATCGCAGCAGCAAATTTGATAGCAGTTGGGCAAAACCATGTGCACCGCAGGTGGGGCAGGTATAACATTTGCTGAGAGAGAGTTAGATTTTGGTGGGTTATTTTGTTTCTGTGAAGAAAGAGGAATGGAGGAGGATTGAATAGCCTGCTCATTGTGATGATGAATGATTGGTTGGATACAGTTACATGATTGAGCTTTTAAAGTGTGTGCACATCTATCTTCAATATGGTAGCTAACATTGGAAAGACACTGTCGGCATCATTTGGGAGATCCTGCCTGATTGTGCAACTCGTGAGGAATTGACCGTATGTCAGACATATGTAAGTATACCAGAAGGTCCGGGGTTGGGTTTGATAAGTCAACAGCTATAATGTAGACATTTATCATGTCGATATGATAATGTCAGATTTTCATAATGTCGACATTGACCATGTTGACATTCACTATGTAGACAGTGACGAAATGTCTATGTGTTAGTATTTTGACACATTGTCCCTTTGGCCCAGCTGCGACTTACCTGCTCCTGACAGCTGCAGCAGCTTCAGTGGCATCTTCCGGGTCCCAGAGGTCATATGATTGTGACTTCCTGGTCAGTCTTCCCATCTTCCAGTGTTCAGATAAGTATTTCTCCCCTATACTTAACCGTAATCCCTACACCTAACTCTCCCTCTAGAGCCTAACACCCACTCCTGCACCCTAACTCTATGCAGCATAACCCTAATGTCGGCATACTGACAATGTTGACATATCACCTGTCAACATCCTGAGAATGTCGACACGCTTCATGTCTACATTTTAATAATGTCACTATCATATCTGTCAACATTGTGGTGCTGACATTGTCGCGAAAAACCAGCGTATGACACTTAGCAGATTTCTACCAATTTTAAATTATAGTACATTATGGGGGACATTTACCAAGCAGTGATAAGAGCGGAGAAGTGAGTCAGTGGAGAAGTTGCCCCATCAACCAATCAGTAGCTCTGTATAATTTTATAGTATACAAATTATAGATGTTACTTCAGTGATGAATGGTTGCCATGGGTACTTCTCCACTGGCTCACTTCTCCGCTCTTATCACTGCTTAGTAAATGTCCCCATAAATCTTCTAAAGAGTGGAGAAGAAAACAAGTGGATAAGTTACCCATAGCAACTAATCCGTTTATAGGCCAGCACTTATCAAGTACATTCTATAAAATGACAGGTAGGAGGTGTTTGGTTGCTATGGGCAACTTCTCCACTATTCCAGTCTCTATACTTTCCCTTACTTCTGTATGGTCCATGAGGGAGTGTTTTAGACACTGGTGGTGAGTTTGGTTCTGTGAGTGCCTTATGATATTTTCAGTTTTAAATATTATTTAGAAACCATTATCTGTGATTTCCCAGTACAGGTATATAGCAAAATGTATGGCTTAAATTATCTAAATTGGTATACTGGAGCTGAGTATATCTTTAAATGTCAAGAACATACTGTACATGTAACACAGAATAGCAAATATGGTATCACAATTACTTTAAAATAAAAATAAGACTCTTAATCAAACACTATAATTTTGTTTTTTAAAACTTTTAATTAAAATGTACTTGAAATTCAATGCATGAACAATTCACTTGTAATGTTCTTAGTTGTACAATGCTTTTCATTACTTATCACAAATTTTCTGATCTTTATTTTAATTGCCCATTTTTATCAATGCAGTATATATTGTATTCTGGAGCAACACTGAAATATGGGAGCCACAAAACGGGATTAGTAAAATATTTCAATAACTTCAAATTATTTACAAATTCAGATCATGTTTAATTCAATTCTAAGGCCACTACAGTCAGTCACTGTTCTTCATAATAAATGGTACAGTATCACTGAACAAAATACAACAATAAAAATGACTTCTACTGTACATCTGTAGTAAATGTACTATGTCAGTGGTTCCCAAACTTTTGTGAGTCACGGCACCCTGGAGTGTCAGATTTTTTTTTCACGGCACCCCTAGGCCACAAGTTTCTTATTGAGAAATTTAGAAAAAATATTAGATTAAGTAAATTATGTTTATATGTCATCCTTAGGGTCAGTTATGTGGTGAGGGACAAGATTTGATTCTGTTTGTCCACATATTGGTTTTGCCTATTAAATTGACAATAAATAGTTGGAATTGGTCCTTGACCACCAACCTGAGGCACCCCTGCAAGTGTCCCGCGGCACCCCAGGGTGCCACGGCACACAGTTTGGGAACCACTGTACTATGTAACAAAGACTTCATTCCCATCAGCTGATATAGACTATAAGATACAACTAGGATATCTGTGAATACGTAGTTGACTTTCCCATCAATAATCTAGATCTGCTGTAAAAATAACTGATGTGATTTTTAAATAAGACAAGGTAGGGAATGTAATAGGGTGTGAGAATCTGGAAGTGAGAGATTTTGTGAGAGTTCTGTTTTTTATAGTGGCAATCATTTACATGGCAAAATCAACCATGTATAATTCTCACACCCTATTACATCTCCCTAATGAGTGTACATGAGTCAGATAATCCTGCTGCCATAGGGGGGGTTATACAGAGATGGACGCAGATCACTGCATACGCAGCAGGATCTGCGTCCATCTCCGCACATGTTTGGGGCCACCCAGCACAGAGCAAGGTTGCCCATGCATGTGTAGTTCTGCCTCACGATGCATCCGCAATTTAATTGTGGATGCACCAAATTAAGGTTGACCCCTTGACAAGCGGTCAGCCGCCATTTTTTAAATCAGAGCGGCTGCATGTTATGTCACACAGTCGCCCCGAAAATGCTCCCGGTACGCCCTCGTTTGGTCCACCACACCCCCACCCCAAAGCCATGTTTCCACCCTGTGAACACCTACCGCTGTCAATCACATTTTGGCTACATCTTCCAGGATGGCAGCAATGTTTGAGGCAGCGCAGCCACAATGCGTAGTCCGTGCATGCGCAGTTTGCGGATAAAGGCAACAGTGGATGACTCTGAATGAGGCCCACAGTGTGTCCATGGTCATTTTGGCACAATTTGGCAATTTTAATATTTTTCCATTATAGAGGAGAATGGGTTTACAGGAGGAGACAGGGCATATGGTAGAATTATTGAAGAAGTGACTGTATATTGGGGAGAGTGAGCGAAGAAGGGGCTATGGGGGTAATTCCAAGTTGATTGCAGCAGGAAATGTTTTAGCAGTTGGGCAAAACCATGTGCACTGCAGGGGGGGCAGATAGAACATGTGCAGAGAGAGATAGATTTGGGTGGGTTATTTTGTTTCTGTGCAGGGTAAATACTGGCTGCTTTATTTTTACACTGCAATTGATTGCAGATTGAACTCACCACACCCAAATCTTTCTGTCTCTGCACATGTTATATTTGCCACCCCCTGCAGTGCACATGGTTTTGCCCAACTGCTAAAAAATTTCCTGCTGCGATCAACTTGGAATTACCCCCTATGTGTTGGGAAGAGAGAGTAATGAGTGGGCTGTGTATTGAGGAGAGGGAGTGTAGAGTGGGCTGTGTATTGAGGAGCATGAGTGTAGAGTGAGCTGTGTATTGAGGAGCAGGAGTGTAGAGTGGGCTGTGTATTGAGGAGAGGTAGTGTAGAGTGAGCTGTGTATTGAGGAGAGGGAGTGTAGAGTGGGCTGTGTATTGAGGAGAGGGAGTGTAGAGTGGGCTGTGTATTGAGGAGAGGGAGTGTAGAGTGGGCTGTGTATTGAGGAGAGGGAGTGTAGAGTGGGCTGTGTATTGAGGAGAGGGAGTGTAGAGTGGGCTGTGTATTGAGGAGAGAGAGTGTAGAGTGGGCTGTGTATTGAGGAGAGGGAGTGTAGAGTGGGCTGTGTATTGAGGAGAGGGAGTGTAAAGTGGGCTGTGTATTGAGGAGAGGGAGTGTAGAGTGGGCTGTGTATTGAGGAGAGGGAGTGTAGAGTGGGCTGTGTATTGAGGAGAGGGAGTGTAGAGTGGGCTGTGTATTGAGGAGAGGGAGTGTAGAGTGGGCTGTGTATTGAGGAGAGGGAGTGTAGAGTGGGCTGTGTATTGAGGAGAGGGAGTGTAGAGTGGGCTGTGTATTGGGCAAAATGAGTAAAGAGGCCTCCCTCTGTATATTGCAGAAAATGAGTGAAGAGGGTGTTATGTATTGGGTAGAGTGATTGAAGAGATGACTGTATATTGTGATGAGTGAGTAGGGGGGGACTGTGTACTCGGGGAAAGTGAGTTAAGAAGGGGCTGTATATTGGGAGAGTGATTGAAAAAGGAACTGTATATTGGGGATAGTGATTGGAGGCGTGTTATATACAGTGGTGATGAGAGAGTGAGAAGCAGGTACTATTTACCCGGGCCCAGGCCTGATGGAGGGGCCCAGTGGGGGCCAAAGTCCACATCCCCCCTTACCTACCAGCAGCACTTGCAGCCCTTCTCCTCAGTCCAGCGCATGCTGCAGTGTGGCAAGGAAGGCACTTGAACTACTATTTTTTATGTATTTTCATGTGCCGGGCCACACCTCCCATGAGTAGGCCATGTCCCCTTAAAAGTACCTGGGCCCACCCAGGCTCTCTACTGCCCTGGCTGTATATTGAGGAGAATCAGTGAAGTGAGGCAGGTGTTTAGGGGAAAGTGAGTAAACAGGGGTGCTGTGTATTCACTCTCTCCAGCTATAGGATATTTATTTTTGTGACTTGATGCAGAAAACTAACATCATAAAATGTCTGACAAATATACCTATTTCTATTCACTGTTGTTACACTGCAACCTGCATAAATAAATATTAGAAATTTGTATAATGCGTTTAGACACATTTTGCAGCTTCACCTTTACCTTACACATTACATTAAAACAAATCGATATATATATATAAATGTGAAAGCACTCACTCACTCACTCACTCACTCACTCACTCACTCACTCACTCACTCATCACTAACTCTCTTACTTTCCAATAGATTAGGAAGCTGAAAATTAACATAGGTATTCTTCAGGTGGGAAACAGGAAAACTATATAATTAGAATTTTGATAAACCTCCCCTAAGGGGATGAAAAGGGGGCTGACATAATGACATCATTACTGATGCATGGCTTGCATTGCGCGAACTATATGGACAATCAGATCAAAATTTGGATTGCACCTCCAGTGTGTAGAATTTCATTAACTAAAAAAATGGCCCTTTTTACCGTATCTGCTATGGGTGCTCCTTGGGTAACGCCAAGAACCATGGATTATTATTTACTTACATTAAGACGTCTCAAATTTACATCTCTATAGATTTACCAAATTTTTAACACTCATTTATATTTACAATCATGAAAATCAGAAACTCCCATGCAAAGAACAGATAAAATAGCTAGTTAGTTATATAGGATTAATCAACACTACAGTGTCTTCTATATACTGTATATGTATTGCGTGGGAAGATATCGTTGACTGTCTATGCTCTACCCCCTCCCTCTTTGGTTTTGGTGTTTCAAATTAAATATCAATAACTGGGCCTAATTCAGATCTGATCGCAGCATCAATTTTGTTAGCTAATGGGCAAAACCATGTGCACTGCAGGGGGCATATATAACATGTGCAGAGAGAGCTAGATTTGGGTGGGTTATATTGTTTCTGTGCAGGGTAAATAGTACTTGCTGCTTTATTTTTCCACTGCAATTTAGATTTCAGTTTGAACACACCCCACCTAAATCTAACTCTCTCTGCACGTTATATCTGCCCCCCCCCCCTCCCCCCTGCAGTGCACATGGTTTTGCCCATTAGCTAACAAATTTGCTGGTGCGATCAGATCTGGATTAGGCCCATTGGGGCAGATGTATGAAGCCTGGAGAAGTGATAAAGCAGTTATAAGTGAAAGGTGATAATGCATCAGCCAATCAGCTCCTAACTGTTAATTTACATATTGGAGCTGATTGGCTGGTGCGTTATCACCTTGTTTTTATCACAGCTTGATCATTGCTTTATCACTTCCCCAGGCTTAATACATCTGCCCCTCCAGTGATATGTGCAAGGTGATAAAGGCACCAGCCAATCAGCTCCAATATGTAAATTAACAGTTAGTATCTGATTGGCTGGTACCGTTATCACCTTGCACATATCACTGGTTTATAACTTCCTTATGCCTTCTCCAGGTTAATACATCTGCCCCAAAATCCCTTGTGACAGTTCATAGTTGCCCACATTGATATTGCTGAACTTATTCACTGTTTCTTTTGTATTTCACTAGTTTTTATGGTACTAACTCTTGCCTTACATCTTTCTATGCTTTTACCAACACTGCTGTTGTTCACATTGCATATCATATGGAAATATTTCTCCGTTATGCATCTTTATTTAATTATTCTTTAAAATATGTTGATAGTTCTCTACATATAAACAGGATGCATTCAGCATCCTGCCGATCAGGATCCCTGCCGGCGGTCATGTGACCTATACCAGAATCCCGGCACCGGAACACCGACAGCCAATACCCAGAAGGTAAGTTTTGGGCTTCTGGATGGGGTTAGTGCCAGGAGGGTTTAGGATTAGGCACTAGGGGGGGTTAGGGTTAGACACAGGTGGGTGGGTAGCCCTAGCCACCTCCCCTCAATGATTAGCCCTAGCCAACACCCCCAGAGGGTTAGGGTAGGGAGTGTGTGTGTGGGGGGAAGGGGAGGGGAAGGAATACTTAGTCCCTCTGACATTGGGATCTTCATTGTAGGGATGCCACTGACGGGCATGAGACAGCTGGCATCCCAACCACCAGTATTTAATACCAAATCCATATAAACTTTTTATATTATTTGGAGAGATAGCAATACTGCATGTGATAGGTATCTGATTCCTTCTATAGAATGCAGAGATTAAGACTTTATTAGTATTGTACTGAGAATTATGCTTGCTTTGAATACATTGTAGTGGTTTTGTTTGAAGGGCAATGCATTGGGTTTATGGAAGCTATTGCTATAACCATGTTTTTTTTTTTGAGTTGAGATAATTGTGTATTATGATAGACAAATGTAATGGTCATATATAAATTCATTATTTCTGTTTCTTAACAGCATTTTCATTATATTCTACTATTTCTGCTCTATGTTTTAATTAAATCAATCCACTTTCTATGCAGCTGCCGTTGTTTTAGATATTCTCTTGTTTTCAGGTTGTAAAATATTTTGCCTTCCAATAAAGATATATTAAGCAGTATCCAATGAAATTTTGGGGAACACATCATTTTATTCTTCCTCTCATTGTTCTCCATTTACAGTAAGTCATAAACCAGATGTTTATATATCTGAAATCCCACTGGTACTGTACCATTTCCTTTTAAAATATTTTACAAGCTATTTCCCAGTATTGTCTACTTTACTTAGTTTAGGATTTACTCAGTTTTTTTAAGGCTAATTGCCAACTCTCATAAATGGTGGGCGCTTTCTTTGTATTAATCATCTGAAACATGTCCTAAAATCTCAGATTTATTTTTCCAATTGTATTTCTAGTTATCTTATGACTTCTTAATAAAATGGGCAGATTGCTTAACAGCATTGGTCTTTTATGTTTTAAGTCAGTGCTTGATCTACCACAGTGTTGAAATTGATGTTCTACAAAAACATTCTGATATCTCTCCAGTGAGAACCAAACTTAATGTTCTGCAGTTGCCTGGCTGAGACCTCAATCTATTATTAAATATTGGTACAGTACCACATTTTCTGTGATACCATTTCATGTACAGTACCAGTGAGTAAATACAATAGCTCTTTAAATTTGTATGTAATAATATAATTTGTATGTAATACAATAATACAATTTGTATGTAATACAATAATACAATTTGTAACAATTTGTATGTAAACTATCTGGTACTTGTATGCAATGAATGGTATACATTTTTAGAAATGACAATACTATTAAATATATATATATATATATATATATATATATATATATATAATTTAGATATAGAGAGAGGAAGGTATATATATATAATACCTTCCTCTGGTTCCTCCTGCCTTGCTAAGAGTCATAAACTAATGGGCCCTACACATTGGCAGATCCGCCGCTGAGCTGCCCGATGGCGGATACGGCCGACGGGCGACTTAGCGATGGGGGGGCAGTTCTATAGAGCCGTGTGACGGGGGGGGGGGGAGTGAAGTAACTTCACTCCCCCCCCCTGTCACACGGCTCCATAGAACTGCAGGCAAATATGGACGACATCGTCCATATTGTCCTGCATGCACTGCCGACGGGACACCAGCGATGAACGCTGGAGCCTCCACACTGCACGATATGAACGTTATCTCGTTCATTAATGTACGAGATCCTTCATATCTTGCAGTGATGTCGGCCAGTGTGTAGGGCCTATAAGAGTCGTAAACTACTGGCAAAGATTGAGGCTGCTGCAAAGAAAACTGTCCTGTCTTAGTGGATCTCTGACGCTTACCCTTCTGCAACCCAGAATATCACACTTGTTTCATATGGACTGGCAATAGTTATCTCTTAATAAGATAAAAGGTGCACAAAAGTTCTTCCCCATATGGCTTCCCTACACATTAAAGATACTCTCTGTGTGGCAGTAACACTCACGGCTTGGTACAACGAGGAAACTTTGTCCTCGGGTACACCCCTTTTAAAACTCAGTGTTATTGGGATGTTTCCATCTGACATTGCGGGTCATTCTGAGTTGATCGTAGCTGTGCTAAATTTAGCACAGCTACGATCAGGCACTCAGACATGCAGGGGGACGCCCAGCACAGGGCTAGTCCGCCCCGCATGTCAGTGCCGCCCTCCCCCCCCACCGGGCAGAAATGCAAAAGCATCGCACAGCGGCGATGCTTTTGCATTTGAGGAGTACCTCCCGGCCAGCGCAGCTCCTGCGGCTGGCCGGGAGAACCTCTCCGCTGCTCGGGTCGCAGCGGCTGCGTGTGTTGTCACGCAGCCGCCGCGGCCCGCCCCTCCAACGGTCCGGCCACGCCTGCGTTGGCCAGACCGCGCCCCCTAAATGGCGGCTTAACGCCGCCGTCCAGCCCCCTCCCGCCAAGCGACCATCTTTGCCTGTCAATCAGGCAGAGACAATCGCTAGGCAGTGACGGCCTTCGGTTGTCTAGCATGCGCCGGCGCACTGCAGTGCCGGCGCATGCGCAGTTCCGACCCGATCGATGCACTGCGATAAACTGCAGAGAGCGATCGGGTCGGAATGACCACCATTGGGGGTAATTCAGACCTGATCGTAGCAGCAACTTTGTTAGCAGTTGGGCAAAACCATGTGCACTGCAGGTGTGGCAGATATAACATGTGCAGAGAGAGTTAGATTAGGGTGGGTTATATTGTTTCTGTACAGGGTAAATACTGGCTGCTTCATTTTTACACTGCAATTTAGATTTCAGTTACGCTACTTGTATGATATTGAGGATTCTCTATGCTTACGTTGTTATTTGACATTTTTTTTTCTTTGCTGTTAAATTTCTTATTTCATGTTCTTTTTTTTTCATGTTGTTTTAAACTATGCAGTCTTACAATAAAATATAAAAAAATATATATACATTTGTATATTTTTTGTATGAACCTGAGAATGTTTTTATGTATAGCTTAATGGATTTTGAACCTATCTTTCTACCAGACTCTTCTTACACATATTGTATTGTAGCTATTGTCATTTTTTTAAGTAGAACAAGCCGATTTTGTCAGCAACAAAGCTGCCTTAGGTGAGTTGTCACTGGTGCGACTAAACCATTTATTGCCTCCTGTTTTCTTTTCTGCTTTTGTATAAGGTGCAGGTACTTCCCTAAAGTTACAAGCTGATGCAAGATTTATACTACCTTATATACTGTGAATAAGTTGCAGAAACTTATTTTAAGCATTTCTGAAATTATTTCACTGATTTCTTTATGTTTCTTAAACCAGTAGGGGCTCTGGAGGACAAAGTTCCTCATAAACTGACGCTTTCTGCAGAATAGCAAAGACAAATGTCTGCTCTCCTGAATTTATAATTTGAGGATGCAATGCTACAGTAGCTATAGACAACAGAACACAATTTGCCTAAACTTGTGCAAAATGTTGAAACTTGCAACTCATATGATGTTGACTGGAGGTCCAGTAGGACATAGAGGGTGAAGTTAAATTAGTCAAATATAGTTATATAGTTAATGTTAGAATACAGTAAGATGGCCATATAGAAAAAATGACTATGGGGTTAATTCAGTAAGGATTGCAAAAGCGATCCTTACTGCATTTAGCCGATGTTTGGGGGAAAATGTGATCGCATGGGCGTTCGCAAGGTGATTGACAGGAGGAGGCCTTTTGTGAGGGTCTGGGACTCCAGGTCGACAACAAAAAGGTCGACACACCTTAGGTCGACGTCAATTGGTCAACACACCTTAGGTCGACATGGACAAAAGGTCGACATGGACAAAAGGTCGACAGGAACAAGGTCGACATGGAAAAAGGTCGACATGAGTTTTTTATGTTTTTCTGGTGTTGTTTTCTTCGTAGAGTGACCGGGAACCCCAATTAGTGCACCGCGTCCCCTCGCATGGCTCGCTTCGCTCACCATGCTTCGGGCATGGTGCCTTCGCTTTGCTCGGCACAGATTACCGTTCCAATCGTAGTCCACGTGGATCGTTAAATATGAAAAGGTTCCAAAAAAAGAAAAAAATTGTGAAAAACTCATGTCGACCTTTTTCCATGTCGACCTTGTTCCTGTCGACCTTTTGTCCATGTCGACATTTTGCCCATGTCGACCTAAGGATGTCGACCAATTGGTGTCGACCTAAGGTGTGTCGACCTTTTTGTTGTCGACCTGGTGTCCGGATACCATTAGTGAATGGTAACTGACCGTTGAGAGTGTCCGGAAAAACGCAGGCATTCCCAAGCGTTTTCAGAGAGGGTGTCTGACGTCAGCTCCGGCCCCGATCAGCCTGTTCTTATCGTATTGCATGAGTAAGTCCTGGGCTGCGCAGAGACTGCACACACTGGATTTTTGCAGCTCGGCATACACATGCGATCGCACACTTGCACAGCGAATTTACATTTTTACCTGGAGCCAGCGACTATCTCAGTGCAGGATAGCAAAGTTTGCAGCCCAGCGATCTGGTCTGAATCCCCCCCAGAATCAAGATTACAGACAAGCACTTACAATGTTATTGCTGCTATATTACAATGCAGTCAGTATGTCGACATTTACAATGTTGACAATCATGTCAACATCACCACAGTGTCGACATTGTTGAAATGTCAACATGGAACATGAGTAAATGAGTGATGTGACATTGCAGTACAATTAATGTGATGTTTCCATCTGAACCCTGAGTAGAACACACATCCACATGGACTGTGCTTTTAATATGAGCTGTAAATTAAGATTTTCTTTTAAATTGCAGCACTGAACATAAACTGATTGGAAACCAGGCTCAGAGAAATGAGAAAGTGCTACTCTGGGGTGCTTATATAGAAAGAAAGATATAGATAGATAGATAGATAGATAGATAGATAGATAGATAGATAGATAGATAGATAGATAGATAGATAGATAGATACCTGTAGATAGATAGATATTGTAAGGAGATCAGGGTAGGGGTGCTCTCTCTTGGGGAAGATGGGCACCTCCAAGCACACATCAGCCAGGAAAACAGCACACCAGTCCAGGTTTTTCGTGCAATTAAGCCGTGGCTAGTTTTATTGTGCAGTACATAAAGCAAAACATAAGAATAAAGAACATTCAAAACATAAAAATAAATCTTAGCTCACCTGGTCCCTAACTAAACTTAATAGATTCCCTCTCTCAGGGTGGTAAGACATAATGCCCCTACCACGAACACAGGCATATGCACAGTACTTATAGTCAGTAAAAAGTCAGCACTGGCTCCCATTCCCCTACAGAATCCTCTTCAGGCTCCTCACCCTCACATACTAGGCCCTATCTAACTCCACTACTCCCTACATCTCCAACCTCATCTCCCTACATACTCTCTCCCACCCACTCCGGTCGGCCAATGACCGTCACCTATCCTCTACCCTGGTCACTGCATCCCATACGCGAATCCAGGATTGTACCCGCACTGCCCCCTTTCACTGGACCGAGTTCCTTCGCTCTATTAGTTCTCTCCCCGACCTTGCAAAGCTTCAAACAGGCAACGAAAACCCATCTGTTTTTTAAAGCATAGCCAACCGCATAATCTAGTCTCGAGGCCACTCTCCCAACCCACTGCCTCATGCCTTGGCCATCTATGCCTTGCTTACTTCCTACCATCAGGCCGCCTTCCACTTGCCCGTACCTCATGCCACTTGTCTGTTTCCCCCCACTTTCTAGATTGTGAGCACCTTGGAGCAGGGCCCTCTTCCCTCCTGTTCTCACAACCCTTTCTCTCACATCTCAATTACAGCTCTCTCCTACGTAGCGTACCTGCATCTCCTCTTACTCGCTACTGTTTATCTCTTCCAGTGGCTGCCTGCCCCTAGTAGTGGTGATGTCATGTTGTCTTTCCTGCTGGCCATGCCTCTGTTATTTCCAGACTAGCACATTGTAGCATCATTTTCGGCGCAGCGAGAGGCTAAAAAAAAAAGTGAGCCTCCTGCAGGTAAGCATGACTTATGATTGCTGGAAGCTGCTATAATTGTGACCACATTATGGGCAGGAGGTACTAAAGGGAAAATGTGACTGAAAATGTGGCCACATTTCCCATATGTGCCAAACTCCGGAACGCGATGCATTGCGGATCTTGGACTCGGTGTATAACGCCATCTTTATGTGGCATTACCCAATGGAAGCCTATGGGCTTCTCTCCTCAGTACCTCCTGAGAGGGATCCAATTGGATCCCTCCCAGCAGCCCCGGTGGCTGCCATGTTACTCTCCACATGCGAGGAGGGGCTTCCGGGTCCTAAACCCGGAAATATTCAATCGCAAAGGACAGCTCTTATCGGGAGAGCTGTCCTTTGCAATTTTAATCACACGTCTAGGTATATACCGGCATTGTTTACACCACTATGTACCCGATAGGAGGCGGGATGTACCGCAACGTGGATGCAATTGTTAGTACTGTACTTTCCACTGTCTGTGTGAACCAGGCTTTTTATTGTTACTGATAATTATTCTCACATGTATTGTACATTTCTGGATAAATATTATGCGGAAAGGACTGTGACGTCTATTGTAAAATTCTTGAGACAGAATTTGTATCACACATCATTTATTTTTATCTGGTGTGTCTTTTATTTTGATTTTATGGTAGTAATAAAATTTGAATATTTCTGCACATGCCATTTCCTGGTATTTTGTTGTTTTCTTAACACTAGAAAGAAATGTTTGCTTTGTTGGAAAATTATTTTTATTTCCAAGGCTACCTACATTTTTCATCAGAAATTAAAACCTTTTAGACAGTCTAAGATGGTTATAGCAGGTTGCTAGTTCAGTTTTCATATACTCTTTGTATTCTTTAAACTAGGTAGATAATTGCTGCAGTTCTCATTCAAAGTGATTTACCTATATGATTTCATGGTGATTGGATAGAATGAAAATTGACTATTCACAGTGCTAGGGCTCTGTTTTATATGTTAATAAAAAATGGTGTTTTAGCTAGAATAAAAAGGAATAATTTTTGCATCGGTCTTAGACCCATATTTTTAATTTCATGCTGCATAAAAGTATACTATCCATCAAAGTTTGCTAATTATTACTTTTTAAAGATTCTGCATAATGATGGCAATTTATTAACGTCATTAAGCCTGATACAGTATTGCTAATTTAAAGTATGGATTGTGCCGCCGCAAACAACTTTGGCACAGTTCAAAATTAATTGCAATTAATGTACTAATATATCTTGGTTTTAGAGTTCCGGATATCTGTGTTCTGTCTGTTTTGGGTGAATACAAATCTGTTTGGATCTGTGTTGAGTAATTCTGAAGAAATAATGGCTGAACGTTAAATAAAATATAACTCCTCCTCCACAGTCCCGCACAGTAATTCTAACAGAAAAGCCTGCTCCACCACCCTTGTCAATAGATAATGCAGGTGGCACTAGTGTTCCAATAGGAAGTCGCTGCCAGTCACTGTGAAGCCAGTGCAGAAACAACTGTATCTGGCTTCATCTACACTGAGCCTGGTGGCGGATTTTACCTGGGGTAACTGCAGTTCTGCAGCCTATAGGTAAAATATGCCACTGGGCACTATTACTGTGGGCATCATGCATATAAGGGGCACTTCTGTGGGCAGTATGTGTAATGGGCACTACTACTGTTAAAATTATGTATAACAGGCATTACTGTATGGTATAATGTGAATAAGGGGTACCACCGTGTAATGTAACGTGAATAAGGGTCACTACTGAGTGATGTAATGTGAATAAGGGGCACTACTATGTCATGTAATATGAATCAGGGGCACTACTATGTGGTGTAATATGAAGCAGAGGCACTACGTGCAGTGTAATGTGAATAAGATTGTGCTACTGTATGGCTACATTTGAATTGGGGCTACTATTGTGTGTCCATGCCTCTTCCTTGTGAGACAACTGTTCCTTTATAAAGTATGGCAGGTAGAGCACACATTTATAGTTTGTAGGGGGATGCCGAAAACCCTAGCACTTACCCTGGCTCCACCTAATGGGAGGTGGCAGGGAAATCAGTTCCATCACCTCCCCAGAACCACTTTAAGCCCTGAGTAAAGCCATTAAATGGGAAGAAGCTGCCATAAAAAAAAATGAACATACATTGTTCCATTAAAGGGTTTCTTCATTGTATAAATATAATTCTCTATCACACTCCACTTTAGAAAAATACTACATTGTGCAGGATTTCTCCACCTTGTTGGTTCATTTAATGTTTTATGGCTCAAATATTAATTTAGCAAGTACAGTATCACAAGCCATCTACCCAGAGGTTAAAGTGAGCCGGAACGGGGTGGAACTGCGTTCCGTCAGTTCCAACTGGAGATGGAATGCAGTTCCACCTCCTCCAGCTTACCTATCCCAGAATGTCAGCCCGGCGTAGCATGGATATGCCGGGCGCCCGTTGCGGTTGTGTTACCAGCGGGCGTCTGCGTCATGACGTCTCTCCATAGATCTGAGGAGCAGGCGGCAGGCGGAGGTCAGCGGTCCGGAAGCAGGAACAGGGCTGGTGAGTATTGTGTGTGTGTGTTTTTTTTGTATGTGTGTTTGTGAAGCGCCGCTACTTGGGGGCAGCTTCTACTGGTGGCAGCTGTACTGGGGGCATAACTACAGGGGGCAACTGTACTGGGGGCAGCTTCTAATTGTAGCAGCTGTACTGGGGGCATATATACTGGCGGCAGCTTTTACTGGTGGCAGATGAACTGAGGGCATAAGTACAGGGGGCATCTTTACTGGGGGCAGCTTCTGCTGGGTGCATAACTACAGGGGGCATCTGTACTGGGGGCAGCTTCTGCTGGGGGCATAACTACAGGGGGCATCTGTACTGTGGAAAGCTTCTACTGGGGGCATCTGTACTGGTGGCAGCTTCTACTGGGGGCATAACTACAGGGGGCATCTGTACTAGGGGCAGCTTCTACTAAGGGCAGCTTCTACTGAGGGCATCTGTACTGGGGGCATAACTACAGGGGGCAGCTTCTACTGGGGGCATAACTACAGAGGGCATCTGTACTGGGGCAGCTTCTACTGGGGGCCTAACTACACGCAGCCGCTGCGACCCGGGCAATGACGAATAGCTCCTGGCCTGTACGCAAAATCTGCGCTGGCAGGGAGCTACCCCTGAAGTGCAAAAGCGAACTAGCTCTGTGTTGGGCGTCCCCACACATGTAAGTGTGCCTGATCGTAGCCCTGCTAAATTTTGCAGGGCTACGATCAGGTCTGAATTAAGCCCCATGCGCAGTGCAGGGAGGGCAGATATAACATGTGCAGAGAGAGTTAGATTTGGGTGGGGTGTGTTCAAACTGAAATCTAAATGGCAGTATAAAAATAAATCAGCCTGTATTTACCCTGCACAGAAACAAAATAACCCACCCAAATGTAACTCTCTCTGCACGTTATATCTGCCCCACCTGCAGTGCACATGGTTTTGCCCAACTGCTAACAAACTTGCTGCTGCAATCAAGTCTGAATTAGGCCCTAAGTCCCATCTCGTAGTCCAGGATTCCAAATGTGGAGTTTATCCTAGGTGTCAGAGAATGTAGTTATAATGCCAACTGTTGGAATCCCGGCGTTCAGGAGCCTGACGCTGGAATCCTGACAGCCGACCTATTGCCGGAGGTCGGAATGCCCCCCACCCCCTTCCCTGTAATTTCCACCAGCCGGTATATCATACCCATTCTGGTGGCAGAACTTCTCATTCTTTGTGCATTTTATAAATGAATACTTTCTATTATAATATTTTATTAAAACCTTTTTTTTTTTATCTCATCCATCATATGTATTGAATTTCATTTATAATTACAACCTAGTGCAAGATCTGTATTTACTATTTTGATTTGCACCTGAGATAGGGCTGGTGCAAAGGTGCACTGATGATGATGATGATGATGATGATGATGATGATGACAAGTATAAAAAATATAGCACAAATAGAGGCGATCCACTCACAAAGGGGTTCATTCTGACCTGATCGTAGCTGTGCTAAATGTAGCACATCTGCGATCACTTACACTGACATGCGGGGGCACGCCCAGCACAGGGCTAGTCCGCCCCGCATGTCAGGCCGCCCTTAACCCCACCCGCACAAGTACAAAAGCATCGCACAGCGGCGATGCTTTTGTATTTGAAGAGTAGCTCCCAGCCAGCGCAGCTGCTGCCGCTGGCCAAGAGTTACTCATCACTGCCTGGGTCGCAGCGGCTGTGTGTGACGTCATGCTGCCGCTGCGGCCCGCCCCTGCGCGGTCCGGCCATGCCTGCGTTGGCTGAACTGCGGCCACAAAATGGCGGCCAAGCGGTTTGGCCGTCGTGCCGCCCCCTCCCGCCCAGCGACTGCCTCTGCCTATCAATCAGGCAGAGGCGATCGCTAGGCAACGACAGCTGTCGGCTGTCAGCCATGCGCCGGCGCACTGTGGTGCCAGTGCCTGCGCAGTTCTGACCTGATCGCTGCGCTGTGATGAACTGCAGCGAGCGATCAGGTCAGAATGACCCGCAAAGTTATGCACTACTCTACATAAGTGCAAGCATATGCATTTCATTCTGTAAATGCATTGCAGGAGTAGCTGAAGTCGGCTTATGCTGAACTCTGCATTGCCTCTGTATTTACAAAATATTTCAGCAATCAAGAATGCACTATGAAAAGTGATTATGCTTAGGTTTACCCTGTAAAAGGTCCTACAAGCAATTATTACCTAATATGGAATATCTGCATTGCAATGCTATCTGCTGCAGGGTCTATCCCTCTCTCAGGTCCAGGCTGTGAGCTGCTCTGATTACAGCATCTGGCAGAGTTCCCAGTTTGCGGCATCCCTTAGATCCCCTGACATCTACAAACTATTCTAATGTGCAACAAAGAGATAGCACATTATATTGTAGTACAACTGTACAAGACGGCAATACTTTATTGATTGAAAATGGTAAGATATCCTTTTTGAGGCCATTGTTACTAGTTTGAAAGCTTTGCAGATATATCAATGTACTATGTTGTATATGATCTACATGTGGCAGTGTTAGTCATTTGCAATTTACTAACACTGGGCTTACTTATGTTTATTTATTTAATTGGCATCAGTTTATTGAAACTAGTGATGTGCACCGGACATTTTTTTGGGTTTTGTGTTTTGGTTTTGGATTCGGTTCCGCGGCCGTATTTTGGATTCGGACGCGTTTTGGCAAAACCTCACCGAAATTTTTTTGTCGGATTCGGGTGTGTTTTGGATTCGGGTGTTTTTTTACAAAAAAACTAAAAAACAGCTTAAATCATAGAATTTGGGGGTCATTTTGATCCCATAGTTTTATTAACCTCAATAACCATAATTTCCACTCATTTCCAGTCTATTGTGAACACCTCACACCTCACAATATTATTTTTAGTCCTAAAATTTGCACCGAGGTCGCTGGATGGCTAAGCTAAGCGACACAAGTGGCCGACACAAACACCTGGCCCATCTAGGAGTGGCACTGCAGTGTCAGGCAGGATGGCACTTCAAAAAAATAGTCCCCAAACAGCACATGATGCAAAGAAAAAAAGAGGCGCACCAAGGTCGCTGTGTGACGAAGCTAAGCGACACAAGTGGCCGACACAAACACCTGGCCCATCTAGGAGTGGCACTGCAGTGTCAGACAGGATGGCACTTCAAAAAAATTGTCCCCAAACAGCACATGATGTAAAGAAAAAAAGAGGCGCACCAAGGTCGCTGTGTGACTAAGCTAAGCGACACAAGTGGGCGTCACAAACACCTGGCCCATCTAGGAGTGGCACTGCAGTGTCAGGCAGGATGGCACTTCAAAAAAATAGTCCCCAAACAGCACATGATGCAAAGAAAAAAAGAGGCGCACCAAGGTCGCTGTGTGATAAGCTAAGCGACACAAGTGGCCGACACAAACACCTGGCCCATCTAGGAGTGGCACTGCAGTGTCAGGCAGGATGGCACTTCAAAAAAATAGTCCCCAAACAGCACATGATGCAAAGAAAAAAAGAGGCGCACCAAGGTCGCTGTGTGACTAAGCTAAGCGACACAAGTGGCCGACACAAACACCTGGCCCATCTAGGAGTGGCACTGCAGTGTCAGGCAGGATGGCACTTCAAAAAAATTGTCCCCAAGCAGCACATGATGCAAAGAAAAAAAGAGGCGCACCAAGGTCGCTGTGTGACTAAGCTAAGCGACACAAGTGGCCGACACAAACACCTGGCCCATCTAGGAGTGGCACTGCAGTGTCAGGCAGGATGGCACTTCAAAAAAATAGTCCCCAAACAGCACATGATGCAAAGAAAAAAAAGAGGCGCACCAAGGTCGCTGTGTGACTAAGCTAAGCGACACAAGTGGGCGACACAAACACCTGGCCCATCTAGGAGTGGCACTGCAGTGCCAGACAGGATCGTACTTCAAAAAAATTGTCCCCAAACAGCACATGATGCAAAGAAAAAAAGAGGCGCACCACAGGTATAGAATGTAGATGGATAATATACTTAATGACGACACAGAGGTAGGTACAGCAGTGGCCTTCTGTACTGCTATATATAGTATACTGGTAATCACTGTGTCAGCAAACTGCAAAACTAAAATGCACCACAGGTATAGAATGTAGATGGATAGTATACTTAATGACGACACAGAGGTAGGTACAGCAGTGGCCTTCCGTACTGCTATATATAGTATACTGGTGGTCACTGTGTCAGCAAACTTCAAAACTAAAATGCACCACAGGTATAGAATGTAGATGGATAGTATACTTAATGACGACACAGAGGTAGGTACAGCAGTGGCCTTCCGTACCGTACTGCTATTATATATAGTATACTGGTGGTCACTGTGTCAGCAAACTGCAAAACTAAAATGCACCACAGGTATAGTATGTAGATGGATAGTATACTTAATGACGACACAGAGGTAGGTACAGCAGTGGCCTTCCGTACTGCTATATATAGTATACTGGTGGTCACTGTGTCAGCAAACTGCAAAACTAAAATGCACCACAGGTATAGAATGTAGATGGATAGTATACTTAATGACGACACAGAGGTAGGTACAGCAGTGGCCTTCCGTACCGTACTGCTATTATATATAGTATACTGGTGGTCACTGTGTCAGCAAACTGCAAAACAAAAATGCACCACAGGTATAGAATGTAGATGGATAGTATACTTAATGACGACACAGAGGTAGGTACAGCAGTGGCCTACCGTACTGCTATTATATATAGTATACTGGTGGTCACTGTGTCAGCAAACTGCAAAACTAAAATGCACCACAGGTATAGAATGTAGATGAATAGTATACTTAATGATGACACAGAGGTAGGTACAGCAGTGGCCTTCCGTACCGTACTTCTATTATATATAGTATACTAGTGGTCACTGTGTCAGCAAACTGCAAAACCTAAATGCACCACAGGTATAGAATGTACATGAATAGTATACTTAATGACGACACAGAGGTAGGTACAGCAGTGGCCTTCCGTACTGCTATATATAGTATACTGGTGGTCACTGTGTCAGCAAACTGCAAAACTAAAATACACCACAGGTATAGAATGTAGATGGATAGTATACTTAATGATGACACAGAGGTAGGTACAGCAGTGGCCTTCCGTACTGTACTGCTATTATATATAGTATACTGGTGGTCACTGTGTCAGCAAACTGCAAAACTAAAATACACCACAGGTATAGAATGTAGATGGATAGTATACTTAATGACGGCACAGAGGTAGGTACAGCAGTGGCCTTCCGTACTGCTATTATATATAGTATACTGGTGGTCACTGTGTCAGCAAACTGCAAAACTAAAATGCACCACAAGTATAGAATATAGATGGATAGTATACTTAATACGACACAGAGGTAGGTACAGCAGTGGCCTTCCGTATTGCTATATATAGTATACTGGTGGTCACTGTGTCAGCAAACTGCAAAACTAAAATGCACCACAGGTATAGAATGTAGATGGATAGTATACTTAATGACGACACAGAGGTAGGTACAGCAGTGGCCTTCCGTACCGTACTGCTATTATATATAGTATACCGGTGGTCACTGTGTCAGCAAACTGCAAAACTAAAATGCACCACAGGTATAGAATGTAGATGGATAGTATACTTAATGACGACACAGAGGTAGGTACAGCAGTGGCCTTCCGTACTGCTATATATAGTATACTGGTGGTCACTGTGTCAGCAAACTGCAAAACTAAAATGCACCACAGGTATAGAATGTAGATGGATAGTATACTTAATGACGACACAGAGGTAGGTACAGCAGTGGCCTTCCGTACCGTACTGCTATTATATATATAGTATACTGGTGGTCACTGTGTCAGCAAACTGCAAAACTAAAATGCACCACAGGTATAGAATGTAGATGGATAGTATACTTAATGACGACACAGAGGTAGGTACAGCAGTGGCCTTCCGTATTGCTATATATAGTATACTGGTGGTCACTGTGTCAGCAAACTGCAAAACTAAAATGTACCCCAGGTATAGAATGTAGATGGATAGTATACTTAATGACGACACAGAGGTAGGTACAGCAGTGGCCTTCCGTACCGTACTGCTATTATATATAGTATACTGGTGGTCACTGTGTCAGCAAACTGCAAAACTAAAATGTACCCCAGGTATAGAATGTAGATGGATAGTATACTTAATGACGACACAGAGGTAGGTACAGCAGTGGCCTTCCGTACCGTACTGCTATTATATATAGTATTCTGGCTGGCACTGTGTCAGCAAACTGCAAAACTAAAACGCACCACAGGTATAGAATGTAGATGAATAGTATACTTAATGACGACACAGAGGTAGGTACAGCAGTGGCCTTCCGTACTGCTATATATAGTATACTGGTGGTCACTGTGTCAGCAAACTGCAAAACTAAAATGCACCACAGGTATAGAATGTAGATGGATAGTATACTTAATGACGACACAGAGGTAGGTACAGCAGTGGCCCACCGTACCGTACTGCTATTATATATAGTATACTGGTGGTCACTGTGTCAGCAAACTGCAAAACTACAATGCACCACAGGTATAGAATGTAGATGGATAGTATACTTAATGACGACACAGAGGTAGGTACAGCAGTGGCCTTCCTTACTGCTATATATAGTATACTGGTGGTCACTGTGTCAGCAAACTGCAAAACTAAAATAAACCACAGGTATAGAATGTAGATGGATAGTATACTTAATGATGACACAGAGGTAGGTACAGCAGTGGCCTTCCGTACCGTACTGCTATTATATATAGTATACTGGTGGTCACTGTGTCAGCAAACTGCAAAACTAAAATGCACCACAGGTATAGAATGTAGATGGATAGTATACTTAATGACGACACAGAGGTAGGTACAGCAGTGGCCCACCGTACCGTACTGCTATTATAAATAGTATACTGGTGGTCACTGTGTCAGCAAACTGCAAAACTAAAATGCACCACAGGTATAGAATGTAGATGAATAGTATACTTAATGACGACACAGAGGTAGGTACAGCAGTGGCCTTCCGTACTGCTATATTTAGTAAACTGGTGGTCACTGTGTCAGCAAACTGCAAAACTAAAATGCACCACAGGTATAGAATGTAGATGGATAGTATACTTAATGACGACACAGAGGTAGGTACAGCAGTGGCCTTCCTTACTGCTATATATAGTATACTGGTGGTCACTGTGTCAGCAAACTGCAAAACTAAAATAAACCACAGGTATAGAATGTAGATGGTTAGTATACTTAATGATGACACAGAGGTAGGTACAGCAGTGGCCTTCCGTACCGTACTGCTATTATATATAGTATACTGGTGGTCACTGTGTCAGCAAACTGCAAAACTAAAATGCACCACAGGTATAGAATGTAGATGGATAGTATACTTAATGACGACACAGAGGTAGGTACAGCAGTGGCCTTCCGTACTGCTATTATATATAGTATACTGGTGGTCACTGTGTCAGCAAACTGCAAAACTAAAATGCACCACAGGTATAGAATGTAGATGGATAGTATACTTAATGACGACACAGAGGTAGGTACAGCAGTGGCCTTCCGTACTGCTATATATAGTATACTGGTGGTCACTGTGTCAGCAAACTGCAAAACTAAAATGCACCACAGGTATAGAATGTAGATGGATAGTATACTTAATGACGACACAGAGGTAGGTACAGCAGTGGCCTTCCGTACCATACTGCTATTATATATAGTATACTGGTGGTCACTGTGTCAGCAAACTGCAAAACTAAAATGCACCACAGGTATAGAATGTAGATGGATAGTATACTTAATGACGACACAGAGGTAGGTACAGCAGTGACCTTCCGTACTGCTATATATAGTATACTGGTGGTCACTGTGTCAGCAAACTGCAAAACTAAAATGCACCACAGGTATAGAATGTAGATGGATAGTATACTTAATGACGACACAGAGGTAGGTACAGCAGTGGCCTTCCGTACCGTACTGCTTTTATATATAGTATACTGGTGGTCACTGTGTCAGCAAACTGCAAAACTAAAATGCACCACAGGTATAGAATGTAGATGGATAGTATACTTAATGATGACACAGAGGTAGGTACAGCAGTGGCCTTCCGTACTGCTATATATAGTATACTGGTGGTCACTGTGTCAGCAAACTGCAAAACTAAAATGCACCACAGGTATAGAATGTAGATGGATAGTATACTTAATGACGACACAGAGGTAGGTACAGCAGTGGCCCACCGTACCGTACTGCTATTATATATAGTATACTGGTGGTCACTGTGTCAGCAAACTGCAAAACTAAAATGCACCACAGGCATAGAATGTAGATGGATAGTATACTTAATGACGACACAGAGGTAGGTACAGCAGTGGCCTTCCTTACTGCTATATATAGTATACTGGTGGTCACTGTGTCAGCAAACTGCAAAACTAAAATAAACCACAGGTATAGAATGTAGATGGATAGTATACTTAATGACGACACAGAGGTAGGTACAGCAGTGTCCTTCCGTACCGTACTGCTATTATATATAGTATACTGGTGGTCACTGTGTCAGCAAACTGCAAAACTAAAATGCACCACAGGTATAGAATGTAGATGGATAGTATACTTAATGACGACACAGAGGTAGGTACAGCAGTGGCCCACCGTACCGTACTGCTATTATATATAGTATACTGGTGGTCACTGTGTCAGCAAACTGCAAAACTAAAATGCACCACAGGCATAGAATGTAGATGGATAGTATACTTAATGACGACACAGAGGTAGGTACAGCAGTGGCCTTCCTTACTGCTATATATAGTATACTGGTGGTCACTGTGTCAGCAAACTGCAAAACTAAAATAAACCACAGGTATAGAATGTAGATGGATAGTATACTTAATGACGACACAGAGGTAGGTACAGCAGTGTCCTTCCGTACCGTTCTGCTATTATATATAGTATACTGGTGGTCACTGTGTCAGCAAACTGCAAAACTAAAATGCACCACAGGTATAGAATGTAGATGGATAGTATACTTAATGACGACACAGAGGTAGGTACAGCAGTGGCCTTCCGTACTGCTATATATGGTATACTGGTGGTCACTGTGTCAGCAAACTGCAAAACTAAAATGCACCACAGGTATAGAATGTAGATGGATAGTATACTTAATGACGACACAGAGGTAGGTACAGCAGTGGCCTTCCGTACCGTACTGCTATTATATATAGTATACTGGTGGTCACTGTGTCAGCAAACTGCAAAACTAAAATGCACCACAGGTATAGAATGTAGATGGATAGTATACTTAATGACGACACAGAGGTAGGTACAGCAGTGGCCTTCCGTATTGCTATATATAGTATACTGGTCGTCACTGTGTCAGCAAACTGCAAAACTAAAATGCACCCCAGGTATAGAATGTAGATGGATAGTATACTTAATGACGACACAGAGGTAGGTACAGCAGTGGCCTTCCGTACCGTACTGCTATTATATATAGTATACTGGTGGTCACTGTGTCAGCAAACTGCAAAACTAAAATGCACCACAGGTATAGAATGTAGATGGATAGTATACTTAATGACGACACAGAGGTAGGTACAGCAGTGGCCTTCCGTACTGCTATTATATATAGTATACTGGTGGTCACTGTGTCAGCAAACTGCAAAACTAAAATGCACCACAGGTATAGAATGTAGATGGATAGTATACTTAATGACGACACAGAGGTAGGTACAGCAGTGGCCTTCCGTACCGTACTGCTATTATATATAGTATACTGGCTGGCACTGTGTCAGCAAACTGCAAAACTAAAACGCACCACAGGTATAGAATGTAGATGAATAGTATACTTAATGACGACACAGAGGTAGGTACAGCAGTGGCCTTCCGTACTGCTATATATAGTATACTGGTGGTCACTGTGTCAGCAAACTGCAAAACTAAAATGCACCACAGGTATAGAATGTAGATGGATAGTATACTTAATGACGACACAGAGGTAGGTACAGCAGTGGCCCACCGTACCGTACTGCTATTATATATAGTATACTGGTGGTCACTGTGTCAGCAAACTGCAAAACTAAAATGCACCACAGGTATAGAATGTAGATGGATAGTATACTTAATGACGACACAGAGGTAGTTACAGCAGTGGCCTTCCTTACTGCTATATATAGTATACTGGTGGTCACTGTGTCAGCAAACTGCAAAACTAAAATAAACCACAGGTATAGAATGTAGATGGATAGTATACTTAATGATGACACAGAGGTAGGTACAGCAGTGGCCTTCCGTACCGTACTGCTATTATATATATTATACTGGTGGTCACTGTGTCAGCAAACTGCAAAACTAAAATGCACCACAGGTATAGAATGTAGATGGATAGTATACTTAATGACGACACAGAGGTAGGTACAGCAGTGGCCTTCCGTACTGCTATTATATATAGTATACTGGTGGTCACTGTCAGCAAACTGCAAAACTAAAATGCACCACAGGTATAGAATGTAGATGAATAGTATACTTAATGACGACACAGAGGTAGGTACAGCAGTGGCCTTCCGTACTGCTATATATAGTATACTGGTGGTCACTGTGTCAGCAAACTGCAAAACTAAAATAAACCACAGGTATAGAATGTAGATGGATAGTATACTTAATGATGACACAGAGGTAGGTACAGCAGTGGCCTTCCGTACCGTACTGCTATTATATATAGTATACTGGTGGTCACTGTGTCAGCAAACTGCAAAACTAAAATGCACCACAGGTATAGAATGTAGATGGATAGTATACTTAATGATGACACAGAGGTAGGTACAGCAGTGGCCTTCCGTACTGCTATATATAGTATACTGGTGGTCACTGTGTCAGCAAACTGCAAAACTAAAATGCACCACAGGTATAAAATGTAGATGGATAGTATACTTAATGACGACACAGAGGTAGGTACAGCAGTGGCCTTCCGTACCGTACTGCTATTATATATAGTATACTGGTGGTCACTGTGTCAGCAAACTGCAAAACTAAAATGCACCACAGGTATAGAATGTAGATGGATAGTATACTTAATGACGACACAGAGGTAGGTTCAGCAGTGGCCTTCCGTACTGCTATATATAGTATACTGATGGTCACTGTGTCAGCAAACTGCAAAACTAAAATGCACCACAGGTATAGAATGTAGATGGATAGTATACTTAATGACGACACAGAGGTAGGTACAGCAGTGGCCTTCCTTACTGCTATATATAGTATACTGGTGGTCACTGTGTCAGCAAACTGCAAAACTAAAATAAACCACAGGTATAGAATGTAGATGGATAGTATACTTAATGATGACACAGAGGTAGGTACAGCAGTGGCCTTCCGTACCGTACTGCTATTATATATATTATACTGGTGGTCACTGTGTCAGCAAACTGCAAAACTAAAATGCACCACAGGTATAGAATGTAGATGGATAGTATACTTAATGACGACACAGAGGTAGGTACAGCAGTGGCCTTCCGTACTGCTATTATATATAGTATACTGGTGGTCACTGTGTCAGCAAACTGCAAAACTAAAATGCACCACAGGTATAGAATGTAGATGAATAGTATACTTAATGACGACACAGAGGTAGGTACAGCAGTGGCTTTCCGTACTGCTATATATAGTATACTGGTGGTCACTGTGTCAGCAAACTGCAAAACTAAAATAAACCACAGGTATAGAATGTAGATGGATAGTATACTTAATGATGACACAGAGGTAGGTACAGCAGTGGCCTTCCGTACCGTACTGCTATTATATATAGTATACTGGTGGTCACTGTGTCAGCAAACTGCAAAACTAAAATGCACCACAGGTATAGAATGTAGATGGATAGTATACTTAATGACGACACAGAGGTAGGTACAGCAGTGGCCTTCCGTACTGCTATATATAGTATACTGGTGGTCACTGTGTCAGCAAACTGCAAAACTAAAATTCACCACAGGTATAAAATGTAGATGGATAGCATACTTAATGACGACACAGAGGTAGGTACAGCAGTGGCCTTCCGTACCGTACTGCTATTATATAAAGTATACTGGTGGTCACTGTGTCAGCAAACTGCAAAACTAAAATGCACCACAGGTATAGAATGTAGATGGATAGTATACTTAATGACGACACAGAGGTAGGTACAGCAGTGGCCTTCCGTACTGCTATATATAGTATACTGGTGGTCACTGTGTCAGCAAACTGCAAAACTAAAATGCACCACAGGTATAGAATGTAGATGGATAGTATACTTAATGACGACACAGAGGCAGGTACAGCAGTGGCCTTCCGTACCGTACTGCTATTATATATAGTATACTGGTGGTCACTGTGTCAGCAAACTGCAAAACTAAAATGCACCACAGGTATAGAATGTAGATGGATAGTAATCTTAATGACGACACAGAGGTAGGTACAGCAGTGGCCTTCCGTACTGCTATATATAGTATACTGGTGGTCACTGTGTCAGCAAACTGCAAAACTAAAATGCACCACAGGTATAGAATGTAGATGGATAGTATACTTAATGACGACACAGAGGTAGGTACAGCAGTGGCCCACCGTACCGTACTGCTATTATATATAGTATACTGGTGGTCACTGTGTCAGCAAACTGCAAAACTAAAATGCACCACAGGTATAGAATGTAGATGGATAGTATACTTAATGACGACACAGAGGTAGGTACAGCAGTGGCCTTCCTTACTGCTATATATAGTATACTGGTGGTCACTGTGTCAGCAAACTGCAAAACTAAAATAAACCACAGGTATAGAATGTAGATGGATAGTATACTTAATGATGACACAAAGGTAGGTACAGCAGTGACCTTCCGTACCGTACTGCTATTATATATAGTATACTGGTGGTCACTGTGTCAGCAAACTGCAAAACTAAAATTCACCACAGGTATAGAATGTAGATGGATAGTATACTTAATGATGACACAGAGGTAGGTACAGCAGTGGCCTTCCGTACTGCTATTATATATAGTATACTGGTGGTCACTGTGTCAGCAAACTGCAAAACTAAAATGCACCACAGGTATAGAATGTAGATGGATAGTATACTTAATGACGACACAGAGGTAGGTACAGCAGTGGCCTTCCGTACTGCTATATATAGTATACTGGTGGTCACTGTGTCAGCAAACTGCAAAACTAAAATGCACCACAGGTATAGAATGTAGATGGATAGTATACTTAATGACGACACAGAGGTAGGTACAGCAGTGGCCTTCCGTACCGTACTGCTATTATATATAGTATACTGGTGGTCACTGTGTCAGCAAACTGCAAAACTAAAATGCACCACAGGTATAGAATGTAGATGGATAGTATACTTAATGACGACACAGAGGTAGGTACAGCAGTGGCCTTCCGTACTGCTATATATAGTATACTGGTGGTCACTGTGTCAGCAAACTGCAAAACTAAAATGCACCACAGGTATAGAATGTAGATGGATAGTATACTTAATGACGACACAGAGGTAGGTACAGCAGTGGCCTTCCGTACCGTACTGCTATTATATATAGTATACTGGTGGTCACTGTGTCAGCAAACTGCAAAACTAAAATGCACCACAGGTATAGAATGTAGATGGATAGTATACTTAATGACGACACAGAGGTAGGTACAGCAGTGGCCTTCCGTACTGCTATATATAGTATACTGGTGGTCACTGTGTCAGCAAACTGCAAAACTAAAATGCACCACAGGTATAGAATGTAGATGGATAGTATACTTAATGACGACACAGAGGTAGGTACAGCAGTGGCCATCCGTACCGTACTGCTATTATATATAGTATACTGGTGGTCACTGTGTCAGCAAACTGCAAGACTAAAATGCACCACAGGTATAGAATGTAGATGGATAGTATACTTAATGACGACACAGAGGTAGGTACAGCAGTGGCCTTCCGTACTGCTATTATATATAGTATACTGGTGGTCACTGTGTCAGCAAACTGCAAAACTAAAATGCACCACAGGTATAGAATGTAGATGGATAGTATACTTAATGACGACACAGAGGTAGGTACAGCAGTGGCCTTCCGTACCGTACTGCTATTATATATAGTATACTGGCGGTCACTGTGTCAGCAAACTGCAAAACTAAAATGCACCACAGGTATAGAATGTAGATGAATAGTATACTTAATGACGACACAGAGGTAGGTACAGCAGTGGCCTTCTGTACTGCTATATATAGTATACTGGTGGTCACTGTGTCAGCAAACTGCAAAACTAAAATACACCACAGGTATAGAATGTAGATGGATAGTATACTTAATGATGACACAGAGGTAGGTACAGCAGTGGCCTTCCGTACCGTACTGCTATTATATATAGTATACTGGTGGTCACTGTGTCAGCAAACTGCAAAACTAAAATGCACCACAGGTATAGAATGTAGATGGATAGTATACTTAATGACGACACAGAGGTAGGTACAGCAGTGGCCTTCCGTACTGCTATTATATATAGTATACTGGTGGTCACTGTGTCAGCAAACTGCAAAACTAAAATGCACCACAGGTATAGAATGTAGATGGATAGTATACTTAATGACGACACAGAGGTAGGTACAGCAGTGGCCTTCCGTACTGCTATATATAGTATACTGGTGGTCACTGTGTCAGCAAACATCAAAACTAAAATTCACCACAGGTATAGAATGTAGATGGATAGTATACTTAATGACGACACAGAGGTAGGTACAGCAGTGGCCTTCCGTACAGTACTGCTATTATATATAGTATACTGGTGGTCACTGTGTCAGCAAACTGCAAAACTAAAATGCACCACAGGTATAGAATGTAGATGGATAGTATAGTTAATGACGACACAGAGGTACAGTAGGTACAGCAGTGGCCTACTGTACCGTAATGCTATATATTATATACTGGTGGTCACTGTGTCAGCAAAACTCTGCACTGTACTCCTCCTATATAATATTATACTGGTGGTCCCCAGTCCCCACAATAAAGCAGCACACTGAGCACAGATATGGAGTGTTTTTCAGGCAGACAACGTATACTGGTGGTCACTGTCAGCAAAACTCTGCACTGTACTCCTGCTATATAATACAGCTGCTCCCCAGTCCCCACAATTAAGCAGTGTGAGCACAGATATATGCAGCACACTGAGCACAGATATGGAGCGTTTTTTCAGGCAGAGAACGGATAACTGGTGGTCACTGATCAGCAAAACTCTGCACTGTACTCCTCCTATATTATACAACTGCTCCCCAGCCCTCCCCACAATTAAGCAATAGTGCACAATCAAGTTCAACAATAACGGAGAGGACGCCAGCCACGTCCTCTCCCTAACATTTCCAATGCACGAGTGAAAATGGCGGCGACGCGTGGCTGCTTATATAGAATCCGAATCTCGCGAGAATCCGACAGCGGGATGATGACGTTCGGGCGCGCTCGGGTTACCCGAGCCATACGGGAGAATCCGAGTATGGCTCGGACCCGTGTAAAAAGGGTGAAGTTCTGGGGGGTTCGGTTTCCGAGAAACCGAACCCGCTCATCACTAATTGAAACCCTTATGCACCCTCAGGCAGCAGAAATGAAAAAAGCTCCACAACTTGTAAGAAGTGGATGTATCCTTTAAGATCCCATATTGCAAATATTGAAACTTGTAATTCTGTACTAAGCAATGTATTTGAAAAAAAAAATGGCATATGGCAATTATAGGTATGGCAGCACATGCAGCTAGTATAGTGCTCGGTAGTAGAGGAGCTTGCAATGAAGAAACCCAAATTATATGGAACTGTTTGGTCTGAGGAAATAGGTGGGCCATGCTGTACCTAGATGTTGCATTTAATCTTGCTTTCAATACACTTTCAATCTATTTTTAGACTGCTTCATTTGTGTGTGATCCATACTTGCCTGCGCTCCTACCATTTGGGGCAGTTCTCCATGTCTTTCTGGAAAAGGAAAAGCTCACTACTATCTATTCTGCTAGCATCTACCATTTCCACATCCCTCAGTTCTCTAGGGAAGTGGGCGGGGCATGATGACACATTTTGCTGTAAATCGATTCATTATGACTAGAGATGAGCGGGTTGGGTTCTCAGAGAATCGAACCGCCCGAACTTCATGATCCGAGCTGGGAACCGAGTCCGGATCGGGACTTCCCGCCAGACTCGGATTCCAGAACGAGGGAAAACGTCATCATCCCGCTGTCAGATTCTCGCGGGTTTTGGATTCCATATAAAGAGCCACGCGTCACCGCCATTTTCACTCCGGACTTGGAGAGGGAGGGAGACAGACCTCTGTTTCTCTCTGTGGGTGGTGTAAATGTTGATTTACTTACAGGACTAAAAGCAACACTTTAAAAATACATTCAATACACTTTAAAATGAAGCCGCTGCGGCCGCTGTAATCAATCCTTAGCCTACGTACTTTTTATACAGTTAGCTTACAAAGCCCCGTACCGTGTACGCACTTTGCGTACAAACGCCGTGATGGTCGTACAAAGTACACGCGGTGCGTACACACACAAAGACACGCTGTGAGCACTTTGCAGCTACACGTGTGACTAGATTACACTTATATAACACTAGCAGGGAAAGAGAAACACAACACCAATTTGTATTTCAAAGACTATGTTGGGATCTGACCCACCAACGGTTCTTTACTAGCAGGGGGTTACAATAATAACAATACAATACAATAAGATAATGGCTACAGTTAATGGTACATACGTTTGGTTTCGCCTGCGCTTCCCGGTCCGGTCCTCAGTCATCAAGGTAGATGACCTTCAGAGATTGAGAGATTGACCTGGCCTGCAGCTGGCTATTTATACATTTGTCCAAAACCTAACACAATGGAAACTGTAATCTCTTTGTCCATTGGACACAGGGATGGTCATTTACAGTACAGGAGAGGTGATAGGTCAGTTTGAATAGGTGGGCGATGTCTGGTCCAGGTGCAGTTGCAGATGTTCTCCTCTGTGTTCCCGCCGCATATCAAGTGTACAGTAAATACAGTTAATATTTATATTCTGCTCCTGCGCATAACTATGCGCAGGAGCGTGCGATCTTCTGCAAACTAACACCACCTCCTAACCTAATTCTGTCCCCTCATATCCTGTAAAGGTGAATCCCTTTGTTCTTATACCCTTTAAGCAAGTGTAACTCGCTGGTGTGGGGCATGTAGACTATGTGTACATTGTGCACTATGTGGATTAAATATGTAATGTGTTTTTATGGCTTTTCCATGTAATCACAAATACTACCGTAATTACTCATACCACTCGCTAATACGCAGGACCGTGGGAGCGGTCATACGCAACTTGCGAATATGTGCATGCACGGCAGAACAAGTACGCGCACAGAGGCCATCTGTGTGTAGTTTGTACGTGATGTGTGTACTGCAATATTTTCGACTTCGACAGTCCACCCTTTGGCAGTCATCAATAACTGCCACACTTTACTACTAATCAGAAAATATTATCTACAAAATATATACAAGTTTGGATGATAGGGGGAGAGCGATAGGTGGGAAATGTGTAACCTAGTGGGATAGTAAAAGCATGTATGTATGAATCAATGTTTGAGGGGCATGTACCATCGTGCCATATATGTTCTAAACAAGCTTCGAGGTATTGCAAAGTATACATTCAATCCTTCTCATCCCGTATTAAGGGTCTGTAAATGGGTAAACAAACACTACCGAGCTCTTTTCGACTTCTTATTCCAACAAATGGGGTGCACATTTAGTTGATGATACATGGAGGGGGAACATATGTGAGTGCTAGTATATGTGGATATCACCTGTCGACTATGTGTGCCATTAACTGGAGGTTGCAGAGATGAAGATAAGACACATATATAAAAATACATTCACACAAACATTTTGGGTAGGGTTGACGTCTTTTCCGGTTTGATGTATCTGGGTAAGGGGAAAACAGAGAAAAACGGGTGAAAGAAACAGGCTATGAAATTCATTTGCAATCCTTATCATAACACTGTCTCTATGGATGGATCATAAATCAAATCTGCTGCTGTAACAGCGCTCTCGCTCCTTAGACTCATCAAATTTGTGCTACGCTTGCGCCACGTTAGAATTCGAACACACCTGAACATCAGACCAATAATTATGATGACTCCCAGGATGCAAAGGAGAAACTTCCCCACACTCATAAGGTTGTGCTTCCTCCTGAACTCCCACTTCAACTGTAAGATCTCATCCATCTTGTGATCGATGATCTCCATGGGGTCGCCAGTGCTATTTGTGATATACGTACAACACTTCACGCCATATTGAGTTGCCAGGGTAACACAGTACCCACCTGTCACGGCTGTAACATAATTAAGGACCATCCTGTGCTGGATCAGTTCCTTCTTGTAGGCTTGTAACTCCCTTCCTGTGTACCTGAAGGTGTCATCATACATCTTGGTGATATTGTCTATCAAGTTCGCCAGCGCATGGAAGTACCTATAATTTATAGTTCCTCTGGCAGTACGGGTGATATCTAATGCGAGAAGGAACTGAATCCCAGTGGATTCATGGATCAAATTTGAGGCTGCGTGCTCTGCCCTATCTTTGAGGTGTCTCTTGATGATGTGTTCATAGTGGGTATGAGTATAAGGAGTCTGAGCGCTGCGGTGAATGTCATTTATTTTATCGTGGGTTATGGTCATGACCTCTGGTAGTACCCTTCCAATGTAACACACTCCCTCAGAGCTCGGAGTAAGCCACTTGTATGCTTTCCTCCCACATATGAAATAGGCATCATCTGGGAGAACATAGGGGACAAAATGTAACATCACCATATTGCAAACTTTCCATGTAAAGAAACCAACACCTAGTTCTCTCATTTGCTCAGTACAAGTATCGGGCTGGATGATGTGGGCACAATACCCTGACGATACTTTTCCAACCGACATGGTCTTGCTTCCACGTATATACCTATACCGAAAATACCTCCCACTGTTGGCTATCTTGCTTACAAGTTCAGAGTCAATAGGAATCCTATCAGCTCTGTGTGAAACAGTCATCGTCTGGTTATTCTACGTCACTTCCCAATTTCCTGGTTTTTGGTAACTGGAAATATTAAAACACAACAGGGACCTATCTACGTTGTACTGGTGGAGCTTCAGGCTAGGGGGCCTAGAGATATTGAATTTATTGTCTACCGATCTCCCACCCTGTAATTCGAGTACCTCATCTATTGCTAAAGGGTATTGTACTAATCCTGACTTACTCTGTCCTTGAGGTACTTGTGAGCACACCCAACATTCTGTCTGGTTTAAGACCTTACCCACTAATGAGTGGTAATCACTCAACGGATGTCGGTCCATGTCGATATTAATGTTGGACTGACATCTCTGGATGCACCCATCTTCGACTATGTTCTCACAATTCCTACAAATACAATATTCATCAGACAATAACCCTTCACATTATTGTTGGAGACCTGGGAGTGGTTCTGATGCTGTACAACACTAGTGGCAAAGCTTCTGGCCACAGCAATCCAGTTTCAGCCATCACTTTGCTCAGCTTGTTCTTAATAGTGCTGTTCACTCTCTCTACCTTCGCACTCGCCTGTGATCGGTACGGAGTATGTAGCTTGCTATTAATTCCCATCAGTTTGCACATGACCTGAAAGACTTCACCTGTAAAATGGGTACCCCTATCACTTTCAATCATTCTAGGGATACCATATCTACACACAAATTCCTGCACAATTTTCTTTGCAGTGAACATAGCAGTATTTGTGGCAGCAGGGAACGCTTCTACCCAGTTGGAAAACACATCGATACATACTAACACATATTTCAAATGCCTACAGGGTGGTAACTGTATGAAGTCAATTTGTATTACCTGAAAAGGTCCGTCTGTAGGAGGGATATGGGATGGCTCTGTTGGTATTGTCTTTCCAATATTCTTCCTCAAGCAAGTAAAACATATCATTGCTCTTTAACCTGCATGAGAAGAGAATCCTGGCGCACACCAGTAGGCTCTTACCAGCTTGCACATACCCTCTTTGCCCAGATGAGTCAGACCATGTGCCGCCTCAGCTAGACTTGGAAGATATGCTCTGGGGGCCACTGGCTTACCGTGTCCACCTGTCCAAAGTCCTGAGGACTCCTGACCATACCCCTTCGACTTCCAGACCGCCTTTTCCTGTAGGGAACACAAATTTTGTATTTCAATTAGCTGTTGTGTGTTGACCATGTTAAATGTCATCAGTGATGTGATGTTCATCTGTATGGGGGTGCTTGCTGCTGATTTAGCAGCTTCGTCTGCCCGGCTGTTACCAAGTGAAATTGGGTCTTGGTTGTAAGTGTGTGCTTTGCACTTGATACCAGCCACTCTGTCTGGTTCCTGTATTGCTGTCAGAAGTCTTTTGATGTGGGACGCATGCGCTACAGGTGTGCCAGCTGCCGTCATTAAATTTCTGAGGCGCCATAGGGCCCCAAAATTATGCACCACTCCAAAGGCATACCTAGAGTCAGTATATATATTAGCTGACTTACCTTTGGCTAATTCACATGCTCTGGTTAGGGCGACCAGCTCAGCAACTTGTGCTGAGTGCGGTGGGCCAAAGGGTTCAGCTTCTATGATACCTTCATCATCTACAACTGCATATCCGGTGCACAAGTCTCCCGATTCCGTCTGTCTGTGGCAACTACCGTCAGTGTAGAAGGCAAAGTCTACTCCTTCCAGTGGGTTGTCACTGATGTCAGGTCTCGCTGTAAAAGTTTGATTCAGGTATTCCATACAATCATGCGTATCAGTATCTGCACTAAATCCTCCTTCACCATCATTCTCATCCTCCACCCTTTATGCCTGTCCAGGCACACTTGGCAAGTAGGTTGCAGGATTTAGTGAGCTGCATCTCTTAATGGTGATGTTTATAGGGGCCATCAGTGATCATTCCCATTTTGTAAACCAAGCAGATGAGACGTGTCTGGTTTGGGTGGAGTTTAGTAAGGCTGATACTGCATGAGGTGTATGGATGGTCAAGTCATGTCCTAACACTATATCCTGGCTTTTACTAACCAGCAAAGCTATCGCTGCAACACTTCACAAGCAAGTGGGGAGAGACCGCGCTACATTGTCAAACGGTGCACTGTAGTAAGCTACCGGTCTGCTGGCATCACCATGTCTCTGTGTTAAGACTCCTGCCACGCACCCAGCACTTTCAGTACCGTACAATTCGAAGGGCTTCTCATAATCTGGCATACCTAATGCAGGTGCTTGTGATAGACACTGTTTGAGTCTCTCAAACGCCAGTTCGGACTCATCTGTGTGAGAGATCCGTTCCGGTTTGTTCGAAGAGACCATTTCTTGCAAAGGTAAAGCCAGTATAGAGAACCCTGGAATCCAGTTTCGACAGTACCCACACATTCCAAGGAAAGTGCGGATCTGTTGCTGAGTTTGTGGCAGAGTCATGTCGCGAATCACCTGTATTTTATCAACGGTGAGGTGTCTAAGTCCTTGTGTCAAGCAGTGTCCAAAATATTGACCCTGGTCCGGCACAACTGTAACTTATCCTTTGAAACCTTGTTTCCTGTATGGAAAAGATGAAACAGAAGCTGTTTCTTATCTTTCAAGGACGATTCGAGTGAGTCAGAACACAACAACAAGTCATTGACATACTGTATTAGCACTGATCCACTCTCAGGTTGAAAGGATTGTAAACAGTCATGTAAGGCCTGGGAGAAAATACTCGGGCTGTCAATGAAAACCTTGGGGAAGTGAAGTCCAGGTGTACTTTACTCCCCTGTGCGTAAAGGCAAAGAGGTATTGGCTGTCAGGGTGTAGAGGGACAGAAAAGAAAGCAGAACAGAGGTCAATGACAGTGAAGAACTTTGCAGCAGAGGGAATTTGCACAAGGATGATAGCTGGATTGGGCACACCGGGGAATTGGCTCTCAACTATTTCGTCTATCCCCCTTAGATCCTGCACTAGCCTGTAACCCCTCCCCCCACTCTTTTTCACAGGGAAGATGGGACTATTGGCGGTGCTGGATGTCCTGACTAGGACGCCCTGCTGTAGCAGCCGCTCTATGACAGGGTACACTCCAAACTCTACCTCTGGCTTCAGAGGATATTGAGGGATTTTTGGAGCTATCCTGCCATCTTTTACTTGCACTGCTACTGGAGCTACATTCGCCATCAATCCAGTGTCTTGTCCATCTTTGGTCCAAAGGGAACCTGGTATTTGCGAGATCATTTCCTCTACCTTTAATGGACACGTGTCTATAACAGTAGAATGCGACATTAGCCTTTGAGGGGTGTCTAGTATATCTTGCACTTCTTGAGCATGGTTCTCAGGTATATCCATGAAGACACCCTCAGGAGTACAGTATATGACACACCGCATTTTACACAATAGGTCTCTGCCGAGTAGATTAGTCGGAACTGATGCAGCCAGAAGAAAGGAATGTTTTGTCTGCAAGGGCCCTATCGTAATCTCTGCAGGTCTACTCAAAGGGTATTGTTGCACCGTTCCTGTTTCTCCCATTGCCGAAATAATTTTACCTGTGGTTTTTACACTTGATGTGGAATTCAACACTGACCTGGCCGCCCCTGTATCTACAAGATGGTACACCAGCTACATCAACCATGACCTCAGGTTCACTACCAAGGCTAGCAATCAACTTCACTGGCTGTAGACTACAGGTATGGCCTGACCTTTATTGTGTATTGGGACCTTCCCGCAGCTCGCTGGCAGCTACGATATGTGAGGGGGATAACTGAGAGTTTTCGGAGGTCTGCCAGTCCCTCCTAGGTAGATACCTCCGTGTTTCCCCTCTGTGTGGTCCCTGATCCCAATTATGTGTGTTATAGCTTGGTTCATATCCTGGTCTAGGGGGCCTGTATACATAATGTGTCCCTTTATTCCTACATTCCCTTGAGTAATGTCCTTCCTTCTGGCAATTATAGCATACTATTACACGTGACTTACCATCAGGGGTCTGGGGTCTTGGCTGATGTGGTTTTGTTGTAAGAGCCTGTACCGTCATCAGCCTATCCCCTTGCGACTCCCTGTGTTTAATGATATTCCGATCGTGCTCGATAGCGGACTCTCTCAACGCAGCCACCGAGATACCTCTCTAGTTAGGTAGAGAGGTTTGCACCCTTGTCCTTAGTGATTCCTTTAAACCTTCCATTAACACAGAAACAGCTACCTCCCTGTGATGTGCATTATCCTTAATGTCCTCGATCCCAGTGTATCTAGCTATTTCCTGCAGTGCTCGATGGAAATATTCAGATGCCATTTCACCTTCCATTTGTCTTATGGAATTTTTTTTATTCCATTTAACAATAGTAGGGAAATACACTCCTAATTTCAGATTGATTTGCTTTATGTTCTCCTGATTGGATTCATCAGTGTGAGGTACTTCTGCATCTAACTTACAATCCGTTATGAATTTTGTGATGTCAATATTTGAGGGTAGACACACCTGTAGCACTGTTCGCCAATCTTTGTTTGTGGGTTCATGAGCATTACCTAACTCTCTAACGAATTTCTGGCATCCAACTAGATCTCTTCTGGGATCGGGGAATTCTGACATAATTGACCTTAACTCTGCTCGGGACCAGCGACAATGCATGGCAATGTTCCTGATGGGAGTTGCTCCCTGAGTGTCAGTTCTCCTGTTGGGAACTGCAATCACCCTGACAGGATTTAATTCAACTACATCATTCTGGCTTGACTCTAAAATGCGCGGAGCTATTGTCTCTGCATAGTGTATGGTGCCATACTTACCTGTGGACACAACCTCACTTATAACTCCGCTAGGGGACCTTGCTACAACCCTTGGTGGTTGGGCCGTGCCCACCTGAGTATTCTGTATGGTGGCTGCTAGAGAGAGTGCCGATATCGTGCTGAGCTCATCTTACTGCTCACAGTCCTGGGCAAAATTTAAAATGGGATACAGCTGGCAAGGGTTAGCGTTAGTACATTTATTAATTACTTTCCTATCCTGTACCAATGCATCATTGCTTGTAGCCAATTTCTCCCCATCAACATATGATGGTGGTGGTGCGGTCGCCATTGTTTTCCCGCTAGGTTTGGAGCCTGCTGTGTGAGCCAATTCCCTCTGCACATCATCCTCTTGCTGCCACAAGTTTAAACAATCTGTATGTCTAATCCTTTGTTTTCTGGATTTTATCAGACATATCCTAATCCTTATATTCTGTAATACCTCTGGTTCAAAGCTGCCCACCCTAGGGAATGATACCCTATCTTCTGCAGTCATACGTACCCATTCAGAACAAAAAGTCTCCGCGTGTGGACCATATTTCCCACACATAATAAACCTTGCTGACCCCTTGGGCCGCGGCTCTTCAGCCTGAACCCTGGCTACCATACATCCACCGCTTGTGCAATTGGATCCCATCGCGGACTTTTTCCTTTTACGCAATCCCCAATGCACAACACAAATAGATGGTGAAAGTTCTTAGAGCACTTTCACCCACTCCTTCTCCGCTGATGTACCACGACTCACTCCAATAGTGACCACCGCGTACCCAGTGAGGTCCCTAACTGGTTTCTATTCACTGGAAGTGTTAGGAGTGACTTACCTTTTCCAGTGAATATCCACCGTTGGAGATTTTCCTGAGAGAGACCAGCGAAAACTCCATATGCACTTATACACAAATCACGCTTGCGTATGCTCTACACAGCGCTATGATACAGCGGTTTTGTGCTAAAAGTTTGCACAAGGGTATCAAGTTGCGTCACATATCACACCCACGAATGCACGGTCCAATCGCACAGTGTATAGGTACTTGTTACCTATCTGCTCTACAACCACGAGTCGAATATACAAACTGCGACCTTCAGCCGGAGCGTAACAAAAAACCTTTTTACTTTAATACTACACAATGCACATTTCCCTACTATGCTCCTCTGCAAATCTCCTCACGATTTGCGTACTTTACCATCTATACTAACGTGAGTCAGCCGCCTCACGCCGCCAAGCCTCCACTCACTTGGTGTACCAACGATCCCGAATTC
Source organism: Pseudophryne corroboree (assembly GCF_028390025.1). NCBI lineage: Eukaryota > Metazoa > Chordata > Amphibia > Anura > Myobatrachidae > Pseudophryne > Pseudophryne corroboree. The sequence goes on along the minus strand of NC_086444.1, from coordinate 184,878,595 downwards.
CGGGGTTTAAACCCACTCACTCCTGCTTTCAGCTCACACAAATACACAGTGTTTTTCTGTACAGAAAATTTCCACTCTTTCCGATTGGCAGCTTTACCCCAGAGGCAGTACAGGTTAAAGAAAAGTCTTATACTAATCTGCTTTTGAAATCGGATAGTTACATGCTATTGTATTTAAGGTATACTACCCCACCTTTTAATTGAACGAACTATCGTGTAATTTGTACTTAGCATCCGCACTCTTATGCAACTTTGCGTAAACACGCGACCGTGCGTGCCTTGTACTTTGTCCGAGCCACATGTACAAAATGTGCGTCCGCAATAAAACAAATCACACAACCTCTATAAATGTGAGCAAGACAAACTATAATCACTCACAAGCACAACCCACACTTGTTCTGTGTAACCCTTTATGACTGGGCCAAAACTGTGTTTTGTGTTTTTATAATTATTCCCTTAACACACTAATTCAAATTTATCTATATAGCAACAAATATATCCGATTTCACACAGATCTAAACTAGTCTAGCAATCTATACCTTGTGGCAACAATATGTGAGAGGGTATGCAAAGTATTGGTGCCCTTTGTGTATGCTTTTGGCGCCAAAAAAAAAATTACACAGGTTTTTAAATAGCTTTTTTTCCTGTTTACCTATGGGTTCTATCAGCACCTCTGCAGACCAGACAGAGCAGACGCAATCTAAAAGCACACAAAAAGGGTTTTTAAAACACCCAACAACCAGGAAAAGGTTTAACGTAGATATCTTTCCACCCTTTGCTGATAGATTAAAGTCTGCTATGACCTGCTAGCCTTTGAGTGTGTGAAAAACCGGATCAAGCCCCCAATTGTAAATGTTGATTTACTTACATGACTTAAAGCAACACTTTAAAAATACATTCAATACACTTTAAAATAGAGCCTCTGCGGCCGCTGTAATCAATCCTTAGCCTACGTACTTTTTATACAGTTAGCGTACAAAGCCCTATACCGTGTGCGCACTTTGCGTACAAACGCAGCGATGGTCATACAAAGTACACGCGGTGCGTACACACACAAAGACACACCGTGAGCACTTTGCAGCTACACATGTGACTAGATTACACTTATATAACACTAGCAGGGAAAGAGAGACACGACACCAATTTGTATTTCAAAGACTATGTTGGGATCTGACCAACCAATGGTTCTTTACTAGCAGGGGGTTACAATAATAACCATACAATACAATAAGAAAATGGTTACAGTCAATGGTACATACGTTTGGTTTCGCCTGCGCTTCCCGGTCCGGTCCTCAGTCATCAAGGTAGATGACCTTCAGAGATTGAGAGATTGACCTGGCCTGCAGCTGGCTATTTATACATTTGTCCAAAACCTAACACAATGGAAACTGTAATCTCTTTGTCCATTGGACACAGAGATGGTCATTTACAGTACAGGAGAGGTTATAGGTCAGTTTGAATAGGTGGGCGATGTCTGGTCCAGGTGCAGTTGCAGATGTTCTCCTCTGTGTTCCCGCCGCATATCAAGTGTACAGTAAATACAGTTAATATTTATATTCTGCTCCTGCGCATAACTATTCGCAGGAGCGTGCAATCTTCTGCAAACTAACACCGGAATATTGCTCTTAAAATACTCTACAGCTGGATACCAAACACCACCTTATAACCTAGTTCTGTCCCCTCCTATCCTGTAAAGGAGAATCCCTTTGTTCTTATACCATTTAAATCAGTGTAACTCGCTGGTGTGGTGCAGGGAGACTATGTGGTGTACATTGTGCACTATTTGGATTAAATATGTAATGTGTTTTTATGGCTTTTCCATGCGATTACAAACACTACCGTAATTACTCATACCACGCGCTAATACGCAGGACCGCGGGAGCGACCATACGCAAATTGCGAATATGCGCACGCACGGCAGAACAAGTACGCGCACGGAGGCCATCTGTGTGTAGTTTGTACGTTATGTGTGTACTGAAATATTTTCGACTTCGACAGTGGTGACATCGGATGGAGTCACTGTGTGCTCTCTAGGGGTGCTCTCCTGTGTGCTGTTAGGGGTGCTGCAGCTGTACATGGGTGTTGCTGTCCTGTCAATGTGCTGTACAGGGGCACTGTCCTGTATGCTGTAAAAATACAGGGGTGCTGTGAAAATACAGGAGTGCTTGTTCTGTCCTGTATGATGGAAAAAATACAGGGGTGTTTTAAAGGTACACTGGCCCTGTCTTGTATGCTGTGAAATTACGGGTGCTGTGAAAATAAATGTACACTGGCCCTGTCTTGTATGCTGTAAAATACAGGGGTGCTGTGAAAATACAGGGCTGCTGGTTCTGTCCTGTATGCTTTAAAAAAATACAGGGGTGTTGTAAAGGTACACTGGCCCTGTCTTGTATGCTGTAAAATTACAGGGGTGCTGTGAAAATAAAGGTACACTGGCCCTATCTTGTATGCTGTAAAATACAGGGGTGCTGTGAAAATACAGGGGTGCTGGTTCTGTCCTGTATGCTGTAAAAAATACAGGGATGCTGTGAAAATACAGGGGTGCTGGTTCTGTCCTGTATGCTGTAAAAAATACAGGGGTGCTGTTGTTAAAATAAAGGTACACTGGCCCTGTCTTGTATGCTGCAAAATGATAAGGGTGATGTGAAAATAAATGTACACTGGCCCTGTCTTGTAAGCTGTAAAATACAGGGGTGCTGTGAAAATATAGGGCTGCTGTTTCTGTCATGTATGCTGTATAAAATACAAAGGTGTTGTAAAGGTACACTGGCCCTGTCTTGTATGCTGTAAAATTGTAGGGGTGCTGTTAAAATAAATGTACACTGGCCCTGTCCTATATGCTGTAAAAATACAGGGGTGCTGTGAAAATTAATGTACACTGGCCCTGTCTTGTATGCTGTAAGAATACAGGTGTGCTGTGAAAATAAAGGTGAAATAGTGAAAGATCAGGAACCACTTCCAGTTTTTAGTATTAGTGCTGAAGCTGCTGCTGCCACCAGTCATGACATTGATGATGCAATTCCATCAACGTCGTATGCTAAGGACAATGCCCAATGGCATAGAAGAAATTATCTGATAGGAAACATAAAATTGACAATATGACATTCACGACACGAAGTGGCAAGGAAAGGCTAAGGCCTTGGCCTATGTTCATGACTGGTGGTTCAGCTTCTCATAAAGATGGAAGCCCTCCTCACCTTAAAAAAAAGCTTGTTAAAGCACAGGAAAAAACAACTGTGTGTTCAGAGATATCACAAATCCCCAAGGAGAGTCCAAGTGTGTCCGCAGTTGCGATGTCTAAGCCTGACCTTCCCAAGGCTGTGTGGAAAGAGGAGGCTCCTACTACCATTTGAATGCCCCCTGCAAGTGTTGGGAGGAGCACCGCCAGTCCAGTTGCTGATATTGAGAATGAGGATGTCACTGTAGAAGTACACCAGGATGAAGAGGATATTGGTGTAGCTGGCACTGAGGAGGAAGTTGACAATGAGGATTCTGATGGTGATGTGGTTTGTCTGAATAAGGCACCAGTGGAGACAGTTGTTGGCTATGGGATGAAAAAGCCCATTGTCATGCCTGGGCAAAATACAAAAAAATCCACCTCTTCTGTGTGCAATTATTTCTCTGTGAGGATGAGGATAAGGATGTAAACACTGAAGGGGTGAGGAATCGGAGAATGAGGGTGACATCTTGCCCCTGTAGAGCCAGTTTGTGCAAGTAGAGATTAATTGCTCCTTTTTTGGTGGGGACCCAAACAAAGCAATCATTTCAGCCACAGTCGTGTGGCAGACTCTGTCGCTGAAATGATTGGTCTGTTAAAGTGTGCATGTCCTGTTTCTAAAACATAAGGGTGGGTGGGAGTACCCAAGGACAATATCATCTTGCACGTCTTTTCTTTGTCTGCAACATCATTCAAGGGGTGTTGACCTATATGGGGTGCTGCCCCCTGCCCTATCAGTCCAGGATGCTGCCCCACTGCCCTATAAATCCAGGGGTGCTGTTGCCTGTCTGCTGTGCTGTGTAATTCTACAGTGGTGCTGCCTATGCTGTATAGGTCAAGGGGTGCTGCCTATCTGCTGTGTAAATCCAGAGGCGTTGACGTATAATTCCAGGGGTGCTGTTGTACTTAATCCTAGGTTTAAATGAAAGATTAGAGCAGAATATGAAACAAGCTTCAACATCACAACCAGATTTTTGAAAACATATATCTGCAAAGGTGGAAATGGAAATTACAATTTTGACTAAGTGTTTTTTAATAAAGTGGGGAGAGACCACATTTGTGGCGAAAGTCAGTCAGACTCAGAAGAGACAGAATCATAATCCAGCGGAACGTGACATGGCAACATCTCCTACTTAATTTTCTCTGGCAGCTGGTGGAGAAAACTAGATTTTCCAAACACACCTATGTCTATATGCCTGCCATATAATTCCAGGGGTGCCCTGTCTGATCCTGCTCATCTGTAGTAGATATATCTTCTAGTGTGCACTGTGTAACCAGCATTAGAGAGAGGTTCTTCTCAATTATTTCATGTTAGGGACTCAAAAGAATAGCTCCACATTTTGGGATTATTTACAAGATGCACATTTGCTGCACAGGTTTCTTTTTTTTATTTTGTAAATGTTTTCTCCTTAATAATTGTACAATGTAAGGGCTGCATAGGGTTTTTGCTAGACTTTGCGGTGTTAGAAGAGTTTCAGTGATCTTGCATTGCATCAGCTTTCCATTGTACTGCAGCACTAGATGGTCCAGGAACTCCTGTGAGGAACAAACAGTTACTGAATAAGGGCCAGTGTGGAGTCTTATGGTGGCTTACAGCCAGGAAGATGTCTGGCCTGCCAGGCTGAGGCATGCTGTTAGCACAGAGGTTAGCATTGCTTCCTCCCACAGTCCTACTTGTAATATGAAATGAGTTTCGACAGTAGAGTGGTAAGCTCCACTAGGGCAGGGACTGAATAACAAAAATTCACTGCACAGTCCTGCTTAGTGCTGTACCAAACCCACCCGAACTCAATATGCCCGATCCGGCGCTGCTATGGGGGCTTACAAGGGGCTGCCAAAACATCTTCTAAGAGGTTGCCATATTTAAAAATAAAATATGAATAAAATAAACAAGACACACAGGTATGCTCACATGCGTGTAACTGGGACACAAATGTATGCTCACATGCGTGTAACTGGGAGCTGTGAAAAACAAAAATAAGGCATCTGCCACAAAATATGTAAATAAAAATGCAATAAAAAAATGGAAAAAATGAAACCCATGAGATTTTCACAAAATAAGTCTCCAGACTCCGTGAAGGGGAAAATATCCAATTTTGATCCTGTGGTATACACCAGTTTATTTGCATCCCAGCATTAAATCTGAGATTATCTTAATCCCTGAAAATGGAGAAGGGAGTACAAATTCGGAAGCTCTGGCCCCTAGTTTTTCAATTTGTCCAGTAATGTGGTAATTATATATTTGCTTGGTTGAAGTTCTTTCTGTTCCACACTAATATAGGAGTGGAGGTTAAAGTCTGTGTGTTGTTCCAAATTGCGTGTACCTCTAATTTTTAATCACCATTTTGACACTGACCTCTTCCTCTTTCTTCTTCTCATAATGTGAAAAGTCATCAAATATGGAGGTGGTACGTCTGTAGCTAGCTAGGATTCGGAGAACTTGGCAAGCTTTTTCCAGGGGGACCACCTGTCGCTGAAATAATGAGTTTATTAAACTGTGCATGTCCTGTTTAAACAACATAAGGGTGGGTGGGAAGGCCCAAGGACAATTCCATCTTGCACCTCTTTTTTTTCTTTGCATTATGTGCTCTTTTGTTATGCACACCAGTGCCAGCAGGAATGTACTGGTGTCTGAACGGTGAGGGATGCAAAACAAATGAACTCACAGACAGACTGGGGAATATGACATTACATACACAGAAGGTGATAGGGTAACAAAATAAACACAAAGTGAACAGAGAAGCCCAAAGGCTAAGAAACTGGGTGTCTCCCTAGTATTAGGAATGATCAGATGGAAAGAAGCGAGATGTAGTGATTTAATACGTAGAGAACCCGAAATGCTGTTGCTAAGGGCAACAGCAAAATCCCTAAAGGGTTACCAACGGGTGTGGCAGTAAACTCCTTGGTCAGAGATGGAATAATAGACACAAGGAGAGTCTCCACAATCCTAGTCCTCACTTGCAGTGCACTGGTTCAGCTTACTGCCACTAAACTGACACCTGAACACCTTGCACAGTGAGAAAGGATTTTGGCAGGCAAGTCTGAGAATACAGCCGCAAACTTGCTAGGTTCACAGAGTAGCAAAAGAACCCCAGCAGGTTAAACGACTGACTCCAGTCTTACTGCTAGGTCTGGATTGGCAGAGTGTAATACCAAATCCCAAGGCCTATTTGCAGTAAGCAACAAACAAATACAAAGTTTACACAGTACTAGCTAGCTTTCAGGAACTGACTAACCAACAAAGATTCAGCAGCATCTGCCTAACCTGAGAAGAGGGTTTATAAAGCAGGTGCTGTCCACGCCCCACTCAGACCTCACAGACTGTGAGCACAAAAACCAGCACCGGATCTCCTGCCGTGCACAGAGCCTGTAACCACTGCACAGCAAAAGACCCGAACCGGAGTATCAGCTACGCTCGGGTTACTCCTCTAACACTTGTCTCCCGGTTGCCATGACGACGTGGCAGCACAGAGCAGGAGACCCTAACAGTACCCCCCCCTCTGACGAGGGGTCAAAGAACCCCTACCACCGGGTTTATCGGGGAACTGCGAGAAGAAAGAGCGTAACAGTCTGGGGGCATGAAGATCACAACTGCGCACCCACGACCGCTCCTCCGGGCCATACCCCTTCCAGTGCACCAAAAATGACAACCGACCCCGAACCATCTTGGAGTCAAGAATCCTTTCAACAACAAACTCCCTCTGGCCACGTATCAGAAGAGGGGAAGGTCTTCCACTGGAAGAAGGATTACTAATCGCCCGTTTTAAAAGGGAACAATGAAATGTTTTATTGATACCCAAAGAATGGGGTAGATCTAACTGAAATGCCTCCAGATTGATAACCCTAGTGATCTTATAAGGACCGATGAACCGGGGGCCTAACTTATGAGATGGCTGTCTCAACTTCAAATTCTTGGTAGACAACCAGACGAAGTCTCCTAATTTGAAGCTGCAGGGTCTTTTCCGCTTATCAAAAACCCTTTTGGTCACTAATGACACAGACACAAGGGCTTTCTTCACTTTCCTCCAAATACCTCTAAGGACCAAAACCACAGAGGAACCACCAGGCGTGGAGTCCAGGGGGTCAAAAGAATTGGCCTTAGGATGATGCCCATACACACAAAGGAAGGGAGAGATCCCTGTAGCAGAGTGAGCCGCGTTGTTATAGGCAAACTCCGCCATGGACAGATGAGCCACCCAGTCAGTCTGATACTTGGAGACATAACACCTGAGGAACTGCTCCAAGGACTGGTTCACCCTTTCAGTCTGCCCATTAGACTGCGGATGGTAGCCTGACGACAAGCTGACAGAAATCTGGAGATCGGAACAAAATGCCCTCCAGAATTTGGCCACAAACTGGGATCCGCGGTCAGAGACCACATCAAGTGGCAACCCGTGGAGGCGCACAACATGCAGCATAAATAATTCAGACAGGCGTCTGGCCGATGGCAGCCCAACCAATGGAACGAAGTGCGCCATCTTCGAAAACCTGTCAACGACAACCCAGATGACTGTCATCCCCGAGGATTTGGGCAAGTCCACCACAATATCCATTGAAATGTGGGTCCATGGCTTAGATGGAATAGAGAGTGGATGTAATGGGCCAACAGGAACCCCTCTAGGAGTCTTATTTCGGGCACAGATGTCACATGCCCGAACCCACTGATCCACATCCCTAGCCACCGAGGGCCACCACACCACCCTAGATAGCAACTCCCGAGTTCTGGCAATACCCGGGTGACCTGCCGACTTCTTGGCATGGAATTCCAGGAACACTCGCTGTCTTAACCTAGGAGGCACAAACAAAAGACCTACCGGAAGGTCTGGAGGAGCCTGCTCCTGTGCTCTAAGGACTAATGACAAGAGGTCCTGGGTAATGCCCACTTTAATACATGATGGGGACACAATGGGCAATGGCTCCTCGGTGGTCTACTGGATTGGAGCAAAACTCCGCGAGAGCGCATCAGCCTTGATGTTTTTTGACCCAGGGCGATATGTTATCAAAAAATTAAAGCGAGCAAAAAACAAAGCCCATCGTGCCTGCCTGGCATTGAGGCGCTTCGCTGACTCTAAATATGCCAAATTCTTATGGTCGGTGAGAATTGAGACCACAAACTTAGCCCCCTCAAGCCAGTGTCTCCACTCCTCGAGTGCATCCTTAATAGCCAACAATTCCCGGTTACCCACATCATAATTCATCTCGGCAGGCGAAAATTTACGGGAAAAGTAAGCACAGGGATGAAGGCGATTATCAGACACCCCCATCTGAGAGAGCACTGCCCCAATACCCATCTCAGAGGCATCCACCTCCACCACAAAAGGACGCTCTGGATCTGGGTGTCGCAGCACCTTGGCCGAGACAAATGTCCCTTTGAGACGGGCAAAAGCCGCTTTGGCCTCACAAGACCAGTGAGCAACATCCGCCCCTTTCTTAGTGAGTGCCACCAAGGGCGCCACTATAGACGAAAATCCAGCGATAAATCGTCTATAAAAATTCGCAAAGCCCAGAAAACGCTGAAGCGCCTTCAAACTAGTGGGCTGCACCCAATCCAGGACTGCCTGTACCTTGGAACCCTCCATTTGGAAACCTTCTGGGGAGATAATATATCCTAGAAATGCGATTTGCTGAACTTCAAATTCGCACTTCTCCAGCTTCGCCCCAAGCCGGTGGTCTCTGAGTTTCTGGAGGACTAAGCGTACATGCTTCCGATGTTCCTCCAGGGAATGGGAGAAGATTAGGATGTCATCTAAGTATACAACTAAGAATCTATCCAAATATTCCCTGAGCACATCGTTCATGAAGTCCTGGAAGACTGCCGGGGCATTACAGAGCCCAAAGGGCATCACCAAATATTCATAATGCCCTGAGTGGGTATTAAAGGCAGTCTTCCATTCATCCCCCTCTCTTATTCGGATTAGATTGTACGCACCGCGTAGGTCAATCTTAGAAAAAAAGGTGGCAGTACGAAGCTGGTCAAACAAGACCGAAATGAGAGGCAGTGGGTATGAGTTTTTAATCGTGATACGGTTCAATTCCCTGAAGTCGATGCAGGGTCGCAACGAACCGTCCTTTTTACCCACGAAGAAGAACCCCGACCCAACTGGAGACTGTGAAGGTCTGATAAATCCCTTAGCCAAGTTCTCCTGAATGTACTCTGCCATAGCCTGAGTCTCAGGACGTGACAGGGAGTACAACCTGCTCTTGGGAAGCTTAGCATTCGGCAACAAATTAATGGCACAGTCATAGGGGCGATGGGGAGGTAGTACCTCTGCAACTCTTTTGGAGAACACGTCCGCAAAATCTGCATAACATCCTGGCAATCCTGGCAAACTTAGCTGCGAAAGCCTGACTGGAAGGCTCAAGCAACTCCTGAAACAATCAGTACCCCAACTAAGAATCTCCCCAGAGACCCAGTCAAATTAAGGATTGTGGGCCCTTAACCAGGGTAACCCCAACACCAATGAGGCAAAAGTACAGACAGTCACATAAAAGGACAATTTTTCAGAGTGTGTGGCTCCAATAAACAAAGAAATCTGGCTAGTGCAAGAGGTAATTTTACCCTGGGATAATGGTTCCCCGTTTAACCCACAAATCTCAATTTCTGATGCCAAGGGTACTAAGGGAACAGAGTGTTTCAGGGCGAATTGGCGGTCCATAAAAACCCCGTCGGCCCCACTGTCCACAAAGGCCTCAGTCTTGACAGTTTGACCGAGGATCTTCAAGGTCACCGGAATGATAAAAGTCTTCTTGGGAAATTCCGACTTCTGACCTGACAGGATATTTCCCATCACCCTCAGGCCCTGAAGTTTTCCGGCTTTTCTGGGCATGATACTACCACATGACCTTTATTCCCACAGTACAAACATAACCCCTGCTGTCTCCTCCGCGTCTTCTCACGCGAGGAGAGGCGGGTAGCCCCAATCTGCATAGGCTCCTCGGAAAATTCCTCAGAGTCTGAGGTTCCCTTGGGAAAGAAGGAAACCTCGGTCTCCCTTTCAAGCCTGCGCTCTCTCAGCCGTCTATCCACCCGAATGGATAACTGCATGAGCTGATCCAAGCTATCAGGCAAGGGATATTGTACCAGTTGGTCTTTTAACTGGTTAGAAAGACCTCTTCGGTACTGGTGTCTAAGGGCTGGGTCATTCCACTGGGTATCATGGGCCAACCTCCGAAACTCCGTACAATAAACCTCAACTGGCCTTCGCCCTTGCTTAAGGATCGAAATCTGAGCCTCAGCTGAGGCCGTCTTGTCAGGGTCATCATACAACATGCCCAGTGCCGTAAAAAAAGCATCAACACTTTTAAGCGACGGACAGTCAGGCTGCAACCCATATGCCCAGACCTGTGGGTCTCCTTGTAGCAAGGAAATCACTATGCCCACCCGCTGAATCTCCGACCCAGAAGACTGAGGCCTGAGCTGGAAATATAGCCTGCAGCTCTCCTTGAAACAAAAGAACTGCGAGCGATCTCCAGAAAAACGATCCGGGAGATTTACTTTCGGCTCCTTAACCCCTGAAGGTACTGCTGCTGCGGGAGCTCCGCCAGCGGCCTGCGAGGTGTGCATTTTAATGGACAAATCATTAAATTGTCGTGTCAGGACCTGCACCTGATCGACCACCTGTTGCAAAGTATTTTGAGGGGTATGCTCCATATTCCCACAAAATTTCAACAGGAGTATTAGGCTGCTGAATATGTTATGCACACCAGTGCCAGCAGGAATGTACTGGTGTCTGAACGGTGAGGGTTGCAAAACAAATGAACTCACAGACAGACTGGGGAATATGACATTACATACACAGAAGGTGATAGGGTAACAAAATAAACACAAAGTGAACAGAGAAGCCCAAAGGCTAAGAAACTGGGTGTCTCCCTAGTATTAGGAATGCTCAGATGGAAAGAAGCGAGATGTAGTGATTTAATACGTAGAGAACCCGAAATGCTGTTGCTAAGGGCAAGAGCAAAACCCTAAAGGGTTACCAACGGGTGTGGCAGTAAACTCCTTGGTCAGAGATGGAATAATAGACACAGGGAGAGTCTCCACAATCCTAGTCCTCACTTGCAGTGCACTGGTTCAGCTTACTGCCACTAAACTGACACCTGAACACCTTGCACAGTGAGAAAGGATTTTGGCAGGCAAGTCTGAGAATACAGTCGCAAACTTGCTAGGTTCACAGAGTAGCAAAAGAACCCCAGCAGGTTAAACGACTGACTCCAGTCTTACTGCTAGGTCTGGATTGGCAGAGTGTAATACCAAATCCCAAGGCCTATTTGTAGTTAGCAACAAACAAATACAAAGTTTACACAGTACTAGCTAGCTTTCAGGAACTGACTAAACAACAAAGATTCAGCAGCATCTGCCTAACCTGAGAAGAGGGTTTATATAGCAGGTGCTGTCCACGCCCCACTCAGACCTCACAGGCTGTGAGCACAAAAACCAGCACCGGATCCCCTGCCGTGCACAGAGCCTGTAACCACTGCACAGCAAAAGACCCGAACCGGAGTATCAGCTACGCTCAGGTTACTCCGCTAGCACTTGTCTCCCGGTTGCCATGACGACGTGGCAGCACAGAGCAGGAGACCCTAACATCTTTGTTGCCTAGTTTTTAAAACTGCCATCCTGTCTGCCACTGCAGTGCCACTCCTAGATGGGCCACGTGTTTGCGCCGCCCACTTGTGTCACTTAGTTTAGTAATCCAGCTACCTCGGTGCAACCTTTTGGCCTAAAAATAATATTTTGAGGTGTGAGGTGTTCAGAATAGACTGGAAATGAGTGGAAATTAATGTTATTGTGGTTAATAATACTGTAGGATAAAAAAACATAATCTGTGATTTTAGCTGTTTTATGTTTTTTAAAAAAAAATCCTGATACAAAACCAAAACCCAAAAGGGTGGTTTTGGCAAAACCAATCCAGATCTAAAACACGAACGGAGATCCATATCAAAACCAAAACACAAAACCCGAAAAGTGTCCGTCTCACATCGCTAATTATAACCATGTCCTGTGATTTAGTGCCACTAATTGCAGCAATTCTTTGCACCACCGACCCTCCTTTACCATTCGGACGTCTTCTCACTGGATTTCCCAGAGCAAAGAAGATGGCAAAGAAATAAAGTCCAGATTCATCAAGCTTTGGAGAGTGATAAATTGCATGGTGATAAAGTACCAGCAAATCAGCTCCTAACTGCCATGTTACAATCTATGTTTGAAAAATGACAGTAAAGGGCCCCATACACTAGTACGATATTGGCCAATTTCATCCGATTCCGATGTTGTGGGCTGATATATCGGATGAAAAGTGGCAAATTGGATGTGTTTTACATAGTGATGAGCGGGTTCGGATCCTCGGGATCCGAACTCCCCCGAACTTCACCCATTTTACACGGGACCGAGGCAAACTCGGATCCTCCCGCCTTGCTCGGTTAACCCGAGCGCGCCCGAACGTCATCATCCCGCGGTCGGATTCTCGCGAGATTCGTATTCTATATAAGGAGCCGCGCGTCAAAGCCATTTTTCACTCGTGCATTGGAGATGATCGTGAGAGGACGTGGCTGGCGTCCTCTCAGTTTCTATGTTCAGTGGGCTGCAAATTGTGCTGCAAATATCTGTGCTGAGTGTGCTGCAAATATCTGTGCTCAGTGTGCTGCAAGTGCAAATATCTACGTTCTCTGCCTGAAAAACGTTTCATAACTGATTGTGCTCAGTGTGCTAATTGCTTTATTGTGGGGACTGGGGACCAGCAGTATTATATAGTAGGAGGACAGTGCAGAGTTTTGATGACCAGTGACCACCAGTATTATACGTTCTCTGCCTGATAAACGCTCCATATCTGTGCTGCATTGTAGTATATAGTAGGAGGACAGTGCAGAATTTTGCTGACCACCAGTATAACTATATATATAGCAGTACGGTACAGTAGTCCACTGCTCTACCTACCTCTGTGTCGTCAAGTATACTATCCATCCATACCTGTGGTGCATTTCAGTTTTGCACAGTTTGCTGACCACCAGTATATACTATATAGCAGTACGGTACAGAAGGCCACTGCTCTACCTACCTCTGTGTCGTCAAGTATACTATCCATCCATACCTGTGGTGCATTTCAGTTTTGCACAGTTTGCTGACCACCAGTATATACTATATAGCAGTACGGTACAGTAGGCCACTGCTCTACCTACCTCTGTGTCGTCAAGTATACTATCCATCCATACCTGTGGTGCATTTCACTTTTGCACAGTTTGCTGACCACCAGTACATACTATATAGCAGTACGGTACAGTAGGCCACTGCTCTACCTACCTCTGTGTCGTCAAGTATACTATCCATCCATACCTGTGGTGCATTTCAGTTTTCACAGTTTGCTGACCACCAGTACATAATATATAGCAGTACGGTACAGTAGGCCACTGCTCTACCTACCTCTGTGTCGTCAAGTATACTATCCATCCATACCTGTGGTGCATTTCAGTTTTGCACAGTTTGCTGACCACCAGTACATACTATATAGCAGTACGGTACAGTAGGCCACTGCTCTACCTACCTCTGTGTCGTCAAGTATACTATCCATCCATACCTGTGGTGCATTTCAGTTTTGCACAGTTTGCTGACCACCAGTATATACTATATAGCAGTACGGTACAGTAGTCCACTGCTCTACCTACCTCTGTGTCGTCAAGTATACTATCCATCCATACCTGTGGTGCATTTCAGTTTTGCACAGTTTGCTGACCACCAGTATATACTATATAGCAGTACGGTACAGAAGGCCACTGCTCTACCTACCTCTGTGTCGTCAAGTATACTATCCATCCATACCTGTGGTGCATTTCAGTTTTGCACAGTTTGCTGACCACCAGTATATACTATATAGCAGTACGATACAGAAGGCCACTGCTCTACCTACCTCTGTGTCGTCAAGTATACTATCCATCCATACCTGTGGTGCATTTCAGTTTTGCACAGTTTGCTGACCACCAGTATATACTATATAGCAGTACGGTACAGTAGGCCACTGCTCTACCTACCTCTGTGTCGTCAAGTATACTATCCATCCATACCTGTGGTGCATTTCACTTTTGCACAGTTTGCTGACCACCAGTACATACTATATAGCAGTACGGTACAGTAGGCCACTGCTCTACCTACCTCTGTGTCGTCAAGTATACTATCCATCCATACCTGTGGTGCATTTCAGTTTTCACAGTTTGCTGACCACCAGTATATAATATATAGCAGTACGGTACAGTAGGCCACTGCTCTACCTACCTCTGTGTCGTCAAGTATACTATCCATCCATACCTGTGGTGCATTTCAGTTTTGCACAGTTTGCTTACCACCAGTATATAATATATAGCAGTACGGTACAGTAGGCCACTGCTCTACCTACCTCTGTGTCGTCAAGTATACTATCTATCCATACCTGTGGTGCATTTCAGTTTTGCACAGTTTGCTGACCACAGGTATATACTATATAGCAGTATGGTACAGTAGGCCACTGCCCTACCTACCTCTGTGTCATCAAGTATACTATCCATCCATACCTGTGGTGCATTTCAGTTTTGCACAGTTTGCTGACCACCAGTATATACTATATAGCAGTACGGTACAGTAGGCCACTGCTCTACCTACCTCTGTGTCGTCAAGTATACTATCCATCCATACCTGTGGTGCATTTCAGTTTTGCACAGTTTGCTGACCACCAGTATATACTATATAGCAGTACGGTACAGTAGGCCACTGCTCTACCTACCTCTGTGTCGTCAAGTATACTATCCATCCATACCTGTGGTGCATTTCAGTTTTGCACAGTTTGCTGACCACCAGTATATAATATATAGCAGTACGGTACAGTAGGCCACTGCTCTACCTACCTCTGTGTCGTCAAGTATACTATCCATCCATACCTGTGGTGCATTTCAGTTTCGCACAGTTTGCTGACCACCAGTATATAATATATAGCAGTACGGTACAGTTGGCCACTGCTCTACCTACCTCTGTGTCGTCAACTATACTATCCATCCATACCTGTGGTGCATTTCAGTTGTGCGCAGTATATATAGTAGTAGGCCATTGCTATTGATATATTACTGGCATATAATTCCACACATTAAAAAATGGAGAACAAAAATGTGGAGGGTAAAATAGGGAAAGATCAAGATCCACTTCCACCTCGTGCTGAAGCTGCTGCCACTAGTCATGGCCGAGACGATGAAATGCCAACAACGTCGTCTGCCAAGGCCGATGCCCAATGTCATAGTAGAGAGCATGTAAAATCCAAAAAAATAAAGCTCAGTAAAATGACCCAAAAATCTAAATCAAAATCGTTTGAGGAGAAGTGTAAACTTGCCAATGTGCCATTTACGACACGGAGTGGCAAGGAACGGCTGAGGGCCTGGCCTATGTTCAAGGCTAGTGATTCAGCTTCACATGAGGATGGAAGCACTCATCCTCCTGCTAGAAAACTTAAAAGAGTTAAGATGGCAAAAGCACAGCAAAGAACTGTGCGTTCTTCTTAATCACAAATCCCCAAGGAGAGTCCAATTGTGTCGGTTGCGATGCCTGCACCTCTTTTTTCTTTCATTTTTCTTTGCATCATGTGCTGTTTGGGGACTATTTTTGGAAGTGCCATCCTGTCTGACACTGCAGTGCCACTCCTAGATGGGCCAGATGTTTGTGTCGGCCACTTGGGTCGCTTAGCTTAGTCACACATCTACCTCATTGCGCCTTTTTTTCTTTGCATCATGTGCTGTTAGGGGACTATTTTTTTGAAGTGCCATCCTGTCTGACACTGCAGTGCCACTCCTAGATGGGCCAGGTGTTTGTGTCGGCCACTTGGGTCGCTTAGCTTAGTCATCCAGCGACCTCGGTGCAAATTTTAGGACTAAAAATAATATTGTGAGGTGTGTCCAGAATAGACTGAAAAAAATGAGTGGAAATTACGGTTATTGTGGTTAATAATACTATGGGATCAAAATGACCCCCAAATTCTATGATTTAAGCTGTTTTTGAGGGCTTTTTGTAAAAAAACACCCGAATCCGACAAAAAATTTTCAGAGAGGTTTTGCCAAAACGCGTCCGAATCCAAAACACGGCCGCGGAACCGAATCCAAAACCAAAACCCGAAAAATTTCCGGTGCACATCACTAGTTTTACATTAGATCCGATGAGCGGTCCAGTGAGTGTCGGATCAGGCCCCTAGGTCAAAAGTGCTGCACTAATGATTTATCGTAATCGGATGGAATCAGATGGAAAATGGTGTGTTTTTTGAGCATGCGATATATCGCATGCAGTTTGACTGGCATTCTCAGGATACTCCCATCGGCAGCAGCAGCAGCTACGACGCAGCAGGAGGACAGTGCTGAATGGATATATTGGATTTGTTTTTATTTCCAAGTATGTATTTTAATCAACACTGTCCACCAATATTTATCACACTGTCCACCAATGTAAATAATAAACACTGTCCACCAATGTATACACTGTCCACAGGACTGACTCTAGACCTTGTGGTACCCAGGGCGAAAGTTTCCTTTGCCCCCCCCGCGACAGGTAAAACAGAGTTGGTGTGCGCAGATGGCGCGTGTCCAAAAATAGGGGCGTGGTTTAATAGGGAAGGGGCGTGGCCACAGTTATGGCCCCTGTAGCTGTGCCCCCAGTAGCTGTACCCCCTGTAGCTGTGCCCCCAGTAGTTGTGCTCCCAGGAGATTTGCCCCTAGTAGTTGTGCCTCCAGTAGCTGTTCCCCATGTAGATGTGCCCCCAGTAGCGCCACTTACAAACACAAAAAAAACCACACACAATACTTACCAGCCCCACTCCTGCTACCCGACTGCTGCTGCGCTGCCCTCCATCTCCGGCCGCCCGCTCCTCTCTATGGGAGAGACGTCATGACATCTCTCCCATAGCAGCGCCGCACAGTCACTAGAGGTCAATTATGACCTCTAGCGTCTGACAGTGGCGCCGGCTGCAGCGGGCACCCACACAGCCCACGGTGCCTGCTGCAGCCGGGGTGCAGGTGTGCGACCCCTAGGCCGCAGCTCCCGCCCTGCTTGCCCGTGCCTAGAACCGCTCCTGACTGTCCACCAATGTATATCACACTGTCCACCAATGTATTAATAATCACACTGTCCACCAATGTATATCACACTGTCCCCCAAAGTATTAATAATTACACTGTCCACCAATTTATATCACACTGTCCAACAATGTATTAATAATCACACTGTCCACCAATGTGTATTACACTGTCCACCAATGTATTAATTATCACACTGTCCACCAATGTATATCACACTGTCCACCAATGTATACACTGGCCACCAGCATATTATTAATCACACTGTACACCAATGTATACACTGTCCACCAATTTATTAATAACCACACTGTACACCAATGTACATCCCTATTGTGCTAATGGCCATGTGTATTCCCTGCCACTGTACCCCAATGCTGTACCATGTGTTTCTGTGTCCCCAAAGTGATTATTACCCCCTAATCAGAATCAGAATCAGCTTTATTGGCCAGGTAAACTTACGTATACTAGGAATTTGTCTTCGGTTTGCCATACAACAGCCAAGTAGGTAACAGGTAAGCAGGTGTGTGTGTGTGTGTGTGTGTGGGGGGGGGGGGCAATTAAAGTTACACAGATAGGTATACCATAGGGACACAAGTTAGTTACATGTACGTCTAGTCAGTCAATGTTCTGGAGTTCAGCAGGTGGACAGCTTGGGGAAAGAAACTTTTGAGGCTTCTGGTGGATCTGGCGGGGACAGCCCTGTAACGCCTGCCTGAAGGAAGCAAGTTAAACATGCTGTGGCTGGGGTGTAGCTGGTCTTTTACTATCTTCATTGCCCGCTTTTTAGCTCTGGACAAGTACAGGTCCTGGACTGAGGGAAGGTCGGCCCCGATAATCTTCTCTGCGGTTCTGACCACCTTTTGGAGCCTGCATCTGTCCCTCGCGCTGGCGGAGCTGTACCATACAAGTATCGAGGAGCACAGTACCGACTCCACAATCACGGAGTAGAAGAGGAGCAGGAGCTTCTGTGGGATGTTGAACTTCCTTAGTTGCCTGAGGAAGAACAACCTCTGCTGCGCTTTCCCAACAGTGGCGTCAGCGTTGGACCCCCATTTAAGGTCCCTGGAGATTGTGGTCCCTAGAAACTTGAAGGAGTCCACTAGCGATACCACACTGTCAGCAATCGTTAGCGGAGGTGCACTAGATGACTTCTTCCTGAAGTCCACTATCATCTCGACAGTTTTGAGGGGGTTGAGGTCAAGGTTGTTGTGGATGCACCACTGGGCCAGCCGGTCTACTTCCCGTCTATAGGCCGATTCGTCTCCATCCTTGATGAGGCCGATGACGGTGGTGTCATCGACGAATTTGATGATCCTTACTGATTGTGCCTCTGAGGTACAGTCATTTGTGTACAGGGAGAAGAGCAGGGATGAGAGGACACAGCCCTGAGGGGCCCCTGTACTAATAGACCGCGCTTAAGAGGTGAATTAATGGCCATGTGTCTTCCCTGCCACTATACCCCAATGCTGTACCATGTGTATCTGTGGCCCCAAAGTGATTATTACCCCCTAATGGCTATGTGTTCTCCATGCTACTGTACCCCAATGCTGTACCATGTGTTGCTGTGTCCCCAAAGTAATTATTACCCCCTAATGGCCATGTGTTTTCCCTGCCACTATACCCCAATGCTGTACCATGTGTATCTATGGCCCCAAAGTGATTATTACCCCCTAATGGCTATGTGTTCTCCATGCTACTGTACCCCAATGCTGTACCATGTGTTGCTGTGTCCCCAAAGTAATTATTACCCCCTTATGGCAATGTGTTTTCACCGCCACTGTACCCCAATGCAGTACCACTAATATTTGCTTAATGAGGAAACTTTTTAAAAAAACAACTTTATTTTAAAACCAAATATTAACCAAAATTAACCATAACTGAAAACATTTCTAAAGCATATTTAACCATACGTAAAACCATTTTGAAACAGGAAATATATAACAGTTTTTGTTCAACCTTTTTTTTTCTTAAAGGTATGTCTCTGGATAAGGACATTTGATTTCATCACTGGACTCCTGGACATGTATCATACCCACGAGTGCCTTTGGAAAGTGAAAGCCAAGGGGTACTCTGACATGGTGCGGTGGAATGTGGCCTTGGAGGAGTTGGTCTAATGCAGCCGCCCCTTTTATTCCGTAGCTGACAAGGAGATGGTAAAAAAAAAAATACAAAACTTAAGGACTGTGTTCCTTAAAGAACACAAAAAAATGGAGCAGTCCAAAAGGTCTGAAGCTGGATCCTCCTAGGTGTACAAGACATCGCTCTGGTACTACCTGTTGCTGGAGTTTGTTTTGGACCAGGAGCCTACTCAAACAGATTTCACCTCCCTCCCTAGGACTGCCACACCGGAGCCTGAAGAGGGTGAACCATCTCAGCCGGCATCTGCAAGTATATTTAATTTGTTTTGTTTTTTTAAAGGTCCACAACAGCTTTTTGTTAAAGCACAAGCCCAACACAGTCCACTTCACTGAATGGCGTCCTCCTGCCAATGGACTGCACCTACCCCATTAAAATAGGCCAGGTACTCATCCCTGACCTGTTTTGCCTGTACGGTCGCCCTAGTATGGAGTGGAGGTGGTTCCACAGAGGACAACGGCGATGTCTCCTCTGGATGTTCTGGGTCTTCTGGTGCTGCTCTGCCCAGTGCCCTGTGCTGGGTTGTATTGCTGTGCAAATAGTTATGTAGGACACAGCACACAGTCACCACCCAATCTATTTTCTCAACTTGCAAGATTATAGCTGATAGGAATATCCGGAAGTGGCTATACAGTATGCCAATTGTGTTTTCAACAATATGGCATGCCCTGGATAGCCTTTAATTGTAGAGCCGATTCTTCTTTGTCAGGTGCCTTTGCGCATACAGCTTAATAATGTACACGTGGAGTGCGAATGCCTCATCAGCCACGAAAACAAAATTGAGGCCGTGCTTGGTTTACTCCCTAGATGGCAACTTCATGGTCTTTGCGGTGAGACTCTTAGAGAAGGTGGTATTCTTCAAGGAGCCACCGTCTGATGCACATCCATTTGTGCCAACGTCAATGAAGATGAATTCATAATTGGCATTCACCACTGCCATCAGCACAATGCTGAAGTACCCTTTATAATTATAATAAAGGGATCCACTGTTGGCAGCAGGGTTGATGCCGGCGTGCTTGCATCTATTGCTCCCCCGCAGTTAGGGAAATGCCAGGTAATTTCAAACTCCTCTGCCATTGCTTTCCATTCTGTTGTACTTGCAGGGAGCTATGAAAAAATAAAAAAATAAAATATATATTAAAACGTATTTAAACTGTGATTATTTTTTTTACTGCTACAGAGTGAAAAGTCAGGACCTGGAGAGTCCCACCACCCCAGACCTCAGTCTAATTAGTGCAGATACAGAGAAATCCCAGACCCCTGTCCCTGCTGTACCTGAGGATACCCCTGCAGCACCAGCTCCTCTACCGGGCCAAGCCCAAGCTTCTCGGAAGAGAAAACTGGAAACAGAGGCACACCAGCCAGGAGGAGGAAGACCTCATCTTGAGGAAATTAAGCAGAGAATAGCCCATCCCCCCGACCACCACTCCAAATTTGGGGAATTCATGGCCTCTGCTATGCACCTTTGCCTATTGACCAAGCCGAGCAGATAGAGCGCCTCAATTTTGAGATGCTCATCAAGGCGCGAAAAGGGCTACTATATGAGAATGTTATTTTCTCTGACCGCCTTCCTGTCACTGCTCCTCCCACCCAACCCCAGCCTATTTCTCCCACCCAAACCCAGCCTACTCCCCCACCCACTTAGTCCTCTGGCATATATTCTGCTATGCTGGAGGCAGAGGAGGAAATGCCTCAGTTTGAATTTTTGTAGGTTTCTTATAATTCCCAATACATATGGTGGTAAATGCTATATGCTGTTTTGGGGGCATATTTTTGGCAAAGGATACACACATGCTGTAAGTGCATAATAATGGGGCTGGAACCATTCATTCTGCACTCTACAGCATGTGTGTATTCTCCTATTCAAATCTGTGACCAAAACACCATATAGCCCTCCATCTTAGGAGTGTATATACCACACCATATTTAATGGGAATTAAAACTTAAATAACCTGTTATTTAAGAATTGTATCTATTTGATAACATATTAATAAAATGTTAATGTCATTACATTGCAGAGTTCACATTGCACAGTTATTTAAAAAAAAAAGTTTACTTTATTCTATAAACAATTTAACTAAACAGGTGTGGTGTGTATTTTCTTTACCTTTAAATACTGGTTCTGCAGCCCCTTGACAATGGCCTTGCAGGTGTCAGGGATGATACGACCCAAAGCCTATGGGGAGATGAGGATCCCAAACTTCAGGTACCTCAGAGTAGCAGTCAGCATCTCCTCGGCAGAGATGGCCCTCCGCAGCTTGGTGTCTTGCCTCTCAATGTAGGGAGTCACCAGGCCCAGCATCTCCTGGAATGTAGCATTATCCATTTGCAGGTAGTTGCGATAATCCTCAGGGTTGTTCTCCTTAATATCGGTCAAGAGCGACATGTGAGAGAGAGTCCCCCTCTTCAGCAGCCGCTCCTTAGTCCAAACGGACCTCACCCTCCTCCGTTTCTGTTCCCTATCACGTTTCCCCTTCATATTGCCATTGGCTAACAGAAGTTGATACCTGTAGGAATCCATCACAGAATAGGGTATAGCACTTTGTTTAGAGAAAAGCCAAACAAAGCAGTGCACGGTAGCAATGTGGACTGCTCGTAAGGTATCAACCAGCCTCACTAATCACAGAGCAGAAGTGTGCATAGAGTAAAATGACTGCTACTATTTATATGCCTATTTGGCCCAGCCCCCCTAGCACCCTCAACCATGCCCATACATTTGTATGCAGTATGATATATTTCATGCAATATGTTGTCGCTTGATCAATCGCATGCGATATATCGCATGCAAAAATCGCACAAAATTACCAAATCATATGGAAGCACTCCTGGGAAGGTCCCGGGGGAGTTCAAGGGAAATTGCATCCGACTTGCGGGTCCGACATATTGCTGTAGTGTATGGGACCCTTTAGGAGCTGATTGGTTGGTACTATATCATCGTGCAATTTATCACTCTCCAAGGCTAGATAAATCTGGGCATTAGTATGGTGTGATCACTAGACACTAGTGATGAGCACCGGAAATTTTTCGGGTTTTGTGTTTTGGTTTTGGGTTCGGTTCCGCGGCCGTGTTTTGGGTTCGAACGCGTTCCGGCAAAACCTCACCGAATTTTTTTTGTCGGATTCGGGTGTGTTTTGGATTCGGGTGTTTTTTTCAAAAAACCCTAAAAAACAGCTTAAATCATAGAATTTGGGGGTCATTTTGATCCCAAAGTATTATTAACCTCAATAACCATAATTTCCACTCATTTTCAGTCTATTCTGAACACCTCACACCTCACAATATTATTTTTAGTCCTAAAATTTGCACCGAGGTCGCTGGATGGCTAAGCTAAGCGACCCAAGTGGCCGACACAAACACCTGGCCCATCTAGGAGTGGCACTGCAGTGTCACACAGGATGGCCCTTCTAAAAAACACTCCCCAAACAGCACATGACGCAAAGAAAAAAAGAGGCGCAATGAGGTAGCTGTGTGAGTAAGCTAAGCGACCCTAGTGGCCGACACAAACACCTGGCCCATCTAGGAGTGGCACTGCAGTGTCACGCAGGATGGCCCTTCCAAAAAACACTCCCCAAACAGCACATGACGCAAAGAAAAAAAGAGGCGCAATGAGGTAGCTGTGTGAGTAAGCTAAGCGACCCTAGTGGCCGACACAAACACCTGGCCCATCTAGGAGTGGCACTGCAGTGTCACGCAGGATGGCCCTTCCAAAAAACACTCCCCAAACAGCACATGACGCAAAGAAAAAAAGAGGCGCAATGAGGTAGCTGTGTGAGTAAGCTAAGCGACCCTAGTGGCCGACACAAACACCTGGCCCATCTAGGAGTGGCACTGCAGTGTCACGCAGGATGGCCCTTCCAAAAAACACCCCCCAAACAGCACATGACGCAAAGAAAAATGAAAGAAAAAAGAGGTGCAAGATGGAATTGTCCTTGGGCCCTCCCACCCACCCTTATGTTGTATAAACAGGACATGCACACTTTAACCAACCCATCATTTCAGTGACAGGGTCTGCCACACGTCTGTGACTGAAATGACGGGTTGGTTTGGACCCCCACCAAAAAAGAAGCAATTAATCTCTCCTTGCACAAACTGGCTCTACAGAGGCAAGATGTCCACCTCATCATCATCCTCCGATATATCACCGTGTACATCCCCCTCCTCACAGATTATCAATTCGTCCCCACTGGAATCCACCATCTCAGCTCCCTGTATACTTTGTGGAGGCAATTGCTGCTGGTGAATGTCTCCACGGAGGAATTGATTATAATTCATTTTAATGAACATCATCTTCTCCACATTTTCTGGATGTAACCTCGTACGCAGATTGCTGACAAGGTGAGCGGCGGCACTAAACACTCTTTCGGAGTACACACTTGTGGGAGGGCAACTTAGGTAGAATAAAGCCAGTTTGTGCAAGGGCCTCCAAATTGCCTCTTTTTCCTGCCAGTATAAGTAGGGACTGTCTGACGTGCCTACTTGGATGCGGTCACTCATATAATCCTCCACCATTCTTTCAATGGGGAGAGAATCATATGCAGTGACAGTAGACGACATGTCCGTAATCGTTGTCAGGTCCTTCAGTCCGGACCAGATGTCAGCATCAGCAGTCGCTCCAGACTGCCCTGCATCACCGCCAGCGGGTGGGCTCGGAATTCTGAGCCTTTTCCTCGCACCCCCAGTTGCGGGAGAATGTGAAGGAGGAGATGTTGACAGGTCGCGTTCCGCTTGACTTGACAATTTTGTCACCAGCAGTTCTTTGAACCCCAGCAGACTTGTGTCTGCCGGAAAGAGAGATCCAAGGTAGGTTTTAAATCTAGGATCGAGCACAGTGGCCAAAATGTAGTGCTCTGATTTCAACAGATTGACCACCCGTGAATCCTTGTTAAGTGAATTAAGGGCTCCATCCACAAGTCCCACATGCCTAGCGGAATCGCTCTGTGTTAGCTCCTCCTTCAATGTCTCCAGCTTCTTCTGCAAAAGCCTGATGAGGGGAATGACCTGACTCAGGCTGGCAGTGTCTGAACTGACTTCACGTGTGGCAAGTTAAAAAGGTTGCAGAACCTTGCACAACGTTGAAATCATTCTCCACTGCGCTTGAGACAGGTGCATTCCACCTCCTATATCGTGCTCAGTTGTATAGGCTTGAATGGCCTTTTGCTGCTCCTCCAACCTCTGAAGCATATAGAGGGTTGAATTCCACCTCGTTACCACTTCTTGCTTCAGATGATGGCAGGGCAGGTTCAGGCGTTTTTGGTGGTGCTCCAGTCTTCTGTACGTGGTGCCTGTACGCCGAAAGTGTCCCGCAATTCTTCTGGCCACCGACAGCATCTCTTGCACGCCCCTCTCGTTTTTTAAATAATTCTGCACCACCAAATTCAAGGTATGTGCAAAACATGGGACGTGCTGGAATTTGCCCAGATTTAATGCACACACAATATTGCTGGCGTTGTCCGATGCCACAAATCCACAGGAGAGTCCAATTGGGGTAAGCCATTCTGCGATGATCTTCCTCAGTTGCCGTAAGAGGTTTTTAGCTGTGTGCGTATTCTGGAAAGTGGTGATACAAAGCGTAGCCTGCCTAGGAAAGAGTTGGCGTTTGCGAGATGCTGCTACTGGTGCCGCCGCTGCTGTTCTTGCGGCGGGAGTCCATACATCTACTTAGTGGGCTGTCACAGTCATATAGTCCTGAGCCTGCCCTGCTCCACTTGTCCACATGTCCGTGGTTAAGTGGACATTGGGTACAACTGCATTTTTTAGGACACTGGTGAGTCTTTTTCTGAGGTCTGTGTACATTTTCGGTATCGCCTGCCTAGAGAAATGGAACCTAGATGGTATTTGGTACCGGGGACACAGTACCTCCAACAAGTCTCTAGTTGCCTCTGCAGTAATGATGGATACCGGAACCACGTTTCTCACCGCCCAGGATGCCAAGGCCTCAGTTATCCGCTTTGCAGCACGATGACTGCTGTGATATTTCATCTTCCTCGCAAAGGACTGTTGGACAGTCAATTGCTTACTGGAAGTAGTACAAGTGGTCTTCCGACTTCCCCTCTGGGATGCCGATCGACTCACAGCAGCAACAACAGCAGCGCCAGCAGCAGTAGACGTTACACTCAAGGATCCATCGGAGGAATCCCAGGCAGGAGAGGACTCGTCAGACTTGCCAGTGACATGGCCTGCAGGACTATTGGCTTTCCTGTGTAAGGTGGAAATTGACACTGAGGGAGTTGGTGGTGTGGTTTGCGTGATCTTGGTTACAAGAGGAAGGGATTTACTGGTCAGTGGACTGCTTCCGCTGTCGCCCAAAGTTTTTGAACTTGTCACTGACTTATGATGAATGCGCTGCAGGTGACGTATAAGGGAGGATGTTCCGAGGTGGTTAACGTCCTTACCCCTACTTATTACAGCTTGACAAAGGCAACACACGGCTTGACAAATGTTGTCCGCATTTCTGTTGAAATACTTCCACACCGAAGAGCTGATTTTTTTGGTATTTTCACCAGGCATGTCAATGGCCCTATTCCTCCCACGGACAACAGGTGTCTCCCCGGGTGCCTTACTTAAACAAACCACCTCACCATCAGAATCCTCCTGGTCAATTTCCTCCTCAGCGCCAGCAACACCCATATCCTCCTCATCCTGGTGTACTTCAACACTGACATCTTCAATCTGACTATCAGGAACTGGACAGCGGGTGCTCCTTCCAGCACTTGCAAGGGGCGTGCAAATGGTGGAAGGCGCATGCTCTTCACGTCCAGTGTTGGGAAGGTCAGGCATCGCAAACGACACAATTGGACTCTCCTTGTGGATTTGTGATTTCGAAGAACGCACAGTTCTTTGCTGTGCTTTTGCCAGCTTGAGTCTTTTCATTTTTCTAGCGAGAGGCTGAGTGCTTCCATCCTCATGTGAAGCTGAACCACTAGCCATGAACATAGGCCAGGGCCTCAGCCGTTCCTTGCCACTCCGTGTGGTAAATGGCATATTGGCAAGTTTACGCTTCTCCTCCGACAATTTTATTTTAGATTTTTGAGTCCTTTTTTTACTGATATTTGGTGTTTTGGATTTTACATGCTCTGTACTATGACATTGGGCATCGGCCTTGGCAGACGACGTTGCTGGCATTTCATCGTCTCGGCCATTACTAGTGGCAGCAGCTTCAGCACGAGGTGGAAGTCGATCTTGATCTTTCCCTATTTTTGGAACCTCAACATTTTTGTTCTCCATATTTTAATAGGCACAGCTAAAAGGCACCTCAGGTAAACAATGGAGATGGATGGATACTAGTATACTTATGGATGGACGAGCGACTGCCGACACAGAGGTAGCTACAGCCGTGGACTACCGTACTGCGTCTGCTGCTAATATAGACTGGATGATAATGATATAAAAAAAATATATATATCACTACTGCAGCCGGACAGGTATATATTATATAATGACGGACCTGCTGGACACTGTCAGCTCAGCACTGCAGACTCCTAAAGTAAGCTACTAGTATCAAGAAGATAGAAAAAAAAAAAACACCACGGGTAGGTGGTATACAATTATGGATGGACGAGCGACTGCCGACACAGAGGTAGCTACAGCCGTGGACTACCGTACTGCGTCTGCTGCTAATATAGACTGGATGATAATGAGATATAAAATATATATATATCACTACTGCAGCCGGACAGGTATATATTATATAATGACGGACCTGCTGGACACTGTCAGCTCAGCACTGCAGACTCCTAAAGTAAGCTACTAGTAGTATCAAGAAGATAGAAAAAAAAACCCACCACAGGTAGGTGGTATACAATTATGGATGGACGAGCGACTGCCGACACAGAGGTAGCTACAGCCGTGGACTACCGTACTGCGTCTGCTGCTAATATAGACTGGATGATAATGAGATATAAAATATATATATATATCACTACTGCAGCCGGACAGGTATATATTATATAATGACGGACCTGCTGGACACTGTCAGCTCAGCACTGCAGACTCCTAAAGTAAGCTACTAGTAGTATCAAGAAGATAGAAAAAAAAAACACCACAGGTAGGTGGTATACAATTATGGATGGACGAGCGACTGCCGACACAGAGGTAGCTACAGCCGTGGACTACCGTACTGCGTCTGCTGCTAATATAGACTGGATGATAATGATATAAAAAATATATATATATATCACTACTGCAGCCGGACAGGTATATATTATATAATGACGGACCTGCTGGACACTGTCAGCTCAGCACTGCAGACTCCTAAAGTAAGCTACTAGTAGTATCAAGAAGATAGAAAAAAAAACACCACAGGTAGGTGGTATACAATTATGGATGGAGGAGCGACTGCCGACACAGAGGTAGCTACAGCCGTGGACTACCGTACTGCGTCTGCTGCTAATATAGACTGGATGATAATGAGATATAAAATATATATATATCACTACTGCAGCCGGACAGGTATATATTATATAATGACGGACCTGCTGGACACTGTCAGCTCAGCACTGCAGACTCCTAAAGTAAGCTACTAGTATCAAGAAGATAGAAAAAAAAAAAAAAACACCACGGGTAGGTGGTATACAATTATGGATGGACGAGCGACTGCCGACACAGAGGTAGCTACAGCCGTGGACTACCGTACTGCGTCTGCTGCTAATATAGACTGGATGATAATGAGATATAAAATATATATATATCACTACTGCAGCCGGACAGGTATATATTATATAATGACGGACCTGCTGGACACTGTCAGCTCAGCACTGCAGACTCCTATAGTAAGCTACTAGTAGTATCAAGAAGATAGAAAAAAAAAAACCACCACAGGTAGGTGGTATACAATTATGGATGGACGAGCGACTGCCGACACAGAGGTAGCTACAGCCGTGGACTACCGTACTGCGTCTGCTGCTAATATAGACTGGATGATAATGAGATATAAAATATATATATATATCACTACTGCAGCCGGACAGGTATATATTATATAATGACGGACCTGCTGGACACTGTCAGCTCAGCACTGCAGACTCCTAAAGTAAGCTACTAGTAGTATCAAGAAGATAGAAAAAAAAAACACCACAGGTAGTTGGTATACAATTATGGATGGACGAGCGACTGCCGACACAGAGGTAGCTACAGCCGTGGACTACCGTACTGCGTCTGCTGCTAATATAGACTGGATGATAATGAGATATAAAATATATATATATCACTACTGCAGCCGGACAGGTATATATTATATAATGACGGACCTGCTGGACACTGTCAGCTCAGCACTGCAGACTCCTAAAGTAAGCTACTAGTATCAAGAAGATAGAAAAAAAAAAAACACCATGGGTAGGTGGTATACAATTATGGATGGACGAGCGACTGCCGACACAGAGGTAGCTACAGCCGTGGACTACCGTACTGCGTCTGCTGCTAATATAGACTGGATGATAATGAGATATAAAATATATATATATCACTACTGCAGCCGGACAGGTATATATTATATAATGACGGACCTGCTGGACACTGTCAGCTCAGCACTGCAGACTCCTAAAGTAAGCTACTAGTATCAAGAAGATAGAAAAAAAAAACACCACGGGTAGATGGTATACAATTATGGATGGACGAGCGACTGCCGACACAGAGGTAGCTACAGCCGTGGACTACCGTACTGCGTCTGCTGCTAATATAGACTGGATGATAATGATATAAAAAATATATATATATCACTACTGCAGCCGGACAGGTATATATTATATAATGACAGACCTGCTGGACACTGTCAGCTCAGCACTGCAGACTCCTAAAGTAAGCTACTAGTATCAAGAAGATAGAGAAAAAAAAAAAACACCACGGGTAGGTGGTATACAATTATGGATGGACGAGCGACTGCCGACACAGAGGTAGCTACAGCCGTGGACTACCTTACTGCGTCTGCTGCAGTGCTAATATAGACTGGATGATAATGATATAAAAAATATATATATATCACTACTGCAGCCGGACAGGTATATATTATATAATGACGCACCTGCTGGACACTGTCAGCAGAATGCGTTTATAGAATAAAAACACCACACGACGAGTGTTTAACTTTTTCAGGCAGACAATCACAATATACTGGTGGTCAGTGGTCACTGGTCAGTCACACTGGCAGTGGCACTCTGGCAGCAAAAGTGTGCACTGTTAAAATATGTACTCCTGCTATAACTGCTCCCCAGTCTCCCCCACAATTAAGCTGTGTGAGCAGTGAGCACTCAGCACAGTCAGATATACAGTATTACATAGATGATGCAGCACACTGAGGGCACACTGAGGCTGAGCACAGATATGGTATGTGACTGTGTCACACTGTGTATCGTTTTTTTTCAGGCAGAGAACGGATTAATTAAACTGGTGGTCACTGGTCACACTATCAGCAAGTAGTACTCCTAATATGCTCCCCAAAATTAGTAAATCAAGTGTCTCTACTACTCTCTAGTCTACTCTAAACGGAGAGGACGCCAGCCACGTCCTCTCCCTATAAATCTCAATGCACGTGTGAAAATGGCGGCGACGCGCGGCTCCTTATATAGAATCCGAGTCTCGCGATAGAATCCGAGCCTCGCGAGAATCCGACAGCGGGATGATGACGTTCGGGCGCGCTCGGGTTAACCGAGCAAGGCGGGAAGATCCGAGTCTGCCTCGGACCCGTGTAAAAAGCGTGAAGTTCGGGGGGGTTCGGTTTCCAAGAAACCGAACCCGCTCATCACTACTAGACACAGGTATGTTATCCAGCGCTGTGCCCAGCGATCTTGCTAAATTGGAAGAAACTTAAGGGAAATGAATGCTGCCTCTGTCATTTTAGTAGGTGGGAGAAGCCATCGATGTATGATCCCCAATGAGGGACAGTGAACCTAAAGGAAAGAAGCAAGATCTGTTGATTCAACCTGGTACTCTTATTTGGATGACCCCTGGAGAAACATGTAAGGGCTGCGGGAGACAGATGCTTATTCAAAGTATGTGGATGAAACACTGAAAAATGTTTTTTTGTTCATTGTTTTAACAAGGTAGTAGTTTCAATAGTATGGGCAGCACTGATACAGAGATAAAAAACCTCCACTAGATCAGACACAGAGTACTGTAATAAGTTATGTAAGTAGTAAATACTGTCATACAGTATGCCATATACTGTACATACACATTTCTGCAATGACTAGGGTATAATCACCGATTTTTATAATGCTTTGAAGGTATGTTGACTTTGATGGCATTGGAGACTGCTATAAAAAGGAGGAGGCCTCCAATACAGAAAAATCTCTTTTAAAATATGTATTTTAAAAGATCAAATCCATATATTTCCTTTATTCAGTACATTACTGCATTAATATAAGAAAAAACAAAAGGGTTTTTCCCATGCACCCCAACGGCTATTAGTAACAAGACCTGTACACTATATGATAATAGAAAATGTAGAGATCTTGGTTACATATATTTTGCAAAAAATATGATAAGCCTCCAGGCCACTTCAAGGCGTCTCTATTATTGAAGGTAACTAATACTAAGTATTAGTCAAAGGTGCGGGCCCCACAAACCTGGCTCAAGCCAAACCCCAGGGCAGCACACCATTGAAAGCAGTTTGCCATTCTATATTGCATTTAGATAATAACAGTAGGAATTGGAAGGTCAACCAGGCTGCCAGTGTTTTCTGCAATGTGGTTTGGAGAATGCAGAAGTAGGCTGCCTGCGGTCCCACAGTACAAATGGCCTGATTCAGGTCCCGAAGCAAAACAAAACAAAACATGCAAAGTGCCGATGTTCGGTACTTTGTGCATGAGCCGAGGCCGTACTGTGCATGTGCAGTACAGGTCCTGCGCCGTCGAACGCAGTACGGCTGCAGACATCAAGTAATTGAAAGTGTGCAGTCATTTGGGGGCAGGGAATGTGTAGCAATGGCCTCATGGGTCACTCAGTCGGCCGATGGTGTCTCAAGTGATCTGATGTTGCATCCACGGACACAGCACTGGATCACACATGCATGCTGGATTCAAAAAAAATTGTTATATGAATTAACTAACCAGGTGCTTCTTAGGGATGTGGTTCTAGAAAGCAACAATTAATAACAGCGCTAAACACGTTTTTGCATATTGAAACTTCATATGATATATGTGTAGTATAAAAATATATTTTTAATCTATAAATAAATTGTAGAAACCATACATTTATACTTAAAACCAATCGCACTTATATACAGATGTGACTTTTCAGATTACCAGCAATTGCAGCTATTCACCACAGGTTTGCTGCGATGCGTGTACACGTTCATGGATTCGTACGTATAGTCGCACCTGTGATCCATAGAAAATGTACTGAGCAATCGTGGATGCGACTATATGCACCTTGCTGCGAATAATTGCAATCACGGCAAAATCACACCCGCGACCTGTTCTCGGGTAAGATGAAGATGGTCACATCTGTAATTGCTTTATATGGACCAAAATAAGGTGAATACTCCAATGTTGTTTTTAATAGTCCACTCCTGGATTTGTCCTTAATTAAGTGAGCAGCTGACGTTTTTTGTAAATGAGAAGTAATAATGAATTCTGTCCAGCTTTTAATAGCTGCATAATATAGCCAGTAAAACGCAGCAGGTGGCCTTTCCTGACTGCACCACCCCAACCCTAGGAAGGCTTAACATCTTAGGAGCACCAGCAATTACATCATGCACTTGAGGGGATAACTAATATTGCATAGACCCCAGATTCTTCAGGCATGTTTATGCAGTCTTATGTAATGAGATATTTTATCATGAGTGGCTTTGAGTTCTGCAGAGTATCATGCATGTTGTTATCAATATGTGGTCTAAGTTTGAACTTGGTGGTGGGAATGATGGTGTGGGTGCACATCAACAGAAGGCATTGAGAAGTAGAGAGAACTTATCTCTCTGTGTATTTCCCAAATTGAGAAGCTCCATAACAACTTCACAACCATCTCTATAACATTTGTCTAATAGGTGATTCATAGAACGTACTGTACTTTCTGCAATTCTGTTGAACTGTGGAAAGTGAGGACTGCTGGTGACATGTGAAATGTTCCATTCACCAGTGAAAGTCTGGAACTCTCCAAACAAGAACCATATGGAATTATAAGTAAGTAGCTAGCATGGTATGTCCTGTGCAGAAAAGAGTGTTTTTATTTTGTTGATGACTGTGGCACTTAGTATTGGAAGATAATCTATCTTGAATCAACAAGGAACCTCATGGAGAGTGAGCAGTTCCTTGGCATGATGGGCCTGTAAAGCATTATAGGGGGCACAGACAGAGATAACCCGCTTAATGTCAGCAGCCATAGGGGGTCAAAACAGAACATCCTTAGCCCGCCATATTGTGACCTCATGCCCTTGGGTTCCCCTGGTGGGTCAGCTGGGCATAGAAGCCTTGAAGGGCAAAAGGTATTGCAAAATGATGACCATTGGCTGAGGTCATTTCTGAATATGGCATCACAGGGCACCTCCTTGTGCCTGGAGGAGAGGACAACAAACTCAATGACATCCAGGTCATCATTAACATCATGGACACCTGAGTCCGGGAGGTGAACTCATGTACTGTAGGTACGTGCCACATTTGTATACTACATCCAGATGGAGCCCGTGGAGCATGAGCATAAAACTTTTGATTCGTGCAGAGCCAGTATGCAGGGGTTTATGGAAAATAGTGATCAGGGGCTGGTGGTTTGTTTCAACCAGTACCGGACACTCATAGATCAACTAGAGCCAATATGCAATGTTAATATGGTTCACTGCCTTTGCATATGCTGTAAACCATTTGGAGGAAGGCGTACCTGCCCACAGGTGTCATGAACATGGTAAGCATGGGTGATTCCTTGTCTAATGTGATCTACCAGAATCCACATTTGGCAACCAGAATGGGAAATATCTTTGCATTTGGCATATTAGCTATTACTCCCCTGTTATGCACACCAGTGCCTGCAGGAAAGTACTGGTGTCAGAACTGTTATGCACTCCAGTGTCTGCAGGAATGTACTGGTGTTTGAACTGTTATGCGAAACAAATGGACTCACAGACAAACTGGGGAATATGACATAACGTACACAGAAGGTGATAGGGTAACAAAATACACACAAAGTGAACAGAGAAGCCCAGAGGCTAAGGAACTGGGTATCTCCCTTGTATTAGAACTGCACAGATGGAAAAGCAAGATGTTGTGTTTTAATACGTAGAGAACCCGAAATGCTGTTGCTAAGGGCAACAGCAAAACCCTAAAGGGTTACCAACGGGTGTGGCAGTAAACTCCTTGGTCAGAGATGGAATGATAGACACAAGGAGAATCTCCACAATCCTAATTCTCACTTGCAGTGCACAGGTTTTAGCTTACTGCCACTAAACTGACCCCTGACACCTAGCACAGTGAGACAGGATTTAGGCAGGCAAGTCTTAGAATACAGCCGCAAACTTGCTAAGTTCACAGAGTAGTAACCGAACCCCAGCAAGCTAAACGACTGACTCCAGTCTTACTGCTAGGTCTGGATTGGCAGAGTGTAATACCAAATCCCCAGGCCTATTTGCAGTAAGCAACAAACAAATACAAAGCTACACAGTACTGGCTAACTTTCATGAACTGACTAACCAACAAAGATTCAGCAGCATCTGCTTACTCTGAAAAGAGGCCTTATAAAGCAGGTGCTGTCCACGCCCCACTCAGACCTCACAGACTGTGAGCACAAAAACCAGCACCGGATCCCCTGCTGTGCACAGAGCCTATAACCACTGCACAGCAAAAGACCCGAACCGGAGTATCAGCTGCGCTCAGGTTACTCCACTAGCACTTGTCTCCCGGTTGCCATGACGACGTGGCAGCACAGGGCAGGAGACCCTAACAGTACCCCCCCTCTGACGAGGGGTCAAAGAACCCCTACCACCGGGTTTATCGGGGAACTGCGAGAAGAAAGAGCGTATCAGTCTGTGGGCATGAAGATCACAACTGCGCACCCACGACCGCTCCTCCGGGCCATACCCCTTCCAGTGCACCAAAAATGACAGCCGACCCCGAACCACCTTGGAGTCAAGAATCCTTTCAACAACAAACTCCCTCTGGCCACGTATCAGAAGAGGGGAAGGTCTTCCACTGGAAGAAGGATTACTAATCGCCCGTTTTAAAAGGGAACAATGAAATGTTTTATTGATACCCAAAGAACGGGGCAGATCTAACTGAAATGCCACCGGATTGATAACCCTGGTGATCTTATAAGGGCCGATGAACCGGGGGCCTAACTTATGAGATGGCTGTCTCAACTTCAAATTCTTGGTAGACAACCAGACGAAGTCTCCTAATTTGAAGCTGCAGGGTCTTTTCCGCTTATCAAAAACCCTTTTGGTCACTAATGACACAGACACAAGGGCTTTCTTCACTTTCCGCCAAATACCTCTAAGGACCGAAACCACAGAGGAACCACCAGGCGTGGAGTCCAGGGGGTCAAAAGAATTGGCCTTAGGATGATGCCCATACACACAAAGGAAGGGAGAGATCCCTGTAGCAGAGTGAGCCGCGTTGTTATAGGCAAACTCCGCCATGGACAGATGAGCAACCCAGTCAGTCTGACACTTGGAGACATAACACCTGAGGAACTGCTCCAAGGACTGGTTCACCCTTTCAGTCTGCCCATTAGACTGCGGATGGTAGCCTGACGACAAGCTGACAGAAATCTGGAGATCGGAACAAAATGCCCTCCAGAATTTGGCCACAAACTGGGATCCGCGGTCAGAGACCACATCAAGTGGCAACCCGTGGAGACGCACAACATGCAGCATAAATAATTCAGACAGGCGTCTGGCCGATGGCAGCCCAACCAGTGGAACGAAGTGCGCCATCTTCGAAAACCTGTCAACGACAACCCAGATGGCTGTCATCCCCGAGGATTTGGGCAAGTCCACCACAAAATCCATTGAAATGTGGGTCCATGGCTTAGATGGGATAGAGAGTGGATGTAATGGGCCAACAGGAACCCCTCTAGGAGTCTTATTTCGGGCACAGATGTCACATGCCCGAACCCACTGATCCACATCCTTAGCCACCGAGGGCCACCACACCGCCCTAGATAGCAACTCCCGAGTTCTGGCAATACCCGGGTGACCTGCCGACTTCTTGGCATGGAATTCCAGAAACACTCGCTGTCTTAACCTAGGAGGCACAAACAAAAGACCTACCGGAAGGTCTGGAGGAGCCTGCTCCTGTGCTCTAAGGACTAATGATAAGAGGTCCTGGGTAATGCCCACTTTAATACATGATGGGGAAACAATGGGCAACGGCTCCTCGGTGGTCTCCTGGATTGGAGCAAAACTCCGCGAGAGCGCATCAGCCTTGATGTTTTTTGACCCAGGGCGATATGTTATCAAAAAATTAAAGCGAGCAAAAAACAAAGCCCATCGTGCCTGCCTGGCATTGAGACGCTTCGCTGACTCTAAATATGCCAGATTCTTATGGTCAGTGAGAATTGAGACCACAAACTTAGCCCCCTCAAGCCAGTGTCTCCACTCCTCGAGTGCATCCTTAATAGCTAACAATTCCCGGTTACCCACGTCATAATTCATCTCGGCAGGCGAAAATTTACGGGAAAAGTAAGCACAGGGATGAAGGCGATTATCAGACACTCCCATCTGAGAAAGCACTGCCCCAATACCCATCTCAGAGGCATCCACCTCCACCACAAAAGGACGCTCTGGATCTGGGTGTCGCAGCACCTTGGCCGAAACAAATGCCCTTTTGAGACGGGCAAAAGCCGCTTTAGCCTCACAAGACCAGTGAGCAACATCCGCCCCTTTCTTAGTGAGTGCCACCAAGGGCGCCACTATAGACGAAAATCCAGCGATAAATCGTCTATAAAAATTCGCAAAGCCCAGGAAACGCTGAAGCGCCTTCAAACTAGTGGGCTGCACCCAATCCAGGACTGCCTGTACCTTGGAACCCTCCATTTGGAAACCTTCTGGGGAGATAATATATCCTAGAAATGCGATTTGCTGAACTTCAAATTCGCACTTCTCCAGCTTCGCCCCAAGCCGGTGGTCTCTGAGTTTCTGGAGGACTAAGCGTACATGCTTCTGATGTTCCTCCAGGGAATGGGAGAAGATTAGGATGTCATCTAAGTATACAACTAAGAATCTATCCAAATATTCCCTGAGCACATCATTCATGAAATCCTGGAAGACTGCCGGGGCATTACAGAGCCCAAAAGGCATCACCAAATATTCATAACGCCCTGAGTGGGTATTAAAGGCAGTCTTCCATTCATCCCCCTCTCTTATTCGGATTAGATTGTACGCACCGCGTAGGTCAATCTTAGAAAAAATGGTGGCAGTACGAAGCTGGTCAAACAAGACCGAAATGAGAGGCAGTGGGTATGAGTTTTTAATTGTGATACGGTTCAATTCCCTGAAGTCGATGCAGGGTCGCAACGAACCGTCCTTTTTACCCACGAAGAAGAACCCCGACCCAACTGGAGACTGTGAAGGTCTGATAAATCCCTTAGCCAAGTTCTCCTGAATGTACTCTGCCATAGCCTGAGTCTCAGGACGTGACAGGGAGTACAACCTGCTCTTGGGAAGCTTAGCATTTGGCAACAAATCAATGGCACAGTCATAGGGGCGATGGGGAGGTAGTACCTCTGCAACTTTTTTGGAGAACACGTCCGCAAAATCTGCATAACACCCTGGCAATCCTGGCAAATTTAGCTGCGAGAGCCTGACTGGAAGGCTCAAGCAACTCCTGAAACAATCAGTACCCCAACTAAGAATCTCCCCAGAGACCCAGTCAAATTGAGGATTGTGGTCCCTTAACCAGGGTAACCCCAACACCAATGGGGCAAAAGTACAGACAGTCACATAAAAGGACAATTTTTCAGAGTGTGTGGCTCCAATAAACAAAGAAATCTGGCTAGTGCAAGAGGTAATTTTACCTTGGGATAATGGTTCCCCGTTTAACCCACAAATCTCAATTTCCGATGCCAAGGGTACTAAGGGAACAGAGTGTTTCAGGGCGAATTGGCGGTCCATAAAAACCCCGTCGGCCCCACTGTCCACAAAGGCCTCAGTCTTGACAGTTTGACCGAGGATCTTCAAGGTCACCGGAATGATAAAAGTCTTCTTGGGAAATTCTGACTTCTGGCCTGACAGGATATTTCCCATCACCCTCAGGCCCTGAAGTTTTCCGGCTTTTCTGGGCATGATACTACCACATGACCTTTATTCCCACAGTACAAACACAACCCCTGCTGTCTCCTCCGCGTCTTCTCACGCGAGGAGAGGCGGGTAGCCCCAATCTGCATAGGCTCCTCAGAAAATTCCTCAGAGTCCGAGGTTCCCTTGGGAAGGAAGGAAATCTCAGTCTCCCTTTCAAGCCTACGCTCTCTCAGCCATCTATCCACCCGGATGGATAACTGCATGAGCTGATCCAAGCTATCAGGCAAGGGATATTGTACCAGTTGGTCCTTTATCTGGTTAGAAAGACCTCTTCGGTACTGGTGTCTCAGGGTTGGGTCATTCCACTGGGTATCATGGGCCAACCTCCGAAACTCCGTACAGTAAACCTCAA
This sequence comes from Pseudophryne corroboree, assembly GCF_028390025.1. Lineage (NCBI taxonomy): Eukaryota > Metazoa > Chordata > Amphibia > Anura > Myobatrachidae > Pseudophryne > Pseudophryne corroboree. Next base: position 184,840,604 of record NC_086444.1, on the reverse strand, counting down.
CTGGCCTTCGCCCTTGCTTAAGGATCGAAATCTGAGCCTCGGCTGAGGCCGTCTTGTCAGGGTCATCATACAACATGCCCAGTGCCGTAAAAAAAGCATCAACACTTTTAAGCGACGGACAGTCAGGCTGCAACCCATATGCCCAGACCTGTGGGTCTTCTTGTAGCAAGGAAATCACTATGCCCACCCGCTGAATCTCCGACCCAGAAGACTGAGGCCTAAGCCGGAAGTATAGCTTGCAGCTCTCCTTGAAACAAAAGAACTGCGAGCGATCTCCAGAAAAACGATCCGGGAGATTTACTTTCGGCTCCTTAACCCCTGCAGGTGCTGCTGCTGCGGGAGCTCCGCCAGCAGCCTGGGAGGTGTGCATTTTAATGGACAAATCATTAAATTGTCGGGTCAGGACCTGCACCTGATCGACCACCTGTTGCAACGTATTTTGAGGGGTATGCTCCATATTCCCACAAAATTTCAACAGGAGTATTGGGCTGCTGAATATGTTATGCACACCAGTGCCTGCAGGAAAGTACTGGTGTCAGAACTGTTATGCACTCCAGTGTCTGCAGGAATGTACTGGTGTTTGAACTGTTATGCGAAACAAATGGACTCACAGACAAACTGGGGAATATGACATAACGTACACAGAAGGTGATAGGGTAACAAAATACACACAAAGTGAACAGAGAAGCCCAGAGGCTAAGGAACTGGGTATCTCCCTTGTATTAGAAGTGCACAGATGGAAAAGCAAGATGTTGTGTTTTAATACGTAGAGAACCCGAAATGCTGTTGCTAAGGGCAACAGCAAAACCCTAAAGGGTTACCAACGGGTGTGGCAGTAAACTCCTTGGTCAGAGATGGAATGATAGACACAAGGAGAATCTCCACAATCCTAATTCTCACTTGCAGTGCACAGGTTTTAGCTTACTGCCACTAAACTGACCCCTGACACCTAGCACAGTGAGACAGGATTTAGGCAGGCAAGTCTTAGAATACAGCCGCAAACTTGCTAAGTTCACAGAGTAGTAACCGAACCCCAGCAAGCTAAATGACTGACTCCAGTCTTACTGCTAGGTCTGGATTGGCAGAGTGTAATACCAAATCCCCAGGCCTATTTGCAGTAAGCAACAAACAAATACAAAGCTACACAGTACTGGCTAACTTTCATGAACTGACTAACCAACAAAGATTCAGCAGCATCTGCTTACTCTGAAAAGAGGCCTTATAAAGCAGGTGCTGTCCACGCCCCACTCAGACCTCACAGACTGTGAGCACAAAAACCAGCACCGGATCCCCTGCTGTGCACAGAGCCTATAACCACTGCACAGCAAAAGACCCGAACCGGAGTATCAGCTGCGCTCAGGTTACTCCACTAGCACTTGTCTCCCGGTTGCCATGACGACGTGGCAGCACAGGGCAGGAGACCCTAACATCCCCTCCACAAAGGAGGTGATGTGGTCTCATTAGAGACCTTTATTCAGAAACACAGGGTCAGTGCAGATGCGTACTGAAATATCTGTTTTTTACTGCAGAAACCATAGCTAACACCGACAGGGTTGTTTCTACCACTGGAGCAATGGCACCCCGTTCAGTCATACATTTAACTTCGCTACCACTTTGTCCTTATTGCAAGAAGCACACGTCTGAGTGCACATACTGTGGGAGAAACAGTCTCATCTAAACACATGTGATAGGTGACTGGGAGTATCCCAATGGTATTACAATTGAACGGCTCAGCCAAGTAACTTTACTCTGTAACGTCCTGTTGAATGACATGCACATCAGTGCTTAAAGTTATTAACACCAGTTTTTTGCTGTCCGGCAAACCTAGGAGCGATTTGATATTACTATCCACTAAATGAAATGCAGCGAGAAATTATAGATTGTAGCATGGTCACACCCATGGTTTTGTTTACCTGACCACTAGAAGCAATTAGATTCACAGTGTGGAAACATACAATAGGTTTTTTGGGGTTTGTGCGCTGGTAGAGTGCATGTGACATGACAACTCCCTTGGTGCCAATGTAAATGTTTATTTTGATGGCATTATTTGTAGTGATGTGCACCGGACATTTTTCGGGTTTTGTGTTTTGGTTTTGGATTCGGTTCCGCGGCCGTGTTTTGGATTCGGACGCGTTTTGGCAAAACCTCACCGAAAATTTTTTTGTCGGATTCGGGTGTGTTTTGGATTCGGGTGTTTTTTACAAAAAACCCTAAAATACAGCTTATATCATAGAATTTGGGGGTCATTTTGATCCCATAGTATTATTAACCTCAATAACCATAATTTCCACTCATTTCCAGTCTATTCTGAACACCTCACAATATTATTTTTAGTCCTAAAATTTACACCGAGGTCGCTGGATGGCTAAGCTAAGCGACACAAGTGGCCGACACAAACACCTGGCCCATCTAGGAGTGGCACTGCAGTGTCAGGCAGGATGGCACTTCAAAAAAATAGTCCCCAAACAGCACATGATGCAAAGAAAAAAAGAGGCGCACCAAGGTCGCTGTGTGACTAAGCTAAGCGACACAAGTGGCTGACACAAACACCTGACCCATCTAGGAGTGGCACTGCAGTGTCAGGCAGGATGGCACTTCAAAAAAATTGTCCCCAAACAGCACATGATGCAAAGAAAAAAAGAGGTGCACCAAGGTCGCTGTGTAACTAAGCTAAGCGACACAAGTGGCCGACACAAACACCTGGCCCATCTAGGAGTGGCACTGTAGTGTCAGACAGGATGGCACTTCAAAAAAAATAGTCCCCAAACAGCACATGATGCAAAGAAAAATGAAAGAAAAAAGAGGTGCAAGATGGAATTGTCCTTGGGCCCTCCCACCCACCCTTATGTTGTATAAACAGGACATGCACACTTTAACGAACCCATCATTTCAGCGACAGGGTCTGCCACACGACTGTGACTGAAATGACTGGTTGGTTTGGGCCCCCACCAAAAAAAGAAGCAATCAATCTCTCCTTGCACAAACTGGCTCTACAGAGGCAAGATGTCCACTTCATCATCATCCTCCGATTCCTCACCCCTTTCACTGTGTACATCCCCCTCCTCACAGATTATTAATTCGTCCCCACTGGAATCCACCATCTCAGGTCCCTGTGTACTTTGTGGAGGCAAATGCTGCTGGTGAATGTCTCCACGAAGGAATTGATTATAATTAATTTTGATGAACATCATCTTATCCACATTTTCTGGAAGTAACTTCGTACGCCGATTGCTGACAAGGTGAGCGGCTGCACTAAACACTCTTTCGGAGTACACACTGGAGGGAGGGCAACTTAGGTAGAATAAAGCCAATTTGTGCAAGGGCCTCCAAATTGCCACTTTTTCCTGCCAGTATACGTACGGACTGTCTGACGTGCCTACTTGGATGCGGTCACTCATATAATCCTCCACCATTCTTTCAATGGTGAGAGAATCATATGAAGTGACAGTAGACGACATGTCAGTAATCGTTGGCAGGTCCTTCAGTCCGGACCAGATGTCAGCACTCGCTCCAGACTGCCCTGCATCACCGCCAGCGGGTGGGCTCGGAATTCTTAGCCTTTTCCTCGCACCCCCAGTTGCGGGAGAATGTGAAGGAGGAGATGTTGACGGGTCACGTTCCGCTTGACTTGACAATTTTCTCACCAGCAGGTCTTTGAACCTCTGCAGACTTGTGTCTGCCAGAAAGAGAGATACAACATAGGTTTTAAATCTAGGATCGAGCACGGTGGCCAAAATGTAGTGCTCTGATTTCAACAGATTGACCACCCGTGAATCCTGGTTAAGCAAATTAAGGGCTCCATCCACAAGTCCCACATGCCTAGCGGAATCGCTCCGTGTTAGCTCCTCCTTCAATGTCTCCAGCTTCTTCTGCAAAAGCCTGATGAGGGGAATGACCTGACTCAGGCTGGCAGTGTCTGAACTGACTTCACGTGTGGCAAGTTCAAAGGGTTGCAGAACCTTGCACAACGTTGAAATCATTCTCCACTGCGCTTGAGTCAGGTGCATTCCCCCTCCTTTGCCTATATCGTGGGCAGATGTATAGGCTTGAATGGCCTTTTGCTGCTCCTCCATCCTCTGAAGCATATAGAGGGTTGAATTCCAACTCGTTACCACCTCTTGCTTCAGATGATGGCAGGGCAGGTTCAGGACTGTTTGGTGGTGCTCCAGTCTTCTGTACGCAGTGGCTGAATGCCGAAGTGGCCCGCAATTCTTCAGGCCACCGACAGCATCTCTTGCACGCCCCTGTCGTTTTTTAAATAATTCTGCACCACCAAATTCAATGTATGTGCAAAACATGGGACGTGCTGGAATTTGCCCAGATGTAATGCACGCACAATATTGCTGGCGTTGTCCGATGTCACAAATCCCCAGGAAAGTCCAATTGGGGTAAGCCATTCTGCGATGATCTTCCTCAGTTTCCGTAAGAGGTTGTCAGCTGTGTGCCTCTTCTGGAAAGCGGTGATACAAAGCGTAGCCTGCCTAGGAATGAGTTGGCGTTTGCGAGATGCTGCTACTGGTGCTGCCGCTGCTGTTCTTGCTGCGGGAGGCAATACATCTACCCAGTGGGCTGTCACAGTCATATAGTCCTGAGTCTGCCCTGCTCCACTTGTCCACATGTCCGTGGTTAAGTGGACATTGGGTACAACTGCATTTTTTAGGACACTGGTGAGTCTTTTTCTGAGGTCTGTGTACATTTTCGGTATCGCCTGTCTAGAGAAATGGAACCTAGATGGTATTTGGTACCGGGGACACAGTACCTCAATCAAGTCTCTAGTTGCCTCTGAATTAACGGTGGATACCGGAACCACGTTTCTCACCGCCCAGGCTGCCAAGGCCTGAGTTATCTGCTTGCAGCAGGATGACTGCTGTGATATTTCATCTTCCTCGCAAAGGACTGTTGGACAGTCAATGCTTACTGGAAGTAGTACAAGTGGTCTTCCGACTTCCCCTCTGGGATGACGATCGACTCCCAGCAGCTACAACAGCAGCGCCAGCAGCAGTAGGCGTTACACTCAAGGATGCATCGGAGGAATCCCAGGCAGGAGAGGACTCGTCAGACTTGCCAGTGACATGGCCTGCAGGACTATTGGCTTTCCTGGGTAAGGAGGAAATTGACACTGAGGGAGTTGGTGGTGTGGTTTGTAGGAGCTTGGTTACAAGAGGAAGGGATTTAGTGGTCAGTGGACTGCTTCCGCTGTCACCCAAAGTTTTTGAACTTGTCACTGACTTATGATGAATGCGCTGCATGTGACGTATAGGGGAGGATGTTCCGAGGTGGTAACGTCCTTACCCCTACTTATTACAGCTTGACAAAGGCAACACACGGCTTGACACCTGTTGTCCGCATTTGTGTTGAAATAATTCCACACCGAAGAGCTGATTTTTTTTGTATTTTGACCAGGCATGTCAATGGCCATATTCCTCCCACGGACAACAGGTGTCTCCCCGGGTGCCTGACTTAAACAAACCACCTCACCATCAGAATCCTCCTTGTCAATTTCCTCCCCAGCGCCAGCAACACCTATTTCCTCATCCTGGTGTACTTCAACAGTGACATCTTCAATTTGACTATCAGGAACTGGACTGCGGGTGCTCCTTCCAGCACTTGCAGGGGGCGTGCAAATGGTGGAAGGCGCAAGCTCTTCCCGTCCAGTGTTGGGAAGGTCAGGCATCGCAACCGACACAATTGAACTCTCCTTGGGGATTTGTGATTTAGAAGAACGCACAGTTCTTTGCTGTGCTTTTGCCAGCTTAAGTCTTTTCAGTTTTCTAGCGAGAGGATGAGTGCTTCCATCCTCATGTAAAGCTGAACCACTAGCCATGAACATAGGCCAGGGCGTCAGCCGTTCCTTGCCACTCCGTTTCGTAAATGGCATATTGGCAAGTTTACGCTTCTCCTCAGACGCTTTTAATTTTGATTTTTGGGTAATTTTACTGAACTTTTGTTTTTTGGATTTTACATGCTCTCTACTATGACATTGGGCATCGGCCTTGGCAGACGACGTTGATGGCATTTCATCGTCTCGGCCATGACTAGTGGCAGCAGCTTCAGCACGAGGTGGAAGTGGATCTTGATCTTTCCCTATTTTAACCTCCACATTTTTGTTCTCCATTTTTTAATGTGTGGAATTATATGCCAGTAACTATCAATAGCAATGGCCTACTACTATATATACTGAGCACAACTGAAATGCACCACAGGTATAGATGGATAGTATACTTGATGATACAGAGGTAGGTAGAGCAGTGGCCTTCCGTACCGTACTGCTATATATACTGGTGGTCACTGTCAGCAAACTGCAAAACTAAAATGCACCACAGGTTTAGAATGTAGATGGATAGTATACTTAATGACGACACAGAGGTAGGTACAGCAGTTGCCTTCCGTACCGTACTGCTATATATAGTATACTGGTGGTCACTGTGTCAGCAAACTGCAAAACTAAAATGCACCACAGGTATAGAATGTAGATGGATAGTATACTTAATGACGACACAGAGGTAGGTACAGCAGTGGCCTTCCGTACCGTACTGCTATAAATAGTATACTGGTGGTCACTGTGTCAGCAAACTGCAAAACTAAAATGCACCACAGGTATAGAATGTAGATGGATAGTATACTTAATGATGACACAGAGGTAGGTACAGCAGTGGCCTTCCGTACCGTACTGCTATATATAGTATACTGGTGGTCACTGTGTCAGCAAACTGCAAAACTAAAATGCACCACAGGTATAGAATGTAGATGGATAGTATACTTAATGACGACACATAGGTAGGTACAGCAGTGGCCTTCCGTACCATACTGCTATATATAGTATACTGGTGGTCACTGTGTCAGCAAACTGCAAAACTAAAATGCACCACAGGTATAGAATGTAGATGGATAGTATACTTAATGACGACACAGAGGTAGGTACAGCAGTGGCCTTCCGTACAATACTGCTATATATAGTATACTGGTGGTCACTGTGTCAGCAAACTGCAAAACTAAAATGCACCACAGGTATAGAATGTAGATGGATAGTATACTTAATGACGACACAGAGGAAGGTACAGCAGTGGCCTTCCGTACCGTACTGCTATATATAGTATACTGGTGGTCACTGTGTCAGCAAACTGCAAAACTAAAATGCACCACAGGTATAGAATGTAGATGGATAGTATACTTAGTGACGACACAGAGGTAGGTACAGCAGTGGCCTTCCGTACCGTACTGCTATATATAGTATACTGGTGGTCACTGTGTCAGCAAACTGCAAAACTAAAATGCACCACAGGTATAGAATGTAGATGGATAGTATACTTAATGACGACACAGAGGTAGGTACAGCAGTGGCCTTCCGTACCGTACTGCTATATATAGTATACTGGTGGTCACTGTGTCAGCAAACTGCAAAACTAAAATGCACCACAGGTATAGAATGTAGATGGATAGTATACTTAATGACGACATAGAGGTAGGTACAGCAGTGGCCTTCCGTACCGTACTGCTATATATAGTATACTGGTGGTCACTGTGTCAGCAAACTGCAAAACTAAAATGCACCACAGGTATAGAATGTAGATGGATAGTATACTTAATGACGACACAGAGGTAGGTACAGCAGTGGCCTTCCGTACCGTACTGCTATATATAGTATACTGGTGGTCACTGTGTCAGCAAACTGCAAAACTAAAATGGACCACAGGTATAGAATGTAGATGGATAGTATACTTAGTGACGACACAGAGGTAGGTACAGCAGTGGCCTTCCGTACCGTACTGCTATATATAGTATACTGGTGGTCACTGTGTCAGCAAACTGCAAAACTAAAATGCACCACAGGTATAGAATGTAGATGGATAGTATACTTAATGACGACATAGAGGTAGGTACAGCAGTGGCCTTCCGTACCGTACTGCTATATATAGTATACTGGTGGTCACTGTGTCAGCAAACTGCAAAACTAAAATGCACCACAGGTATAGAATGTAGATGGATAGTATACTTAATGACGACACAGAGGTAGGTACAGCTGTGGCCTTCCGTACCGTACTGCTATATATAGTATACTGGTGGTCACTGTGTCAGCAAACTGCAAAACTAAAATGCACCACAGGTATAGAATGTAGATGGATAGTATACTTAATGATGACACAGAGGTAGGTACAGCAGTGGCCTTCCGTACCGTACTGCTATATATAGTATACTGGTGGTCACTGTGTCAGCAAACTGCAAAACTAAAATGCACCACAGGTATAGAATGTAGATGGATAGTATACTTAATGACGACACAGAGGTAGGTACAGCAGTGGCCTTCCGTACCGTACTGCTATATATAGTATACTGGTGGTCACTGTGTCAGCAAACTGCAAAACTAAAATGCACCACAGGTATAGAATGTAGATGGATAGTATACTTAATGACGACACAGAGGTAGGTACAGCAGTGGCCTTCCGTACCGTACTGCTATATATAGTATACTGGTGGTCACTGTGTCAGCAAACTGCAAAACTAAAATGCACCACAGGTATAGAATGTAGATGGATAGTATACTTAATGATGACACAGAGGTAGGTACAGCAGTGGCCTTCCGTACCGTACTGCTATATATAGTATACTGGTGGTCACTGTGTCAGCAAACTGCAAAACTAAAATGCACCACAGGTATAGAATGTAGATGGATAGTATACTTTATGACGACACAGAGGTAGGTACAGCAGTGGCCTTCCGTACCGTACTGCTATATATAGTATACTGGTGGTCACTGTGTCAGCAAACTGCAAAACTAAAATGCACCACAGGTATAGAATGTAGATGGATAGTATACTTTATGACGACACAGAGGTAGGTACAGCAGTGGCCTTCCGTACCGTACTGCTATATATAGTATACTGGTGGTCACTGTGTCAGCAAACTGCAAAACTAAAATGCACCACAGGTATAGAATGTAGATGGATAGTATACTTAATGATGACACAGAGGTAGGTACAGCAGTGGCCTTCCGTACCGTACTGCTATATATAGTATACTGGTGGTCACTGTGTCAGCAAACTGCAAAACTAAAATGCACCACAGGTATAGAATGTAGATGGATAGTATACTTTATGACGACACAGAGGTAGGTACAGCAGTGGCCTTCCGTACCGTACTGCTATATATAGTATACTGGTGGTCACTGTGTCAGCAAACTGCAAAACTAAAATGCACCACAGGTATAGAATGTAGATGGATAGTATACTTTATGACGACACAGAGGTATGTACAGCAGTGGCCTTCCGTACCGTACTGCTATATATAGTATACTGGTGGTCACTGTGTCAGCAAACTGCAAAACTAAAATGCACCACAGGTATAGAATGTAGATGGATAGTATACTTAATGATGACACAGAGGTAGGTACAGCAGTGGCCTTCCGTACCGTACTGCTATATATAGTATACTGGTGGTCACTGTGTCAGCAAACTGCAAAACTAAAATGCACCACAGGTATAGAATGTAGATGGATAGTATACTTTATGACGACACAGAGGTAGGTACAGCAGTGGCCTTCCGTACCGTACTGCTATATATAGTATACTGGTGGTCACTGTGTCAGCAAACTGCAAAACTAAAATGCACCACAGGTATAGAATGTAGATGGATAGTATACTTAATGATGACACAGAGGTAGGTACAGCAGTGGCCTTCCGTACCGTACTGCTATATATAGTATACTGGTGGTCACTGTGTCAGCAAACTGCAAAACTAAAATGCACCACAGGTATAGAATGTAGATGGATAGTATACTTTATGACGACACAGAGGTAGGTACAGCAGTGGCCTTCCGTACCGTACTGCTATATATAGTATACTGGTGGTCACTGTGTCAGCAAACTGCAAAACTAAAATGCACCACAGGTATAGAATGTAGATGGATAGTATACTTAATGACGACACAGAGGTAGGTACAGCAGTGGCCTTCCGTACCGTACTGCTATATATAGTATACTGGTGGTCACTGTGTCAGCAAACTGCAAAACTAAAATGCACCACAGGTATAGAATGTAGATGGATAGTATACTTAGTGACGACACAGAGGTAGGTACAGCAGTGGCCTTCCGTACCGTATTGCTATATATAGTATACTGGTGGTCACTGTGTCAGCAAACTGCAAAACTAAAATGCACCACAGGTATAGAATGTAGATGGATAGTATACTTAATGACGACACAGAGGTAGGTACAGCAGTGGCCTTCCGTACCGTACTGCTATATATAGTATACTGGTGGTCACTATGTCAGCAAACTGCAAAACTAAAATGCACCACAGGTATAGAATGTAGATGGATAGTATACTTAATGACGACACAGAGGTAGGTACAGCAGTGGCCTTCCGTACCGTACTGCTATATATAGTATACTGCTGGTCACTGGTCAGCAAACTGCAAAACTAAAATGCACCACAGGTATAGAATGTAGATGGATAGTATACTTAATGAATGACGACACAGAGGTAGGTACAGCAGTGGCCTACCGTACTGCTATATATAGTATACTGGTGGTCACTGTGTCAGCAAACTGCAAAACTAAAATGCACCACAGGTATAGAATGTAGATGGATAGTATACTTAATGACGACACAGAGGTAGGTACAGCAGTGGCCTTCCGTACCGTACTGCTAAATATACTGGTGGTCACTGTGTCAGCAAACTGCACAACTGAAATGCACCACAGGTATAGAATCTAGATGGATAGTATACTTAATGACGACACAGAGGTAGGTACAGCAGTGGCCTACTGTACCGTAATGCTATATATTATATACTGGTGGTCACTGGTCAGCAAAACTCTGCACTGTACTCCTCCTATATAATATTATACCTGTGGTCCCCAGTCCCCACAATAAAGCAGCACACTGAGCACAGATATGGAGTGTTTTTCAGGCAGACAACGTATACTGGTGGTCACTGTCAGCAAAACTCTGCACTGTACTCCTGCTATATAATACAGCTGCTCCCCAGTCCCCACAATTAAGCAGTGTGAGCACAGATATATGCAGCACACTGAGCACAGATATGGAGCGTTTTTTTCAGGCAGAGAACGGATAACTGGTGGTCACTGATCAGCAAAAGTCTGCACTGTACTCCTCCTATAGTATACAGCTGCTCCCCAGCCCTCCCCACAATTAAGCAATAGTGCACAATCAAGTTCAACAATAACGGAGAGGACGCCAGCCACGTCCTCTCCCTAACATTTCCAATGCACGAGTGAAAATGGCGGCGACGCGTGGCTGCTTATATAGAATCCGAATCTCGCGAGAATCCGACAGCGGGATGATGACGTTCGGGCGCGCTCGGGTTACCCGAGCCATACGGGAGAATCCGAGTATGGCTCGGACCCGTGTAAAAAGGGTGAAGTTCGGGGGGGTTCGGTTTCCGAGAAACCGAACCCGCTCATCACTAATTATTTGTCTCTTTTCTATTATGGTGGTTTCTATTTCAAAATTTTTGTCCTTGAGGTCAATACTCTTATAGTAGAGACCGGTGCCTGGGTTGTTTTCTGACAGAGCGTCCACAGTGTGAACTGGGTGTGATGGAACATACAATGTATGGTTGCCTATCTTCTGTCATCAGCTTTAGGCATGGACCTTCACCAGATTGCAAAATGTCACATGCATTAGACTGTTGTTTAAACTGTTGACATTTGGCTGTATTTTCAGTGTTATTCTGCATGACTCATCATCCACAATAATATGGACTGATTAGACTGCAGATGAATGTTGTTTACTTGGCTTTATAAAAGGGTATGCAAATACCCAAGCATATCACTGTGTTATTGGAGCAACACAGTGCTGTACAGCTGTACAGTACTTAGCCCAGGAGAGACTGATACCTTAGCATACGAAATTCTGTTTTTCTTCTATCATCTGTATCCTGTTATCATCCATAAAATGTACTCTAGTTTCGAATCAACATGTGGACTTGGTCACATCAAATACGCACCTACCAGCTTGTAGGCATCTGCCATTATAAACTCCATTGCATTTTTATTGGACTATTCATGCAGCATGCATATGTGTAAAGCTGCATCTGGTGTTATGCCTTCTCTCATAATAGAAGTGCTCTGGTTACATGATCATAAGTTCTACAAACAATACTGTTCTTGATGAGCACACTTGCTAATACACAAAAATCACATTTATGTGCTAGTAACTTCAATTTGTGAGCAAGAGACTGTCAGAGTGCACAGAAGTATTATAAGCATGTGCATCCATTATAACATTAATCACTGATAAGCATAATTCATTAAACTTTTTTTATTAGTGTTTCTGGATAGACCTAATCTTCACCCTCAGAATAGGCAAATATGGCTGCCTTATTAACAGCCTTAGGGGCCTATTTATCACCACCCGCATCCAGGATGCGGATGACAGGTGATAAAATCACCCCAACTCGCACTGCGATAATTGATAACATCACAGGGATGTATCAATTATTGCGTGCAGGGACAGAGCTTGCGGTCAAGCTCTGTCCATGTGATGCCTCTTCGTAGCATCATCGCTGCCCGGTCGCCCCCCCCCCCCCCCGTCGCGACTACCCCCGCGCACCACGGACATTCCCCCAGCAGGATAATATACTCACCTGTCCAGGTATCCAGGGAGCCAGTCTGCACTGCTTCAGGAGGCTGCCGGACGCCAGGTTCTTCTCTTGTGCTGTGACCCCCGGTGCTGTAAAGTGCGCTGCCGCTTTGCAGCGTCACTTTACTGCACCGGGGTCACCGTATATGGGGGACTTGTCGCCCGGCAGCACTCACCAGAGCAGCAGACACCGGCTCCCTGGACAGGTGAGTATGTTTTTTTTTTACTTTTTCATTTTACACTGTGATCAGCTTGTGTGTCCATCGGACACACATAGTTGATCATTCTGCTGGGTCCCCGCTTAGCTTTCATGGCACACTGCAGTATTTTTTCACATTTTTTTTTTAGTAACTTTGGCCACATCACATTTCCCATTATAAGTATGGGGAATGCGATGTGGGTTACTAAAGAAAAGTGAATTAAAGGGGTTGGAGCAGTTTTTCATGAAAACTGCTCCAACTGCCCTTTAATGCATTCAGGTGATACTAAAATAATGTGAAAAGGGTGTGAAAACACCCTTTTCACATTATTTTAGTAAAAATAATGTTAATAAATAGATCCCTAAGTCCTAGCTAGGTTAAGTAAAGTATATGCCTGTACCTTTTTTGACGTGTGAGAGTCTTGCACTCCAGTATACATACCATTTCTTCTTGAACATGAGCCATTGAACTTGATTACGTAATTACCTGATCTATGTGTCGGATACCTTGTGCCATGGCAGCCAGTCTTCTGCCACCATGTAAAGTGGTCAGTGAGCATATCACCATCGGACTCTGTAGAGCTGCAGGAGTGTGACTTTAGTAACTCAAGTCAAACTGAACAACTGTCTGCAGAAGAAGTTCCTATAGTAAATACTTCCTGTATAACAAAACACTTCCTGTGTAACAATGTGGACGCCAGCGATGCAACTTCCTGTGTTACAATGTTGAGGGCAGGGATGTATACTGTATGTCATTCACATAAGTATACATCTACAAGCATAATCATAGAACAATGCAAAAAAAAACTTAGGGTATCAAGGAGTCCGCATTAACAGATATATGCCATTTAAATTACTGTAGCTGCTCATGTTTGTGAATGCAATGGTGCTCAGTAATTCCCGGTCACACTACATGTGTGACACTGATATACATAACTTACACTGTCACGTCTATATGTTCCCTTATATTGTATACAAAATTGTATTCTTATTTATGACTGAAATCACAATATAATTGAGTTATGTATATTGCTTAATAAAGTACACAAATAACTACTTTTGTATTATTTACCAGTTGGCATACAACAGCGCATAAAAGAAATGTCAAGATCTACATGTGCTGCTTGAACTATTATTAATTCACATTGCAGAACAGTCAAAGCTCAAAAAGTAGATGTAAAAGTCACTGTGTAAGTCAAGTCCAACATACATAATTCATAAGCAATCAGCATGTTCACAGCATTATTGTTATTACTATTTTTTTTAAACTAAATCATTTGATTTGGATTTTCTAGAATGGAAAAAAACTAAATTTTTTAATGACATGTTCGTACCCACAGAATATTCTCCTACAGTTATTGTCCTGGAACAGTGCCATCTATTTGACAAATAACTCTCTCATCCATATTTGCTGCCTCTTGCTCACCTTGTGCAGCTGTCCACAAAAGGGAGTGACCAGAGAAGGAGTCAGGGTGAAGCTCGGGAGAGCACACATAGAAATGATGCTAATCATTAACATGTGGCATGTGCTTGGCTGTCTCTTTGTCTCTATATGCCTAAATCATCTGCTACTTCTCAGGAGGCTTTAAGGGACCCAAACTTTGTCTTCAAAGCTCCCTTACAGTACATATTTTAAGGATAGTGATGCTTGAAAACATATGGTTAAATGAATGTGCCTGAGATACTAAAGATGTCGCCTGTGCTCAAGCATGAACAGCCTAGGACCCAGGATTGTTTAGATGACCTTAAGTACCATGGATGTATGAAACAGTGAAATGAGTGAGTTGGTCCAGTGGAGAAGTTGACCATAGCAACTTAGCAGCTATGAGGTACTGTAGCATTATCAAGTATATCAAGTTCTATAAAATTATAGGTAGAATCTGACTGTCCCCATGGGCAACTGCTCCTCTGAATAACTTCTCCAATTTTTTGCAATGCTTCCTATTGTACATCTCCCATCAAGTTTTGGAAAAACTTTTTTATAAGAAAGTTAGAAGGAAAAAAAAATATTCATTGGACTACCAGAGATAGCCAGAGGTTCTAAAACTGTATTGTTTCTGTAATGCTGGCTTACAGTATGTAGTAATTTGTCAGAAAAGACTTTGCAACATGGTTCACAGTGGAAATGGTGAACCACCTCCATTACAACCCACACAGCCAAGTTGTCCACTACAAATTTGTACTCTAGTTTCTTTATTACAAAAACTATGACCCAGTTCATAAATTGGCCAAACAACAAAAGCAATTGAAGCATAAAAATCTATTTTAAAATGTATCTCTGTTTTTGGATGAAATGTTCAGAAAAGCCATTCACAATGAAAAGAATGACTAGGTGAATTGCAGCTTGTGTACAACATGCTTGACCAATTAGACTGCAAGTAGCAGCCTCCGGTAGAACCTATTTCTTTAATGCTTTCTAAAAACCAACCACTAGCATTTTATCAACGCTGCTAGTAAAGGTAACTGGATCATCGGGACTGGTGCTTGTATTGTCCTCTCTCCACATCCCCGCTCTGATTGATCCAGTCCGCCAACACCTTCATTCTGCCCCATCCGCTAAGACCTGCATGTGCTCCCCCATCCCATCTGCCCCACCCTGTTCAGATAATTACCAAGTTTCTTAGGTCTGTGCTATATCTCTTGCTTTGGTAGCTGTTGGAGGAGTGTGCACCAGGCTCCCGTGGAGGGTGCATTCAGTAGACTGGACAGATCTTATATAATTATTTTATAGATTTTTATTTAGCCTACTTTTACTCTATGGAATAGGTGACTTGCGGCTTTTTGTTTTGCCGATCGCATTTTTCTTTTAAAAAAATCGGCATTATCCCGCCATAAACTGTAATTGGTACAGATGTCGCCTGCAGCTTAGCATATTCAAGGCAATCCAGGCATGGCAAATGTGCCCACGATTAGGACGTGAGCATGCATGTAAGCCCCCCCCCCCCAATATGCGTTCGCTAATGGGAAAGTGGGCTTGACCTTGCAACTTTATATATCAAATTATAAATATATATCTATTTTCACACACCCCTCTACACACACAATTAGCAGCCTTACATATATTAAAACGCCCACAGTAGTGATCCTTACACATAATGTCCCCAGTATAGTGTCAGATACACATAATGTTTCAGTATAGTGCCAGATACACATAATGGCCACAGTAGAGTGCCAGATACACATAATGGGGTACATTTACTAAGATGGGAGTTCTATTTAAGATGGGATGTTGCCCATAGCAACCAATCAGATTTCAGGTATTATCTTCTAGAAGGTGCTAGATAAATAAGAAGTCGACTTTGATTGGTTGCTATGGGCAACATACCATCTTGAATAGAACTCCCATCTTAGTAAATTTACCCCAATGACCCCAATAGAGTGCCAGATACACATAATGACTCCAGTTGAGTGCCAGATATGCATAATGACCCCCAATGGAGTGCCAGAAATGCATAATGACACCAGTAGAGTGCCAGATACACAAATGCCACCAATAGTGCCAGATACATATAATGGCCCCATTAGTGCAGTGCCAGATACACAGATGCCCCAATAGTGTAGTGCCAGATACACATATGTCGCAACAGTGCTAGATACACATACCATTTGCCCCCAATAGGGTCAAATACACATATGCTCCCAGTAGTGCAGTGCCAGATACACATCTGCCCACAATAGTGCAAGATACACATATGCCCCAATAATGCCAGATACACATATGCCCCCACAGTGCCAGATACAAATATGCCCCAACAGTGACAGACACATATATGCCCCCACAGTGCCAAGTACACACTTGCCCCCACAGTGCCATGTAAACACATGACCCCACAGTGCCAGGTACACGCATGCTCCCACAGTGCCAGTTACACATATGCCCCCATTAGTGCTGCTCACCGCTGCCATTCTTGGCTGCTCCCATGGGTATGTCAAATCAGGTGGTCGCGGGTATGTCAAATCAGGCACCAGTTCATGAGCCAATCAAAGCTCGCAATCCGGCAGCCAATCAGAAGCCGCCGCTGCCGGTCTGCAAGCTCTGATTGGCTCAAAAAACGGCACCTGATTTGAAAGGAAAGAGGGCTGTCGTCTCCCCTTAAGAGTCCGTCGCACAGCACGGCTGCTCCTAAGGAACGTGCCTTGAGCCGGCCCTGTTGGGCTGGGAAACAAAGTATATGGCTGCTGCAGCAGTGAGCAATCAGTCATCTCCCTGTTTCCAGCGTCTCTCTCACTGCCTGTAGAGGGGGCGGGGATACCTGGACCCTGGCCTCAGATTGGACAGATCAGTGCGGGGGGGGGGGGGGGCAGAGAGGGGGCACTGAGGACAGGGAGCAGAGAGAGGGGGCACAGAGCAGGAGGCACAAAGGGGGCAGGTACACCAAGAGAGTGCAGTACCAATTACCTCCCCTACTTACCTGTCACTGGCAGTACAGCATCCTTTTAGTAAGGAGGCATGGCCATACCTCCCGAAAGTACTGAGGACCAGCCAGGCTGTCTACAGCCCTGCATAGCACTACACACTTGCAGTCGGATGCATCAAAATACAGTGTTCTCTGTTTATCAGTTGCTGTATAGTGCCCCCCTTGCTGACCAGTGAATATTTTCTCAGCACACAAATACTGTACATTTAAATGTATTAAATATACTATGTCACTTTCTTTCATATGCTGCCCTTGCTATTACACCAGCTGTGGCCTGTGTAAGCTGGCATTATATAAAGGAAATACTTTTTATATTCTTTCTTATCCAGAAGCAGTGAACCTTTATCCAAGGGAAGAGCTATGTCAGTAATGCTATAAAAATTGGAGAGACAGCCAGGACCTGTTTTTAATGCTTATTGGCTGCAAGGTCACAGCTGTTCAGTGTGCTATTGAATGCTGAGTAGGACATACAGGATGCATTACTTACTATCTGGGAACCCCAGTGTACACAATAACCAGGTTTCTGGGTCTAAGAAATACCATGTTAGCTCTCAATATATAATAATAATAATAATAATAATAATAATAATAATAATAATAATAATAATAATAAAAAATAGCAAAACAAAAATAAATCTCTCTGTACATGCTAATTTAGCTTAAGCAGAAATGGCACATCCAGTTCCCGCAAAAGCTGACATAAGAATGAAAAAATATTTATGGATTCCCACAAGGTCTTTTATCTATCTATCTATCTATCTATCTATCTATCTATCTATCTATCTATCTATCTATCTATCTATCTATCTATCTATCTGTCTGTCTGTCTGTCTGTCTGTCTGTCTGTCTGTCTGTCTGTCTGTCTGTGTCTGTCTTTAAACTGTGTCTTATCACAACCTGCATAAGATAACATCCATTTTGTTCCTACATTTTCTTGAATCACAGGATGTTTTTTATGGCACCCCTAAGCCAAAATTTTCTTTATGAGAAATTCAGAAAAAATGATTAAAGTAAATTGTGCTTACCTGTGGACAGGGGTCCATTTCTACTTGTCACATATTTTATGATTGGCAGCCACTAGTTTTGGTTTTGCCTATCACATTCACCATAAATAGTTTGATTTGGTTCTGGATCTACAACTCACAGCACCCCTGCAACTGCCCCTAGTTTGGGAACCATTGCATTTGGCTCTTTTCATTAAAAGATTGATGGGACTTTTGCTCAGTATGCTACTGTTCTATAACCCAATCAGGAGAGTCATTTTACTAAAGAACCAATGAGGAGAGCCATTGCCTCAATGAATTAATCAGAATAGTCATTGCAAGTACATTATCTAAACTTAGTCACGTTGCTGATTGACTATTCCTCTTGCCAATACTGTTCATTTCTACACCTGGGCAAAGAAAAAGCTTGGTCCTGACAATACAGGGTTTTTTTGTAGAAAGTATTAGGTTATCTGCTATAACAATGTTGGTAATCTTAGCCGTACTTATTAACCACAAACAAATAAATAGTCTGTTTAACACTTGTACAATATTTGTACTTGACCCATTATAACACCTGAGCTAGAGATTAAGGGCAGTATTCAATTGAAGTCAGAACTGCCATTTAGTCAGAAAGACGGCTGTTTCAGTCTTTTTTAGTCCGAATCATGAGTCAACCTATTCAATGGGGCTGCTGTTTTTCCGACTTGTCAGCAATGCCGACTTGTCTGGAAACACGTGTTTTGTCGGATTTGCGGCCATATCTGACAGGTTTATAGGGGGTAATTCTGAGTTGATCGCTAGCTGCCGTTGTTCGCTGTATAGCGATCAGTGAAAAAAATGGCTAATCTGCGCATGCATATGCTCCGCAATGTGCACGCGCGTCGTACGGGTACAAAGTCCATTGTGGTTTTTCACTGGTTTTAGTGACGATTCCAATCGCACAGCCGGCCACAAGGAGATTGTCAGAAAGAGGGCGTTTCTGGGTGTCAACTGACCGTTTTCAGGGAGTGCTTAGAAAAACGCAGGAGTGGCAGAAAAAACGCAAGCGTGGCTGGGCGTTCGCTGGGCGGGTGTGTGACGTCAAAAGGCATCCCTCTGTCATTAGAATTAACGCACACGAAGAGTAACTACAGGGCTTTTCTTGTTTTGCACAAAAATATTTTGCAGGCGCTCTGCTGCACAAGCGTTCGCAATTCTGCAAAGCGAAAATACACTCCCCAGTGGGCGGCGACAATGCATTTGCATGGTTGCTAAAAACTGCTAGCAAGCGATCAACTCAGAATGACCCCCTTAGTCCCATTTTCGACAATGTCAATCCGACTTTAAAAAAAAGTTGCACTGACATTTTCAAAAACGGGCAAAACCAGGGGGTTTTGCCTGTACATTGAATACTGCATTGTCGGATCCGACATGCATTGAATACTGCCCTAAGCACATCTATTATACATAATTTTGCTACAGTTTTCTGTATTGATTTTAAGGATTGTACATAGAGAAACCAGGCCGTAGAAAATGAATGGAGGTGTAAAAAATAAAATAAAATAAGAAGTACAACCTTTCTATATGTATATATATAGTCCTTTGTCCGGCACTCAAATAATATTACAACATGCTCCGGTGCCCTGCCATACAGAATAATATTGCAAACCCAATAAGGAGTGCCAGCCTTATTTGGTTTGAGATATGTATATACTGTAGGTAAATGATGTCTGTTAGTGATGTGAATGCTGAATATCCAACATAATGCATTTCGTCACAACGGACTTCATCAGGGGTTCAATCAGCAGAAGAATGGACATGCGCATAAAAGGTTACAGTATGTTTACAATGCAATTTTGCAAGATGAGAATTAAATAGTTGTAATATCAATAAGGAATAATCTCTAAATTTTAAACAAGTAGAAAA
This sequence comes from Pseudophryne corroboree, assembly GCF_028390025.1. NCBI lineage: Eukaryota > Metazoa > Chordata > Amphibia > Anura > Myobatrachidae > Pseudophryne > Pseudophryne corroboree. Next base: position 184,820,493 of record NC_086444.1, on the reverse strand, counting down.
GTCCACTACATTTATGGAGAATTTTAATGAATCATTGCACAGAGCTAACGATCATGTGTAATCCCTTCACAAGCAGTCACTGCTTGTGGAGGGATTACATACTCTATGATTGTTAGCTGCTTTCAACTCTCTGTAGGCTGATGTCAACTCCCTTTTATACACCAGAGCTAAATATAAGAAACATATCTAAATAAAGTTATCTAAAGAGTCAGAGACATATTGGCAGGGAAAAGGTAATCTTTTATTTTATAAAATAGGGTAAAAGATGGTGGAGACAGAAGGAGTGTCCCTACAATGCAGCAAACACTGTCCACTTAACAAATTCACTTAGAATGGGGACCAAGTGCCAGTCCATCACATCCACTTAAAAAAAAGATAGGTGGCAACTGTCAGACCATCGTCATCCACTAAAGGTATTAAATCCCCTCTCAATGACACACAAAAAGGTCCACCTTGACTGGTGGTGCCACTGACTCGAGTAGAGCAAAATCAGCCAATCCCGTATATTGGCAGGGAGAGCATCTCAAGACCTACATGAAGACCTGCTGCCATTCTTTCCCGCAAAATAGCCAACAACAATAAACATGAGAACGACTGCAACAAAAAGATCAATCTACTGTAGTATAGTGGTTTGGTAATCAAAAACAAAAGGGGATACCCTCGAAAATCCCACTGCTCCATGATAGGATAAAGATTACAATATACTACCCAACAACAAAACTATAGTAAAACAGTATTCCCTTACTTATAAATGTGCTATGACCCTAATAAATAGAAACTATCTGCGCTTAAGGTGTCACAAAATATAATAGAAGCCAATAATGCTACATGAAAGTGAATTAAGAATTTAATATATTCAATAGATTAGACATGATACACATTAAAAACATAATATAACAGATGCTGTACAAAAGTATCAATACAAACACATTAGCAATTACAAATTAGATTGCCACATTAGTATTATTGTTTTGAATCGAGTTACAATAGTAGCAATTTACAAAGAGAGAATTCGGTTGCTGGCATCTGAGTAAATTGCATTCAATCCATGGTAATGTTATATAAAACCTATGCACCTGGGGAATGTATGGTTAAAAGCAGTATGCTGCTTTCCAGATATGCGTTAACGACACTTTATGTTGATCCTTATCCTTAATATGAAGCTCCTTCAAGGTCTATAGCAGGGCTGGCCAAACCGGTCCTTGAGATCTACCAACAGTTCATGTTTTTCAGACCTCCTGGAGATCTGTGGAATTGTCAGTTAGGAATGAATGCAGCACATCTTACCTAATAATGACTACACCTGTGCACCAGCTAGGTGGTCTGGACAATGTGAACTGTTGGTAGATCTCGAGGACTGGTTTGGCCAGGTCTGTTCTATAGTGTTCATTAGATATGTATGCTTCAATATTGGTGTGAGCACGACAATGTGTGGCACTTTATGTACCTGGTAATGTTAATGGTGTATGTTTATGTCCAGTGATAGATGGTGCCAATACGCGATATTATGTGGTATGGGTCATGATGTAGCCAGTGCTGGTGAGAAGTGGCGGAACAAGCACAGGAATAGCAGGGTGCATGCACTGGGCACTGTTGCAGGCCCTGCAGAGGGGGCGCCACTGGCACCTGCACGGCCCACTCAACCCAAAGTGCCACCATTGCGGCCACCAGAGCTGTGCCCGTCCTCCCACTCTGCACCCCCGCGCTGCCCACCGAGCAGTCTGGTCCTTCCAACCTTCACTATACCCACCACACCGCATGTTTGCTGCCACCTGCTGGGAGCATGACCACGATGTAACACGCTCCCTGTCTGATGAGCAGAGCACAGGAACCTCAGCCTGCTGCATGCCACACACGCTCCCAGTTCCCAGCTCCCGGAAGGTAAGGGGGGGGGGAAGAGTGGAGGGGATGGGGAGTGAGTGGCGATGACACAGTGACGGGATTAGAAGGGTGGGGTGAGGTGACAGAAGGGAGGCTTAGAAGTGTGGTGGGGGGGAGACACAGCTATAGAATGAAGGGTGAGACACAGAGAGACACACTGAGAGACATAGGTCGGAATTCAATTGTTGCTGACCCATCCAGCCCAACAGAAGCTATTCAAATGTTGCTATAGATGGGTGCAATATCAGCATTTCAGCTCGCCACACCCAGGGGTGGTGAGCTGAAATGCTCAAAAAGTGATCTGTTTGGGTGTTAAATGGAATTTGTCGCTATCGCGCCCATTACTTTAGTTTTATGCTGCTAAACCCGACTGCTATGGGCGCGATATACTCGAAAACGGGGGACAATTGAATATAGCCCAGTGATCTCCCACCACTTTAGATGGGAGATTGGGTGCGATATTACAATTGAATTCCGCCCATAGAATGAAGGGGGGGACTTGGGGAGACACAATAAAGTTGGGGAGGCTGTCTGACACAGAAGGAAAAGGGGATGGTGAGAGACACAGGTGGAACATGAGAAGATGCAGGGGAGGTGATGGTGCACAGGGGAAGTGATGATGCATGGGGAGGTGATGGTGTGCTGGGAGACGACACATGGGAATGTGATAGTGTGCTGAGAGACGATGCAAGGGGTAGGTGACCGTGTGCTGAGAGACGACACAGGGGGAGGTGATGGTGTGCTGAGAGATAATGCTGTGGGAGATGATGGTGTGCTGAGAGAGTATGCAGGGTGGGAGATGTTGGTGTGCTGAGAGAAAACGCAGGGGCTAGGTGATGGTGTACTGAGAGATGACACAGGGGCTAGGTGATGGTGTGCTGAGAGACGACGCAGTGGGAGGGGATGGTGTGCTGAGAGATGATGCAGGGGGGAGATGATGCTGTGGCTAAGAGACGCAAGGGGGAGATGTGTCTGAGAGATGCATGAGGTGACACGAGTCTGGTTGAACCACTGTTGTAGGATGCTGACCTTGTTAAACAAACAGGCTTCTCCTGGACCATGTGATCTCCTACATGAACAGTGAATAATGACTGAAGGCACCTTAAAGGACACATTTCTTCAGAGGTTTTATATTGTGAGAAACCATTATACAGGTAAGGTGCACATACAATTGAAAAGAATGTTCCCAGTGTGACGAGAAACAAGTAGCATGTCATGTTGGCATGCTCCATTTCCAGTGGCCATGCCCCTTCTGGTATGTGGACATGCCCATTTTTTTTGGCGCACGCACATACTTTACTTAGTTTTTTTTTTTGTTTGTTTGTTTGTTTTTTTTGGGGGGGTTGCCATTCTGAATCTTGCCCCATGCTCCGAAAACCCTAGTTACGTCTCTGCTGTTGAGCGGTAATTGAACCTCCGAGCAGCCGGAGTTGACCAAACATCCTTGGATGGTAGAAATTACCTGGCCGCACTGAAGGAGGAAACTGGACAAAAGCTGCACACTGCTCAGTTGAGATGCCTTGCCGCTTTTAAAAGGGAAGCCAGTCTCAATTACTGCTCAGAGGTTCAATTACCACTACCCAGCACTGGCTACGTTATGACCCGTACCACATAATACCAGATACTAGGGTTAATACGCCGGGAGTGAATGCTGAAACTTAGTATGTACAAGCAGTATACCGACAGTGGGATCTCAGCCACCGGTGTGCTGGCAGTGGGACGAGCACTAGCAAGCCCCTTGTGGACTCATTGAGCTCGCCACACTGCAGGTACGGTGGCTCACTGTGCTCGCCACAGGTTATATTCTCTCTCTATGTGTGTCATGGACACCCATAGAGGTAGAAAAGCCTGTGACACCATGATTTTGGCGACGGTATTTCACCGCTAGTCGGGATTCTGGCATCGGCATTGTGATGTCTGGGATCCTGACTAGTGGTATTGTAAACACTTCCCCATTCTACACGTGCATGGATGATTTTCAAGTATCACATATGCATAATAAACTTTACTTTTTTTAATGTTAGTAGGGGGCAGAATTTGCCTGAATTATTAATAAGCAAATAATCAGAAATTTACATAAACTTATTAACAGGTGGATTACCAAGAAGTAATTGATCTATGAAGATATGCATATGTCCTTGGAAGAGATCATTTGTATTAGTGTACAGCTGGAGAAAACAATAGGTCTTACTTGGTATGTCTCATGAGAATCGAAACTTAATCAACTCTGAGAAACTTTCTGAGAATGTGAGCCTTAAAGACACACTTCTATTTCTACCTGTCTATGTAGTAAGTTGAACAAATAGTTAGTGTCAGTGTCTTTCTACCGGGAAGTAGTTATTTGTACTGACACCTACATCCCACCCACCCACAATCCCGATAGTCAGCATGACGACTAACAGGGACTATTCCCACTCCTGGGTGTCCATGACACTTATAGAGTGGGAAGAGAACCGCTCGCCACCGAGCCCACGGCGTGGTGAGCACAGTGAGCCCACAAGGGGCTTCATTGCGCTCGCTGTCCCCCCCAACGGACACCTCAATGCAGGGATGCCGGCGTTGGTATGGTGACCGGCGGTCCGCCGCCCGCCGGTCTCACGATTCACACCCTGTCACCTCAAATTACTATAATTACTATAAAACTAAGTAACCTGCCTAACACTGATCAGCTCCTATAGTGACCCATATGTCATAGCTTAGGAGACTAAGCAGTCTATTTACTAAGCCTTGGATGAAGATAAGTCGCTGGAGATAAAGTACCAGTTTGCAGGGTTGAGCCAACTTAAATTCCATCTGGACAGATCCCATTCAGGCTCATTATGTTATTTCCTAAATTGATCCATCAGTTCACATACCATTTGGATATGTGTTGCTATAGAGTTACTAAAATTGTATGCTATATAGGAATAACAAGCTGGTATTACAATTTAACACATTCCTTCTTTAGCAGTAGTGAGATAATCAAAGACAAATTGGTGTTCAAAGTATTTTAACATAATACTTCAAGATTTGTGAGATTATCTCTAGGACATCTAATACTTGATCAGTAACATTGTCAGACAACTTAGCCAAAGTCTCAATATTATGAGCATTTTGCACAGAAGTACCTGTCAAGAACATTTTCTTAAACCGAGGGAGGTATACCAAATCATGGGCATGCTGAGGTCTAATTACTAATGCTTTTTTTGTTCTATGGTTCATATGACTATTGTGTAAATTTATAGAGTCTTGTACCCAGGTTGCAGAGGCAATCCTGGCTAGTATACAGCTTCCTTCCCTACCAAAAGGTAAAAACTTATATGACCTCTGTACACATACAAAATACACTAGAGGGAGTAATAACAATTTGCCTATCCAGGTAACTTCAGCAGCCAAATATAATAAAAATTGGACTTTTCTGGGAGTACCATAGTAATGAAGAAACAATTGCTTGTCAGTACAATTACAGTTCCTTGCATCATCAAATTTGTCAATATCCTTACGGCCATTAAGAAAATAATTCCATGACTTAGTTGAATTCCAAAGTTGGGTAGGTACATTAGTAGAATTGCTAGTTGAAAGTCATTTACCATCTTTAAAGATAATATTAGTATTTTCCCACAAAGGTCCCTAGAGACCGTGATACATGGTTGCATACTGTATATCTCATTATTGTTAACCCATACTAGTCTTTTAGAATCTACAGGCTGTAGTCTCTCTGCTTTCCACCATGGAGGAGACTGCCAACCTACAACGACGATAACAGGTCATCTTTACTGCATAAGAATTACGATGCCCCTACCATAAGGGGAAATACATATCTCAATTGTATGTATGTAAATGCTAGAAGCCTTACAGGTAAAAAGGGGGAACTAAAAATCCTCACAGCAAGCAGGGAATAGGATATTATAGGCATTACTGAAACGTGGTGGGATGAATCTCACGATTGGACAGTCAATCTAGTGGGTTACACGCTGTACAGGAGAGACAGACTAAATAAACGGGGTGGAGGGGTATGTCTTTACGTAAAGCCATTTCTAAAACCTGTTATACGGGAAGATATTCAAGAAGGGACTGTAAATACTATTGAGACGTTATGGGTAGAAATTGCATGCGGGGGTAAAGGAATAAAGAAGTTATTATTGGGGTTATGCTACAGGCTGCCTGGTATTAATGTGTCTGATGAGAAATTGTTACTGAACCAAATTGAAAGAGCAGCAGGAGTAGGAGACATAGTAGTGATGGGAGACTTTAACTATCCCGAGATAAACTGGAAAATCAATTCATGTGATACTGCTAGGGGCAGTATGTTTTTAAACACGCTAAATGATAATTACTTAGTTCAATTAATCGAGGAACCAACCAGGTACAATGCAATCTTAGACCTGGTATTAACTAACAATGGGGAATTGGTATCAAATATTGAAGTAGGATAGCCCATAGGTAATAGTGACCACAATATGGTCACATTCAATATCAGTTTTCATAAGCAGTCCTATACTGGCTCAACTAGGAATCTGAACTTTAGCAAAGCCAACTTTGATATGATGAAGTAAGCGTTAAGGGACATTGAATGGGAAATTCTGTTTCAAGGAAAAAATACTACAGAGAAATGGCATGTATTAAAATCACTGCTAATTAATAATACTCGTAAATTTATTCCCACCAGCAGCAAAAAAAGGAATAAAAATCCCAAACCAATGTGGTTTAACAAAAATATAAAGGAATTAATAGACAAAAAAAGACGAACATTTAAAAAATACAAATCTGAGGGGGATGCGGAGTCATTTCAACACTATAAGGACGGTAACAAAATATGCAAAAAAGGAATAAGAGCGGCTAAAGTAGAAACTGAAAGACAAGTAGCAAAGGTAAGCAAAGCGAATCCCAATTTTTTTTTAAGTACATCAACAGTAAGAGACTAAAGAAGGAGATTATAGGCCCTTTAATGGACAAGAGGGGAGTCTTAATCAAAAATGATAATGACAACAAACAAACTAAACAAGTTTTTTTCAACGGTATTTACCAGAGGGACCAAATGCTGGATTTAACACAAAATCTCAACAAAGATAATGTCCCACTGCTAAATGCTTATTTGTGTGAGGAGGTAGTCTGTGACCAATTAAAAAAGTTAAAGATTAATAAGTCACCTGGTCCCAGTGGAATTCACCAAAGAGTTCTTATGGAGCTGTACGCTGAACTAGCAAGACCTCTATTTTTGATCTTCATGGATTCAGTTAAATCGGGTATGGTTCCCAAGGACTGGCGTATAGCGGAGGTAGTGCCGATATTTAAAGAGGGGAGCAAAGCTGAACCAGGTAATTATAGACCAGTTAGTCTTACATCTATAGTGGGGAAAGTATTGGAAGGTATTCTAAGGGACAGTATTCAAAAGTTCCTTGAAGCAAATAAGGTCATTAAAAGGAACCAACATGGTGTCAAAGTCAGAAAAATATCACTATGCACACTGCCATATTTGCACCTCATACAGGTCCGCGCTGCGCATGCGTGCGCTCTCCCGTGCGTGCGCATACTCGCTGTTGCGGGCACCCGCAGGCACACGGTATGTGCATTTACGGTAGAGTTTATGTGTTCGTAGCGTGTGACTCAATCGTTACATATTTTCACTATATAATGTATTTTGTAGATCATGGTCCCTTTGATAGATTCTGAAAGTTTAGTTAATGTAGCATGTTCATGGACGGAGAGATCCCTCTTTGTTTGATACGAAGGGTCAGACATGGGTCATACAGTGGTGGTTAGTATCCATCGGAAGAGTATTTAATTAGCAATATTCCGGTGTTGGTTTGAAGCGAATTAATCGCTCGTGCGAATAGTTATGGACATAAGAAGTTTATGTCCATTTACTATTATTTGCACTTACTTATCCATGCGGCGGGAAACCTAGTTTCCCACCCACCTGAGCAGTTGGAAATTGTCACAGCCCACCTGTATGAAGCAACCTATGACCTTTTGTTATAGTGCGAAGACGAATTCCTGTGTCCAATGAACAATGAGATTGTAGGGACCATTGAATTGTATTGTGTGTGGGGCATAAATAGACAAGCCGATCACATCCAGCTCACTCTTCAACGGTTCTCATTGCTGATAATCGGGAGCTGGATGTCCAGAGGCGCATGCGATCGTTCCCCTTTGTGCGTAAGTTTTCTCCGCAATCATATTGTCTTTCTTGTTATTGTGAGCCATATCTCTCTCTCTCTCTCTCTCTCTTCTTCTCTTTCTCTCTTATATTCCCTTAAACGTAATAGTATTGTATTGTATTTCATGTGTAGTTATCTGGTTAGTTAGTCTATGTTATATTGTAGTGTATGACTTGTACTGTATTATCCTTTTTTTGCAAGTATAACATGTTCATCAGGCGTTAACTTAGCTTTGTTTAATGGACCAAGTTCACTGAGTCACTGCTGTGCACAGCTTTTGATGTTCAAAGGAGCCCACTTATCATCACCATGGTGACAGCCACGGACCCCAAAGAAATCGGAACCAGCAGCAATACCTGAATCCCGGCAGAATTTAAACACGGCAACCTAATTGAGGTACTTTAAGTCTGGAGGGATCAAGCTGTTACATTTGGAACCAGGGGAAAATAACGTGGATACAAGGTCGAGTGGTATATTAATCTATAATGCATGCTTAACAATAAACATCAAAAGCTGTGCACAGCAGTGACTCAGTGAACTTGGTCCATTAAACAAAGCTAAGTTGTAGCAAAGATCGCTACAATAGGACATTTACACAGATTAACACTGTTTCAAATCCTGAGGACTGTCCTTTTCAAAAACAAAGCTATATCAGCTATACAACTAATCTCCACACGTGTATCTTCTAAAAGAAAAAAGTTTACTTTAAACTTATGCCCAGCAATATGTGTTTTTATAAGTTTTATTTAAAGAAAAATGCTTTTGTTTATATATGAAATTCTTTAAAAATAAATTATAAATTTTTATTTTATGGAATTGTGTGAGGAGTATTAAACCCTTTCTTTATACACGAATACAGAGAATTATATATACATGTTTATGAGAATTTTTATTTCTTTGCTAGTGGTGTAGCGCATCCCTAAAACAAAAAATTCTTCTTCAGTTCACTATATTGAGGTTGGCAATTGCCTCATTAGGGGGAAGCAGCAGCACACACTGACAAATTTATGAAAAACTAATTAAACCTGAACTCCACCCAAGTCAGCGCACCTGTTTTTGTTTGTGTTTTGTTCATCAGGCGTTAGACCCTAAGCCCGGTAGTTGTGTATTTATTATAGTGTTAAGTATTCTCAGAGCGTCGGTGACGCTCGAACAGCTTTTAAGTTAATAAGGTTACACTGTGTTGCATCTACACCCTATCTCTACACTAAGGTTTTACTGCATATTACATTGTTTATGGTTTAGATATAAAGGTTTAGCATTGTGAGCGTCTGCGCCGCTGGTGATCTCCTCGTGGTCCCAAGCGTCCGCTACGCTATAGCGAACCATTACGTTAGTCAGCAGCCAATAGCGTGCCTGCCTGTGATCACTTGGCCGTGAGCGAACGTGACGCTTGAGCGTCTCGACCACGGCTAAGCGATTGTTACGCAACGTGCGTACCCTTACGGTACTCCATACGTCAATAGCGTACAGTGTTCTTAGGCCTCTTAAAGGGTTTTAAATAAGATAAATATTTAGCTTTATCAATTGGCTGCTCGTCCAGTCCTTCACATATCTCTGCTAGGTAATTTCAGCAGACATTATCCATCAGCAAAGGGCGGGAGATCATATTCTTCGCAGTGCTGACGGGATAAGCGTCTGCTTCGCTTAGTAAAGGGTGCTGAGGGAATCCGGAACCGGAGGTAAGAACAACACGCTAGTGTCTTTTAAAACTGTTTATTTCTATCTTGCGTACGCACACACGCATATCTGCATTTCTTTTTCGTGTATTTTCATATATCACTCTCCTGTTTGCCATTTTATAATTGATAAACATGCTAAAAGAGATTTGTCGCTATTTCATAGTTAAAGTGTAAAAGTAATATATTAAGGGATAAATTGTAAAGCGCACACGCAACTCTACCTAAAGGTACAAGGAGAGATTGGTGTGGTGCTCGGTAGACGATCGAGGATCATCTACATTGATAAACGTGTTAGTTGCGTTACGGTGGACATTGGCTTTGTGTACACGTGTCTCTAACAAAGGGCTGAGACTCGCGTACGCAAAGGCCGACGCACGCAGTGTAAATTACGCAACGGAGCGTCTGGGTACGCCCACGTAACTCAAGTCACACGACAGTGTTGATTTTTAACAGGCGATAAATAGCGCAACAGGCGATAAATAGCGCAACAGGCGATAAATAGCGCAAATCTATTTTAATATCCGAAATTTAAATTAACAGATCCTTCTCCAAATTTACAACACATCTGGTCTAAAGAAAAATTTCTGCGCAGAAATAGAAATAGAAACAAAAGTGTACATGTGGTGAGTGAGTGTGTTGTATACAATTTTGAGGTTGAACCACAAGAAAAGTATCGAGTTCTCGTGGAGGTACATACATGTAAGTGACGTGCATGGTGGCTAGGGAGGCATCTCTGGTTAAACATAAAATTTGAGCATTAGAGTGTAGCAGACCAGGAGGTCACACTGTAGCAGCAGACCAGGAGGTCTTATAACAAGACCAGGAGGTCCAGTTACAGCAGACTAAGAAGTCCGCTATAGAGACGAGTAGCACAACACCAAGAAGGGTTGGTGCGGAACCCATATAGGCCATTAAGCTCAGGCTGAAGGAATTCGCAGCCGTAATTTTCGATTCCACTGGTCGCTCCGCACATAAGATTAGTTGCTTATGTGCTGAACGATTGTACCGCACGTAATTGTGTGCATTAGTAAACCTGACCGGTACCATTTGTGTAACAGAGGTCATAAACGCTATTTGTACATTTTAACGTGATTTGTGAAATTTTTTTATTTTATGGGAAGTTCGCTGGTCACTCAGGAACTATCCAACAACCGATACTTGCTGGGGAACGCGCCCCAGTAAATAAAGGTTCACAGGGGCCCTAGGTTGGGTACAACAGCTCTGGATACAGTGATTGTGTTACTGGCCAACGTGGGCGAGAAGTGAGTGGAGTACTCGGTAAACTTCACCGCCAGCCTGCCCCGGACATCTTGGTTTTTGTAAGGGTTCGCTGAAGAAAAGCAACACCTGCAAGTTATGGGGGCCAGTTGTTCAGGTAGAGGGCGATCAACCTCGGTTCGGGTTGATTTAGTAAACCGACCAGTCGGGTCGGCAAGGTATGTAATGTGTGAAAAATATGGTTCACACACAGAGGTTTTATGTGATGAATGGGAAAGAATGACTGTACATGACGGGGAGAAATTCCCAAGAGTAGGTAGCTTTAGCCCAGAAGTGTTACTAAATCTAAGGAGAAGGATAGGTCTTATTAAACCAGCAAAGAGACGGATCAAACATTATGATTGTTTAAAATTATGGCAACAGGAAAGTGAAATGCAAAAAGAGTTAACTGACATATCTGACTCTCATCTTGGGAGGAGAGATATGGCAATGGAGAGGATTATGGTTGCGGAGAAAGGCACAATGGTGTACGATAAAAATGCACTTAGTAACTGATTAAGAATGAAAGTGTAAAATGTAATAATGTTTATGAAAATGAAAGGGTAAAAATTACAAATGTTAACCCGTGCAAGTCGCACCCCATGTCAAACTTCCCTCAGGAATACAAACAAGAAAGTGAACCCAACACGATGTCGGCACCTCTTCCAGCAGCCATCACACAAGACATCCAGGTGGACGCGACCAAATCGGTAAAGGCAATAATCAAACCCCCTAACGGAGGGTCAGGTGAGGTCGTGTCCACAGGTACGTACAATGTTTTATATCACGCACAAACAAATGTACCCCATATTGTAAGACCAAAACAAGGTGATGTAATTGAGTTTAGTCCTGTCAGGGTGATCACAGTCCCCAATGGGAAGACTGACGATCACGGAACCATTCCCGTCCAGGACAGTGCAATGCGCTGTCCCTGGTCCCGGACCGAATTGAGATCAATTATGTCTGAATTTCCTGATCCTAGGAAAAATCTAGTCGCATGTCAAAGGTTCATTAAAGAACTAGGAAACTCAACAGAACCCACCAACAAAGAGTGGCGGACAGTGCTGAGGGCATGCTTGCCCTCCGGTGTTGACTCTGCGAAATTTATTACTGATTATCAATTAGACACAGAAGTACCTCAAACGGAGGAACACAATCAGGAATGTATTAAGCAGATAAACCGACAGTTGGAAGTATATTTCCCTGCCGATGTCAAGTGGAATGAAATCTTCTCCATAAGACAAAACGAAAGGGAAAGTATTTCCAATTATTTCAATCGAGCACTGCAGGTAATGGCTAGGAACACTGGGATCACAGACATCAAAACATGCGCACAGCATAGAGAAATAACGGTTAAGGTATTAATGAATGGTTTAAAGGAGGTATTGAGAACAAGGGTACAGACCACCAACCCAAACTGGAGAAATATCTCAGTGGCCGCATTAAGAGAGGCCGCTATTGATCATGATCGAAATATCACCAGACACAGGGAGTCACAAAGTGATAAGTTAATGGCCGCAAGTATACAGGCCTTAACCACAAGACCACTCCAGCATAAGCCCCAAACCCCTGCGAGAAATTCAAATGTGGAAATCTGTTACAATTGTCAGAAGGAAGGTCATTTTGCAAGAGATTGTAGATCAGGAAGTAGACAAAAGTCATATCGCCCCCCTAGACAACAACATAACCATGATGCCCAAGTAAACAGGGAAGTACAGGGAAAACGGTTGATGGTGATGAGCATCCGAGCGTTTGAGGAGGCATCAAATCAACCAAGACCTCAGGTCATTGACACTTGGAGGAAACCCAGGGTTTGTTACCTTTGTAAAAGAGAAGGGCATTATGCCAGTAACTGTAACAGCCCACATAAAGTCAGACCCCCTAGACAGAGAAATGAGCAAAATTATAACACACCAAATTATAACCAGGGATCATATAGGAAGAATTTTGGGCCACACCCATAATATATAGTCAGGAAAGGTGATCATTAGGATCGATGGTAAGCCTGAGGTTATGGTTAACAAATTGGGAGGTCATTCCCTGAAGACACAGGAATGACCGGGTGAAACGTTGTAAATGTATCTGTGAAATGTTTCTTTTCTCTCCCCATCTCTGACGATTATTGGTAGGACTCAAACATTGCATATCTGCGTGGTCTTTGCAGAAGTCTACCAAACCCCAGCACGACCTATCCGCATCAATGTATCCTGGCCAGATACAGAGGGTGGAGTATGGAGGTGCTGGTGGGAGGGACTGCGCAAGGAAACCATTGGACATGTAGATATGACAGCCTGATGATCTGACAATGTTTTAAAATGTTTGAAAAATGTTTTTCCCTGCTGTTGTTTATTGTTGATTTATGTGATATATACATATATGAACGGCTCTCTCTCTCTTGTTGTTTTTTTTTCCCTCTCCCTCTTCTCACTCATGTTTTTATGTTTTAAAGATGGTATGTCACACCTCAGTTAGACAAATGGTAATGCAAGATTTTTGCTCCTTACAGAAAGATCGCTGGTTTGGAAGGAATATTGCATCATCGGAATGTTCGGTTGGAAGACTGAGAGACAGCACCTTTGAGATGACAGCAGAACAAGAGGAACAACAAGACGAGAGAACTAATTATCGTAACAAGTTTCTCTCCCCCTCAAACTGTTTTTCTGTACCCCCATTACAAATTTCTTCTTTTCTCCTCCTGTAAGATGGACTTGCCCAAAGAGACTGTGATATGGATTTTCCTGTTGACCATGATGTTGACCAGAGCAGTCTGTTCGGCGAGAGTACCAGGGAGGTCGAGAAAGGATCTAGAAAGGTTCCGATGACTGAGACGGAGGTGTAAATTTCCAATAGCAACACAACCACCAAGCAAAAGGCGAGTACCGGAAACGATCTAGCAGCCATGTTATTTGTAAACATTGTTAGCTGAAGAAAACTGTATCTGTAGGCTCTGTGACAATGTGGTTGAGGATGGGTGCATTAAGAAATGCCAATCCAGTTTTTAATATCCACATGGACCGGCATCCATTGAGTGACTATCACTCCTTAGTGGGTAGTGTGTTAAATCAAACAGATTGTTAGGTATGCTCTCAAGTACCTCAAGGTCATAGCAAATCAGGACTAGTACCATTTCCTTTAACGGTAGGGGAGGTACTTGAGCTAAAGGGTGGGAGACCGGTGGACAAGAGGTTTAATATCTCCAGTCCTCCTAGTTTGAAGCTCCACCAATATCATGTGGATAGATCCCTAATATGTTTTAACATTACCAATCCCCGAAAGCCGGGAAGTTGGGAAGTGTCATGGAGCAACCAAACCATGACCTTTTCATATAGGGCAGATAGAATGCCTACAGATACAGAGCTTATACGCCACATAGCCAGTAGAGAAAAATCTTTCCGATATAGGTATACCCTAGGAAGTAGGATTATGAGAGTTGGAGAGGTATCACCAGGATACTGTGCACATATCGTACAAACTGATACGTGTACTAGACAGATGGGAGAATTAGGGGTAGGAGATTTCACATGGAGGATGTGTAATATGGTTATGTCCTACTCCGTCCCATATGTTCTCCCCGATGATGCATATTTCATATGCGGGAGGAAGGCGTATAAGTGGCTTGCCCCAAACTCTGAAGGATTGTGTTATATTGGAAAAGTACTGCCTGAAGTAATGACTGTATCACATGCCAAAATGAAAGATATACACCGTGTTGCCCAAGCTCCTTATACTCATACTCATTACGAGCACGTAGTTAAACGGCACCTGATAGAAAGAACAGAGCATCCGGCCTCTGACATGATCCATGAATCCACCGGGATTCAGTTTCTAATCGCGTTAGATTTCACTCGCACCGCCAGAGGAGTGTTGAATTATAAATACATATCTGCGCTTGCAAATTTGTTAGATAATATCACTGAAATGTATGATGACACGTTTAGGTATACTGGAAGAGAACTTCAAGCTTATAAAACAGAACTGGTACAGCATAGAATGGTTCTCAATTATCTCACGGCAGTGACAGGTGGATATTGTGTCACACTGGCAACGCAGTACGGCGTGAAATGTTGCACATATATTACGAATAGCACCGAGGATCCGGTCGAGGTCATAGACCAAAAGATGGACGATATTCTCCAACTGAAGTGGGAATTTCGCAGGAGACACAATCTCACTCTTGCTGCTGTAGGTAATGAGCTAACTGGTTGGGTGTCATGGTTGAACCCGCGAAATTGGTTCTCTGGTTTAGGAGAATGGGCTCAAGGAGTCATAATGGATGTTGGGAAGTTTCTTCTATGTATCTTAGGTGTTGTCATATCCATTGGCTTGATATTTAGATGCGGACAGGCTTTAATGAAGTGCAAACGTCGTACCAGGGTAATGAGTCTAAGGAGTGAGGAAATTGTAATTCCAATGGATTTGATTTATGACCCAACGGTAGAAACAATGATGTGATGAAAAAGCGATTATACGGTCCGTTTCTTTCACCTGTTTTTCCGTTTTCTCCAAGGTAAAAAGACCCACCAGGACGAGGAATTTGATGATCCTGTATACAGACAACGGATGGAGTAAAGAAGAAGTTTTGACAACCTTATACACAGATATTTGATGAACTATGCCTTAGACCCCCAGTTTCCCTAGAAATTTAAAAATTACGCTAGCCCAACACTTTTGTAAGTCTATGGACATTGACAAAGCTTTTGCTCGCACCTTTTGGGCAAAAGCACAAAGAAGACTGCATTCAACAGACACCGAACAAGACTTCAACCGACAAATGTTCATTTATCTGACTTAGAATACCACTGCATTTACCATAAGTGTTCTTTATCTTCATCTCTACAACCTTCAGGTAATGACACACATAGTCGATAGGGAATACAGGCACAGATATTAGCAATCACATATTCCCCCATTCATGTATCATCAACTAAAATGTGCTCCCCCATTTTGTTGCAACCAAAATCCGAAAAGAGCTCGGTAAAGTTTGACAGCCCATCCACAGACCCGTACCGCGGGATAAGAAGGAATTCAAATGTATACTTCGCAATACCTCGAAGCTTGATTTACAATACGTACGGCACGATGATACATGACCCCCCAAACATGGATTCATACACACATGCTTCTGCTATCTCACTAGGTCATACCCTTTTCCTACCTTCTCCTCTCCTCCCCTACCCAACCATGGAAATGTATTAACCCCTGACATATATTTTTCTCTTTTTGAAATGTTTTAGGAAGTGGCAGTTATTGTTGACTGCCAAAGGGTGGACTGTCAAAGTCAGAAAAATATCACTATGCACACTGCCATATTTGCACCTCATACAGGTCCGCGCTGCGCATGCGTGCGCTCTCCCGTGCGTGCGCATACTCGCTGTTGCGGGCACCCGCAGGCGCACGGTATGTGCATTTACGGTAGAGTTTATGTGTTCGTAGCGTGAGACTCAATCGTTACATATTTTCACTATATAATGTATTTTGTAGATCATGGTCCCTTTGATAGATTCTGAAAGTTTAGTTAATGTAGCATGTTCATGGACGGAGAGATCCCTCTTTGTTTGATACGAAGGGTCAGACATGGGTCATACAGTGGTGTTTAGTATCCATCGGAAGAGTATTTAATTAGCAATATTCCGGTGTTGGTTTGAAGCGAATTAATCGCTCGTGCGAATAGTTATGGACATAAGAAGTTTATGTCCATTTACTATTATTTGCACTTACTTATCCATGCGGCGGGAAACCTAGTTTCCCACCCACCTGAGCAGTTGGAAATTGTCACAGCCCACCTGTAGGAATCAACCTATGACCTTTTGTTATAGTGCGAAGACGAATTCCTGTGTCCAATGAACAATGAGATTGTAGGGACCATTGAATTGTATTGTGTGTGGGGCATAAATAGACAAGCCGATCACATCCAGCTCACTCTTCAACGGTTCTCATTGCTGATAATCGGGAGCTGGATGTCCAGAGGCGCATGCGATCGTTCCCCTTTGTGCGTAAGTTTTCTCCGCAATCATATTGTCTTTCTTGTTATTGTGAGCCATATATCTCTCTCTCTCTCTCTCTCTTCTCCTCTTTCTCTCTTATATTCCCTTAAACGTAATAGTATTGTATTGTATTTCATGTGTAGTTATCTGGTTAGTTAGTCTATGTTATATTGTAGTGTATGACTTGTACTGTATTATCCTTTTTTTTGCAAGTATAACATATTCATCAGGCGTTAGACCCTAAGCCCGGTAGTTGTGTATTTATTATAGTGTTAAGTATTCTCAGAGCGTCGGTGACGCTCGAACAGCTTTTAAGTTAATAAGGTTACACTGTGTTGCATCTACACCCTATCTCTACACTAAGGTTTTACTGCATATTACATTGTTTATGGTTTAGATATAAAGGTTTAGCATTGTGAGCGTCTGCGCCGCTGGTGATCTCCTCGTGGTCCCAAGCGTCCGCTACGCTATAGCGAACCATTACGTTAGTCAGCAGCCAATAGCGTGCCTGCCTGTGATCACTTGGCCGTGAGCGAACATGACGCTTGAGCGTCTCGACCACGGCTAAGCGATTGTTACGCAACGTGCGTACCCTTACGGTACTCCATACGTCAATAGCGTACAGTGTTCTTAGGCCTCTTAAAGGGTTTTAATAAGATAAATATTTAGCTTTATCAATGGATTTGTGAAGGACAGATCATATCAGACCAACTTACTTGGCTTTTATGAAACAGTAAGTGCGAACCTGGATCAGGGTAAGGAGGTGGATATAATCTTTTTAGACTTTGCCAAAGCTTTTGACACTGTACCACACATGCGTCTTATCTATAACCTACAAGAAATAGGGCTAGGGAACACAATATGCACTTGGGTCAGTAATTGGTTAGATAATAGGGAGCAGCGCATTGTGGTCAATGGATCTTTTCCAAATTGGACTAAAGTACTAAGTGGTGTGCCACAAGGGTCTGTACTTGCACCACTTTTGTTCAACATTTTCATCAACGACCTAACAGTAGGTCTAGAGAGCATGGTGTCAATTTTCGCAGGCGATACCAAATTGTGTAAGGTTATAAATATGGAGGGGGATGCTGAGTCTCTTCAGAACGACTTAACTAAACTGGAAACATGGGCAGCAAAATGAAGAATGAGATTCAACACAGACAAGTGTAAGGTAATGCACTGTGGGGGCAAGACCAAAAATTACACCTACCTACTAAATGGGGTAATATTAGGGGATACTGTACTGGAAAAAGACTTAGGGGTTCACATAGATAACAAATTAAGCAGCAGTACCCAAAGTAAGAGTGCAGCAAAGAATGCTAATAAGATATTGGCATGCATAAAAAGGAGAATTGATGTAAGGGACGAGCGTATTAAACTCCCATTATATAAATCACTAGTGAGGCCACATCTTGAATACTGTGTGCAATTTTGGGCACCATATTACAAAAAGGATATCCTGGAGCTAGAAAAGGTTCAGAGGCCGGCGACCAAACTAATCAAGGGCATGGAGACACTGGAATATGAGGAAAGGCTTGCAAGGCTAGGCCTGTTTACATTGGAAAAGAGGAGACTAAGAGGGGACATGATCAACATCTACAAATATATAAGGGGTCAATACACAGAGCTTGGGAGGAACCTGTTTTCTATAAGATCAGCACAGAGAACACGTGATCACTCGCTTAGGTTAGAGTAGAGGAGTTTCCGCACATTGAGGCGAAAAGGTTTTTTCACAGTCAGGACAATACGTGTTATGAATTCCCTGCCTGAGAGAGTAGTAACTGCGGACTCAGTCAACACCTTTAAGAATGGGTTAGATAAATTCCTATTGGATATAGATATTTATATGTAATTTAACTAGTCCTAACATCAAAATAACTAGTCCTATAATAAGACTGCATAGGAGACCACAAATAGGTTGAACTCGATGGACAATTGTCTTTTTTCCAACTTAGTTACTATGTTACTATGTTACTAACTTAAAACACTCTGGTTATAACTATATCCTGTCCTGGGCAGCAACATTCCTTTATAAGTGGAACTGGAATATTGTGCACTTAAGGTCTCCATCCCTGCCCAGGACACAGTTAAAGCAACATTTGGCATGTTTCTTTCAGAAATAGGAGAATATGTGCAAATCCAACAGTCAGTATTATTGATACCTTTAGCCAGAAGATAATGCATCTTAAATAGTTTATTATTCCATTCCTCATTTAGATACTCATGCAGTTCTCAATTAGGATGGGTAAAATTAATAGTCGAATAAAATTGAGAACTTGGATAGGGCTGTGGATCAAACAGTAATGCCCATATCATCACCATCAAACCAACACAGAAAAATGCACATCCTAGAATGCAGGCCTACAGACCTTTGTCTGGATTGGGTCCAATAAGTTGGTATTTATAATGCATTGTGCTGTGAAACAATACTCCCCTTCTTAATTTTCTTGCAATGTGATGCGTGGATCAAGTGTCTCATCCTGTCACCTTGACTGAGATTGTAGTCGTGACAAGAACTTGATAGGGACCTTCAAATCATGGGTCTAGGCCTGACCTCACATGTTTCTTTATAACCACCCCAGTCACCAGGCTCCAGGTCATGGGTTCCACCTAAATAATTGGGATCTGGAATATAAGCAAACACTTGGTGTATTTTGGTTAGTTCTCATTGTAAAATAATTACATACAGTCAAATCTGCCATTGCTGAGGAACATACAATAATATCCTGATATAGCTGGTGACCTGAACAATATTTTCAAAGGCGATCCATTTATGCTTTCCATTAGGACTATGCCTTATTGGAAACAATGCTAAAGGTAAACATTCCAACCAATTCCTTTGAGTTTCCGCCATACATTTCTGCAATTTTAATTTAAGAGTACTATTAAGTCTCTCAGCACAGCCACTACTAGGGGGACTGTAGGGAGTATGTAGGGCCTGTGTGATCCCCAAGTCTGTTAAAATGTGGTTTATAATTTCACCAGTAAAATGTGTTCTGCAGTCTCTGAAATAGAAAATGTGCCCCTAGGTGTAGCCTTAAGAGGCACAGGAACTGGTTTCCCTGGGTTATGTAGAGCACTGATTGTACAGCCCACGTTTAGGCCTTTGCTGCCTGAGTGAACCCAGGAGCTACTCAATATTTGCTCAAGGTATTAACCATATTATCTATAGAATTATTAGCATTTTCTGCAGTATGCTAAGATTAAGCAGTTCTGCTGATACTTTTAGCACATTAACTGCAGGTGTCTTCAGAACAGCCTTTCACTGCCTTGTTAACGCATTGCCTCTTACCTCCATAGAATTGTCTTGGTTGTGTGTCTTTATCTTTCTAACGGCCAACTGCCTAGGCAACTGCAGAGCAGCAAGCTGCATGTTTTATAGGTTTACCAGATGATACTATAAAATCTTTACTCTTCCATATTGGGCCGTAATCTTGGGCAATACCATAACTCATATCTAGAATCAGTATAAAGGTTCACTGTCTGTCCTTCTATGTATATACAGGTGGTAGCCAAGGCCCTCAGCTCCTTGTGCTGAGCTACAGGGCAGTAGAACCTCTTGCATAAGAAAGTCAGTTGCTGTAGTTACTGCATAACCTGTGTGTGGCTCACCCCTCACATAATAATGTCACCCATCAACAAACAGGTGAAAGTCTGCATTCTGAAGGGGCAAATCAGCCACAGTATTATAAAATTCATGACAATCATGGTCATCAGGTGAAAAAAATTGGGGCCTTTGAGTCTTCATCCCCATAGCTATCTGCTGCACTGTCATCTGTATCAATATCACTTTTCCCCTCTTTTGAACTCAACAGTAGAAAAGTAGCTGGTTTCAAAATTATACATAATTTATTTGTGATATTTGATGGTGTAAGCCAGTGGTTCTCAAACTCGGTCCTCAGGACCCCACACAGGTCACGTTTTCCAGGTCACCTGGCAGATGTGCAGTGCCTCACCAACTGTAACATTTTAAAAATCCACATGTCACCTAGAAAACGTGAACTGTGTGGGGTTTTGAAGACCAAGTTTGAGAACCTGTAGTGTAACCAATGCTACTTCATACTTAGTAAAAAACGACAAATGATCTCTGGCGCTAGAGTGAGTGGTGTTAATTGTAATTCTATATATCAGCATCCACCCAGAGCTGGAGTATGCCAACCCCAAACAAAAGCATGCAGCAGAAAAAAATTATCCAGGTGGCGCTTAATAATACATTAGAAGTTTCTATTTTTATTATTAAAATAGTGCAATAATATCAAACCTCCCAGGAGTCAATATCAATAACAATATGACATGGAGAGTACACTTCAATAAAAATACATATACAATAAAGATAAAAAGAGATACATATGTCACATCAATATCGCCTGACTGGAGCTCAATGTAGCATTTGGATATCTGCAGATATCCAAATGCTACATTGAGCTCCAGTCTGGCAATATTGATGTGACATATACAGTATATCTCTTTTATCTACAAATTTAGTAAGCCTAGCAGATGAAATGTGCCTAGTTTGGGCTTGGTTAAGCATTTCAGTAACAGCATGTGGTACTATTATTGTCAACGGGTTAACTACTGCCTGGTAATCCATCTCTGGGACAGCAGGGATAGCCCAACACCGAACTGTGTACATTTGGGGACTTCATGATATGCAGTGCCAGATTAAGGTCCACATAGGCCTGGAGCTGAAATTTCTGCAGGGCCTATTGTGTGCCGCCACAGGGCGTGTGATCACCACAGAGAAGTTCTCCCTGTGTGGCCAGGGTGGTGTGGTGGCATACTACATCACTACACTACAGTACCCAGTACCTCCCCACATTACATATCTTCACTATACTACATTTCTGCACTAGGGGCCTAACTCACAGTTGATCGCAGCAGCAAATTTGTTGGCAGTTGGGCAAAACCATGTGCAGTGCAGGGGGGGGGGGGGGGGCAGATGTAACATGTGCAGAGAGAGTTAGATTTGGGTGGGGTGTGTTCAAACTGAAATCGAACTTCCAGTGTAAAAATAAAGCAGCCAATATTTACCCTGCACAGAAACAAAATAATCCACCCAAATCTAACTCTCTCTGCACATGTTATAACTGCCCTACCTGCAGTGCACATGGGGGGTCATTCCGACCCGATCGCAGCGTGCTTTCATTTGCACAGCTGCGACCGGGTCATTACTGCGCAACTGCGGGGGCCGTAATGCGCACGCACGTTATTGCCCGGCGACGGCCATCGCCAGGCAACGACACTGACTACGAAGAAAGCGGTCGCAGCGGCGACCGCAAGAATATTGACAGAGGAGAGGCGTTCCGGGGTGGATACTCACCATTGGATGGCGTTTTTGGGGAGTGGTCGGCCGAACGCAGGCGTGTCCAGGCGAACGGAGGGCGGATGTCTGACGTCAAACCCGGGACCTTCATCGCTGGATCCGTCGCACAGGGTAAGTAACTCCAGCCTTACTCTTAACTTGCACAAAACTTTTTTAGCTAAGCAGGGCTGCACAAGCGAACGCAGCCCTGCTAAGCTAAAATACACTCCCCCATAGGCGGATATTAGTTGATCGCACCAGCAGCAAAAAGTTGCTTGGTGTCAACTCGGAATGAGGGCCCTGGTTTTGCCCAACTGCTAGCAAATTTGCAGCTGTGATCAACTCTGAATTACCCCCTATATCACTCCTACATCTCTGACCTATATCCCTGCAATACAGTGGCGGAACTAGCGAGCGGTGGGCCCAGGTGCGACAAAATGCTTTGGGCCCCCCCATCCCATCCAAGTCCACCCTCTCACCCCTGGAGAGGATCTAGTGAGGGGGGACCTGCTCAGGGCCAGAGAAATGGATACCTAGCAACAGTGCCTTCACTGTGTGCAAGAAACGGCATCGGAGTCCCCCCACCTCCATGCAAAACAGGGGCAGTGCGCGCCGTAGGCGCGGGAAAAAATATAGGGGCATGGCTTTGTGGGGAAGGGGTGTGGCGGGAAGGGAAGGGGTGGGAAGGGAAGGGCCCCATTGGCTGTCCTCCGCCGCTTTGAATGCTGGGATGCACTTCCCAGCATTCACAGCGGTGGAGGACAGCCTATGGGGAAGGAAAGGGACAGCAGCAGCGCCTCTACCAATTACAGTGCGCTGCTGTGGCTCCCTCCTTCACCCCCGTAGCCGCTGCTCCTCTCCTGTCCTCGGCGGTGGCTGTGTGCTGCGGGTGGCTGTTGCCCGCAGCACACAGTGGCATGTAATGAGTCAGTTTGACTCATTACATGCCGTGCTGCTTTGGGCCCCTAGACAGTGGCGGGCCCCAGTGCAACGCACTGGTTGCACTGGCGGTAGTTCCGCCACTGCTGCAATACATTACTATGCTACTTCCCCACACTGCATTCCAGCACTATATCTACCACCCTGAACTACCTCACCACACTACATCACTATGCAACCTCCCCACACTATATCACTGCATTACATGCCTACACTATGGTGGTCATTTTGAGTTGATCGCACGTAGCAACTTTTTGCTGCTCGTGCGATCAACTAGATGCCGCCTATTGGGGAGTGTATTTTAGCATAGCAGTGTTGCGATCGCTTGTGCAGCCCTGCTATGCTAAAAAAGTTTTGTGTGAAACAAGACTTGCCCTGCAGTTACTTACCCTGTGCGATGGATCCAGCGATGAAGGTCCCGGAATTGATGTCACAGATCCGCCCTCCAAATGCCTGGACATGCCTGCGTTCACTGCTCCACTCCCAGAAAATGGTCAGTTGACGCCCCGGAACGCCTTCCGCCTGTCACTCTTCTTGCGATCGCAGCAGCGATCGCTTTTTTCGTTATTTCTGTCATTGCGCAGCGACGGCCGTTGCTGGGCAATGACGCACATGCGCATTGTGGCCGGCGCGCATGTGCAGAACTGACCCGTTCACACCGCTGCGACAAACAGCAGCGTGCGAACGGGTCGGAATGACCCCCTATATCACTTTGCTACCTCACCACACTACATCCCAGCACTATACATACCCAAACTACCTCCCAACACTACACCCCTGCATTATATCCCTGAACTACCTCCACACACTACATCACTCTACTATCTCCTCACACTCAATATCTGCACCATATCACTGCACTACCACCCCACAGTACATCGCTACGCTACCTCCCCACACTACATCTCTGCACGTTATCACTGCACTACCACCCCACACTACATCACTCTGCTACCTCCTCACACTCCATATCTGCCCCATATCACTGCACTACCACCTCACACTACATCACTACGCTACCTCCACACACTACATCTCTGCACGTTATCACTGCACTACCACCCCACACTACATCACTCTGCTACCTCCTCACACTTCATATCTGTATCATATCACTGCACTACCACCCCACACTACATCGCTACGCTACCTCCCCACACTACATCTCTGCACCATATCACTGCACTACCAACCCTCACTACATTGCTACGCCACCTCCCTACACTACATCTCACCACTATTCTACACTGCCTCCCCACATTACATCACTATGCTACATTCCCACACTACATCTCAGCACTAACTCTCCACACTACATCACTTCACTCTCTCCCTCACACTTTATAATTGCACTACTTCACCACAATACATTACTATACACAACACTCCACTGCCTCCCCACACTACATTTTTATTTTTTATCTTTGCTCAGGTTTTTGTGTGCACAGCAGCTTCTGGAGAAGTTTAGAGTGATGCAGTCCAGGTAGCATAAGGGGTAAGAAGGTGTGGGCCTGAGGATGGGGATGGGAGGGACTACTTTGGATGTCTGCTTACTCACTACAGTGCATCAGCCCATGGGTGGCTGACTTAGGCATGTTCGCATGCCTATTCTCAGTGGCCAATCTATACCAGCCCCCTGGGGCTCTTGGGACCACTTATGACAGTCACTCTGTGCCCATGTAAAGAACCGATCAATCGGCCTTTTTGTTGAGCAGCTGCCCAAAATTTCCCTAACCATAAAAACAGTGCTCCGTACCTGCTGGTTACTGTGTGGGGTACAGTGCGGAGGGTCTGGGACTCAGGGTCGACACACCTTAGGTCGACACCAATTGGTCGACACACCTTAGGTCGACATGGATAAAAGGTCGACATGGATAAAAGGTTGACAGGAACAAGGTCGACATGGAAAAAGGTCGACATGAGTTTTTTATGTTTTTTGGGTGTCGTTTTCTTCGTAGAGTGACCGGGAACCCCAATTAGTGCACCGCATCCCCTCGCATGGCTCGCTTCACTCGCCATGCTTCGGGCATGGTGCTTTCGCTTCGCTCGGCACAGATTACCGTTCCAATCGTAGTCCACGTGGATCGTTAAGTATGAAAAGGTTCCAAAAAAGAAAAAAATCGTGAAAAACTAATGTCGACTTTTTTTCCATGTCGACCTTGTTCCTGTCGACCTTTTCTCCATGTTGACCTAAGGTGTGTCGACCAATTGGCGGCGACCTAAGGTGTGTCGACATTTTTGTTGTCGACCTGGAGTCCGGATACCCAGTGCGGAATACATTGGGAGACACAGATAAATATTGAGCGATGCTGTGTAGGGCACAGGGAGGCAGTAAGTTTGGCTGTGAGGAGAGTAAACAGTAAGACATAACCTATCAGGTACAGGAGGCACACAGTAACTATGTAATGCGCAACACCAAGAAATGGGCAGTAACCAGGATATAAGGGTTAACACATACCAGGTGTGGGCACCTCTCTCACCTTGGAGAAGGTCACCTCTTTGTTGGGTTTCTTGGTTGGTCAAACTTGCCCCGGTCCAGCATCAGGTAGAGGAAGATCACCACGCAGAAAGCGCTGCCGAACACCGTGATCTGCCGGCTCTTCTCCATGCCGATGCCACAGCCCTGGTCACGCCAACAAGCTCTTCTCCATGCCAATGCCGATGCCGCAGCCCGGGTCACGTCAACAAGCTCTTCCCCATGCCGATGCCGCAACCCGGGTCCCGCCAACAAGCTCTTCCCCATGCCGATGCCGCAGCCTGGGTCACGCCAACAAGCTCTCCCAATGCCGATGCCGCAGCCCGGGTCATGCCAAGAAGCTCTCCCCATGCCGATGCCGCAGCCCGGGTCATGCGAACAAGCTCTCCCTGTGAAGATGCCACAGACCAGGTCACACCGACAAGCTCTCCCCCAACGTGCATATAGTCACACCTGATATAAATTGTATAGCGGCAGTGTGCTCTGGTAAGCAGAGAGGGGAGGCCGTAGATCTCAGGCGGCGATTGGAAGAGATAGCTGGCGGCGGTGACAGACGCTGAAAATTGTTACTGGCTACACAGCATGCCCTGCAGGACCCGCTCATTTTTAAAATCAGGGTCACAAAATGCCTGTAGTGTGTATTTTGTGATCACTGAATCTCTCACATCACATACTTCCCTTTCTTTCTAATCTCTTAGTTAGAGTATCTATCTTTTTTTACTTCTTTTCAAACATACCTTCATCACCTACTTTAATGTCTGTCTCAGGTACATTACTTTTCTTTACCTGTATTCTTTCTTTACTCTCCCTCCCTTGTTACTTCTGTCTCCTACCTATTCCTGACTCAGCGTATGACATGACAGCAGCAGCAGTGCCGAGTGCTGGCCCCGCCCCTTTCACGATGTCATGGAGTGGGCGGGGCTTGCAGTATGAGGAAGTGCTGCAGAGCCCAGCCACGCAGAACTAGCAGGGGGTGCAGCATCAGTAGTACAGGTTACCAAACGCTGCCTGATCGGAGCTGAGCTCCAATTGCGGCAGCCAACCCACTGAAGAGGTGAGTGCAGGCCACTGTGGGGACAAAGCAATGCAGACAGTGTTTCTTTCCTGTCAACACTGGCTGCATTGCAGGGGAGCCTATGGGCCTGTTTTCAATGGGGGGCCTGGAGCTGCAGCTCCATCCGCCCCATTGTTAATCCGGCCCTGATGATATGCTTTTAATCTTCTTGTTTTTGTAAGTGCGATGAATAATTAAACCAATCTTTTTTCTTTTAAGGGATAATTGCACTATACAGTATTTGTCTCTATTTTATGTGCCTGTCCAACCTATCCTCTGGTGAGTGCTGTGTGGAAGGAAGGACACTTTGTTTTTACAGATCCTTGTGCAGAAAAGGGAACCTAAAGATCACTACAGGGTACATAACATTTACCTTCTTTGGGACTAAGATAGTTTATGGTGATAATAAATAAATAAATAAATATACAGTATATATAATCACCATATTACAGTATATCATACTATTATATCACAAGAATGATTTAACTGTTTGAGTGCAACCCCTCTTTGTTCTAACAGGTGTTTTAAAACAATGGGGCAGATGTATTAAGCCTGGAGATGGCATAAAGAAGTGATAAACCAGTGATATGTGCAAGGTGATAAACACACCAGCCAATCAGCTCCTAACTGTTAATTTACATATTGGACCTGATTGGCTGGTGTGTTTATCACCTTGCACATATCACTGGTTTATCACTTCCTTATGCCATCTCCAGGCTTAATACATCCCCCCACCCCCCCACCCCCAATGTCTGTAACTTTGTCAACAAGTGTAGTGGCTGATGCAACAGCACAAACGCTTGAAGGTGTTCCTCTTATTACAGGGTCTAAATGTTAGGAGTAATATTCTAGAGATCTCTGTTTCCCCCCATGCTCTTAAGTGAGTACACCTTGTATGTGTCCTGAATTTCATGGCAGAAAAGTGTAAATGGTTTACTATAATACGGAAGTGCTAAAGCTGGAGCACTAAGAATGTCAGTTTTTAGTTGATCAAAAACTAAACATTGATTGGCTGTGAGATGTACTGTATATGTCCTTACTTCTGATCTCCTATAAGAGCATCAGAAAGTACCTGAAGCTTCTGGGATGCATTATGAATCCATTCCCTTCAATAGATTATGAGGCCTAAATAAGCCCTGAGTGGTTTCAATGTTGTGGGTAGTGGTACCTGTAAAATTGCTGCTTGTTTTTCAGCTGTAATTTGCTTATCCCCAGCTAATATACAGTACAATGGCCAAGAAACTGGACATGAGTTTGTACTAGCTGTAGTTTGTCTTTAGAATGGCTAAGAATGTCAATAATGAAATTGCATCCTGTGTACAGTCTTGTTCAGTATCTGAACACAAAAGAAGATCATCTACATATTGAATGTTATCTCATGAACTGTAGTCTCATGAAGAGGATGCAAGTCCTTTAGGACTAGTGCCATGGCCTCTGAGAAGGCTGATGGTGACACAGCCTCTCCTTGTAGTAACCTAGTCCAACAATACTGTTTGTCTGAGTATGTGAATGCTAAAATATGCTAACTATGCTCTGTAAGTGGAATGGAAAAGAATGAGTTGGTCAAATTAATTAACGTGAAGCAATTTGAGGTACAGATGGAGCCATCTTTATCTTGGCCTTTAATAGGATTAACTAAACCAGGGCAGTCGTAACTTAATCCCCTGCTGTAATGACTTAATCCCCTGATGTATTGTTCTCTCTGTATTGTATTGCAGCTGAGAACAATAGATGAAGGGTTTATGCTAATAAACAATGGTGCAGCAGAGAAGCCAAGATGATCGTGGCTCCATCTGTAGTAGGAATCTGATTTAGCAGCATGTGTGGATTTGGCACGATAGGGCTGTTTCTCACCACCACTTCATTGACCTCTCTAAGGTTATGAACCATCGTACAGGATGCTGGTTCACCTGATTGGTGCTTTTCTTAGCTGTCAAAAGAGGCATGTTCCATGGGGAGTGACAAGGTTTCAATACTCCAGCCTGTAAATATTCTTGTATCTGATTACCAATTGTATTTGGTCTGGATTAAGAGGATACTGTTTCATTTACAAAGCATATATGTCTCAGGCCCAGAGAAAGCATGTTGTCCCAGAAGAAACTGGAAGATGCTTGAAATGTTCTCATTCTTCAGCCACATTCTTTCATAACTTCTGGGAATGTAGTACCATAAGGAAGTTCTGGAACAAAATAATTCAATATATTAATAACACTTTTCGTATTAGAGCTACATTACATCCACAGGCCTTGTTATTGGCAGACTTTACAGTCTGGAATCTTGACTCACACCATAAACACCTATACCCTTTTCTAACATTATTGATAACAGCTTCCAAACAGGCTATACTTAAGAATTGGATATATAAGCATGCATACCCCAACCCTCATGGAAGTTCACCAGAAATTATTGAAGATTCTATATTTTGATCGATAATATACTCTCCCTAATATAGAAAAGGGAGTAGTGTTCTTTTATATTTTTGGCGGTGCATTCAGACGCAGCGGCTGTGAGTGCAACAGAACCATGGGAGCGGGAGTAGGAGCATCTTTACCTGCCATTCCACTCTCCTTTGTCTTGATTTTGTGGATCGGGGGCCTGGGGGCTCTGCTGCCCTGTGGTCCATGCAGGACTGCATACTCGCGGTGGGAGCTGCTTGCGGTCCGTTCCGGCTCTGGTCCCTCTGTGATGCCGCTGCCGCTGGGGGGAGCCGCGTGGGGGACCCTGCTGACTTCCGATGTGCCGGCGGCCGGGGGGACCAGTGTGGCCGGGAGTGTGCGGCTGGCGGACCAGTGCGGCCGGGAGTGAGCGGCTGGCGGGCGCCAATGTGCGGGCTGGCGGGGACGCTGGCCGGCTTTTGGGCGCTGCTGCTACGGAGGGCCTGCTGGTTAGTTCCGGGGTCGGAGGGGGTGATGACCCGGGGCATGCTGGGTGCTCCTCTGGGCAGGAGAATTGTGGTGGATCCTGCGGTGAACTCAGGAGGACTTCGGTTGTTGGAGGCTGGAGGAGGCTAGGAAGCCTGGAATCTGGTCAGCCTGAGCAGCCTGAACAGCCTGAGCAACTAGATTCTGCTTATGATTGGAGGATGCTTAGCCCCTGGAGGGTAGGCAAGCCCAGATGGAAATTCAGACCGCAGAGAGAGAGGAAGCAAAAGCGGGGTAAAAGAGCAGGCATTAGGGTAAGACTTTATTTATGCCCCCATAGACCAGCGCTTCCCAGTTTATTTATTGCAAACGTAAGATCTCTTACGAACAAATTGGATGAGATCCAAGTGAGACTGGCAAATAAGTCCTTTTTAAAGACCTGCTCTCTCATGATTTTCACAGAGACATGGCTGAATGGCTCTATCCTGGACTCTGTAGGTCAGCTTACAGATAGGTAATTATTTAGATTGGACAGAACCATGGAATCTAGGAAAATGCGAGGTGGTGGACTATGTGTATATGTAAATAATAACTGGTGCACTGATGCTAGTCTTGTTGTGACTTTTTGCTCTGTAAATGTGGAATATATGGTGGTTAAGTGTCGACCTTTCTATTTGCCAAGAGAATTTTCAGTGGCGTTGGTAATGGCCGTATACATTCCTCCTTCTGCTCACGTAGAATCTGCATTAGATGTCTTGTACGCTGCTATAGTTAAACTGGAATCTAAATATGTTGAGGGGTTTTTTTTTAGTTGTAGGGGATTTTAATCAGGCTAGATTGAAGGCAGTTTTACCAAAATTTTATCAGTATGTTAAAGTCCCTACCAGAGGGTTAAATGTCTATTGTAATATCAAGGATGCTTATGCGACTTTTAGATATCCCAATATTGGTCACTCTGATCATATGTCCTTATTTTTGGTTCCAGCATACAAAACCGTAGTTCAACGGTTTAGGCCGACCAGCACTAATATTACAGTCTGGCCTGAGGGTGCAATGCAGAAACTTCAGGATGCTCTGGAATTTACTGATTGGGGGTTGTTCATTGAAGAATCATTGGGGGATGACAATAATGTGAATGTGGACTTCCTGACCTCCATGGTCCTTGGTTATGTATGCTGTTGTATAGAGAGTGTAACAACTAAAAAGTGTGTTCGAGCTTTTGCAAATGATAAACCATGGATAAATGGCATGGTTCGAACCTTATTAAGTGAGAGAGACAAAGCATTTAGATCTGGTGACCAAAATGCTTTCAGGGCTGCCCGACAAAAATTAAAAAAGGGTATAATAGAGGCAAAAAGGGCCTTTTCTGCTAAACTTGAAAGCAAGTTTAAAAATGATAAAGATGCAAGAAGCTTGTGGAAAGGCATCCAAGACATTTCTGACTATAAAGTTAATAAGAATCTCTCTCATAAAGAGGCTGATAGCTCCCTAGGGGAGACGTTAAATATATTTTATTCTCGTTTTGATAGCATGGCTGTTTCCCTGTTGATTGGGATGGGAATCTGGAGAATGCGGAGCCCCTGGTACTGGATGAATTGTCTGTTAGACGGTGCTTTGCCAGTTCTAAATCAGGTAAGGCCCCCGGCCCAGATAGGATCCCGGGAAATGTAATTAAGACATGTGCTGAGCAGCTGGCTGGGATCTTTACTATGATTTTTAACCTTTCCCTTGCCACTTGTCGTGTGCCTAAGTGTTTTAAGTCATCTATTATTGTCCCGGTTCCTAAAAATGGTAAGGCCTGTGAGCCAAATGATTACCGACCAATTGCTCTGACAACTCTTATAATGAAGGCCTTTGAAAGATTGGTTATGGGACACATAAAGAAAAATATCCCAGCTAATCTGGATCCTTTTCAGTTTGCATATAAAGCAAATAGGTCGACGGATGACGCTGCTATCACTTTGGTTCATCGTGTGGCTACCCATCTAGAATTCACATGTTCTTCTGCGAGAATTCTGTTTGTGGATTACAGTTCAGCGTTTAATACGGTAATCCCAACATCGTTAGTGTCTAAACTATCTCAGTTGGGATTAAATCATTTTGTATGTAGATGGATCTTGGATTTTTTGCCAAACAGGCCCCAATCTGTAAGATTGTACAATTCTCTGTCTAGCGAGCTTGTAATTAGTACGGGGGTGCCTCAGGGTTGTGTACTGAGTCCCTTGTTGTACTCCCTATTTACTTATGATTGCATTTCTAAATCGGAGTCAGTTCACATTATTAAATTTGCCGATGATATTGCAGTTGTAGGTTTAATGAGGTAAGTAAGGACGATGAGTCAGAATATAGATCTGAGGTTGCTAGGTTAGAAGCTTGGAGTCAAACTAATCATTTAATCTTAAATGTAAAAAAAACAAAAGAAATGATTGTAGATTTTAGGAAATAGCATAAGCAGCCCTTTTGTCCTATAGTTGTAAATAACCAGGTAGTGGAGACAGTTGAGTCTTTTAAATTCCTGGGTATTAACATCTCCAATGATTTGTCCTGGGGTACTCATACACGATGTGTTGTTAAAAAAGCCCACCAACGCCTGTTTTTATTGAGGAAAATGCGTATGGCGGGAATATGTAAGGAGATTTTAGTACATTTTTATTAGAGATGAGCGCCTGAAATTTTTCGGGTTTTGTGTTTTGGTTTTGGGTTCGGTTCCGCGGCCGTGTTTTGGGTTCGACCGCGTTTTGGCAAAACCTCACCGAATTTTTTTTGTCGGATTCGGGTGTGTTTTGGATTCGGGTGTTTTTTTCAAAAAACCCTAAAAACCAGCTTAAATCATAGAATTTGGGGGTCATTTTGATCCCATATTATTATTAACCTCAAAAACCATAATTTCCACTCATTTTCAGTCTATTCTGAATACCTCACACCTCACAATATTCTTTTTAGTCCTAAAATTTGCACCGAGGTCGCTGGATGACTAAGCTAAGCGACCCTAGTGGCCGACACAAACACCTGGCCCATCTAGGAGTGGCACTGCAGTGTCACGCAGGATAGCCCTTCCAAAAAACACTCCCCAAACAGCACATGACGCAAAGAAAAAAAGAGGTGCAATGAGGTAGCTGTGTGACTAAGCTCAGCGACCCAAGTGCCCGACACAAACACCTGGCCCATCTAGGAGTGGCACTGCAGTGTCACGCAGGATGTCCCTTCCAAAAAACCCTCCCCAAACAGCACATGACGCAAAGAAAAAAAGAGGCGCAATGAGGTAGCTGTGTGAGTAAGATTAGCGACCCTAGTGGCCGACACAAACACCGGGCCCATCTAGGAGTGGCACTGCAGTGTCACGCAGGATGTCCCTTCCAAAAAACCCTCCCCAAACAGCACATGACGCAAAGAAAAATAAAAGAAAAAAGAGGTGCAAGATGGAATTGTCCTTGGGCCCTCCCACCCACCCTTATGTTGTATAAACAGGACATGCACACTTTAACCAACCCATCATTTCAGTGACAGGGTCTGCCACACGACTGTGACTGATATGACGGGTTGGTTTGGACCCCCACCAAAAAAGAAGCAATTAATCTCTCCTTGCACAAACTGGCTCTACAGAGGCAAGATGTCCACCTCATCATCATCCTCCGATATATCACCGTGTACATCCCCCTCCTCACAGATTATCAATTCGTCCCCACTGGAATCCACCATCTCAGCTCCCTGTGTACTTTGTGGAGGCAATTGCTGCTGGTCAATGTCTCCGCGGAGGAATTGATTATAATTCATTTTAATGAACATCATCTTCTCCACATTTTCTGGATGTAACCTCGTACGCCGATTGCTGACAAGGTGAGCGGCGGCACTAAACACTCTTTCGGAGTACACACTTGTGGGAGGGCAACTTAGGTAGAATAAAGCCAGTTTGTGCAAGGGCCTCCAAATTGCCTCTTTTTCCTGCCAGTATAAGTACGGACTGTGTGACGTGCCTACTTGGATGCGGTCACTCATATAATCCTCCACCATTCTTTCAATGTTGAGAGAATCATATGCAGTGACAGTAGACGACATGTCCGTAATCGTTGTCAGGTCCTTCAGTCCGGACCAGATGTCAGCATCAGCAGTCGCTCCAGACTGCCCTGCATCACCGCCAGCGGGTGGGCTCGGAATTCTGAGCCTTTTCCTCGCACCCCCAGTTGCGGGAGAATGTGAAGGAGGAGATGTTGACAGGTCGCGTTCCGCTTGACTTGACAATTTTGTCACCAGCAGGTCTTTGCACCCCAGCAGACTTGTGTTTGCCGGAAAGAGAGATCCAAGGTAGGTTTTAAATCTAGGATCGAGCACGGTGGCCAAAATGTAGTGCTCTGATTTCAACAGATTGACCACCCGTGAATCCTTGTTAAGCGAATTAAGGGCTGCATCCACAAGTCCCACATGCCTAGCGGAATCGCTCCCTTTTAGCTCCTTCTTCAATGCCTCCAGCTTCTTCTGCAAAAGCCTGATGAGGGGAATGACCTGACTCAGGCTGGCAGTGTCTGAACTGACTTCACGTGTGGCAAGTTCAAAGGGCATCAGAACCTTGCACAACGTTGAAATTATTCTCCACTGCACTTGAGACAGGTGCATTCCACCTCCTATATCGTGCTCAATTGTATAGGCTTGAATGGCCTTTTGCTGCTCCTCCAACCTCTGAAGCATATAGAGGGTTGAATTCCACCTCGTTACCACTTCTTGCTTCAGATGATGGCAGGGCAGGTTCAGTAGTTTTTGGTGGTGCTCCAGTCTTCTGTACGTGGTGCCTGTACGCCGAAAGTGTCCCGCATTTCTTCTGGCCACCGACAGCATCTCTTGCACGCCCCTGTCGTTTTTTAAAAAATTCTGCACCACCAAATTCAAGGTATGTGCAAAACATGGGACGTGCTGGAATTTGCCCATATTTAATGCACACACAATATTGCTGGCGTTGTCCAATGCCACAAATCCACAGGAGAGTCCAATTGGGGTAAGCCATTCTGCGATGATCTTCCTCAGTTGCCGTAAGAGGTTTTCAGCTGTGTGCGTATTCTGGAAAGCGGTGATACAAAGCGTAGCCTGCCTAGGAAAGAGTTGGCGTTTGCGAGATGCTGCTACTGGTGCCGCCGCTGCTGTTCTTGCGGCGGGAGTCCATACATCTACCCAGTGGGCTGTCACAGTCATATAGTCCTGACCCTGCCCTGCTCCACTTGTCCACATGTCCGTGGTTAAGTGGACATTGGGTACAACTGCATTTTTTAGGACACTGGTGAGTCTTTTTCTGACGTCCGTGTACATTCTCGGTATCGCCTGCCTACAGAAGTGGAACCTAGATGGTATTTGGTAACGGGGGCACACTGCCTCAATAAATTGTCTAGTTCCCTGTGAACTAACGGCGGATACCGGACGCACGTCTAACACCAACATAGTTGTCAAGGACTCAGTTATCCGCTTTGCAACAGGATGACTGCTGTGATATTTCATCTTCCTCGCAAAGGACTGTTGGACAGTCAATTGCTTACTGGAAGTAGTACAAGTGGGCTTACGACTTCCCCTCTGGGATGACCATCGACTCCCAGCAGCAACAACAGCAGCGCCAGCAGCAGTAGGCGTTACACGCAAGGATGCATCGGAGGAATCCCAGGCAGGAGAGGACTCGTCAGAATTGCCAGTGACATGGCCTGCAGGACTATTGGCATTCCTGGGGAAGGAGGAAATTGACACTGAGGGAGTTGGTGGGGTGGTTTGCGTGAGCTTGGTTACAAAAGGAAGGGATTTACTGGTCAGTGGACTGCTTCCGCTGTCGGCCCAAGTTTTTGAACTTGTCACTGACTTATTATGAATGCGCTGCAGGTGACGTATAAGGGAGGATGTTCCGAGGTGGTTAACGTCCTTACCCCTACTTATTACAGCTTGACAAAGGGAACACACGGCTTGACACCTGTTGTCCGCATTTCTGGTGAAATACTTCCACACCGAAGAGCTGATTTTTTTGGTATTTTCACCAGGCATGTCAACGGCCCTATTCCTCCCACGGACAACAGGTGTCTCCCCGGGTGCCTGACTTAAACAAACCACCTCACCATCAGAATCCTCCTGGTCAATTTCCTCCCCAGCGCCAGCAACACCCATATCCTCCTCATCCTGGTGTACTTCAACACTGACATCTTCAATCTGACTTTCAGGAACTGGACTGCGGGTGCTCCTTCCAGCACTTGCAGGGGGTGTGCAAATGGTGGAAGGCGCATGCTCTTCACGTCCAGTGTTGGGAAGGTCAGGCATCGCAACCGACATAATTGGACTCTCCTTGTGGATTTGGGATTTCGAAGAACGCACAGTTCTTTGCGGTGCTACTGCTTTTGCCAGCTTGAGTCTTTTCATTTTTCTAGCGAGAGGCTGAGTGCCTCCATCCTCATGTGAAGCTGAACCACTAGCCATGAACATAGGCCAGGGCCTCAGCCGTTCCTTGCCACTCCGTGTGGTAAATGGCATATTGGCAAGTTTACGCTTCTCCTCCGACAATTTTATTTTAGGTTTTGGAGTCCTTTTTTTACTGATATTTGGTGTTTTGGATTTGACAAGCTCTGTACTATGACATTGGGCATCGGCCTTGGCAGACGACGTTGCTGGCATTTCATCGTCTCGGCCATGACTAGTGGCAGCAGCTTCAGCACGAGGTGGAAGTGGATCTTGATCTTTCCCTAATTTTGGAACCTCAACATTTTTGTTCTCCATATTTTAATAGGCACAACTAAAAGGCACCTCAGGTAAACAATGGAGATGGATGGATACTAGTATACAATTATGGATGGACTGCCGAGTGCCGACACAGAGGTAGCTACAGCCGTGGACTACCGTACTGTACTGTGTCTGCTGCTAATATAGACTGGTTGATAAAGAGATGTAGTAGTAGTATGTATGTATAAAGAAGAAAGAAAAAAAAACCACGGGTAGGTGGTATACAATTATGGACGGACTGCCCAGTGCCGACACAGAGGTAGCTACAGCCGTGGACTACCGTACTGTACTGTGTCTGCTGCTAATATAGACTGGTTGATAAAGAGATGTAGTAGTAGTAGTATGTATGTATAAAGAAGAAAGAAAAAAAAACCACGGGTAGGTGGTATACAATTATGGACGGACTGCCCAGTGCCGACACAGAGGTAGCTACAGCCGTGGACTACCGTACTGTACTGTGTCTGCTGCTAATATAGACTGGTTGATAAAGAGATGTAGTAGTAGTATGTATGTATAAAGAAGAAAGAAAAAAAAACCACGGGTAGGTGGTATACAATTATGGACGGACTGCCCAGTGCCGACACAGAGGTAGCTACAGCCGTGGACT
Source organism: Pseudophryne corroboree (assembly GCF_028390025.1). NCBI lineage: Eukaryota > Metazoa > Chordata > Amphibia > Anura > Myobatrachidae > Pseudophryne > Pseudophryne corroboree. Next base: position 184,783,575 of record NC_086444.1, on the reverse strand, counting down.
ACCGTACTGTACTGTGTCTGCTGCTAATATAGACTGGTTGATAAAGAGATGTAGTAGTAGTAGTATGTATGTATAAAGAAGAAAGAAAAAAAAACCACGGGTAGGTGGTATACAATTATGGACGGACTGCCGAGTGCCGACACAGAGGTTGCTACAGCCGTGGACTACCGTACTGTACTGTGTCTGCTGCTAATATAGACTGGTTGATAAAGAGATGTAGTAGTAGTATGTATGTATAAAGAAGAAAGAAAAAAAAACCACGGGTAGGTGGTATACAATTATGGACGGACTGCCGAGTGCCGACACAGAGGTAGCTACAGCCGTGAACTACCGTACTGTGTCTGCTGCGACTGGATGATAAATAATGATATAAAAAATATATATATATATCACTACTGCAGCCGGACAGGTATATATTATATAATGACGGACCTGCTGGACACTGTCTGTCAGCAGAATGAGTTTTTTATAGAATAAAAAAAAAAACACCACACAAGTGAAGTCACACGACGAGTGTTTAACTTTTTCAGGCAATCACAATATAGTATACTATACTACTAACTATACTGGTGGTCAGTGTGGTCAGGTGGTCACTGGTCAGTCACACTGGCAGTGGCACTCCTGCAGCAAAAGTGTGCACTGTTTAATTTTAATAATAATATGTACTCCTGGCTCCTGCTATAACCTATAACTGGCACTGCAGTGCTCCCCAGTCTCCCCCACAATTATAAGATGTGTGAGCTGAGCACAGTCAGATACGAGTGTTTAACTTTTTCAGGCAATCACAATATAGTATACTATACTACTAACTATACTGGTGGTCAGTGTGGTCAGGTCACTGGTCAGTCACACTGGCAGTGGCACTCCTGCAGCAAAAGTGTGCACTGTTTAATTTTAATAATAATATGTACTCCTGGCTCCTGCTATAACCTATAACTGGCACTGCAGTGCTCCCCAGTCTCCCCCACAATTATAAGATGTGTGAGCTGAGCACAGTCAGATATATACATAGATGATGCAGCACACTGGGCTGAGCAGTGCACACAGATATGGTATGTGACTGAGTCACTGTGTATCGTTTTTTTCAGGCAGAGAACGGATATATTAAATAAAACTGCACTGTCTGGTGGTCACTGTGGTCAGTCACTAGTAAACTCTGCACTCTCTACAGTTCTACAGTACTCCTAAGCTCCAGTAAATCAGGTCAATCTCTCTCTCTCTCTCTTCTAATCTAAATGGAGAGGACGCCAGCCACGTCCTCTCCCTATCAATCTCAATGCACGTGTGAAAATGGCGGCGACGCGCGGCTCCTTATATAGAATCCGAGTCTCGCGAGAATCCGACAGCGTCATGATGACGTTCGGGCACGCTCGGGTTAACCGAGCAAGGCGGGAAGATCCGAGTCGCTCGGACCCGTGAAAAAAAACATGAAGTTCGTGCGGGTTCGGATTCAGAGAAACCGAACCCGCTCATCTCTAATTTTTATTCGGCCATCTTAGAGACTGTCCTTACATACGGAATTATGGTATGGTTTGGTAACTGTACTGCCGTAGAACGTAAGTCCCTTCAGAGAGTGGTTAAAACTAGTGATGTGCACCGGAAATTTTTCGGGTTTTGCGTTTTGGTTTTGGATTCGGTTCCGAGGCCGTGTTTTGTATTCGGACGCGTTTTGGCAAAACCTCCCTGAAAATTTTTTTGTCGGATTCGGGTGTGTTTTGGATTCGGGTGTTTTTTTTACAAAAAACCCTCAAAAACAGCTTAAATCATAGAATTTTGGGGTCAATTTGATCCCATAGTATTATGAACCTCAATAACCATAATTTACACTCATTTTCAGTCTATTATGAACACCTCACAATATTATTTTTAGTCCTAAAATTTGCATCAAGGTCGCTGGATGACTAAGCTAAGCGACCCAAGTGGCCGACACAAACACCTGGCCCATCTAGGAGTGGCACTGCAGTGTCAGACAGGATGGCACTTCAAAAAAATAGTCCCCAAACAGCACATGATGCAAAGTAAAAAAGAGGCGCAATGAGGTAGCTGTGTGACTAACCTAAGCGACCCAAGTGGCCGACACAAACACCTGGCCCATCTAGGATTGGCACTGTAGTGTCAGACAGGATGGCACTTCAAAAAAATAGTCCCCAAACAGCACATGATGCAAAGAAAATAAGAGGTGCACCAAGGTCGCTGGATGGCTAAGCTAAGCGACACAAGTGGCCGACACAAACACCTGGCGCATCTAGGAGTGGCACTGCAGTGTCAGGCAGGATGGCACTTCAAAAAAATAGTCCCCAAACAGCACATGATGCAAAGAAAAAAAGAGGCGCAATGAGGTAGCTGTGTGACTAAGCTAAGCGACCCAAGTGGCCGACACAAACACCTGGGCTTGCCCATCTAGGAGTGGCACTGCAGTGTCAGACAGGTTGTCAGATTTAAAAAATAGTCCCCAAACAGCACATGATGCAAAGAAAAAAAGAGGTGCACCAAGGTCGCTGGATGGCTAAGCTAAGCGACACTAGTGGCCGACACAAACACCTGGCCCATCTAGGAGTGGCACTGCAGTGTCAGACAGGATGGCACTTCAAAAAAATAGTCCACAAACAGCACATGATTCAAAGAAAAAAAGAGGCGCAATGAGGTAGCTGTGTGACTAAGCTAAGTGACCCAAATGGCGGACACAAACACCTGGCCCATCTAGGAGTGGCACTGCAGTGTCAGACAAGATGGCAGATTTAAAAAATAGTCCCCAAACAGCACATGATGCAAAGAAAAAAAGAGGTGCACCAAGGTCGCTGGATGGCTAAGCTAAGCGACACAAGTGGCCGACACAAACACCTGGCCTATCTAGGAGTGGCACTGCAGTGTCAGGCAGGATGGCACTTAAAAAGAATAGTCCCCAAACAGCACATGATGCAAAGAAAAATGAAAGAAAAAAGAGATGCAAGATGGAATTGTCCTTGGGCCCTCCCACGCACCCTTATGTTGTATAAACAGGACATGCACACTTTAACGAACTCATCATTTCAGCGACAGGGTCTGCCACACGACTGTGACTGAAATGACTGGTTGGTTTGGGCCCCCACCAAAAAAGAAGCAATCAATCTCTCCTTGCACAAACTGGCTCTACAGAGGCAAGATGTCCACCTCCTCCTCATCGTCCGATTCCTCACCCCTTTCACTGTGTACATCCCTCTCCTCACAGATTATTAATTCGTCCCCACTGGAATCCACCATCTCAGGTCCCTGTGTACTTTCTGGAGGCAATTGCTGGTGAATGTCTCCATGGAGGAATTGATTATAATTCATTTTGATGAACATCATCTTCTCCACATTTTCTGGAAGTAACCTCGTACGCCGATTGCCGACAAGGTGAGCGGCTGCACTAAACACTCTTTCGGAGTACACACTGGAGGAGGGGCAACTTAGGTAAAATAAAGCCAGTTTGTGCAAAGGCCTCCATATTGCCTCTTTTTCCTGCCAGTATACGTACGGACTGTCTGACGTGCCTACTTGGATGCGGTCACTCATATAATCCTCCACCATTCTTTCAATGGTGACAGAATCATATGCAGTGACAGTAAACGACATGTCAGTAATCGTTGGCAGGTCCTTCAGTCCGGACCAGATGTCAGCACTCGCTCCAGACTGCCCAGCATCACCGCCAGCGGGTGGGCTCAAAATTCTTAGCCTTTTCCTCGCAGCCCCAGTTGCGGGAGAATGTGAAGGAGGAGCTGTTGACGGGTCATGTTCCGCTTGACTTGACAATTTTCTAACCAGCAGGTCTTTGAACCTCTGCAGGCTTGTGTCTGCCAGAAAGAGAGATACAACATAGGTTTTAAATCTAGGATCGAGCACGGTGGCCAAAATGTAGTGCTCTGATTTCAACAGATTGACCACCCGTGAATCCTGGTTAAGCAAATTAAGGGCTCCATCCACACGTCCCACATGCCTAGCGGAATCGCTCTGTTTTAGCTCCTCCTTCAATGTCTCCAGCTTCTTCTGCAAAAGCCTGATGAGGGGAATGACCTGACTCAGGCTGGCAGTGTTTGAACTGACTTCACGTGTGGCAAGTTCAAAGGGTTGCAGAACCTTGCACAACGTTGAAATCATTCTCCACTGCGCTTGAGTCAGGTGCATTCCCCTCCTTTGCCTATATCGTAGGCAGATGTATAGGCTTGAATGGCCTTTTGTTGCTCCTCCATCCTCTGAAGCATATAGAGGGTTGAATTCCACCTCGTTACCACCTCTTGCTTCAGATGATGGCAGGGCAGGTTCAGGACTGTTTGCTGGTGCTCCAGTCTTCGGCACGCGGTGGCTGAATGCCGAAAGTGGCCCGCAATTCTTCGGGCCACCGACAGCATCTCTTGCACGCCCCTGTCATTTTTTAAATAATTCTGCACCACCAAATTCAATGTATGTGCAAAACATGGAACGTGCTGGAATTTGCCCAGATGAAATGCACGCACAATATTGGTGGCGTTGTCCGATGTCACAAATCCCCAGGAGAGTCCAATTGGGTAAGCCATTCTGCGATGATGTTCCTCAGTTTCTGTAAGAGGTTGTCAGCTGTGTGCCTCTTATGGAAAGTGGTGATACAAAGCGTAGCCTGCCTAGGAACGAGTTGGCGTTTGCGAGATGCTGCTACTGGTGCCGCCGCTGCTGTTCTTGCTGCGGGAGGCAATACATCTACCCAGTGGGCTGTCACAGTCATATAGTCCTGAGTCTGCCCTGCTCCACTTGTCCACATGTCCGTGGTTAAGTGGACATAAGGTACAACTGCATTTTTTAGGACACTGGTGACTCTTTTTCTGACATCTGTGTACATTCTCTGTATCGCCTGCCTAGAGAAATGGAACCTAGATGGTATTTGGTACCGGGGACACAGTACCTCAAGCAATTCTCTAGTTTCCTGTGAATTAACGGTGGATACCGGAAACACGTTTAAAACCGCCCAGGCTGCCAAGGCCTGAGTTATCCGCTTTGCAGCAGGATGACTGCTGTGATATTTCATCTTCCTCGCAAAGGACTGTTGGACAGTCAATTGTTTACTGGAAGTAGTACAAGTGGTCTTCCGACTTCCCCTCTGGGATGACGATCGACTCCCAGCGGCAACAACAGCAGCGCCAGCAGCAGTAGGCGTTACACTCAAGGATGCATCGGAGGAATCCCAGGCAGGAGAGGACTCGTCAGACTTGACAGTGACATGGCCTGCCGGACTATTGGCTTTCCTGTCTAAGGAGGAAATTGACACTGAGGGAGTTGGTGGTGTGGTTTGCAGGAGCTTGGTTACAAGAGGAAGGGATTTAGTGGTCAGTGGACTTCTTCCGCTGTCATCCAAAGTTTTTGAACTTGTCACTGACTTCTGATGAATGCGGTCCAGGTGATATATAAGGGAGGATGTTCCAAGGTGGTTAACGTCCTTACCCCTACTTATTACAGCTTGACAAAGGCAACACACGGCTAGACACCAGTTGTCCTCATTTCTGTTGAAATAATTCCACACCGAAGAGGTGATTTTTTTTTTTGTATTTTGACCAGGCATGTCAATGGCCATATTCGTCCCACGGACAACTGGTGTCTCCCCGGGTGCCTGACTTAAACAAACCACCTCACCATCAGAATCCTCCTTGTCAATTTCCTCCCCAGCGCCAGCAACACCCATATCCTCATCCTGGTGTACTTCAACACTGACATCTTCAATTTGACTATCAGGAACTGGACTGCGGGTGCTCCTTCCAGCACTTGCAGGGGGCGTGCAAATGGTGGAAGGTGCAACCTCTTCCCGTCCAGTGTTGGGAAGGTCAGGCATCGCAACCGACACAATTGGACTCTCCTTGGGGATTTGTGATTTAGAAGAAAGCACAGTTCTTTGCTGTGCTTTTGCAATCTTAACTCTTTTAAGTTTTCTAGCAGGAGGATGAGTGCTTCCATCCTCAGGTGAAGCTGAACTACTAGCCTTGAACATAGGCCAGGGCCACAGCCGTTCCTTGCCACTCCGTGTCGTAAATGGCACATTGTCAAGTTTACGCTTCTCCTCAGATGATTTTGATTTAGATTTTTGTGTCATTTTACTGAGCTTTATTTTTTTGGATTTTACATGCTCTCTACTATGACATTGGGCATCGGCCTTGGCAGACGACGTTGATGGCATTTCATTGTCTCGGCCATGACTAGTGGCAGCAGCTTCAGCACGAGGTGGAAGTGGATCTTGATCTTTCCCTATTTTACCCTCCACATTTTTGTTCTCCATTTTTTAATGTGTGGAATTATATGAAAGTAATATATCAATAGCAATGGCCTACTACTATTTACACTGCGCACAACTGAAATGCACCACAGGTATGGATGGATAGTATACTTGACGACACAGAGGTAGGTAGAGCAGTGGCCTACTGTACCGTACTGCTATATAGTATATACTGGTGGTCAGCAAACGGTGCAAAACTGAAATGCACCACAGGTATGGATGGATAGTATACTTGACGACACAGAGGTAGGTAGATCAGTGGCCTACTGTACCGTACTGCTATATATTATATACTGGTGGACAGCAAACTGTGCAAAACTGAAATGCACCACAGGTATGGATGGATAGTATACTTGATGACCCAGTGGTAGGTAGAGCAGTGGCCTACTGTACCGTACTGCTATATAATATATACTGGTGGTCAGCAAACTGTGCAAAACTGAAATGCACCACAGGTATGGATGGATAGTATACTTGACGACACAGAGGTAGGTAGAGCAGTGGCCTACTGTACCGTACTGCTATATATTATATACTGGTGGACAGCAAACTGTGCAAAACTGAAATGCACCACAGGTATGGATGGATAGTATACTTGACGACACAGAGGTAGGTAGAGCAGTGGCCTACTGTACCATACTGCTATATAGTATATACTGGTGGTCAGCAAACTGTGCAAAACTGAAATGCACCACAGGTATGGATGGATAGTATACTTGACGACACAGAGGTAGGTAAAGCAGCGGCCTACTGTACTGTACTGCTATATAGTATATACTGGTGGTCAGCAAACTGTGCAAAACTGAAATGCACCACAGGTATGGATGGATAGTATACTTGACGACACAGAGGTAGGTAGAGCAGTGGCCTTCTGTACCGTACTGCTATATAGTATATACTGGTGGTCAGCAAACTGTGCAAAACTGAAATGCACCACAGGTATGGATGGATAGTATACTTGACGACACAGAGGTAGGTAGAGCAGTGGCCTTCTGTACCGTACTGCTATAAAGTATATACTGGTGGTCAGCAAACTGTGCAAAACTGAAATGCACCACAGGTATGGATGGATAGTATACTTGACGACACAGAGGTAGGTAGATCAGTGGACTACTGTACCGTACTGCTATATATATAGTTATACTGGTGGTCAGCAAAATTCTGCACTGTCCTCCTACTATATACTACAATGAAGCACAGATATGGAGCGTTTTTCAGGCAGAGAACGTATAATACTGCTGGTCACTGGTCAGTAAAACTCTGCACTGTCCTCCTACTATATAATACTGCTGGTCCCCAGTCCCCACAATAAAGCAATTAGCACACTGAGCACAGATATTTGCAGCACACTGAGCACAGTCAGATATGGAGCGTTTTTCAGGCAGAGAACGTAGATATTTGCACTTGCAGCACACTGAGCACAGATATTTGCAGCACACTGAGCACAGATATTTGCAGCACAATTTGCAGCCCACTGAACATAGAAACTGAGAGGACGCCAGCCACGTCCTCTCACAGTCATCTCCAATGCACGAGTGAAAAATGGCGGCGACGCACGGCTCCTTATATAGAATCCGAATCTTGCGAGAATCCGACCGCGGGATGATGACGTTCGGGCGCGCTCCGGTTAACCGAGCAAGGCGGGAGGATCCGAGTTGCTCTGACCCGTGAAAAAAAAGGTGAATTTCGGGGCGGGTTCGGATCCCGAGGATCCGAACCCGGTCATCACTAGTTAAAACTGCGAGTAGAGTTATTGGAGTTAGTTTGCCCTGTATTCAGGATATAAATGAAAAGAGGCTCCTCACTAAGGTGAGAAGTATTTTGGGAGATCTATCTCATCATAATGTGGGGATGTTTTCTGTGTTGCCATCAAATAGGCGTTATCGTTCTATTCTCTGTCGGACTAACCGGTTAAGGGGCAGTTTTTTCCCAACAGCAATAAACATGTTAAACCGGACAAAATCGAGATAAATTGATGATTGATAATTGAGTATGTCTTGGTTTCAGGAGTGCTCTTTCTGTTCTTATGTTTTCTGTATATGCTTGCTTTTAGTTTCGTTGATTGTTCATGTATTATTCTTGAACCATTGATGATAATAAAGTATTATTATTATTATTATTATTATTAAATGGAAACCTTACATTTCTACTTTATCACAGAACACGCAAATCCAAATTATTGCACGCTTTGGAACACCCGAATGGTCTTTACATCAAAATATGCTAGAGAATACTTTATTGCATGTGTAAGATTTGCATATGTCCCCTCGCTATAAAAAAAAAAAAGGAGGCACTATCATAACCTGATTTAATTGTGTTATTTCATCTATAATGTGATTTATTAACATGTGAGACTACCTGGCTTAATTAGTGAAATTATTTTCTCTGCTCTTCTACCATAATACTTGACTGATATGTAAACTTGTACTGTGTACCTCTAATGCACATTTTCGAATGTTTTGGATGTTCTAACCCCCCCCCCCCTCCCCCTCGTTCCCCCCCCCCCCCTTCTCTTTATATTCACTATCTTTGTTTCTATTTAATCAAGTTCACTTTCTTCTTTTGGTATATGTGTCTTATATTGCAGTTCGGAATACTAATGTTGTCACTATGTAGTTCAGAGTTCTTTATGATATACAAGTTGTATCCTGAGACTTGTTATGCTCTCATACGCTTGAACTATGCATGATATGTACATTTTTCTTTTTTACCATATTCTGCTATCTGTATGTCATGTCAAAGAAAGCTGATCTTTCTAACTATATTGTATTCAAAGAAAACTCAATAAAATGTTTATGACTAAAAAAAGGAGGATACTGTTTCATACTCTCAGCTTGGACATTTGGTTGCAGTTGTATGGAAATTGGTGTCACTGGCAAAAGTTCTACATCCACTTTACAGGTTATCCAGAGTTGGTCTGGTACCTGATTTCTAGAATAGTCTGTTCCCAGCTTCACAATACTGCAAATTTACACAATTCACAGATTAACTAAATTAGAATGGGAGCCAGTTGACATGTACTGTTACTTTGGATCAAACTTCTTGTGCAAGACTGCTTAGTGACTGATTCTCTTTTGCTTAGTGGTTTTTGAAAGAGCAGAGAAAAAATCTCAACATGCCAAATGCAGTGGCAACAGCTCCCTTTTCAGTAGAACATATGATGAACATATGATGAACATATGATGCCGGAAGGCTGATTCTGGCAAGGAAACAGGACTAGTTCTCTATATAACAAAACATACCGCCCATATCAGGAGGCATAAAGGTTAACTGAAAATGAAAATGCAAATTTGTGACTTAGGGTCTAGTTCAGAGTGGGACGCAGATGAATGCACATTCCCAAATTATCATGAATCTGCGGCTGCGCAAGGTCCGTTCTGCACATGAACAGTACGGGTTTTGCATTGTAGCCTGCAGTCCCCATCTTCCACTGCCTGATTAACAGGTAGCAGCATTGAGGGGGTGGGCAGGAGGTGGGGGGAGGCCTACATTCCCAGGAATGGGTGGTGTCACCCCCGTTTTCTGGGAGGGGAGAGTACAGGGTCTGCATATTACCACGCAGATATCCTGGCCTCACCAATCCCTGAATCAGGCCCTTATTTTGTTCATTTTGTAAGAATATACAGAAGATATACAGAATTTATACAGAATATATAGTAGTAGTTTATCTTTACTGTAAAACAGCTTAAGGAAATAAACATAAAAAATGAGCTATGAGCCTAGTTCGAGGTTGAACGCAAATGCAAATGCATTTGCAGTTTCTGATAATTGGTACAGCGCATGCCCGCCACTATATTTGCATACAGAATAGAGTAAAAATTGCCGCCGCTAAATTATTCAGCAGACTTGCACATAAAAACAACCCCTCAACTAAACAATGTTAAAGAGGCGTGGCGGAGGAGTGTCTGTGGGCAGTCTCCGCAAGTTTACAAATCTGGGCGTGTAACGGGCGTGTTGTGGTAGTATGTACCTGGGTACAGAAAAATACAATGCAGATTCTGGGCAGGTATAGAGCTACACACACTGTGCAAGTCACTATAATGGCATCAGTAACATCGATGATTGATGCGATGGCTGCACAATTAGCAAATAATCGCACACAGCTGATGTTGTTTAATAAAATCACACACAGCTTGTGTGCTGCCACACCATTTTAGCTGCAGGTTTTTGACCCTTATGCAGTGGTGCAAGTAGAAAAAAAGATCTTAGCGATACTGTGTACGCGTGTTACAGGCATGCGTAAAAAAAGAAGAAAAAAAGGCATGGCCACGGAAAATGGGGGCGTGTCAATATGACATGCCATCCATTTCTCGTCAGTCTGGGAACATTCCTCTTCCATTCCATATAGCACATCTACAGTGGTGCTCATTATTCACATTACACCACACATTAGAGCCCCTTGTACTTGCTACACCACACAACAGAGCCCCATATACATGTTACACCAGATAGCAGAGCCCCTTATACACATAACGCCAGACAGCATAGCCTCTTATACACGTGACTAGGGAGGCCAATCCCGGGATCGGGATCGGCGGGATCCCGGGATTTGGGCCCAAAAATGCCGGGATTTGAATCCCGGGATTGGAGCATCCAATCCCGGGATTCACGGGATTGCACTGCGCATGTGCGGGAGGGAGTGTGTGTAAGTAATACTACTTACACTTAGGCGGGCGGCAGCCATAGACGAACGCTGAACGCGGCGACACTTCAAATGTGGCGCCGGCCGCCAGCCAATCAGAGCTGGCGGACCGGCAGCCAATCAGGGAAGCTGCCGCGGCAGCCAATCAGGAGCAACTTCTGCTGCCGCTTCCCTGATTGGCTGCTGGTCCGCCTGCTCTGGTTGGCTGGCGGCCGGCGCTTCATTTGAAATGCCGCCGCGTTCGGTGTGTCTATGGCTGGCGCCCACCTACTAGTAAGTGTTATTACTTACACCCAGCCTCCCTCCCGCGCCACTATCAACCCTCCCCGCTACCTACTGTACACACTCCCGCCCAGCTACCTACACCCTCCAGCCCAGCTACCTACAACCTCCGCACCGCTACCTACACCCTCCGCACCGCTACCTACACCCTCCCGCCCAGCTACCTACACCCTCCTGCACTGCTACCTACACCCTCCATCCCTTCCCCGCCGCTACCTACACCCTCCCGCACCGCTATCTACCCTCCAGCGCTGCTCCCTACACCCTTCTTTACTGATCCCTACTGCAATCCCGGGATCCCGGGAATCCCGGGATTGATCGTTTTTCAATCCCGAATCCCGGGATTAAAAAAACGGCCCGGGATTGGCCTCCCTACACGTGACACAAGACAAGAGCCACTTATACACATTACTCCAGACAAAAGAGACCCTTATAAATATCTTTAGAAAATCCGAAAGGGGTTAGAGTGGGGCCACAGGGATGTGAGTAGGGGACACAGTGAGCAGAGTGGGGCCACAGAGGGCAAAGTAGGGGCTGCAGGGGGGGAGAGTCGGGCACACAGGGGGGAGAGTTGGGCATACAGCAGGGAGAGTCGGACACACAGCAGAGAGAGTAGGGGACAAGGGGGAGAGTAAGGCACACAGGGGGGATTGTAGGCCACACAAGGGGGAGAGTGGAGGAAACAGTGGGAAGAGTAGGGGACACAGGAGGGAGAGTATGGGACACAGGATGGAGAGTAGACGATATAGGGGGGAGAGTCGGGCACACGGGGGGAGTTGTGCACACAGATGGGAGAGTAGGGCACACAGGGGGGAGAATAGGTTCCACATGGGGGAGAGTGGGGGGAAAAGTAGGAGACAGCGCGGATGATGGGATCACACAGGGGGAACACTGTATGAAGCGGCACAGGCACTCACCTGCAACACTGGCCGTGCACCAGGGGAAAAAAATGCAGCACCATCCCCACAGACCGGATCACACTAGGGACCCAGTATCCGAGTTGCGCCAGCACCTGTCCCCAGCTTGGCTCTCTCCTGATCAGTCGGGTGGTCTTCAGTTTGCTGGCTGTCAGGATCCCGGCGCGCCGGCATACCCTACTACTCCCCGATCAGTCCCATGTCTCACAGATCAGAGACATTGAGCTGCTGCAGCTCCTCTTTCTACTGCAGTTGAGAGATGTGGATCACGCTGCGTGGGATACTCATACTGCTGCGCCTGCTGGGTTGGGGGGGGGCTGGAGCGTGAGGTGGCAGCGGGCACTGAATGGAGGCTCCAGCAAGGGAGACCCGGGAGCAGCAATAACAGGCAGCAGGAGAGTGGGGGGTTTGGCTGCCGATCTCTTAGCGGTATGCCGTACCGCGCCATACCGCCATACTTTTGCCACTGCCCTTATGCATTCTGAATTTCAGGATTATTCCTTTGTTTAGCATATGTTGGCAAGTGCATCATTCAAACTGTTCATGCATTACAATTTAGGACATTAGTAACATATGCACATTGGCCCTCATTCCGAGTTGTTCGTTTCGCTAGCAGATTTTAGCAGCATTGCACACGCTAGGCCGCCGCCCTCTGGGAGTGTATCTTATCTTAGCAGAATTGCGAATGAAAGATTAGCAGAATTGCGAATAGAAAATTATTAGCAGTTTCTGAGTAGCTCAAGACTTACTCCTACGCTGCGATCAGCTCGGCCCGTTTTGTTCCTGGTTTGACGTCACAAACACGCCCTGCGTTCGACCAGCCACTCCCGCGTTTCTCCAGACACTCCCGTGTTTTATTCTGGCACGCCTTCGTTTTTCCGCACACTCCCAGAAAACGGTCAGTTTCCGCCCAGAAACACCTACTTCCTGTCAATCACACTCCGATCACTTCAACGATGAAAATTCTATGTTCGGACGTGAGTAAATCTACTAAGTTTTGTGCTAAATTACTTAGCGCATGCGCACTGCGTACCATGTGCATGCGCATTTTTGCCTTAATCGCTCCGTCGCGAAAATCGGCAACGAGCTAACAACTCGGAATGACCCCCATTAACCTGTGTTTGCAGTTTAATTTACTGGAAATACTAACAGAAGTTCTCTTAGTGCAAAAGAACACTAATCTGCAAAGAAAATATATATATAATTGCTTCTAACACTAGTTTGCATAGCTGTCAGGGTGACACCTACAGTATTTTGTGTTTTTGGATTTTGTTTTGTTAGTTTGCACTGTGGGCGTGTATTTTTTGTGTGTGCAGATTTCCATTCGCTTTGCAATTGATTGCAACTATGCTTTTGCTAATACATTTGCGTTCAACCTTGAATTAGGCCCTACAGTATGTCATCTAAGTTTTTTTGGTAAAACAGGTGAAGACAATTCTTTTAAAATCTTTAATTAAAGTACGCCCACCAAAACCACTAGTTTATGATTTTGTTATTAGACATAGAACATGAAAGCATATAACAGAGAAAAGTGACATTGTACTAAGGGGGTCATTCCGAGTTGATCGCTCGCTAGCTACTTTTAGCAGCCATGCAAACGCATAGTCGCTGCCCATGGGGGAGTGTATTTACGCTTTGCAAAGTGTGCGAACGCATGTGCAACCGAGCTGGTACAAACACATTTTGTGCAGAACAAGACCAGCCCTGTAGTTACTTATTCTGTGCAATGATTGCAGCGACGAAGGTCCCGAAATTAACGTCAGATACCCACCCTGCAAACGACTGGACACGCCTGCGTTTTTCCAAGCACTCCCTGAAAACGGTCAGTTGACACCCATAAACGCCTTCTTCCTGTCAATCTCCTGTGCGACTAGAATCGTCGCTAGAAGCAGTGCAAAACAATGATGCTCTTTGCGCCACATACGCATGCGTAGTTTTGGCATTTTTTAAAATGATCGCTACGCAGAGAACATCGGCAGCTAGCGATCAAATCGGAATGACCCCCTAAGTATGACTTTTATTTATTTTCATGTATTTAAAGGCATTTTTTTCATTTAAATATAGTATTTGGTGCACATCTCTCCCACTCTTTCATGAGAAAAAAGAACACAGACACATGGAGCCCTCCTACATCAGGAACAGTTTTCAGCATGCAGATGATGTTGTTTAGCAACAGTATATTGATGTGGTGAAGTACTGTAACTAGGAGATAGCCAATTGGTAGGTAGACTTTCAAAGGCTTTATTTAAATAGAATGTGTGGTTTGGAATGGAGAGAGCGATAACCCATACTTGACAACTTTTATACTGCCCCTAGGGAGGAGGGGTAGGTGGAACAGTGCAGCCAAGTGAGGGTTGCATGGGGCACGTTGCACTACCCACATGGCGGAAGAGCTGGGGTCCGGGAATGATGCATCCTGGTGGGAGGTGTGGGGAGCATGGTTCGCCCAGGTGGCAGTTGCTGTGGGAATGAGGGGAATGATGTGGACAGCTGGGAGGTGTGGGGGTGTGGTGAAACCAGGTTGGAGGTGCTGGTGGTTGATTTCTATCATTGCAAAGTGGGAGCAAGTACACAATGATGCAATTCAGTGCAAATCGTGAATCGCATCAAAAAGCTGCCAGGATGCGGGACACTTGCTTACTCTTCCGGGAGTGTGGGGAAGCCTCTCAATATTTGGGAGTCTCCAAGTCTCCATAGCCCGCTCACCTATATTCTAGACACATGCTAAGTATTACTATCCAATGCAAAAAATTAACCTCATTTACAGTACATACAGTACATCCCATCATTCAAGGTTTCTGAATGAGACTATGGCCAAACACGCTTGGAAAAAGGGATGTACAGTAATTGCATCACGTAGGCCTAGCTCAGTCCTCTGGGGGTATGACAAGCACACCTGAAGTGCTAGGTTGCATGCCATCTTGATACGCTTATTTTTGTGCTCACTGTAAAAATGATTGCATTTGCACAAAAATAGCTTTATGTCACAAAACAGACATTTCCACTTTATAAATGATCACAAAGCCCTCCGCCCTGTACATTTACTCCACAGGTACAGTAGCCAGATGGCCTCATGCAGAACGAAATACTGTAGCAATGTAATGCAGGTCACACACGGGTTAATCCTGCAGTGTGAGCTCAAATTCAGCCACCTGATCCCTTGGTCTGTTAACGAAGATGGCAGATGACTGCACGCACAGGCTTAAAGCGGTTTAACTTCAAAATATAGATAGGATAATTTAATGGTGCAGACAGGGAACATTTACTTTGAACTCTAAAAATTAGACTTGAAAACACACATAGCCTAAACTTTTATTCACTTTGAATGAATTGGCTCTGTCACTTGTTAATGAGCACAATGAAGTTAGAATTGTGTGGGATGTACAGTACTTGGCTGCAAAAATTCAGCAGCACTCTGTCCCTGGAAATTATTTAATAATATTGGCAACAATGCTTGCTATAGAGTCATATTAGATTCTAAACTCTAGTCTGCGAATACAAATGAAATAAACATAATAAAAGTATTAAAAAGCGTCTACAGAATTTCTGTATATGGGACATATTCATTATCCTTAAAAAATTCATATTCACCTACTTTTGTAAAACTTAAGTACTGGCCCCATTCATCAAACAGGAATGCAGGAAATGTCACTGAGATTTCTTGTTTACTGAAATGTCTTGTTTTGTGAGGATCTCTTCATTTCAGAATTCATCAAACTCTGAAAACACATGATTTTCTAAATTTGATTGACCTTCAGATGACATCAATTCTCAAAGTCCAGCTCTTTCCTATGGGAAGGAATTCCAGGTTGCCCCGAGTAATCTGTTCCGATCCCTCTGCCCTCATTTGGGTCCCTCTGCAGCACCGGGGTATCTTCATTTGTGTGCTTGAACCCAACTGATGCATGTGCACCAACACTGCCAAGTCAGACTCCGGAGCGTTAAGTTTCACTGCTACGGAAGCAGCGGTGATAGAGATCGCTGGGACAGCTGATTTTTCAGTTCAGTTGTCCCCACACGAGAGCAATGTTGGATTGATGCAGTGTTTTAGTATCCAGTGCTGCAACTTTTAGCGAGTTGGATACTGAATTAGCAATGCTGCTTGTTCGTGCTTAATGAATAGACCACTATTACATCCCAACCTTTCCGATTTCAGGGGTCTGTCCTGCTAACCTGTGATTGGCAAGTTAGTCCCAATTTGCGGGACCATTCGGAGATGGTGATAGTATAAGAGGACAGCTGGGGGTATGTTAGGTACAGGTTTTCTATATTTACTAAAACATAAGCACAAACTGCATGACCAGTGTTCATGTCTTACTCTTTCGAAATGACCTTTAAGGTTTCTTTTACACCTCTTAAGCAGTATTTCTATTAATAAAGTGCATTTGGTAGATTTTTCTTTAAGAAAATCATTTAAAACTATGAGAATTTTATAAAAAAATATTATTTTTTTCATGTACTAGAAATGTTCACTTTCCATATTATTTATTTTAAAATTGCTTAAAAAAACTTTTATATATATATATATATATATATATATATATTATAGTTGTGACAATCACATAAGAGCACAGAGAGTCTGCACAGTTTAGCTTAGATCTGGAGGCAGTGGGGGTTGGATGCCGGGATTTCTGGATTTCTGTAAAGAAGCTTATCACTTACGCCAGGGAGGCAACGTCAGTAAGCCTATGAAAGGCGAACCAAAAGATAAATTTAATACTTCTCTTATGGGATTATTAGGTTCAAGCCAGGCTGTAAACGCCTTAGCTTTAAATGTACTTATCAAAAAAATCTGACCATTCCAACGCTATTTGTCAAACTTACTATACTGTATATAAAGATTTGAAGTGTCTACTCTGCCAATAGCTTGTTCTCAGTACATTATTGCTCAGCAGCTTGTTTCAGGACTACTTATTGTGATTTTCTCCTAAAGTATCATCTCTTACTTTCATTATGAATTATTTGGGGCATTGTAGTTATATTCAGGATCAGGATAAATTTACTGTAAAAGGAAAATTTTGCTCTATTTTTAAATGTGACTGTGAAATAGCTTTTTTTGTGTTTCGTGTCCTATATGAGGGGTTGTGCAATATGTTTCCAGATGCATAAAAAGTAGTGATGTGCACCGGACATTTTTTGGGTTTTGGGTTTTGGTATTGGATTCGATTCCGCGGCCGGACGCGTTTTGGACAAACCTCCCTAAAAAATTTTTGTCGGATTCGGGTGTGTTTTGGATTCGGGTGTTTTTTAAAAAAAAAACTCTCAAAAACAGCTTAAATCATAGAACTTGGGGGCAATTTTGATCCCATAGTATTATTAACCTCAATAACCATAATTTACACTAATTTCGAGTCTATTCTGAACACCTCACACCTCACAATATTATTTTTAGTCCTAAAATTTGCACCGAGGTCGCTGAATGACTAAGCTAAGCGACCCAAGTGGTCGACACAAACACCTGGCCCATCTAGGAGTGGCACTGCAGTGTCAGACAGGATGGCAGATTTTAAAGATAGTCCCCAAACATCACATGATGCAAAGAAAAAAAGAGGTGCAATGAGGTAGCTGTGTGACTAAGCTAAGTGACCCAAGTGGCCGACACAAACACCTGGCCCATCTAGGAGTGGCACTGCAGTGTCAGACAGGATGGCACTTCAAAAAATAGTCCCCAAACAGCACATGATGCAAAGAAAAAAAGAGGTGCACCAAGGTTGCTGTGTGACTAAGCTAAGGGACCCAAGTGGCGGACACAAACACCTGGCCCATCTAGGAGTGGCACTGCCGTTTTCTAACGAGAGGATGAGTGCTTCCATCCTCATGTGAATCTGAACCACTAGCCATGAACATAGGCCAGGGCCTCAGCCGTTCCTTGCCACTCCGTGTCGTAAATGGCATATTGGCAAGTTTACGCTTCTCATCAGTCGCTTTTAATTTTGATTTTTGGGTCATTTTACTGAACTTTTGTTTTTTGGATTTTACATGCTCTCTACTGGGCATCGGCCTTGGCAGACGACGTTGATGGCATTTCAACATCTCAGCCATGACTAGTGGCAGCAGCTTCAGCATGAGGTGGAAGTGGATCTTGATCTTTCCCTATTTTACCCTCCACATTTTTGTTCTCCATTTTTTAATGTGTGGAATTATATGCCAGTAATATATCAATAGCAATGGCCTACTGTACCGTACTGCTTTATATTATATACTGGTGGTCAGCAAAATTATGCACTGTCCTCCTACTACTGCGAAAAAATACTAAAAAGCACCACAGGTATGGATGGATAGTATACTTGACTACACAGAGGTAGGTAGAGCAGTGGACTACTGTACCGTACTGCTATATATTATATACTGGTGGTCATCAAAATTATGCACTGTCCTCCTACTGCTGCGCACAACAACTAAAATGCACCACAGGTATGGATGGATAGTATACTTGACGACACAGAGGTAGGTAGAGCAGTGGACTACTGTACCGTACTGCTATATATTATATACTGGTGGTCAGCAAAATTATGCACTGTCCTCCTACTACTGCGCACAACAACTAAAATGCACCACAGGCATGGATGGATAGTATACTTGACGACACAAAGGTAGGTAGAGCAGTGGACTACTGTACCGTACTGCTATATATTATATACTGGTGGTCAGCAAAATTATGCACTGTCCTCCTACTACTGCGCAAAACTACTAAAATGCACCACAGGTATGGATGGATAGTATACTTGACGACACTGAGGTACGTAGAGCAGTGGACTACTGTACTGTACTGCTATATATTATATTCTGGTGGTCAGCAAAATTATGCACTGTCCTCCTACTACTGCGCACAACTAAAATGCACCACAGGTATGGATGGATAGTATATTTGACGACACAGAGGTAGGTAGAGCAGTGGACTACTGTACCGTACTGATATAATACTGGTGGTCACTGGTCAGCAAAATTCTACACTGTCCTCCTACTATATACTACAATGCAGCACAGATATGGAGCATTTTTCCGGCAGAGAACGTAGATATTTTCAGCACACTAAGGACAGATATTTGCAGCACACTGAGCACAGATATTTTCAGCACACTGAACACAACTGAGAGAACGCTGCACACGTCCTCTCCCTATCATCTCCAAAGCACGAGTGAAAATGGCGGCGACGCGTGGCTCCTTAAATAGAATACGAATCTCGCGAGAATCCTACAGCAGGATGATGACGTTCGGGCGCGCTCGGGTCAACCGAGCAAGGCGGGAAGATTCGAGTCTGCCTCGGACCCGTGTAAAATGGGTGAAGTTCGGGGGGGTTCGGATTCCGAGGAACCGAACCCGCTCATCTCTAATAAAAAGTATTATATTTACAAACAAATTGAACATTATATTTTTTCAAAGTATACACCGGAGGAGTCTATGCAAAATTGCATGCACTCAAACCACATGGTGAAGCAGCTGGACCAGTCCGAAGCAGGTCTGTCTTCTACATGTTGGATGAAGGGCTCCACTGCAGCTTTCAGTGAGTTGAAAACAAATCCCATGCATCTTGTGCTTTATTTGTGGGAACATGAAGGAGTTGTAATAGTCCAGGTCTGGACTGTACAGCAGATGACCAAGCTCCTGGATGCGTTCCTTGAAGGCGGATGCATTGTCGTGATGGCGAAGGGCACTACAAACTCGAGTTCTTGGACGGCACCGGAAAATGGATTCCAGCACTTGCGGCAAGCATTGTTTGGCGTAGTAGTCCCCAGTGACAGTGCAATGGCGCACGAGTGGTACATCTACTTGACCAGTCGTGGCCACATAAAAAACAGCCACCATCTACTTAACACACATCGGATCTTCTGTGGCAATGCACCTCCAACTGGGGTCATCTGGGTCAACTGTTGTTTGTTCTCAGGTCAAAACTGTAGATCCAGGATTCATCAACACTGATGATCTCCCAGACAGAGTTTGAGCAACTGCCATCAAACCTGGCCAGAATGTAGTGCTAACAAGTAATCCAGCCTCCTTTTGCTCTCGAGTCAGCTAATGGGGCACCCAGCATGCAAACACTGTTCAGGCCAAGCTTTTCGTGGAGTACTAAGCGGATAGATGCTGATGAGATGCAAATCTCATTCTTTAATTAAGCTACGTTCACCCTGGCACCCACCCAACTATGTCCTGCATGGCAGCAATGTTGTCCTTGGTTATGGTGGACACAAGTCGGCCACAACACTCCTCGTCTATTAGGGACCATCTCCCTCACTGAAACTCTGCAAACCACTCAAACACAATGGTTCGGGACAGTGTTGCCTCCCCAAAAATAGCTTGCAGTCGGTCCAAACTCTCCTGCTGTCGCAGACCACTCTTGTAGTCATAGAAGATCATGGCTCTATAGTGGCATCTGTTGAGCTCCATAACAAGTTTGCAAAGGAAATGAACATGCTGAGTTCTTTGGTATGCAGTGCTTCTTATACAGTATATGGTTCTGTGCCTTGACATTCCACAAAAACTTTAATCAGAGATTACATTTCCCAACCAGACAGTAAGATTGTGTCTACTATACCTATGCACTGCACATCCGGAAACTTGTTGCACACCCCTAGTATCAAAGGGTCCTGAAATGTGGGTATTTGCTAATACAGTGTTATACTAATTCAAAGTCCGTGGAGTGCAACCTCTATCTTTTTACAGGATATCTACATGCTGTTATCATACTTGGAGGGCACCCAACATAATTCTCATTTTTCAGAGTGTCAAATCTCACTAAAGACAGATAGATCTAATAAGCTTACCTAGATTAAAAAGATGATCATACTATTTTAATGCCTTCCTATATAGATTAAAGTTGCCTGAAAGCATAGAAACAACCACTTCAGTTTAATTGCTGGTGCTACTGTATACGGAACTTTCTGCTAACAGTCACAGCTGACAATCTTGTTCCAGAAGGCATCAGAGGAGTTGTGGTAGAGTGCGCAGCGAGCTGAGAAAGAAGAATGCATGAGAGAAGCGATGGGACACAATTGTGAAAGATGGGGATTCAAGGACATAGTTGAAATGCTATTGGAAATAGTGGGAAAGAAGTTTACATTAAAGAAGGATACGACAAGAGTAAAAGAGCTTTAGAAATATAAGCGGGAGAGAGAAAGAAACAGGACTGACACAGGGAAGGGCTGAGCTTTTCAGTTCACTTGAGACAGAGATAAAGAGCTAAGAGTCTTTATGTCCCTGGTCCTCCAGCAATCTGAGGAATCGTAGTCTCAAGAGGACCTCCAAGTATTATAGAGAGTTCCTGCAATTTTATGCATACAATAACCCTTATTTGTTATGAACAATGCGCCTGATTCAGACCTGTTAGCTGTGCTGCAAATTTGCTGAGGACTGCAATCAGATAGTTGCCACCCACGGAGAGTGAAAACCCGCCCTGTGCAAGTGTGCGAATGCATGCATATGCCATGCAAAACTTCACCAGGCAGCGCACATCTGCAAATCCATTCGCAACTCGCTCATCATCAAATGACTTTTACATTCTGTGCAGTCTGTGCGTAGCCCAGGACTTACTCCTACAGTGCGATACAAACAGGCTGATCGGGGCCGGAGCTGACGTCATACACCCTCCCAGAAAATGGGCAGTTACCACCCACAAATGTCCTCTTCCTGTCAATCACCTTGTGAATGCCTTGCAATCAAACTTTTTACACCATCCTTTTGCTATTTGGCGTTGCGCCTGTGCATTGTGTGCATATGTATACACAGTCATTCGATAATCGCCCACACACAACAGCGATCAGATCTGAATCAGCCCTATGTCCCTACTATTAGCAAGTATTGTAGCCACCCATACAGTACAGACTTCCCGGTATATGACCAAATGACCATACCCCAAGGTACTTTCAGATCTCCCATCATTGTTCTTTTTGAAAAGAAAACATCCAGCATTGATCATTCATATTTAACACCAACTAGTTACTGCATACTAAATCGGGGTTGAGCGCTGTGTAAATTCCACATTGTTGTTTATATCTCCCAACAAGACGGACACACTTGTTACACACAAGCAGCACTTCCCGTAACACAGTACACCTCAGTGCGCAGTCCGCATAAAACTTTGTTTCCTTTTTGAAAAGAAGCCTACATCTATTGATGACGCTGTCTAGCACAAGCTCCAGAAAGTTACACATTCCAGTTGTTGCTGCATATGAGCATAGACCACTTCATAGAATGGGGTACTATGGGGATCCATTTACCTGAGAAAATAGCAGTTTTCATAGATTTTACCTAATTTTTAGCATTGACATATCACACTATGCAGCAACGTCAAAAATGCGGTTAATCCTCCAAAACGTTCCAGAGCTTGGACCCCAGTAGGCAATGTAATCTATAGATGGCATTGCCTAATAGAATCCTATGGGCTTCCCTCTGCAATGTTCCCTGCGATGAGTGGAGAGATAAATTACAAGCAAAATATAATGCTTGATGCATCCCACCCATTGCGTGTCAGGGAGCCATATTGACTGGATAAAAAGAGCCAGTACATCCTAAAGGGAACTTCTTTTTTTTCACTCATAATGTGCCTTCAGTCTCAGTGGGCTCCAATTCCTAAGAGATAGTGGGATCGCCGGTGCTGTAAAGCAATGTGTACCATGGAGCACACAAGTGATTCCTCAGTGATGTCAAACTAACAATGTGCAGAATGTCATACACACTAAGTAATACTGGTGTATTAGATTTTCCACCAATTTGACACAGTCAGGGATCCATAGGGTTGAAGCACAGAACAAGTGTACAACTGCAGAACTTCTATGGGAACTGAAAGAGCCAGAATGTAATTCCATGATAGGGACAGGAAATACTAAAGTGAGAGTCATGTTGAATATATAAATGTAACATTGTATTTTATTAATTTATAGTACTTGTCCACTACTGTCCATTGTATGTTATAAATCTTTTGTACATCCATGGTCGAGTCACATTATTATGACCACCTCCTACATTTGACGTTGGCAGTGCGTAGCCCATGAAGTACGTCACGTGTTGTGTGCTGGCTTTGGTGGGTATATAAGGTGTGCGATAGGAGGTCTGCACACATATCGCTCATTGCTATCATGGGTAAAAGGGGCGAGTTATCCGAGTTGCAAAAAGGGATGATAATCGGTTTTCGGGCCAAGGGTGGCAGTATTTCTGAAACAGTGCAGTTTGTGAACTGTTTGCATGCTGCTGTGGTGACGGTGTATCGTGACTGGACAAATGGCACCATTTCGAATAACCATTGTGGATACTATGGAGCACCACATGCCATTAATGTGAGAGGTGAACGTCGGCTACGTAGGTGCGAGGGCCGACAGACACATTTCAGTGGAGCAGCGCACCATCAAAATGAACCTGGGGACTACCAGACGTGTGTCTAAAACAACAGTTCAGTCCGTCTAGCTGCTGTCCGTGCTGCACACGGCGGTTACTCTAGCTATTAGCTAGTGGTCATAATAATGTGACTCGACCGTGTCTATGTAATTTAAGTTTAAATGTTATAAATATGTGATACATATAGACAAAGTATATTTTATATCTATGCTTTAAATTAGAGATGTGCACCAGACATTTTTCGGGTTTTGTGTTTTGGTTTTGGATTCAGTTCCGCGGCCGTGTTTTGGATCCGGACGCGTTTTGGCAAAACCTCCCTAAAAAAACTTTTGTCGGATTCGGGTGTGTTTTGGATTCGGGTGTTTTTTTTTCCAAAAAACCCTCGAAAACAGCTTAAATCATAGAATTTGGGGGTCATTTTGTTCCCATAGTATTATTAACCTCAATAACCATAATTTCCAGTCTATTCTGAACACCTCACACCTCACAATGGCCCTCATTCCGAGTTGTTCGCTCGGTATTTTTCATCGCATCGCAGTGAAAATCCGCTTAGTACGCATGCGCAATGTTCGCACTGCGACTGCGCCAAGTAACTTTACTATGATGAAAGTATTTTTACTCACGGCTTTTTCTTCGCTCCGGCGATCGTAATGTGATTGACAGGAAATGGGTGTTACTGGGCGGAAACACAGCGTTTCAGGGGCGTGTGGCTGAAAACGCTACCGTTTCCGGAAAAAACGCAGGAGTGGCCGGAGAAACGGTGGGAGTGCCTGGGCGAACGCTGGGTGTGTTTGTGACGTCAACCAGGAACGACAAGCACTGAAATGATCGCACAGGCAGAGTAAGTCTGGAGCTACTCTGAAACTGCTAAGTAGTTAGTAATCGCAATATTGCGAATACATCGGTCGCAATTTTAAGAAGCTAAGATTCACTCCCAGTAGGCGGCGGCTTAGCGTGTGTAACTCTGCTAAATTCGCCTTGCGACCGATCAACTCGGAATGAGGGCCAATATTATTTTTAGTCCTAAAATTTGCACCGAGGTCGCTGGATGACTAAGCTAAGCGACCCAAGTGGCCGGCACAAAACACCTGGCCCATCTAGGAGTGGCACTGCAATGTCAGACAGGATGGCACTTAAAAAAATTAGCCCCAAACATCACATGATGCAGAGATAAATAAAAAAAAGAGGTCCCACCCACCCTTATGTTGTATAAACAGGACATGCACACTTTAACAAACCCATCATTTCAGTGACAGGGTCTGCCACACGACTGTGGCTGAAATGACTGGTTGGTTTGGGCCCCCACCAAAAACGAAGCAATCAGTGTCTCCTTGCACAAACTGGCTCTACAGAGGCAAGATGTCCACCTCCTCCTCATCGTCCGATTCCTCACCCCTTTCACTGTGTACATCCCCCTCCTCACAGATTATTAATTCGCCCCCACTGGAATCCACCATCTAGGGTCCCTGTGTACTTTCTGGAGGCAATTGCTGGTGAATGTCTCGACGGAGCAATTGATTATAATTCATTTTGATGAACATCATCTTCTCCACATTTTCTGGAAGTAAACTTGTACGCCGATTGCTGACAAGGTGACCGGCTGCACTAAACACTCTTTCGGATTACACACTGGAGGAGGGGCAACTTAGGTAAAATAAAGCCAGTTTGTGCAAGGGCCTCCAAATTGCCTCTTTTTCCTGCCAGTATACGTACGGACTGTCTGACGTGCCTACTTGGATGTGGTCACTCATATAATCCTCCACCATTCTTTCAATGGTGACAGAATCATATGCAGTGACAGTAGACGACATGTCAGTAATCGTTGGCAGGTCCTTCAGTCCGGACCAGATGTCAGCACTCGCTCCAGACTGCCCTGCATCACCGCCAGCGGGTGGGCTCGGAATTCTTAGCCTTTTCCTTGCAGCCCCAGTTGCGGGAGAATGTGAAGGAGGAGCTGTTGACGGGTCACGTTCCGCTTGACTTGACAAGTGTCTCACCAGCAGGTCTTTGCACCTCTGCACACTTGTGTCTGCCAGAAAGAGAGATACAACGTAGGTTTTAAACCTAGGATCGAGCACGGTGGCCAAAATGTAGTGCTCGATTTCAACAGATTGACCACTCGTGAATCCTGGTTAAGCTCCATCCACAAGTCCCACATGCCTAGCGGAATATCTCCATTTTAGCTCCTCCTTCAATCTTTCCAGCTTCTCCTACAAAAGCCTGATGAGGGGAATGACCTGACTCAGGCTGGCAGTGTCTGAACTGACTTCACGTGTGGCAAGTTCAAAGGGTTGCAGAACCTTGCACAACGTTGAAATCATTCTCGACTGCGCTTAAGTCAGGTGCATTCCCCCTCCTTTGCCTATATCGTAGGCAGATGTATAGGCTTGAATAGCCTTTTGCTGCTCCTCCATCCTCTGAAGCATATAGAGGGTTGAATTCCACCTCGTTACCACCTCTTGCTTCAGATGATGGCGGGGCAGGTTCAGGAGCGTTTGGTGGTGCTCCAGTCTTTGGCATGCGGTGGCTGAATGCCGAAATTGGCCCGCAATTCTTCGGGCCACCAACAGCATCTCTTGCACGCCCCTGTTGTTGTTTTTTTAATTCTGCACCACCAAATTCAATGTATGTGCAAAACATGGGACATGCTGGAATTTGCCCAGATGTAATGCACGCACAATATTGGTGGCATTGTCCGATATCACAAATCCCCAGGAGATTCCAATTGGGGTAAGCCATTCTGCGATAATGTTCCTCAGTTTCCGTAAGAGGTTGTCAGCTGTGTGCCTCTTAAGGAAAGTGGTGATACATAGCGTAGCCTGCCTAGGAACGAGTTGGCGTTTGCGAGATGCTGCTACCGGTGCCGCTGCTGTTGTTGCTGCGGGAGGCCATACATCTACACAGTGGGCTGTTACAGTCATATAGTCCTTAGTCTGCCCTGTTCCACTTGTCCACATGTCTATAGTTAAGTGGACATTGGATACAACCGCATTTTGTAGGACACTGGTGACTCTTTTTCTGACGTCTGTGTACATTCTTGGTATCACCTGCCTAGAGAAGTGGAACCTAGATGGGAATTGATACTGAGGACACAGTACCTCAAACAATTCTCTAAGTCCCACTGAACTAATGATGGATACCGGACGCACATCTAACACCAACATAGCTGTCAAGGCCTCAGTTATCCACTTTGCAAAAAGATGACTGCTGTCATATTTCATCTTCCTCACAAAGGACTGTTGGACAGTCAGTTGCTTACTGGAAGTAGTACAAGTGGTCTTCCGACTTCCCCTCTGGGATAATAATCGACTCCCAGCAGCCACAACAGCAGCGGCAGAAACAGCAGGCATACCACTCAAGGATCCTACGGAGGAATCCCGGTTAGGAGAGGACTCCTCAGTCTTGACAGTGACATGGCCTGCAAGACTACTGTTAGGCGCCGAGGGTCCGCTCGTCAGTGCGGCCGGCGCCTAGCAACGGGGACGCCACTGTCGGATCGTGTTCCCCGTTGTGGGGTCTAAGTTTATATCATCACTGGTTTCCTGGCTGTGTAGCATGCAGCTGCACGGCATGTTGTAATTATCACTCATCTGTTTTCCTGGCCATGCAGCTTGTCAGCTGCATGGCATTTAATCCAATCAGCCTCCAAACAGCTGATTGGAAGACTCTCTGTTAAAAGCACTCCCAGGACTCCTCACAGACGCCGGTGATAGCTTCCTGTTTGCCTGATTCTGCTGCAGAGAGAGTTCCCAGTCCCGGTCTGTTCGGTAGTTCCTGTTCTCAGTGATCCTATACTCGGAAGTTACCATCTGTTCCTGGAGTCTGATCGAGCACCTTTAACATCTGGTGGCGTTCGTGAGTCGCGGCGCAGCCGTGTGTTGCGGCTTGTCCGCTACTATTTATTATTGTGTTTATTTTGAGTTCTGGAGCTTTGCGGAGGATTCCGCTTCCACAAGATCCACTCTGGTGTCCAGCGGTGCCGGATAGGAGTGTCGGATCCGTGGATCTTTGGTTGTCCTTTTCCCTGGCGGCTAGTCCGCACATACCTTTTGATTTAGTTTAGTTAGCTTGTAACCCCTGGCTTGGTTGCTTAGTCAGAGGGCCCCTTGTTATCACCCTGTCTCGGACTTCCCCTTGTCTCCCATTAAGACCTGCGGGGGCATCGGGGTTGGGCAGACATAATCCGCCCTTCGAACGCGGCTGCCATGGGCTCAAGCAACCATAGTCTCGCAGGGGATTTCTGATAACACGGGCGAGACAACGGAGTTAGGGCGCCAGGGGTTACTAGGCTCTCCAGCTCCCACAACATGTATTTCATTCCTGTACTCAGATCTCTGCCATAAGATCTTCTCCAGTCTGGAGTACAGGAATCGTAACATTATCACCGGCCCGACAAAAGAAAAAATTTTCAACAGGAGTTAATTTTTTCACTTATCCAGTTGGGAGAATTTTGTCGGCCTCATGAATCCCACCGGTGTTGGGCCAAATCCTGGCCAGTTTTTGGTTAGTCAGATTCAGGAACTTACCCAGATGGTTCAGGATCTGTCCCTCCGGGTGAGCTCACAGGAAGATCTGTTACGGACTTCCCCGAGGGTCATCCCTGAACCAAAAATGCATCTGCCTGACCGTTTTTCTGGGGATAGAAAACAGTTTTTTAATTTTAAAGAGTCTTGTAAACTGTATTTTCGTTTAAGACCAGTTTCCTCAGGTACGGAGGCTCAGCGGGTTGGAATTATAATTTCTCTGCTTCAGGGGGATCCTCAGACCTGGGCTTTTGGTTTAAAGACAGACGATCCGGCCTTATCGTCTGTAGACGCCTTTTTGAAATCTTTAGGGCTATTGTATGACGACCCTGATAGAGAGGCATCCGCAGAAAGTCAGTTGCGTGCTCTAAGACAGGGTAGGAATCCTGCAGAGAATTATTGTACAGAGTTTCGCCGTTGGTCGAACGACTGTGGCTGGAATGATCCTGCCCTGCGCAGTCAGTTTCGCCTCGGCTTATCTGAATCTATAAAAGACAGCCTCCTTCAGTATCCCGCTCCTGAGAACCTTGATAAACTCATGGAGCTCTCTATTAAAATAGATCGTAGGCTCAGAGAGCGGAGGACTGAGAAAGGGGCATCTGTAGTTTCTTTTCCCTGTGTTTCTTCCGTTCCGGTAGACATGGAGGAGCCTATGCAGATTGGTCTCTCCAAATTGTCTCCGGAAGAAAGAACCAGGAGGCAAAATTCTGGTCTGTGTTTGTACTGCGGAGGTAAGGGACATTTTGCCCGTAGTTGCCCAAACAAGTCGGGAAACTTCCTGACCAAGTGAATAGTGAGGGGGTTCACTTTGGTCTACAGCTCATCTCCTCAAATAATTCACTATTGGTTCCTGCTAAAGTTTCTTATGACAGCCTCTGTTCCTCGGTCTCTGCTTTTGTGGACAGTGGAGCTGCAGGAAACTTTATGGACTTAACATGGGCCAAGGCCTTAGGTATTCCTCAGTTAACCTTAAGTAGGTGTATCACCATGCATGGTTTAGATGGGAGTCCCTTATCCAATGGGGTTATTTCTCTATGTACACCTCCTGTTTTGCTCTCGGTGGGAGCTCTACATTCTGAAAAGATTGAGTTTTTTCTTACCCATTGTCCAGCAGTTCCTGTGGTTCTGGGTCACCCTTGGCTGGCCTTTCATAATCCCATCATAGATTGGCAGTCTGGGGAGATCCTACAATGGAGTACCATCTGTGATAAAGAATGTATTACACTTCCTATCCGAGTAGCTGCTGCCAGGTCCGCACATATTCCTGGAGAATACCAAGATTTTTTGGATGTGTTTTCCAAGGGCAATGCGGATATTTTGCCTCCCCATAGGCCTTATGATTGTACCATTGAGTTAATTCCTGGTGCCACGTTGCCTAAAGGAAGGTTATATGCATTGTCTGGTCCTGAAACTGTGGCCATGAATGAGTATGTGAAAGAAAGTCTTGAGAAAGGGTTTATCAGGCCATCTAAATCCCCTTTAAGTGCAGGTTTTTTCTTCGTAGAGAAGAAGGATGGTTCCCTCAGACCCTGCATTGACTTTCGAGCCCTGAATAAAATCTCAGTAAAGAATACTTACCCTCTGCCTCTGATCTCTGTCCTCTTTGATCAGCTACGTTCGGCTGTTATTTTTTCTAAGATTGACCTGAGAGGAGCATATAATCTCATTAGAATCAGATCAGGGGATGAGTGGAAAACGACATTCAGTACTCAATCAGGTCACTATGAGTATCTGGTCATGCCATTCGGCCTATCTAACGCTCCGGCAGTCTTTCAGGATCTCATTAATGATGTGCTCCGTGAGTTTCTGGGAAGATTCGTTGTGGTCTATTTAGACGACATTTTGATTTATTCTGACTCTATAGAACAACATGTTACCCAGGTGCGTCAGGTACTTAAGAAATTACGTGAAAATCACTTGTATGCCAAACCGGAGAAGTGTGAATTTCACGTCACGGAGGTATCCTTTTTAGGGTACATTATTTCCCCTCGGGGATTCCGAATGGAACCTAAGAAGCTCCAAGCCATCCTGAGTTGGGCGCAACCCACCAACTTAAAAGCAATTCAGCGCTTTTTAGGGTTTGCAAACTACTATAGAAGGTTTATTCACTCTTTCTCTGACATAGTTGCTCCCATTGTAGCACTCACTAAGAAGGGAGCAGATCCTACCAATTGGTCATGTGAAGCTAAAGTATCTTTTCAGGCCTTGAAACAAGCCTTTGTCTCAGCCCCTGTCCTTAGACATCCCAACCCAGAATTGCCTTTCATCGTTGAGGTAGATGCCTCGGAGGTTGGTGTAGGGGCTATCCTTTCTCAGAAGGATCCAGATTCCCTTGAGTTACATCCTTGTGCCTTTATGTCCAGGAAATTCTCATCTGCTGAATCCAACTACGATGTTGGTAATCGGGAGTTGCTGGCTATTAAATGGGCTTTTGAGGAGTGGAGACATTGGCTTGAAGGAGCGACCCATACCATTTCTGTTTTGACGGATCACAAAAATCTTCAATACATTGAATCAGCTAAGCGACTGAATGCCCGACAGGCTCGTTGGGCTTTATTTTTCACTCGTTTCAAATTCATTATCACCTTCAGACCTGGTTCCAAGAATACCAAGGCAGGTGCCCTCTCACGCAGTTTTCTTCCCGTTCAAGACAACAGTCCGGTTACTCTCATACTTCCGCCTTCAGTCATTCAGGCAGGTCTCACACAGGATGTTTTTTCTCAATTGAAGCTGCTTCAACATCAAGCTCCGGGAAATACTCCTGCTGGCCGTCTTTTTGTTCCTGAGTTTTTGAGAGCAACTGTTTTGGAGGAATTTCATGATAGCAAAGTTGCAGGGCATCTGGGAGTCGCTAAAACTTTTGAATTGGTATCCCGCTCAGTGTGGTGGCCTGGTCTTTCTAAAGACATTAAAGAGTTTGTTGTTTCGTGTCAGGTCTGTGCACAGCATAAAGTTCCCCGTTCTTTGCCTATTGGTCAACTTATGCCATTGAATGTTCCTCTTAGACCATGGTCGCATATCTCCATGGATTTTGTGGTGGATCTCCCTCTGTCAGCTGGATGCACAGTCATATGGGTGGTAGTGGACCGTTTTAGTAAGATGGCTCATTTTATTGGTCTTCCCCGATTGCCATCTGCCCAGGGATTGGCAGTCTTGTTCCTCCGTCATGTTTTCAGACTCCATGGGTTACCCACTGATATTGTTTCTGACAGGGGTCCACAATTCATTGCACAGTTTTGGAAGTCTTTTTGTGCTTCGTTAAAAATGAAATTATCATTAACCTCCGGTTATCATCCACAATCAAATGGACAGACTGAGCGAGTGAACCAATCCTTAAAACAATATTTGCGTTTGTACTCGGCCAAACTCCAAAATGACTGGTCTGAGTTTCTTCCATTGGCAGAGTTTGCTTATAATAATGCCTGTCATTCCTCCACCAATGTGTCTCCATTTTTTGCAGTTTTTGGTTTCCACCCCAGAGCTAATTCATTTTTCCAACATTCCTCTGTCTCCTCTCTGGCCCTGACCTCTCATCTTAAACTTATTTGGAAAAAAGTGCACATAGCTCTCAGAAAAGCAGCTTTCAGGGAAAAAGATTTTTCGGACAGGTTCCGGCGGCCGTGCACTTTTAGAGTAGGAGACAGGGTGTGGCTATCGACTCGCAATATCAAACTTCGACAAACCTCAGCCAGATTGGGTCCTAGATTTATTGGACCATTTCTCATTATCAAAAAAGTCAATCCAGTTGCTTTCCGGTTACAGCTACCAAAAACGTTACGGATCGGAAATACCTTCCATTGCTCTTTGCTCAAACCATATGTTTCATCTAGCAGATTTCCTCGTAAAAAACCTCAGGGGAGATCACCAGTTAATGTACAGGGTCAGCAGGAGTTCGTGGTTGAGAAGGTTCTCGATTCCAAGTTGTCCCGGGGTCGGCTTTATTTTTTGGTGCATTGGAGAGGTTATGGTCCTGAGGAAAGGTCGTGGGTCCTAGATGAGGACCTTCATGCCCCAAGGCTCAAAAGGGCATTTTTTCAAGAATTTCCTCAGAAACCCGGATTTAGGGGTTCCTTGACCCCTCCTCAAGGGGGGGGTACTGTTAGGCGCCGAGGGTCCGCTCGTCAGTGCGGCCGGCGCCTAGCAACGGGGACGCCACTGTCGGATCGTGTTCCCCGTTGTGGGGTCTAAGTTTATATCATCACTGGTTTCCTGGCTGTGTAGCATGCAGCTGCACGGCATGTTGTAATTATCACTCATCTGTTTTCCTGGCCATGCAGCTTGTCAGCTGCATGGCATTTAATCCAATCAGCCTCCAAACAGCTGATTGGAAGACTCTCTGTTAAAAGCACTCCCAGGACTCCTCACAAACGCCGGTGATAGCTTCCTGTTTGCCTGATTCTGCTGCAGAGAGAGTTCCCAGTCCCGGTCTGTTCGGTTGTTCCTGTTCTCAGTGATCCTATACTCGGAAGTTACCATCTGTTCCTGGAGTCTGATCGAGCACCTTTAACATCTGGTGGCGTTCGTGAGTCGCGGCGCAGCCGTGTGTTGCGGCTTGTCCGCTACTATTTATTATTGTGTTTATTTTGAGTTCTGGAGCTTTGCGGAGGATTCCGCTTCCACAAGATCCACTCTGGTGTCCAGCGGTGCCGGATAGGAGTGTCGGATCCGTGGATCTTTGGTTGTCCTTTTCCCTGGCGGCTAGTCCGCACATACCTTTTGATTTAGTTTAGTTAGCTTGTAACCCCTGGCTTGGTTGCTTAGTCAGAGGGCCCCTTGTTATCACCCTGTCTCGGACTTCCCCTTGTCTCCCATTAAGACCTGCGGGGGCATCGGGGTTGGGCAGACATAATCCGCCCTTCGAACGCGGCTGCCATGGGCTCAAGCAACCATAGTCTCGCAGGGGATTTCTGATAACACGGGCGAGACAACGGAGTTAGGGCGCCAGGGGTTACTAGGCTCTCCAGCTCCCACAACATGTATTTCATTCCTGTACTCAGATCTCTGCCATAAGATCTTCTCCAGTCTGGAGTACAGGAATCGTAACAACTACTGACGTTCCTGACTGAGGAGGAAGTTGACGTTGAGGGAGTTGGTGGTGTGGCTTGCAGGAGCTTGGGTACAGGAGGAAGAAGGGATTTAGTTGTCAGTGGACTGCTTACACTCTTACCCAAAGTTTCACAACTTGACACTGACTTTTGATGAATGCGCAGCAGGTGACGTAAAAGGGAGGATGTTCCTAGGTGGTTAACATCCTTACCCCTACTTATTACAGATTGACAGAGGCAACAGATGGCTTTACACCTGTTGTCCGGATTTGTGGAGAAATAATTCCACACCGAAGAGGTGGCTTTTATGGTAGTTTGCCCAGGCATCACAATGGGCTTCTTTGTCCCAAGGACAACAGGTGTCTCCCCGTTGCCTTACTTAAGCAAACCACATCACCATCAGAATCCTCATTGTCAACTTCCAACTCAGCATCAGCAACACCCATATCCTCATCCTGGTGTACTTCAGCAGTGACATCTTCAATTTGAATATCAGGAACTGGACTGTGGGTGCTCTTTCCAGCACTTGCAGGGGGCGTGCAAATGGTGGAAGGAGCCACCTCTTCCCGTCCAGTGTTGGGAAGGTCAGGTATCGCAACTGCCGACACACTTGGACTCTCCATGGGGATTTGTGATCCCATCTCAGAATGCACAGTTCTTTTCTGTGCTCTTTTCAGCTTAACTCTTTTAATTTTTCTAGCAGGAGGATGAGGGCTTCCATTGTAATGTGAAGCTGAACCACCAGCCATGAACATAGGCCAGGGCCTCAGCCTTTCCTAGCCACTCCGTGTCATAAATGGCATATTGGCAAGTTTACGTTTCTTCTCAGACCATTTAAATTAATTTTGTTGGTTCTTTTTACTGAACTTTGGCTTTTTGGATTTTAAATGCCCTCTACTATCACATTGGGCATCGGCCTTCGCAGATGACGTTGATGGCATTTCATCGTCTATGTCATGGCTAGTGGCAGCAGCTTCAGCACTAGGAGGAAGTGATTCTTCTTGATCTTTCCCTATTTTACCCTCAAAATTTTTGTTCTCCATTATTTTTGGGGCGTTATATGAGACAATATGCGGTACAGGAATGACTGGAATGACTGATGAGACAGGACACTACCACTGGTCTGATGCAGCACAACACAACAACACTGTAAGGGACTTGAGGTTGTTGTTATTATTATTATACGGCAGCAGTGGACATATAGCAGCAGCGTATATCATCACTGGAATGACTGATGAGACAGGATACTACCACTGGTCTGATGCAGCACAATACAACAATACTGTAAGGGACTTGTGGTTGTTGTTGTTGTTATTATTATTATTATACGGCAGCAGTGGACATAAGGCAGCAGCGTATATCATCACTGGAATGACTGATGAGACAGGATACTACCATTGGTCTGATGCAGCATAACACAACAACACTTTATTCAGCTACACTGGATATATGGCAGCAGAGAACACCAACACTGTGACTGGCTGGACTGATGCAGCACAATACACTGACTACACTGGACTGAACAGCACAACACAGCACCACTTTATACAGCTACACTGGCAGGAGAGGACACCAACACTGTGACTGGCTGGACTGATGCAGCACAATACACTGACTACACTGGACTGGACTGAGCAACACAACACAGCACAAGACTTGCCACCCCACTTTCCCACCCCCACACAGACACTGGAGGACGGAGACACATCCTCTCACTACACTCTCCAAGACTGGAGTGAAAATGGCCGCGACGCGCGGCTCCTTATATGGAATTCAAATCCCACAAGAATCCGACAGCGGGATGATGACGTTTTTCCGCATTCGGGTTTCCGAGTCAGGCGGGAAAACCCGAGCCGGGCTCGGAATCGAACTCGGAAGGCAAAGTCCGGTAGGGTTCGGTCCTAGTTATATGTGTATAAATGCTTATACTTAAAAGGGTGCACTACTCTGAGTGTATAAATGGGAGAGGGAAGGGTTATGCAGATTGCTTTGATATAGGGTTTGTATATAGTTGCGGGTGTTGGAATGAATGCACTGGAGTGTTTAATGAGTTATGTCATTTTATTAAAATCTTATCTCATTAAACACTAAGTCCACTGCATTCTTTCCAACGCCCATAATTATATATACCTCCTTTACAGGAAATGTTCTGCCCAGGGCCGGCGCTACCCACTCAGCAAAGTGATGCAAAGCAGGTAGGCGCCTGGCTGGAGAGGTGCTCTCCCTGCTCTGCATCCCCGCTGCTGCGCCGCCCTGTCCCCTCTGCTGCCGGCTGCTGTGCCTCTCACTGTATGACAGGCAGCAGTGCCAGCAACTTGAAGCCTCCCACTACCCCCCTCCTCCCATGACAGTGATCACTGAAAAGGGGGCGGAGCTACATGGGCAAAAATGGGGCGGAGTCACACATACAAAAGGAGTGGAGCCACACTGGACCACCAGGCTGAGGTAGGTGTGTGTGCAGGAGTCAGTCAATAGCTCAATGTAACTTACTGACCACGTTACAGTGCTGGATGGCACGGGAATTTTACTGCATAGACTGACTGAGAAATAAAGTGTGGGGAGAACACTGCCCATGTTATATCCCTGCAGACACCTGGAGGTTGCACAGGGATAAGGGACACAGGATAGCAGGGTCCCCAACCCCCATGTGCCCAAGCAGTGTAGGTGATGTCAGATTTATGTGAAGCAGTCTTCCAAAATACACGTGGTATCATAAGGAGCCATCCAGTAATAACCTTATATAGTCAGTGAAAATGTCACAGGTCCAGGAATTGCAGTTACTGGGCTTCTGCTGTCTAAACTCTCACAAGTCAGGGGCATTCAAACATGTTGGAGGGAGTTCAAGGGACAGTGTGCATTCTATTTGACAAATGTAAACAGCAGTGTATACAAGTACTGATTGAATACATTTAGAAAGTAACAGATAGTTTGCAGACTGTCCCTCCCAGCATGAAATACTGCAGGGACATGCTTGGATGCATCTAGACATGCTTGGATGCCCTAGGCAAATGCCTAGCCTGCCTATAGCTAAGGCCGGCTCTGACTACCAGAGTATCAGTAGGCTATAAGCTAAAGACTCTTAACAACCATATACTGAGGGATGTTCATTACAAATCTTTAACATA
Organism: Pseudophryne corroboree; assembly: GCF_028390025.1. Lineage (NCBI taxonomy): Eukaryota > Metazoa > Chordata > Amphibia > Anura > Myobatrachidae > Pseudophryne > Pseudophryne corroboree. Next base: position 184,747,460 of record NC_086444.1, on the reverse strand, counting down.
CTGTATATAGACACTCACCAACATTAACATACCATGCAGCATCTTCCAAAGAAGGTGCTAGAAGTATAACAAAATTGTCTTTCAATTTGAATATTGTATTTCTAATCAAGGAGTTGGACGAGTATAAAGTGGAGGCTTCCGGTATGAATGGTTGACAATGTTAAGGTCAACACTCATTAGGTCGACCAATATTGGTTGACATTGACATGGTCGACATGGACTACTGGTCAACACATGAAAATGGTCGACACATGAAAGGCCGACACGTGAAAAAGTCGACATGAGTTTTTTAAACTTTTTTGGGTGTCGTTTTCTACGAAAGGTGACGGGGAACCCCAATTAGTGCACTGCGTCCCCTCGCATGGCTCGCTTTGTTTGCCATGCTTCGGGCAAGGTACCTTGCTCCGCTACCACTGCGCTCGGCACAGGTTACCGTTCCCAATCGTATTCCACGTGGATCGAAGTATGAAAAAGTTCCAAAAAAAGGAAAAAATGGGAAAAACTCATGTCAGCCTTTTCAAGTGTCGACCATTTTCATGTGTCGACCATTTCTCCATGTCAACCATGTCAATGTCGATCAATAGTGGTCAACTTAATGAGTGTCAACTTTAACATTGTCGACCATCTGACCGGATACCGAAGTGGAGATGTTTACACAGTGAGGGTAGGGGTGATGCTAGGCTCCTGTTATCCCAGGTAAAGACTCCCCCTATCCCCAGTAGAGAGTAATCATCCTCTACCTATATGAATAACATATAATGCAGACATCACAGTGACCACCACCATACAATACATAGAGCATTGCAGCGAGCGTTCGCAGTTACCACAATATAATGCAGTCAACATCAAAGTGACCTCCATTTAATGCAGTGAAGATCACAGTGGCCACCATATAAAATAGAGAGCATTAGTGACCGCTATATATTACAGAAAGCATAGTGATCACCATATAATGCAGAGATCATCAGTGACTGCTATATAATGCAGAAAGCATCGGTGATTGCCATATTATGCAGAGATCATCAGTGACTACCATATAATGCAGAAAGCATCAATGATCACCATATAATATAATCTATACCACTTTATACCTAATTTACATATTGGAGATCTCTTCTCTTCCTCTCCTGTTGCAGAAAGTGTGTTCAGGTAGCAGGAATCATCAAGTAGCTGCCTGTCAGACAGGTCCTGCCAAAGCTGCTGCTTTCAGTAAAGAAGAAAATGGGCCTTCTGCATGAGAGCATGGTTCCTGATCACTTTCCTTCCCTGCTCAACAGGATCACAGCAGAAACTCTAGCTCTCCTTCTGGTGCCACCCTCACTTTGTCACCTGTGACATATGTCCCACTTGCCCCCCCTAACTGCGTCCCAGAGTGAGGGTCTGTACAGTGCATTGAAGAAACATCTGAGAACAGAATCTTACCTTTCAGATATAAGATTTTAAAGCAGAACATAATCTATGCACAAAGCAGCAATTCTATTACCAATAAGTACATTTATCATATACAGGTATGAACGTATAGCCTTTGTAAGTGCAATATTTGTATAAAATGAAAAGTGCATATTTGATCTTACAGTCCTTTTCATTAATGTAATACAATATTTTAATATTTTGTTATAGCTGGGGTTCTAGAATCCTAAGGACCTTTTAACTAGGATATTGTCTATTATCTATTACATTTTAAACTGAATACCACAATTATTTATTTCATAATCTTATATGGTATTGAGTGATCATTTATGTACAGTAGATCAGCTGAATACTAATCAAGGATTGGACCAAATGCAATCATCAAAGCATTTTGACTATAACAGAACCACTTGAAAATAGACCCAAAATATTTAATCAAACAATTTTGAAATCTGGAGCCTAAAGACTATTGACATTTTATATGTTTGATTGCACATCTTTTGTTTAAAAAGTTCCAATACTGGTCAAGCAATAAGCTTCCACCAGATCTGGAGGGTAACCCGCACCGAGATTAGTAAATTATGATATCAATCACAAAGTTGGAGTGCCTATTGTCATATCTAATTGCACCCTATTATAGGGATTCGCATATATCAATATATATATGAGACAAAATTAGGAGGCTCACAAAGGTGCTACCAACTGGTTTAAACAAGGATATGGAGTCAAATCCCCATAGAAAGGGGAAAAGGAAAAGAAACCAGATAAATTCAAGGTGCACTCATCCAACTACTAACTCATCAATATGATTGTTGTTATAGAACATATATATCCACAGCAGCAATATCAAATAAAGGCTTAAATGCTCAATAACCTAAAATGATATAGAGGTTTATTTTATTATTCGTTTATATGGGACTAATTGTCCTATATTGAAATAGAGCGAAATATTAAAATTCATAGAGTAAGAAACAGAGAATAGAAAGTGACAGAAATAGAATATATGTGAATAAAGATTTAAAAACAAAGCTAATGTGTTTGTCCCTTCATATATTTTCCTGTGTTTATTTCAATTGTGCATTCACATACATATATTTATACAGCGCTGTATCAGTGCTATCTTTTTATGAGACCTACAGTTTTCATATACATTGGAGCCTGTTATGCTGCAATAGAGGGAAATATGCTGTCTTGCTTTGAAGTTGCAAACTGTTACATCAAATTGTAACCAAGTTTCTCTCCACTCCTGCCCTTAAGGCTGTAATACTGATAACTTGATTGTAATGTTACAAATGGAGGAGTGAAACAATGTTGCTGAGTATGTAACCTGTGCCTGAAATCCTAAAATGTCACATAATGCAGAGAATGCTGGTATGACATTATATATATAGACTCAGTGTTTGAGAGAAATGATGGGGATGAGCCTGGGTAAACAATTTCACTGCCCTATATTAAAGGCTGTCCACTTTATGGAACTTAAAAATCTCTAACCCCAGTTGCTGCTAGTAATAATGCATGAAATAAATGTGCTGGAGAGATGGGTTTAATATATCCCAATATGATGTTAATCCACAATGTTTTACACCTTATGTATAAGTTAGTATTAGCAGCAGTCGTTACTGGTACTCAGCAATATTAAATTGTGTCCATGCAGGACATGTTAGTAGCACTTAAATATTGCTCGTTAAACTCAAGTAACTTGTATTTTATATAGGTACCAGAGGATCAAGCCCCTGTTTGCCGACTAACTGCGGTATACATACAATAGCACTAAATATCCACTAGACACAGAGAAATTCTTGTATCTGGCATTAACCCCGTTGTTTCTCTTGTTTGATATTAATGTCAGCTATCCCACAGCATACAGATGGAATTTCAGGTGAATATAAATAAGTTTAAAGACTCCTCTCTACAATGAGCAGGTTTGGCTCCTGATAATGCACTATAGGTCTCACATGTATGTTATATATCAATTGCACATTTTAAACATTATTGCTGACACGGGAACACCTAGCTAAAACCTGTGCGCATTTCACTCTTCAAGAGCTTGGTTACAATTTGATGTAACAGTTTGCAACTTCAAAGCAAGACAGCATATTTCCCTCTATTGCAGCAAAACAGGCTCCAATGTATATGAAAACTGTAGGTCTCATAAAAAGATAGCACTGATACAGCGCTGTATAAATATATGTATGTGAATGCACAAATGAAATAAACACAGGAAAATATATGAAGGGACAAACACATTAGCTTTGTTTTTAAATCTTTATTCACATATATTCTATTTTTGTCACTTTCTATTCTCTGTTTCTTACTCTACATCTTTTGTTTAGCCACCCTTCCAACACCTCTAAGGTGGCGGACGGAGAGCTGGGGGTTTTCAGATAGTGCTGAAACTCTAAATAGCTGCCTGGGGCATAGAAATGCATTGGCTCTGATTTTACATTTTTTTATTGTTCATTTTCTTTTTATTTGTTTTTCTATTTAAATGTCATGAGTGGACGAGAGGACTTTTGATGACTTTTGCTATTTATATTTCATTAAAAGTTGACCATTAAAATTGGGATTTGATATTCACCGTGCTAGCATTCAGAAATTCTTTTTATGCCACATTTCAAAGCTAAATTGGAAAAACATTCTGCAAAACACCATTAGGAGTTATAACACCTAAGGCTATGAAAATATTACATGTGGTCCGTATGACCCCTAATAAAACATATTGAATAACAAGCAACATTCTTTTTGATTGCATTCACAGCGTAGTAATTATGGAAGTTGTATAGCCATATGCCCCAGAAAAAAGGGTAATTTGGGAAATGAATCAATAAATAGCCATTTAAAAAAAATTACAATATTATTAAAAGTATTAACAGCAATACGAGTGAAGGTTACTGTGAAACTGCAGCTAACACAGATTAATCACAGAAAATTCCTTACTGTAACACAGATCATAATAATTTATGAAAGAACAAAAGCTTGAGATGCAACTTTTATTATCAGTTTGGGGAGAGGAAGATTTGGACTTGGGGAGCTGGAGCAGGTTAGTCACACAGATAAGAGCTTACAGGTGGGTTGTTGATAGCTCTATTAAACGGGTATGGGTCATAGGGTCGACATGCATTAGGTCAACAGTCATTATGTTGACCACTATTGGTCAACAGTCGACACCTGAAATATGTCGACACAGTCCAGAGCCGGCTTTAGCTATAGGCAGGCTAGGTATTTGCCTAGGTCATCCAAGCATGTCTAGGGGCTTCCAAGCATGTCCCTGCAGTATCTCATGCTGGGAGGGACAGTCTGCAAACTATCTGTTACGTTTTCAATCAGTACTTGAATACACTGCTGTATACATTTGTCAAATAGAATGCAGCCATTCCCTTGAATGCCCCTGACTTGTGAGACCTTAGACAGCAGAAGCCCAGTAACTGCAATTCCTGGACCTGTGACATTTTCACTGACTATATAAGGTTATTACTGGATGGCTCCTTATGATACCACGTGTATTTTGGAAGACTGCTTCACATTAATCTGACATCACCTATACTGCTTGGGCACATGGGGGAGGGGGACCCTGCTATCCTGTGTCCCTTATCCCTGTGCAAACCTCAGGTGTCTGCAGGGATATAACATGGGTGTTTTCTCCCCACACTTTATTTCTCAGTCAGTCCATGCCGTAAAATTCCCCTGCCATCCAGCACTATAATGTGGTCAGTAAGTTGCATTGCACTATTTCTATATGAAACGTCAGTGCAGCGTGACTTTCAGACATGTCAGACTGGAGAGCAGAACATATTGCTCCCGCAGTACAAAATAAAGGGCATGCAGTTGCCAGGAGTAACAGACACCAGCAGACACACTGAACATAATAGTTGCTACATGCTTGATTCTGGGTCTCTTTGTATAACCAGCAAGTATGGCAGTATCTGGATTTTGCTGCCATCTGTGTCCAACCAGCAAGCTAAAATAAAGGATGAGGCTTGCAAAGGACATCATACCCTGTGAGGTCACATCCCTTGTATGAGTGCCCCTTTAATGGGTGTGATTGCAAGCACTCACCCATCCTGCCACCCCCATCTCACAAATCACAGTCATGGATCTAGGGAGCTGCATGGGCGCACACACCGACTGCAAGCACACCAGCAAACAAAAGTAAGTTTTATTTAAAAAAAAAAAAAAAAAAGCTACTTGCATTACTGATGTGGGGCATATGTGTAAGGTGAATTGCTGTGTGAAATTATGTATGTTATGGACATTACTATTGTGGTTCATTTATGTAAGGTGCATTGCTGTGTGGAATTATTTGTATAATGGGCATTACTAATGCGGGCATATGTGTAAGGTGCATTACTGTGTGACATTATGTGTATTATGGACATCACTAATGTGGGACATTATGCAGGGTTGAACTGGCCTACAGCCCCTCCCCCCCCAGGTGGGCCCCACTGCCTAAGTATTGCTGGGTCAGATGGAGACCTAGCGGCGGTGCTAGGAGGCACCAGCCAAAAAATTTGCCTAGGGATTAAATTTGGCTAGGGCTGGTTCTGACACGGTCATTAGGTCGACATGAACAAGATCAACATGGAAAAAGGTCGACATGAGTTTTTTTACTGTTTTTGGTTTAGTTTTCATCGTAAAGTGACAGGGAACCCCATTAGTGCACCGTGTCCCCTCACCATGCTTCGGGTAAGGTGTCTCGCTCCGCTACCGATGCACTCGGTACAGGTTACTATTCCCAATCGTATTCCACGTGGATCGTAAAGTATGAAAAAGTTTTAAAAAATGAAAAAAAGGTGAAAAAAGCATGTTGACCTTTTTCCATGTCGCCCTAGTACATGATGACCTAGTGACCATGTCGACCTAGTGACCCTGTCGACCTAATGCATGTCGACCAATAGTGGTCGACCTAATGACTGTCGACCTAAGTGTGGTCGACCTAATGACTGTATCCCCTATTAAACAAGGTCTCAGCAGACAGAGGCCAGAGTCGGATTTAAAAAGAGCCTTGATACGAAAGCAGGTCCACAGTGCCAATGTTTTATAAAAGGATGCAGAGTAACTTCTCAAATACTAGTATTATACTCCAACTGATATAAGTGCATAACACAGTTGCAGGCCATGCAATGGTGAGAGGGCAAGACTTTTCCAGAAGCGTGCAATATGGAATGTTGTTGCACTCAAGACATGCCTAAGGAGTTTATCATCATGCTTGGAGAAGTCTGGAACAGGCAGAAATACTGTATCAAAATTTGCTTTAGGTCACATGGAATTGGGCAACCTATAGCAGACATCCTGGAAAGACGTATCTAGGAAGATATTGTTGAGTCTAGCAGGAACATAGCACCACTGATACAGCAACTTATAGGCTTCAATTAATGCAAACAAAAAATAGCTTTTACCACAAACATAAAAAGTAGGTAATTTCAAGCAATTTTATGATTATAGTTTAGAAAACTAAAACTATTAGTGTATATAAATGGATGTAGGGTATGTGCTGCTCACAGGCCACTGGAACCAGGGGGGCCTACACCGCACACCCTGCACCCATAAAATAATACTTACCTCTCTGGAATTCTGCATCAGTCTGCGCTGCAGACAGAAATCACTGGGAAAATGGTGTAGCAGCCATTTGCCTGGAGATTAAAGTAAAGGAGTCTCCAGTAACATAGGGCCTAATGCAGACCTTATCAAACCTCTGAGAATTTGCAGAGGTTTGTAATCGGATAATCCCTGCCCAGGCAGAGTGAGATTTCGCCCCATGCAAGCCTGCGTACGGCGTGCAGTGCCGTTTCTTGCGGCGGGCGAGCCGTGCAACCGCACGGGGCGCCCGCCGCGGCACTTCTTGAGGACTTTCAATCCCCCCTCCCCTCTCCTCCCGAGTGCCCAGCTCGGGGGCTGGGGTTTCGCAGAATGACGCGATTGCGTTGTGACGTCACGATGCAATCACGTCAATCCACGAAACCCAACCCCCCGAGCTGGGCACTCGGGAGGAGGGAAAAGGGGGAGCCAAGCCGCGGCGCCACGCAGACGAGGGAGAGGCGGCTGAAGAGCGGGAAGAACCGCTTCAAATGTAAGTCAGCCCCTCTCCCTCTCTCTCTCCCTCCCTCCCTCCCTCCCCCCTCACCACCACCACCTGCCGTGCTGTGTAAAATGGGAACACCTGTCTGCCGGAATGTGTAAAATGGGGACTCTTGCCTGCCGGAATGTGTAAAATGGGGACTCTTGCCTGCCGGAATGTGTAAAATGGGGACTCTTGCCTGCCGGAATGTGTAAAATGGGGATGCAGTCTGCCGCAATGTGTAAAATGGGGGCACGTGCCTGCCACAATGTGTAAAATGGGGACACTTACCTGTTGTACTGTGTAAAATGAAGGCACGTGCCTGCCGGAATGTGTAAAATGGGGATGCAGTCTGCCGGAATGTGTAAAATGGGGGCACATGCCTGCCGCAATGTGTAAAATGGGGATACTTTCCTGCCGCAATGTGTAAAATGGGGGCACGTACCTGCCGCAATGTGTAAAATGGGGACACTTGCCTGTTGTGCTGTGTAAAATGGGGGCACGTGCCTGCCGCAATGTGTAAAATGGAGGCACGTGCTTGCCGCAATGTGTAAAATGGAGGCACGTGCCTGCCACAATGTGTAAAAGGGGGACACTTTCCTGCCGCAATGTGTAAAATGGGGGCACGTGCCTGCCACAATGTGTAAAATGGGGACACTTGCCTGTTGTGCTGTGTAAAATGGGGGCACGTGCCTGCCGCAATGTGTAAAATGGAGGCACGTGCTTGCCGCAATGTGTAAAATGGAGGCACGTGCCTGCCACAATGTGTAAAAGGGGGACACTTTCCTGCCGCAATGTGTAAAATGGGGGCATGTACCTGCCGCAATGTGTAAAATGGGGGCACGTGCCTGCCACAATGTGTAAAATGGGGACACTTGCCTGTTGTACTGTGTAAAATGGAGGCACGTGCCTGCCGCAATGTGTAAAATGGGGACACTTTCCTGCCGCAATGTGTAAAATGGGGACACTTTCCTGCCACAATGTGTAAAATGGGGGCACGTGCCTGCCACAAAGTGTAAAATGGGGACACTTGCCTGTTGTACTGTGTAAAATGGGGGAACGTGCCTGCCGCAATGTGTAAAATGGGGGCACGTGCCTGCCACAAAGTGTAAAATGGGGACACTTGCCTGTTGTACTGTGTAAAATGGAGGCACGTGCCTGCTGCAATGTGTAAAATGGAGGCACGTGCCTGCCGCAATGTGTAAAAGGGGGACACTTTCCTGCCGCAATGTGTAAAATGGGGACACTTTCCTGCCGCAATGTGTAAAATGGGGGCATGTACCTGCCGCAATGTGTAAAATGGGGGCACGTGCCTGCCACAATGTGTAAAATGGGGACACTTGCCTGTTGTACTGTGTAAAATGGAGGCACGTGCCTGCCGCAATGTGTAAAATGGGGTCACTTTCCTGCCGCAATGTGTAAAATGGGGACACTTTCCTGCCGCAATGTGTAAAATGGAGACACTTTCCTGCCGCAATGTGTAAAATGGGGACACTTGCCTACCGTGCTGTGTAAAATGGGGACACTTGCCTGCCGTGCTGTGTAAAATGGGGACACTTGCCTATCGTGCTGTGTAAAATGGGGACACTTGCCTGCCATGCTGTGTAAAATGGGGTTGCGTGCCTGCTGTAATGTGTAAAATGAGGACTTTTTTTTTTATTATCCTGTGGTGGCCGTGATGATGAGATCAGATGAGGCCACGGCCATCTTAACAAAGCCACGCCCATTTTAATGAGGCCACGCCCCCTTGCCGGGAGCTCGCGCGCTTTTGGCGCGCACATGCTTTTACTCTTTATATCTATGGGGGGGGGGGGGGCATTTTTTTTTATGTGAATGGGAGGGGGGGGGGGACATTTTTTAATCTCGCACTGAGAGCCAAATTGGCTAGAAACGGCTCTGACGGCGTGCAAAAAGCTTTGCAAACACCGGTTAGCTGCAAATCCATTCGCAACTCGCTCACCACCAAATGATTTTTCCAGTCTGTGCAGTATGTGCGCAGCCGAGGACTTACTCCTACAGTGCGATAGAAACAGGATGATCTGGGCCGGTACTGACGTCAGACACCCTCCCTAAAAATGCTTGGGCATGCCTGTGTTTTTCCTGACACTCCCAGAAAACGGCCAGTTATCACCCCCAAATGACCGCTTCCTGTCAATCAATCTGCAATCTCCTAGCGATAAAAAAAACCCGCAGGATTTTTTCGCAGTTTGGCGCGAGCCTGCGCATTACGATCCGGATGCATGGGCAGTCATTTGATAATCGGCCGCTGTGCGATTTCGCTCAACAGCGATCAGGCCTGAATTAGGCCCCTAGTGCGGGCGCCATGTTCCCGGCGACCTGTGCATGTGCGATAGACTCTGTGCCACCAGAGAGGAGGGTGCCTGTCTGGATCCTGCATATGGGGCCTTTACTCTCTTATACCGCCCCTGCTTAAACCCGATGGGTTAGTTATGTTTAAACATAGAAACCACATTGGACCCAATGTAGAGTTGGCTGTTAATACTCCCCAAATAGCAAATGTAAAAGATGTAAAATGCATTCACTAAAATGTAAACTTGGAACTACTGTATATGTGTGGGTCGGTGATATATGAACAAGCTTTACAGGAAACATCTACACTTACTATATGCCCATCCTTTTAATCAGTTATTTTGCTTGGGTAATGTACTTTGTCTATTACAGTAGGTTTTAATTAAACATAAAACAATTCTCTAATATATCAGCTGCAACTCTTTCCAATAGCCCCATGTGGTGCACCACAGACTTGGCGCCATGCGTACTGACACACATTTATACAAAATAATTTAATGTGGCTAATGCAATGGATACTCTTGATAGTGGTCCTCACAGTACATGCAGCTGCTGAGTGCCACTCAGTTACTAACATGGGTTAAAAGGCAAAAGCCTGAGAACCAATATGAGTGAGCTGCACCATGTATCGTGCCACATTTCACTGTGCTTAATCTGCGATGTTCTACCAATTTGTGACAAAAATTCTAATCCGACTGTAAGTGCCTAGGACATTATATCTATGCAACTTCGATCTAAAGAGGCTAAATTTTGGGGAAGCAATGAAAGTTCAGGAATCAGTACCAGTAGCAGAGCTTCTAAGTCATGGCATGGGCCTGAGTCAGATGTGGTTGGATGAGCTATCGCTGCTGCTTACATATAAGTAGCAGCGATAGCTCCAATATGGTATTGTAGCTGGAGGAACCACGTCTCCTGCATGCATTTGGTGATCTGACCATTAGTGGTCCTAGGACGCAGCATTGGATCATCTGTGACACCATGGCCACCTGCGTGACCCATGGGGTCGCACAAGCTGACCACTATAGCCAGTGCCGTTTCTAGCGGGGCGCCCGCCGCGGCACTTTGTGACTACTCCTCTCCTCCCTCTCTCTCCCCCCGAGCGCTCCTGCTCGGGGGGCGGGGCTTCGCGGAATGACGCGTTTGCGTCGTGACGTCACGACGCAAATGCGTCATTCCGCGAAGCCCAGCCCCCCGAGCAGGAGCGCTCGGGGGGAGAGAGAGGTAGATGCTAGAATCAAGTGGGCTAAGGGACCTTTTCCGCAAGGGGGAGGAGTTACGACGCAAGGGGGAGGAGCTAGGCCAGCGGGATAGTTCCTCTACTATCCACGCCACCAACTATTACCTTTAGTAATTAGGTGGTGAGCGGAGCGGAGCGAGCCACCGTGCCCGAAGCGTGGCGAGCGAAGCGAGCCCGCGAGGGTACTTTTCGGGTACCCTGTTCTCCCGTAGCTCCTCCCCCTGGTGACGTAGCTCCTCCCCTCAATACGTCACAAGGTCCCTTCAGCCCCTCCGATATAGAACCAACCGGGAGAGAGAGGGAGGAGAGGACTGGAGATAACCATCGAAGGAAGAGGCGGCCGGCGCGAGGGACGTGAGTCGGCGGGACCCGAAGAGCGGCAAGATGTAAGTATTCTCTCTCTCTCTCTCCCCCTCTCCCTCCCCCCCCACTTGACACCTGCCTGCCGCACTGTGTAAAATGGGGATACCTGTTGCACTGTGTAAAATGGGGATACCTGCCGCACTGTGTAAAATGGGGATACCTGCCGCACTGTGTAAAATGGGGATATCTACCGCACTGTGTAAAATGGGGACACATGCCTGCGTACTGTGTAAAATGGGGATACCTGCCGCACTGTGTAAAATGGGGACACATGCCTGCGTACTGTGTAAAATGGGGATACCTGCCGCACTGTGTAAAATGGGGACACATGCCTGCGTACTGTGTAAAATGGGGACACCTGCCTGCGTACTGTGTAAAATGGGGGCACGTGCCTGCGTACTGTGTAAAATGGGGACACCTGCCTGCGTACTGTGTAAAATGGGGATATCTGCCTACCGTACTGTGTAAAATGGGGATACCTGCCTGCCGCACTTTGTTAAATGGGGACACCTGCCTGCCGCACTTTGTAAATGGGGACACCTGCCTGCCGCGCTGTGTAATATGGGGACACTTGCCTGGTGTAATGTGTAAAAAGGGGACTTTTTTATTTTTATTTTTTCCCCCTGTGATGGGTGTGATATCAGACGAGGCCACGCCCACTTTAATTAGACCACACCCATTTTAATCAGGCCACACAGCCTTGTTGGAAGCGCGCGCGCATGCTTTTTTTTCTGGCTATATGGGGGGGGGGGGGGCACGCAATTTTTTTTTTATAGCAATGGGGGGGGGGGGGGGGGGCGCATTTTGAAATCTCGCACTGGGAGCCAAATTGTCTAGAAACGGCCCTGACTATAGCTACAACACAGAGGCCAGGAAATCTCTTTCCTCGGACAGAGATCATGACCTCGTCTCACCCCCCACAATGGTCTATCCCACGTCTTCACCACCCCTGCTGGACTTGTCTGTGCAGCCACTTTTGCCGGCCCCACCCCTGCTCCATCCTACCCCCGTCCATCCTGCTGGTATGCTTTCCCTCCTCACCTGGACCAGGCAGCAGCATGTTGTCCTTAAAGTCCTTTTTTCTTCAAAGTGAGAGCTCTTCTTTATAACTGGTAAGTTAGTTGAGCATTGGTAGTAAGAATGGTGGAGGAGACCAGTGGAAATATAAAACAGAGAGATTCTAAAAACAACTAAATAGCTCCAATGGGTGCCCATTACTTACAGGTGCCCAAAATACAATTGAATTCTCCCCATTGTGTCAGCTTTCCTTCAACCTGTCCAAGTGTACTTGGTTCATGCTAATTACTCATAAGATACTCCAGATCTCCTTGATTACTTCCTTTAAATGGAAGCCTTTTGCTACAAAACTCTGGTTTAGTTACAGAGCCAAGTGCCAGAACTTTTGGTAATAAGACCTTTGGCTATTCCCTGACATTGTGGAACTTTTGGTATTATTGATCGTGGCCTGTATTTAGACTTTACTACTTTTGTGTAAGCCTTGTACTGAATATCATCTTATTACTGACCTCTTGATAAAAGTCTGTCAATCCTCCTTATACAGTGACTCAATTTTAAGTTCCTTTGACCACCCACCTATGCTGTCTCCCAGTTCACCTTACTAGTTAGACCACACCCTCTTAGACTGTAAGCTCTCATGGGCAGATCCCTATTCGCTAGTTGTCTACTACCTGTAACAATAGCATAAACAATTCAAGAGATCATTTTTGTTAATATTAAATCAAAATTCTCTTGTGAATGGATATTGCTAAATAATATGCACTGTGCTTTCAAGAATGGCTTAATGATTTTCAAAGTCCTAAACAGGGTCAAAAGTATCTAAAGCAGTTTCTTATTCCTTGTACTGCCTCTGGCTTTCTTCTATCTGCAGAGGAAGAAGGATTAATAATAATTCAGGCAAAACAGAGAGCATCGTAAATCAGGCTTGTCAAACTCAAAATCCAAACCGGGCCGAATATTCAAGGTGGGCCGCAAGAATGAAAAAATAAAATTTGATATAGATATATAAATATGTGTGTGTGTGTGTGTGTGTTCACATACATATACTGTATATGTGTAAATTTTTGTGTATGTGCTGTATGTCTATATACTGTATATCTAAATGTCTATCTATCTATGTAAGAAATATGTCTACCCATATATATATATATATATATATATATATATACACACACACACACACACACACACACACACACACACACATTTGCAGGCTTGATAAAAGCGCTGCTAGGCGCTGAAACGTTGCCATAAGAAAGCCGTGTTGTGTGATGTTTTTTAGAGAGATCGGAGTGCTGCCGTTGGAGAATATATTTTATATATATATATATATATATATATATATAAAATCTTTTTAAGTCTGACCACAGATTCTCAATTGGACTGAGATCTGGGCTTTGACTAGGCCATTCCAACACATTTAAATATTTACCCTTAAACCACTCGAGTGTTGCTTTTGTCACACTCGACGTAAGTTGGGATTCTGACAACCGAGTTTTGGCTGAAGGGACAGCTACCTGTGAGGAGAGTAAACGAGGTGGCTGAATGTAATTCCTCCTTATAGGGTGGAGGCCAAACAAATTGTTAACGTTGGCTGGAGGGCGTAAAGGAAAAGGAGGACTCCGTAGGAAGGTAACTGTAGTTTAAATGAATAACAGGCTGTACACGTATAATGGAGAAATTGATGAAACTGGAAGAATTAGAGTCTATAGCTAAATGACTAGAAGAGTGAAGCTAAAGAACTCCGGTAAAGAAGAACTGAAGACTGTGATTAAAAGATGAGGCTGAAGAACTTGGACTTTGAAGAAATGAAGACTTATGATTTGTGATTAAAAGACGAGGCTGAAGAACTTGGACTTTGAAGAAATGAAGACTTGTGATTTGTGATTGAAAGATGAGACTGAAGAACTTTGACTTGAAGAAATGAAGATGTCTGCAAGAACTGCCGATAGCACCTGGAGCTCCTCTACGACCTGGGACCACGTGAGCACTTCCACAAGTGGCGACGGACTTAGACAGCAGGACTGCAGCAGCGTTTAGGTAACCGGTAGATGAGAGCATCAAGGACCAGGGCACCAAAAGTAACCTGGGAGCACAGAGCTGGAAAACCTTTCACAAGGAGGTAACTTGAAGCACTGGAAATCTCCCTATGGGCCAGCCCCCTTTTGTAAGGGGAGAACACGTAGGGATTGGTTAGACACAGAATGAGAACTTAATTGGTAAAGCTCTGGTCTCCAACAGGGCTGCCCCCAGCACAGGAGACATAATCAGCTGTTATCACGCAGCTTTAGCCAGCTTCTGACTCTGGCACACTATGCTGTGTCACACTAGAGGAACTTACCGCAGCGATCCCCACTGCAGCGCCTGGCTCTACAGACCCCCGGCCCCCAGTCCTCGGCAGCCGCACATCCGTCCAGGAGGACCCGCCACCAGCAGCTCGCTGCCACCGCAGCCATGCCAACCAGCGGGATGGCAACCCCTGGGAGCACCCGCCGGAGGTAAGGCTCTGGAGCCTGACAGTACATCCCCTTTTTAGGGTGGGCTCCAAACACCCTTGTGCTTTCATCGGGTTCTTGGTATGAAAGGCCCGGACTAATCTTGGGGTGTGGACGTCCTCTTCAGAAACCCAGGACCTTTCCTCTGGTCCAATCCCTTCCAAACAATAAGATATTGGAGAAAACCATATCTTTTACTACAGTCAAGGATCCTATGTACTTCAAATTCTTCTCCTTGAGCAGCTTGCACCTTGGGAGGACTAAGGAGCGCAGCCCGAAAACAGTTAAGTATGAGAGGCTTCAGTAAGGAGATGTGAAATGCATTTGGGATTTTCAAGTACGGAGGCAACGTAACCTTGTATGCTACTAGATTCAATACTTTTTCAATAGGATATGGTCCAATGAATCTGGGGGCAAATTTCTTGGAAGGGACTTTGAGTCTTAAGTTTTGAGTAGAAATCCAGACTTGATCCCCCACTTTGAGACTAGGGACAGCCTTCTGTTTCCGATCTGCAAAAAAATTGCATTTATTAGATGTTTTAAGCAAAGCCTCATGAACTTGTCTCCACATCTTAGTAAACTGCTGAAGGGCTAACTCTGCAGCAGGTACTTCGTGAGCTGGTAGAGACTGAAAAACAGGAACACGTGGATGAAGTCCATAATTCACATAAAAGGGTGCGGAATGGGTAGCAGTATGGTAAAGATTATTATGAGCGAATTCAGCAAATGGAAGATAGTCCAGCCAATCATCCTGAGAACAAGACATGAAGAGTCGTAGGAAATTCTGTAAGTCTTGGTTCACTCTCTCAGTCTGGCCATCCAATTGAGGATGGTACGCAGAGGAGAAACTTAATTTCATTCCAAGGGCTGAACTCAGTGCTCTCCAGAATTTAGCCACAAATTGAGGCCCTCGATCAGAAACTATCTCTTGTGGAAGTCCATGTAACCTGAAGATGTCTGATATGAACAATTTTGATAGCTGTGGAACGGTTGGAAGACCTGTGAGTGGGACAAAGTGCGCCATCTTGGAAAATCGGTCCACAGTGACCCAAATGGTGTTTTGTCCTCTGGAGACAGGCAGGTCAGTTATAAAATCCATGGAGATGTGTGTCCAGGGTTTTTTGTGAAACCGATAGTGGAAGAAGAAGACCAGATAGTGATCATCTTAGACTTTTATGTTGGGCGCACTTTGGGCAGGCAACTATGAATTCCAAAACATCCATCTTCAGATGAGGCCACCAATAAGAGCATTGGATGAATTTAAGAGTCTTGAGGCTACCTGCATGACCCATACAAGGTGAGGTATGAGCCCACGTTTGCAGTGTTTTTTGGAGTTCTGGTGCAACAAAGGTTCTTCCCGGTGGAGGAAGTGATGTAGTATGAGTTGCAGCAAAGGAAGCAGGATCTAGGATGAATTGTATGTCCGGAAGATCTGTGGACTCATCTGAATTCAATAATTAAGAAAGTGCATCTGCTTTCCGATTAAGAGACCCTGGACGATAACTGAGCTTGAAAGAGAAACGGGAGAAGAAGAGTGCCCACCTTGCTTGACGTGGGTTTAAACATTGGATGGTCTGAAGATATAAAATATTTTGTGATCTGTGGTTACAGAGATAGGGTACTCAGCTCCTTCCAGAAAGTACCTCCACTCTTCAAAAGCAAGTTTTATGGCAAGCAATTTTTGTTCCCCAATGGCGTAGTTTTGTTCTGCTGGAGAGAATCTTCGGGAAAAATAAGCACAAGGATGAGCTTTCTGATCCTCAAAGAACTGGGATAAGACGGCCCCCACTCCTACTGAAGAGGCATCCACCTCTACCTGAAAAGGATGACTGAGATCAGGCTGCCGAAGAATAGGAGCTGACATGAAAACCTCTTTCAGAAATGAAAAGGCTTTTAGTGCCTCAGATGGCCAAGCTGCAGAATTGGTGAAGCCCAAAAAATGCTGGATTCCCTTCAGAGTGATAGGAAGGGTCCAATCTCTGATTGCTTGGACTTTGGCAGAATCCATCTGTAATTCCCTTCCGGAAATGATGTAACCTAAGAAGGGGATGGAGGACACCTCAAATGTGCACTTCTCCAGTTTACAAAAGAGTTGATTTTCCCTTAGACATCTCAAGACTTCTCTGACCTGTTCCCAATGGACCTTCAGATCTTTGGAAAATATTAGAATATCATCCAGATACACAACCAGGCATTTATAGAGGAGATATCAAAATAATTTGTTGACATAATTCTGGAAGACTGCTGGAGCATTGCATAAGCCAAAAGGCATCACCAGATGCCCGTCACGAGTATTGAACGCAGTCTTCCACTCATCTCCCATGTGAATGCGTATAAGGTTATAAGCTCCATGCAGGTCCAATTTGGTGAAAATGGTAGCCCCCTTCACTCAGTCAAATAGTTCGGGAATCAAGGGCAAGGGGTTACTGTTTTTAACTGTAACTTCATTGAGACCCCAGTAGTCAATGCAAGGCCATAGGCCGCCGTTCTTCTTAACAAAAAGAACCCTGCCCCGGCTTGAGAAGAGGAAGGGCGAAGGAACCCTTTGGCCAAATTCTCCTGTATATACTCAAACATCACTTGGGTTTCCGGGAGAGATAAAGGGTACGTTCGGCCTCTGGGAGGTGTTTTATCAGGCAGTAAATCAATAGGGCAGTCCCAACTTTGGTGGGGAGGCAAGGTATCCGCCCCCTGCTTACTGAAGACATCCAGAAAGGGCTGATAGGCATCCGGGAGATCAGTGAAGTGTAGGGTAAGTAGTGGCTTGATGGTGGATAAACAGCTTTGAGAACACGACTCCCCCCACGCGAGTACATCCATAGTTTGCCAATCCAAGTGTGGGTTGTGCTCATTTAACCATGGGAATCCTAGGATTATTTTATGAGAGACTTTGGGAATTACCAGGAAAAAGATAGCTGCAGAATGGAGAATACCAACTTCCATCTTCAGAGGAACCATACGGTGGGTGATGATCCCTTCAGGGATATAACTTCCATCAGCCGCGGTGATAGAAATAGCTCGCTCCAAACGAATGGTTGGTCTTTCAGACTGTCGGACTAAGGCTGAAGTAATTAAATTTTCTGTAGCTCCAGAATCCAAAAGTGCTGCAACATGATGGGAGATAGAGGGAAGTTCCAGACATACAGCCAACAGTGATTCCTTCCTGGTAAATTGGTTGGGGAATGCTCCTAGCTTAACCTCTCTTGCATAAGCTAGGAGCGGGAGTTTCCCAGTCGCCGAATACAAGACTTAACAAAGTGGTTGGTCGCCCCACAATACATGCAGAGGTTGCCCTGTCTGCATCTTTGACGTTCCTCATTGGTGAGACGAGAGTGGTTGAACTGCATGGGTTCTTCAATAGACAGTGAGGATGGTCTAGGAGTGGGACAGGCCCAAGGTTTGGGTCACTCGAACTTTGTTCTCTCAAGACAGTGCTCCTTCTATCTTAGATCAATCTTGTTACATAAAGAAATTAGCTGATCGAGCTTAGCTGGAACATCCTGAGTGGCCAGGTCATCTTTAATTTTGTCGGAGAGACCATTCCAGAAGGCGGCAATGAGAGCCTCTTTATTCCAGCCCACTTCAGAAGACAGAGTATGGAATTGGATCACGTACTGGGCAACGGAACAGGTTCCCTGATTCAGACGCAGAATCTCGAAAGAGGCAGAGGTGGTCCGGCCTGGCTCGTCAAAGATTTTACGAAAAGGTTGCCATGAATTCCAGTTAATTCGAGAGTATGGGATCAGCTCTCTCCCACAAGGGCGAAGCCCAATCCAGAGCCTGTCCGGTCAAAAGTGAAATGATGCATGCGATTTTAGTCCGATCAGATGGAAAGTTAGCTGACTGAAGCTCAAACTGGATCTCGCATTGATTGAGGAACCCTCGGCATTGCTTTGGACTACCGTCAAATTTGCTGAGTGGCAGTAGTTGTAAAGGAGGAACTGGAATTGACACAGGAGGAATAGGTTCTGGCGGATTGGAAGCTGGAGCCGAAGTCCGAGATGTGGATATGGCTGCGTGAAGAGAATCCAAACGAGTGGACATATTCTGCATGAACTGTACAATCTGTGCCTGCGTGGCCTCCTGTTTATTTAGACGAGTCAGAATATCCACAGAGGCATCACCACCGGTAGTCTGCTCACTTGCCGGATCCATTGGGCCAGTGCTTACTGTCACGCTCTGTGTAAGTTGGGGTTCTGACAACCGAGTTTTGACTGAAGGGACAGCTACCTGCGAGGAGAGTAAATGAGGTGGCTTAATGTAATTCCTCCTCATGGGGTGGAGGCCAAACTAATTGTTAATGTTGGACGAAGCGCGTAAAGGAAAAGCAGGACTCTGTAGGAAGGTAACTGTAGTTTTAATGAATAACAGGCTGTACACGAATATTGGAGAAATTGACGAAACTGGAATAATTAGAGTCTATAGTTAAATGACTAGAAGAGTGAAGCTGAAGAACTCCGGTAAAGAAGAACTGGAACCTGTGATTAAAAAACAAGGCTGAAGAACTTGGACTTTGAAGAAATGAAGACTTGTGATTTGTGATTAAAAGATGAGGCTGAAGAACTTGGACTTTGAAGAAATGAAGACTTGTGATTTGTGATTGAAAGACGAGGCTGAAGAATTTGGACTTTAAAGAAATGAAGACTTGTGATTTGTGATTGAAAGACGAGGCTGAAGAACTTGGACTTTGAAGAAATGAAGACGTCTGCGAGAACTGCCGTTAGCACCTGGAGCTCCTCTACGACCTGGGACCGCATGAGCGCTTCCACGATTTGCAATGGACTTAGATAGCAGGACTGCAGCAGCGTTTAGGTAACCGATAGATGAGAGCAACCAGGACCAGGGCACCAGAAGTAACCTGGGAGCACAGAGCTGGAGAACCTTTCACAAGGAGGTAACTTGAAGCACTGGCAATCTCCCTCTGGGCCAGCCCCCTTTTGTAAGGGGAGAACACGCAGGATTGGCTGAACACAGAATGGGAACTTAATTGGTAATGCTCTGGTCTCCAACATGGCTGCCCCCAGCACAGGAGACATACTCAGCTGTTAGCACACAGCTTTAGCCAGCTTCTTACTCTGACATACTATACTGTGTCACACTAGAGGAACTTACCACAGTGATCCCCACTGCAGCACCCGGCTCTCCAGACAGCCTGCCCCCGGTCCTCGGCAGCCGCACATCCGTCCCGGAGGACCCGCTGCCAGCAGCTCCCTGCCGCCGCAGCCGTGCCAACCAGCGGGACGGCAACCCCCAGGAGCACCCGCCAGAGGTAAGGCTCTGGAGCCTGACAGCTTTAGCAGTATGCTTTGGGTCATTGTCCTCCTGGAAGGTGAACCTCCGTCCCAGTCTTAAATCACAGGCAGACTAAAACAGGTTTTGCGCAAGAAAATCCCGTATTTAGCACCATCCATCTTTCCCTCGACTCGAAACAGTTTACCAGTCCCTTCTGCTGAAAAAAATTCCCACAGCAGGATGCTGCCTCCACCATGTTTCACTGTGGGGATGGTGTTCTTGGGGTGATGGGATGTGTTGGGTTTGCACCAGACAAATAGCGTTTTCCTTGGTGGCCAAAAAGTAAAATTTTATTCTCATCTGACCAGAACACCTTCCTCCGTACATTAGGGGAGTCATCCACATGCCTTTTGGCAAACTTAAAACGTGCCTTCTTATTTTTAACACTAAGTAATGGCTTTTTTCTGGCCACTCTTCCATAAAGCCCAGCTCTATGGCATGTACGGCTTATTCTGGTCACATGCGCAGATACACCAGTCTCTGCTTTGGAACTCTGCAGCTCCTTCTGGGTTACCTTTGGTCAGTGTGGAAACTAGACATTTTAGCGCTGTGTGCAAGAAATGGCATCGGCGCCCCCCCTTAACGTAAACTAGCGGAAGTGCGCGCCTACGGCACGCGCAAAAAATATAGGGGCGTGGCTTTACGGGAAAGGGGTGTGGCCACAAAATAATACCAATTCATAATGGTACACAATAGTCTCCATTATTCAAATTACGCCACACAGTAGCGCTACGACACCAGGTAGAGACCCTTTTTACATATTACGGCAGACAGCGTCCCCCTTTTTACACATTACGGCAGACAGCGTCCCCTTTTTACACATTACGGCAGACAGCATCCCCTTTTTAAATATTATGGCAGACAGCGTCCCCTTTTTTACACATTACGGCAGACAGCGTCCCCTTTTTACACATTACGGCAGACAGAGTCCCCACACATTATGGCAGACAGCGTCCCCTTTTTACACATTACGGCAGACAGAGTCCCCACACATTATGGTAGGCTTTTACAAAGGGAAGGAGGGAGGGAGGGAGAGGGAGGGGGGGAGAGAGAGAGAGAGAGAGAGAGAGGGAAAGAGTGAGTTATAATTACATGATTTACTCTAGGGCAGCACTAAGAGCAGTGTGTGATTGGTAGCATCCTTCCAGCACCCCCCTGCACCACCCTGCAGCCTGACACAATGTCCCCGATGTTACAGAACTGACCTGAGGAGAGCTTCTCCTCTATCCTCAGCAGCGCTATGGGTGGGGAGCAGCGGCGTCCGAGATTGATGTGTGCCTCCACATTCTGCCCCCTACGGCCGGGCTCGGGGTCACCACGGCCGCATCTTCTCAGGAGCTAGTCTGTGCTCCTCTTCATTGGCTGCCGCCTCCGCTGCCATGGTACCCAGCCGGGGGAGGAGGCGGTGCCCACACAGTACAAGCAGCGCTGCCCGCTGTACTGTATATCACTAGCAGTGCACCCGGGAGAGAAGGAGCCGGGTACGCTGCTAGTGTTATACATTGCAGCGGGTGATGATAGTCCAGGCGGCGGCGGAAAATCTTTTTAGTGTTCCCGGGGTTAAGGCGAACGGTGGCGCCCACACACCAACTGCACTGTGTGCAACGCACCGTCCGCACTGCCTTAGTTACGGCTCTGCCTTTGGTATCTGTCCTGCCTCTATGATTAATGCTCTCCTTGACCGGCCTGTGAGTTTTGGTGGCCGGCCCTCTCTTGGCAGGTTTGTTGTGGTACCATTTTCTTTCCATTTCATGGTGCTCTGGGGCTCATCAAAGATTTGGATATTTTTGTTCTAACCCAACTCTGACTTGTACTTCTCAACAACTTTGTCCCTGACTTGTTTGTAGAGCTCCTTTGTCTTTATGGTGTGATGCCTCTTGCTTAGTGGTGGGGCCTTTCAGAAATGGTGTGTTTATACTGACAGATCATGTGACACTTAGATTGCACACAGGTTGATTTCATTTCACTAATTATGTGACTTCTGAAGGAAATTGGTTGAACCAGAACTTTTGAGGGGCTTCATAGCAAAGGGGGTGAATAAATATGCCAATTTTCACATTTTTATTTATAAAAATTATAAAAATTATTTTTTATATCAGTTTTTCTAATTTCACTTCACCAACTTAGACTATTTTGTGCAGATCCATCACATAAAATTCAGATAAAAAAAATGAAATTACTGGTTGTAAAGTAACAAAATAGGTAAAAAGCCAAGAGGGGTGAATAGTTTAGCAAGGCACTGTATGTGTGACGACAAGTCTTTATTTTAAAGTACAAACCGAATAAATGTTAAGTTTTAGACAACTCACCAGCACATTGTTATTTTGATTCATGTTTGTTGAAATTTATTTTGAAGAGTCTTTTTTGTCTTTTCCTTCCCTAATCTATTCTTCAGGAGTATCTATAGGGTGCACTGGATGTTCTTTATATACCCCCTTCAATTAATTTTTAAGTGACAAGCTAATGCAAATAACTTCCGGTCTGAGGGAGCCGCCGGAACCTGAAGTACGTGTCTGCAGGAAGTCATGAGTGCGCTCCAAACAGTAGTGAATGGGAGCGGTCTTTACAGAAGTGCATCACTGTCAGAAGTAAGCAGTTGTTACATTCTACTGTGGACGCTATGTGGACGGATATGCATCATCGCCGGAAGTCGTGTCATGTCCGTTGTTTGCTCCAGCTATGCTGGACCACACGTGGAATGCACACCGTTTCTGGGGGATGTGGATTATGTTGTTGCAATTGGTGTTATTATTTGGGATCCTTAATAGTAGTTGCAGGCGACATTTATTAACTCAAACAAACGACAACCTAAGGATACAACAGCAGACTTCATATCAGAAAAAAAGAGATATATTGGTCTCGTCCATATTTGCATGCTCTTCTATGGAGCCGGGTGACGAGGGGAGTGAAGAAACTTCACTCCCCCCGTCACTGGCCCCCCCGCCGCCGGGTCGCCCGTCGGCCGTATCCGCCGTCGGGCAGCTCGGCGGCGGATCGCCAAATGTGTAGGGCCCTTTAATGTAACCTTGTGATCTCTGCAGTTGAGATACTGTAAGGGTCTGAGAGTAAATGTAACCTTGTGATTTCTGCAGTTCAGATACAGTACACTAATTAGACTGATTAACACCTCTGCAACCAGGAATCCTACAGACTGCACACATAGAAGTACTCACAGGTGAGTAATCAGACTGGAAGAAGGTGCAGCAGATACTAACACAGTCGTGTACTTACACTGAAGGTGTTAAAGCTTGTATGCAAAGCAGGGTATCCTGACATGCAGGGCAGGTAAAAGAGGTAAGTCACAAGACAAATTAGTCAGGATTATGACATGCAGAGAGTGAATTAGTGATCACCATAAATAATACTGAGCTCTGCACAATACAAAGACAACCATATATTACAAAGAATATGGTAGTGATGGTTAAATAATAACATACAACATTCTCTATCCCTATCGGCTTATAATCAATACAGAGAGCAACCTAGTTTTATATACACAATACAGAAAGATTCCCAATGACTACTACACAATAAAGATATCAAACTAATTACATCCTTGTGTCCCCCAAAGATTCAAGGGCATCCTTGTAACCATAATACAATATAGAAAGCATTATTTTAACTGTAATACAATACAGACAGCATTCTTGTGGTGGCCATACAATACAGAGACAATCCTTGAGATTGCCACACAATGCAGAGCGCAAAATGTAAATTATGTACTGTATTTTATTAAATAAACATAAAAGCTGTAAACTCCCTTAAATACAGTGGCAAGAGCACTTGTCTCTGGGACAATAATATTTTCCTAGCAATTTTTGAATTCATTCTTCAGCAAAACACACAAACTGCAACCAGGCGCTTAATTGAATTTAATTAATATATCATCAATTAATTATTCTCAAGCTGCAATACAGAGCTACTGACTTGGGGTCTTCAAGTCAGAATAATTAGCACAGGTGGTCCCTGTGCTGATTCCCAAAGCTGCTTTACCAATTAGCTCTCTGCGCTATTTATTATGGTATGGCTGATGTTCAAATTATCAAACTACAAATTTTACTATATTTCATATGTTTTAATACACATAAAAATTAGACCGGTCTAAAATATCATAAACAATGTAAAACAATAATAATCAGTATTATCAAAAATACTATAGACTTAACACAAGGAGGTGGAGCCAAGCTACTATATGCCCAGTTCTCGTAATGGACAAATAGTTTTAACTATACTTCAGTCCGCATATTAAACTTATTAAAATGCACATTCATTTATTTCTGTAACCCATGTAGGGATATAGGTTCCTTAAGTGCTTTTTAAAGATGAACAATGTTCCATATTCAACTGCTCGTCAGCAAAGACAGAAATAAAGCATGAAAATGCGCTCCTGGACGGAGCCTTACGTGTAATAACCGTCCGTGCTGTGTATCGCAAATTGAAGCCCCCAAAGGTCTGTGTCGCGGTCCCGGTTTCAGGGGATCAAGCGTCTGCAATGACGCCCGCTGATGACGAGGGTATCCAGCCACAGGGATCAACGAGACTGCACCGTTTTGGTGCTGCTTGCAAGCACCCAGGTCCCGGTCTCTCTCCTCTCAATTGCTGACGGGCTATTGTTGGTGGCGATGAACAGCAATATTGGTAGGTTCAAGAAGAATATATGGGTCCAAAATCCACACCTCTGACGCGTTTCGCTCCATTTACAGAAGCTTTATCCAAGAACCATAAATAAATATGGATAAAGCTTCTGTAAAAGGAGCGAAACGCGTCAGAAGTGTGGATTTTGGACCCATATATTCTTCTTGAACCTACCAATATTGCTGTTCATCGCCACCAACAATAGCCCGTCAGCAATTGAGAGGAGGGAGACCGGGACCTGGGTTCTTGCAAGCAGCACCAAAACGGTGCGGTCTCGTTGATCCCTGTGGCTGGATACCCTCGTCATCAGCGGGCGTCATTGCAGACGCTTGATCCCCTGAAACCGGGACCGCGACACAGACCTTTGGGGGCTTCAATTTGCGATACACAGCACGGACGGTTATTACACGTAAGGCTCCGTCCAGGAGCGCATTTTCATGCTTTATTTCTGTCTTTGCTGACGAGCATTTGAATATGGAACATTGTTCATCTTTAAAAAGCACTTAAGGAACCTATATCCCTACATGGGTTACAGAAATAAATGAATGTGTATTTTAATAAGTTTAATATGCGGACTGAAGTATAGTTAAAACTATTTGTCCATTACGAGAACTGGGCATATAGTTGCTTGGCTCCACCTCCTTGTGTTAAGTCTATAGTATTTTTGATAATACTGATTATTATTGTTTTACATTGTTTATGATATTTTAGACCGGTCTAATTTTTATGTGTATTAAAACATATGAAATATAGTAAAATTTGTAGTTTGATCATTTGAACATCAGCCATACCATAATAAATAGCGTAGAGAGCTAATTGGTAAAGCAGTTCATTCTTCAGCAAATTGACTCTAAATACAATGCTGTTTAGTTTAAAGATTAAAGTGAATAAAGGAAAGCATGTTACTGAAATTATTTCCTGTATCTGTCTTGATCTATGACCCATCAGTGAAGTAATAAATTATGTTTTCTGATGAGGATAGCAAATAAATTATCTGCACCAGCCATATTAATAATGCAATATACATGAAGCTGCAGAATATAACTACAAGACTGAGAAATGCATATGCCATAGTTTAAAAATACACATAGATCTTTGAGCCTGATCCTCCATAAAAAAATACCCATAAATTAAAATCTACTCCAGAGTTCATTCAACTATATTGATATTTCCTCACTGCTTACATTATCTCTTGTTATGGTCAAGGTTTCGCCATTAACTTTGTGTGGCTAATATGGACGTGAAATGGATCCTTCAGCCTTGTCCTTGAGCTGCAGGCAACCTGCCAAACACAATCACCCATGGAACAGATAACACAGTCAGACACTTCAAATTGGGAGCTAGCTTCCATAAAACAATTAAAGAAGATATACTTCACTGTACCTGTAACTGCGGTTTTTTTTCCCCATTTCTCTTACGTCCTAGGGGATACTGGGAATCCATTTAGTACCATGGGTTATATATGGATCCACTTGGAGCCATGGGCACTATAGAAGTTTGATAATGTGTGCTGGCTCCTCCCTCTATGCCCCTCCTACCAGACTCAGTTTAGAAGATGTGCCCGAAGGAGCCGGTCACATCTCTGGAAGCTCCCGAAGAGTTTTCTGCATTTATTTTTTTGAAAATAATTTGTTTTTATTGAACTTGACCAACAATGGGAAGCAGAAAATCAGTTACAGGTTTTGACATTGAACACAAAGAGAACGGACACCAATAATAATATCGGATAGCAAGTGCGTAATAGAACACTTACACAATAGAATTTGAAAATATAATATTCAGTGTTACCTCAAATCAACCGGTGATAACAACATACCTATGAAATGGTCAATCTCTATTTTATTTTTTAATCAATTCAGAAACAAAAACAGAAATAAAAAAACAAAAAACAGGATAAATGAAAGGAAAGAAAAAAATAATAATTCAAGAGTGGGAAGGGCAGGAGAAGATAAGAGCAGATGAGAAAACGGGAGAATGTGTGTAGGCATGGATAGGGATATCAGCAGAGTCCAGGTATGGGGAAGGAGCATATGAGGTACTATGGGGACCAGATATTATGACACTGAGCCCCTGTATTATTCGGTAAACTGGTGATATATTCCATTACAGCAATATAGTTAATCTTAGCCACTAGAGCTGTCAGGGAAGGAGCTTTTTGGTCCTTCCAATGTTTAGCTATCAGGGACTTAGCTGCCATACAAAAGTGCATAATGAGCCTATCCTGGGTTCTGGGTAGGTCGAGGATAGGGGCATGAAGCAAAGCTGTTGTGGGAGAAAGATCAATACTATGCCCAAAAGATTGAGCAATTAACGCATACACTAAGTTCCAGAAGGGGCGGACAGAGGCACAGGTCCACCACATGTGGAAAAAGGTACCCTCCTCTCCACAAAGTCTCCAGCATTGATTCGAGGTCGCAGGGAAGATAGAGTGAAGCCTGGAGGGAACTAGGTACCATCGGGTATAAACTTTACAACAGGTCTCCCTAATCGCCACAATAAGAGAAGCCTTAGCAATGCGCATTCTAATTTCATCCCATTGATCTTCCTCTAGAGGGTGAGGGAGGTCCGTTTCCCAGGCTAATTCATGGGGTTCATTAGGAAGAGGGGATCAGGAGCTAAAATGGAGTTATAGATTGTCGAGATGTTCCCCTTCCTGCCAATTGAGAGTAGACACACGTGTTCAAAGGAAGTAGACGGCCTCAAAGAAGAAGATTTAATTTGGGAGCTGAGGAAACTAAGAATTTGGATATAGTGGTAATGACACGAGGATGGAACTCCAAATCGCTCTTGGTATTCCCTGAAAGAATTTGGGGTAAATTGACCTTTAATATGGATAAATCTCGTAATGCCTCGGGAGCGCCATGGATCTGCCATCTGGCGGTCGCAACCTGAGTGGTCCCAAATTGGTGACAGAGGGGAAAGATATGTTGAGAGATTATGGGTGGTGCGGAATTTAATAAACTGAGGCTGGTCTGCAGGACTTGGGGAGCCAGGGAAGGGAGTCAAGTGAGGAACCCTGTAATAAAGAATTTTCAATGTCCACCCATTTTCTAATTCCCCGAGGAGAGTGCCAGGATATAATGTGGTTAACTTGGCATTCATTAAAGTACGCCTGTAGGCAGTGCCGTAACGACGTGTGTGCTGAGTGTGCGCTGCCCACAGTGCATGGGCACTGCAGGCGCAACCGGCACACTCTCTCTCCTCCTTCCTCCTTCTCCTCTCCCCCCTCTCCCGCCACCTCCGACATCCAGTACACGCCATCGCTTTAATTAGTCTGCGACCGCCGCCCACCCTCTCGCCCGCAGGTGGCCTGTGGCCCTTCTTAGCAGCTAAGCTGTTTTCTGGGTGATATGCAGAGCTCCGGTCTACAGAGCTCTGCTTTGAACTCAGCGGCGGCACACGTAATTGCAGGAGCGGACCGAAGCAGTGTGGGGTGAGTCACAGAGGCGGGGAGGAGGCGGAGGGGGGGAGGTTACAAGTGGCAGCATTAACGCACACTTGGCTCGGCAGCTCCACACTGACTGTTGTCACTCACTGTTCCCTACACCCCAGTCTCTCTGCTACCCTCACTCAGTCACCCACTTGCTCTGTTCCCCTCACTCACTGCTCCCTACACTCACCCTCACTGCTCCCAACACACACTCTCTGCTCCCTACACTCACTCTCTGCTCCGTACACCCACTCTCTGCTCCCTACACCCACTTGCTCTGTTCCCCTCACTCACTGCTTCCTACACTCACCCTCACTGCTCCCTGCACCCACTCTCTGCTCCCTACACCCACCTGCTCTGCTGCCTACACTCAACCTCACTGCTCCCTACACTCAACCTCACTGCTCCCTACACCCACTCTCTCTGCTACCTACACTCACCCTCACTGCACCCTCCACCCACTCTCTCTGCTACCCTCAGTCACCCACCCTCACTGCTCCCTACACTCACCCTCACTGTTCCCTACACCCACTCTCTCTGCTCCTCTCACTCACTGCTCCCTACACCAACTCTCTCTGCTACCCTTTCTGCTCCCTACGCTCACCCTTTTTGCTCCCTACGCTCACTGCTCCCTACACTCACTGCTCCCGACACTGACCCACCCTTCACTGCTCCCTACACCCACCCTCACTGCTTGATAACCTCACCCTCACTGCTTCCTACACCCTTCCTCACTTTTCCCTACACTTTGGGCTAGATGCATCATCGCTTGGAAAGTGATAAAATGGAGAGTGAAAAAGTACCAGCCAATCAGCTCCTAACTGCCATTTTTCAAACACAGCCTGTTACATGGCAGTTAGGACCTAATTGTCTAGTACTTTTTCACTCTCCAAGTGATGGTGCATCTAGCCCTCAACCTTACTCACTGCTCTCTACGACCAGGGCCGTAACTAGGGGTGTGCAGATGGCGCATTGGCCAGAGAGCATTTTCCTTGTGGAGGCACCAACTACAGACACCCCAACTTGCCACCTATTCCCTCATGTGGTCCGCTGACGGACGCTCTTCCCACTCCCGCTCCCCTGAGTACTCTGTGTGCATTAGAGCATCCAATGTCTAGCGCCTTAGCCCCAAGCTCGCTCTCTCAGGGAGGGAGCATCACCAGCCTCTGCCCAATCAGACTGCAGCATCGGCAAGAGTAACGGCTGGCTGTAGAAGTCCCTCTCTCTCCCTTTGCATGACGGACGTCGGAGGAGGGACAGCTGCTACTGCTACAGACCGTGATACCTCAGGGTTCCTCTCCTTAGTATGCTCCACCCCCTCCGTCTCCTGTAGGAGGAGGGACTGGAGTACAGGAGCCGTTCCTCGGCAGAAGAAATGTAAGTAACAGCTTAGCTGCCAAACACATTATACAGCATGATGCAAATGCTCACTGTACAGCCTCAGATAGCAGTTATGAATTTCTTTTGAGCATTTGTCGAACAACTTAAGGGCCTACACACCTGGCGATGTGCCGCCGTGGTGCCCGACGGGTGACTCCGCCCGTCACCTGGCTCCATAGCAGTCCATGCTAATATGGACGAGATTGTCCATATTGGCATGCATGTATAAGCGACACAGCACCATCGCTGAACGAGCGCGGGGCCGCGCATCTTTCATCGTTGGTGCCTACACACTGAACAATATGAACGAGTTCTCGTTCATTAATCAACGAGAACGCTCATATTGTTCAGTTAGATCTTTAAGTGTGTAGGGCCTATAAGTGTGAGACCATGCAAGTTACTGTTCTGGTATAAAGTGTACTCCTGTGTGATGTAATGTAAGCGATGAACACACACACGCACACCCCTCCCTCCTTTCTACCTGGCATAATGTGTCACATGA
This sequence comes from Pseudophryne corroboree, assembly GCF_028390025.1. NCBI lineage: Eukaryota > Metazoa > Chordata > Amphibia > Anura > Myobatrachidae > Pseudophryne > Pseudophryne corroboree. Next base: position 184,717,334 of record NC_086444.1, on the reverse strand, counting down.
GTTTTACCTGGCGTAATGTGGGCTCTAGCGGGCATAAAGAGTATCTGGGGCTCTACCTACCGTAATGTGCAAAAGGGGGCTCTAGCTGGTGTAATGTGTTATAGGCTGTACCTGGTGTACTGTGTGACAGGGGCATTACCTGGTGTAATGTGTGATAGGCTGCACCTGGTGTAATGTGTGACAGTGGCTCTACCTGGTGTAATGTGTGTAAGTGATGCTACTGCGCAGCGTCGTTTGGAGACTACTGTGCAGCGTAATATGAATTGTGGTCACGCCCCTTCCCCATGAAGCCACTCCCTTATATTTTTGGCGCGTGCTTGCGGCGTGCACTGACACAGATATGAATTTGGGGGCGCCGATGCTGTTTCTTGCACACAGCGCTAAAATGTCTAGTTACGGCACTGCCTGTAGGTTAGGGTAACCCAATCCGCCTGATGTTACATGTTTAGTCAGAATTGTACGTTTTATACGAGGTCTACAATTAGCCCAGATAAATTTGTGACATAGTTTCTGTAGAGAAGCTAGAGTTGCTCGGGACACTAGGATTGGGACAGTTTGGAACAAATATAAAATACGAGGGAGGAAGTTAATTTTGAGGGCATTAATCCTTCCTATCCAGGAGATGTATAACCGATTCCATTTATCTAAATCTTGCGTGAGTATTTTAATAATAGGAGTATAATTGGCCTGATAAAAAGTAGAATAGGATTTGGTAATGTTTATGCTGAGAAATTTGATAGCCGAAGGTCTCCATAGAAAAGAGAAGGCGGAGGTCAGTGTTGAATAAAGATGGAGTGAAACATTAAACGCCAGTGACTCTGATTTGGTATGGTTGACTTTATAACCTGAGAGGGCAACCTTGACGCGTACCATTTTTTAAGTTAAATCGGTGAACTTAGTCCATTAGTCATAACCATAGACAGGGGCTTGAATAAAGGGCTTTAACAGCAGTGATAAAATGACCATGGAGGCTAAATGAGGATAATGTGGAAAAGAAAAAGGGCCAGGAGATACGGTCAAATGCCTTTTCAGCATCAAACGCCAAGGCGACCGCAGGTGTTTTAGATGAGTTTATTTGATGGATCAGGTTAATGATGCATCTAGTGTTATCTGAGGCCTGTCGGCCCAGAATGAATCCTACTTGGTCAGGGTCGATCAATGATGGCAGCACAGTGTTCAGGAGAGTTGTTAAGGCCTTAGCAAAGAGCTTGAGGTCAATATTTATTAAAGAGATGGGTCTATAATTAGAGCAATAAGAGGGGTCTTTACCGGGTTTTGGAATGACAATAATACGGGAAACCGTGGAATCAGTGTGGAAAGGGGTGCCCTGCATAATCTTATAGAACAGCAAAACCATGTGTTGAATAAGTTGAGGAGCAAAAGTTTTATAGTACACCATCAGATAACCATCTGGACCAGATGCCTTAGACGGTTTTTGAGTTTTTAACGCAGCCTCCAATTCCTTGGCAGAAATATCAGCATTTAAGATAGAATTAGCTGTGTCATCCAATCGAGAGAGTACGCAAGAGTCAAGGTATTGTTGGACCTTACAAGCATGTGCCGAGGAATCGGTTGGGGGGGGTCGAAATTATACAGAGCCCTATAGTAATCAGAAAAGATGGCATTAATTTTTTGGGGGTCATAGGTAATGCTACCTGAGGGATCCTTAATAGTGCGAATGGCTTGATTTGCTTTCTTGGCAGGTAACTTATTAGCCAAGAGAGTATGAGCCTCACTGTCGTAAAAAAACAACTGGTTAGCCCACCGTAGTGAATGCTCAAGCCTTTCTGCCAAGACAAACTGCAATTCAGCATGAGTCTTAGAAAGTTCTTAGTATTTTCTTAGAGTGTGTGCGCTTGTGTTCCCGATCTAACACCGCAATAATGTCGGTTAATGAGTTGATACGTTTTTCTTGTTCTCTTTTTCGGCGAGATGCATATTGAATAACGGACCCTCTAATAACAGCCTTATGAGCTTCCCATACCGATGACACACTACAATCGCCCTGCGAATTGAGAGCAAAATAGTCCTGAAGTTTAGATTTAATTAAGTCTTGGAACTGAGTGATTTTCAACAGGGTTTCGTTTAGTCTCCACGATGGCCTGCCACCGGAAATATAAAATATGTCAAAGGACGCTATTAAAGAAGAGTGGTAAGTCCAAGTAAGGGGAACTATCAAGGAACAGTGGGCTGTTTGGGAGAGAGAGGCACAACTCAAAAACGTGTCTATACGAGAATATGCATTGTGCGGGTTGGAGCAAAAAGTGTAGTCCCTAGTGGTAGGATTAAGGAACCGCCAGACATCAAACAGACCAGCCTCGGCTATGCTTTTATGCAATACAGAAGAATTTGGGTCCTGACCATTGCGTAAGGGGCCAGATTTATCCATATATGTGAGGACCATGTTGAAATCACCACCAACAAGTGTCTTACCCCTTCTATACGAATAAAGCTCCTGGAAGAACTTACAAAAATTTTTGGCTTGACCGGTATTAGGGGCGTAAAAATTGGCCAATGTAACTTCCTCGTCTCCAATTTTACCTCATACCATGATATAACGACCCTCACTGTTGCATTTGTAATTTAGGAACTGGAAAGGAATGGAACATCTGACAAGGATAGTTACACCATTTCTTTTGGTTGTATTATTGGAGTACCAGGCTGTGGGAAAGGATTTAGACATCAAAGAGAGATGTAAATTAGTTTTCAGATGCGTTTCCTGTAAAAAGATCACGTCCCCATTTAACGTTTTAGGAGACCTATAGAGATGGGAGCATTTTTGAGGGGAGTTAAGACCCTTAACATTAATTGACAAACACGTTACTGGCATGGTAAAAGAGGGGAAAAAAGGGAATGCCCTGAATAAAACCAAGGAACCCTGGGCTCTGCTGAAAGGGGTATAAAAAAAAAAAAGGAAAGGAAAGAGATATACGGTTATATATATATAGAGAGAGATATACAGAGACACCTGAGAGAAAGTAAAAGAAAAAATAAGTAGACGAAGTACCCTAAAGACAGGGTAATTGGCTACTAAGGTTGAGCTCTATAACAGAGAGCTCACTGGTGGAATTCAAATTCAGTAAATTTGAAGAGGGTACAAACCCAATATAGTAATTGATATCTATAATCCCTAAGGACGGGGGGAAAGAGTGGCTGGCTAAAGTGCTGACACCCCACACCCAAAGCTAAATATACATATCGAAAAGTGGAAATCTGATCGTAAAAATAAGAATTTACTTACCGATAATTCTATTTCTCGGAGTCCGTAGTGGATGCTGGGGTTCCTGAAAGGACCATGGGGAATAGCGGCTCCGCAGGAGACAGGGCACAAAAAAGTAAAGCTTTACTAGGTCAGGTGGTGTGCACTGGCTCCTCCCCCTATGACCCTCCTCCAGACTCCAGTTAGGTACTGTGCCCGGACGAGCATACACAATAAGGGAGGCATTTTGAATCCCGGGTAAGACTCATACCAGCCACACCAATCACACCGTACAACTTGTGATCTAAACCCAGTTAACAGTATGACAACAGAAAGGGCCTCTTAAAGATGGCTCCTTAACAATAACCCGAATTAGTTAACAATAACTATGTACAAGTATTGCAGATAATCCGCACTTGGGATGGGCGCCCAGCATCCACTACGGACTCCGAGAAATAGAATTATCGGTAAGTAAATTCTTATTTTCTCTATCGTCCTAAGTGGATGCTGGGGTTCCTGAAAGGACCATGGGGATTATACCAAAGCTCCCAAACGGGCGGGAGAGTGCGGATGACTCTGCAGCACCGAATGAGAGAACTCCAGGTCCTCCTTTGCCAGGGTATCAAATTTGTAAAATTTTACAAACGTGTTCTCCCCCGACCACGTAGCTGCTCGGCAGAGTTGTAATGCCGAGACCCCTCGGGCAGCCGCCCAAGATGAGCCCACCTTCCTTGTGGAGTGGGCTTTTACAGTTTTAGGCTGTGGCAGGCCTGCCACAGAATGTGCAAGTTGAATTGTGTTACAAATCCAACGAGCAATCGACTGCTTAGAAGCAGGTGCGCCCAACTTGTTGGGTGCATACAATATAAACAGCGAGTCAGATTTTCTGACTCCAGCCGTCCTTGCAATGTATATTTTTTAAGGCTCTGACAACGTCCAACAACTTGGAGTCCTCCAAGTCGCTAGTGGCCGCAGGCACCACAATAGGTTGGTTCAGATGAAATGCTGATACCACTTTAGGGAGAAAATGCGGACGAGTCCGCAGTTCTGCCCTATCCGAATGGAAGATTAGATAAGGACTTTTATAAGATAAAGCCGCCAATTCAGATACTCTCCTGGCAGAGGCCAGGGCTAGTAACATAGTCACTTTCAATGTGAGATATTTCAAATCCACCTTTTTCAATGGTTCAAACCAATGGGATTTGAGGAAATCTAAAACTACATTTAGATCCCACGGTGCCACCGGAGGCACCACAGGAGGCTGTATATGCAGTACTCCCTTGACAAAAGTCTGGACCTCAGGGACAGAGGCCAATTCTTTTTGGAAGAATATTGACAGGGCCGAAATTTGAACCTTAATGGATCCCAATTTGAGACCCATAGATAATCCTGATTGCAGGAAATGTAGGAAACGACCCAGTTGGAATTCCTCCGTCGGAACCCTCCGATCCTCGCACCACGCTACATATTTTCGCCAAATGCGGTGATAATGTTTCACGGTGACTTCCTTCCGTGCCTTAATCAAGGTAGGAATGACTTCTTCTGGAATGCCTTTCCCTTTTAGGATCTGGCGTTCAACCGCCATGCCGTCAAACGCAGCCGCGGTAAGTCTTGAAAAAGACAGGGACCCTGCTGTAGCAGGTCCCTTCTCAGAGGTAGAGGCCACGGTTCGTCCGTGAGCATCTCTTGAAGTTCCGGATACCAAGTCCTTCTCGGCCAATCCGGAACCACTAGTATTGTTCTTACTCTTCTTTGCCGTATGATCTTCAATACCTTTGGTATGAGCGGCAGAGGAGGAAACACATACACTGACTGGTACACCCAAGGAGTTACCAGTGCGTCCACAGCTATTGCCTGTGGATCTCTTGACCTGGCGCAATATTTGTCCAGTTTCTTGTTGAGGCGAGACGCCATCATGTCTACAATTGGTCTTTCCCAACGGTCTATTAACATGTTGAAGACTTCTGGATGTAGACCCCACTCTCCCGGATGAAGATCGTGTCTGCTGAGGAAGTCTGCTTCCCAGTTGTCCACGCCCGGGATGAACACTGCTGACAGTGCTATCACGTGATTCTCCGCCCAGCGAAGAATCTTGGCAGCTTCTGCCATTGCACTCCTGCTTCTTGTGCCGCCCTGCCTGTTTACATGGGCGACCGCCGTGATGTTGTCCGACTGAATCAACACCGGCTTTCCTTGCAGGAGAAGTTCCGCCTGGCTTAGAGCATTGTAGATTGCTCTTAGTTCCAGAATGTTTATGTGAAGAGACTTTTCCAGGCTCGACCACACTCCCTGGAAGTTTCTTCCTTGTGTGACTGCTCCCCAGCCTCTCAGGCTGGCGTCCGTGGTCACCAGGATCCAATCCTGAATGCCGAATCTGCGGCCTTCTAATAGGTGAGCCTTCTGCAACCACCACAGAAGTGACACCCTTGTCTTTGGTGACAGGGTTATTCGCAGGTGCATCTGCAGATGCGACCCTGACCATTTGTCCAACAGATCCCTTTGGAATATTCTTGCATGGAATCTGCCGAATGGAATTGCTTCGTAAGAAGCCACCATTTTTCCCAGGACTCTTGTGCATTGATGTACTGACACTTTTCCTGGTTTTAGGAGGTTCCTGACCAGATCGGATAACTCCTTGGCTTTTTCCTCTGGAAGGAAAACCTTTTTCTGAACCGTGTCCAGAATCATTCCTAGGAACAGCAGACGAGTTGTCGGGATTAAATGGGATTTTGGAATATTCAGAATCCACCCGTGTTGTCTTAGCACCTCTTGAGATAGTGCTAAAGCTGTCTCCAGCTGTTCTCTGGACCTTGCCCTTATTAGGAGATCGTCCAAGTATGGGATAACTAATACGCCTTTTCTTCGAAGAAGAATCATCATCTCGGCCATTACCTTGGTAAAGACCCGAGGCGCCGTGGACAATCCGAACGGCAGCGTCTGAAACTGATAGTGACAGTTTTGAACAATGAACCTGAGGTACCCCTGGTGTGCGGGGTAAATCGGAACGTGTAGATACGCATCCTTGATGTCCAAGGATACCATAAAGTCCCCTTCTTCCAGGTTCGCTATCACTGCTCTGAGTGACTCCATATTGAACTTGAAATTTTTTATGTAGAGGTTCAAGGACTTCAGATTTAGAATAGGCCTTACCGAGCCATCCGGCTTCGGTACCACAAATAGAGTGGAATAATACCCCTTTCCTTGTTGTAATAGGGGTACTTTGACTATCACCTGCTGAGCGTACAGCTTGTGAATGGCTTCCAACACCCTCTCCCTTTCGGAAGAGACGGTTGGTAAGGCAGACTTCAGGAAACGATGAGGAGGATCCGTCTCTAATTCCAACCTGTACCCCTGAGATATTATCTGCAGGATCCAGGGGTCTACCTGCGAGTGAGCCCACTGCGCGCTGTAATTTTTGAGACGGCCCCCCCACTGTCCCCGAGTCCGCTTGAGAGGCCCCAGCGTCATGCTGAGGTTTTTGCAGGAGCCGGGGAGGGCTTCTGTTCCTGGGAAGGAGCTGCCTGTTGGTGTCTCTTCCCTCTTCCTCTGCCTCGTGGCAGGTACGACAAGCCCTTTGCTCTCTTATTTTTGTAGGAGCGAAAAGGCTGCGGTTGAAAGGTCGGTGCCTTTCTCTGTTGGGGAGTGACTTGAGGTAAAAAAGTGGATTTCCCGGCAGTAGCCGTGGCCACCAAGTCTGATAGACCAACTCCAAATAACTCCTCCCCTTTATACGGCAAAACCTCCATGTGACGTTTTGAATCCGCATCGCCTGTCCACTGTCGTGTCCATAAGGCTCTTCTGGCTGAAATGGACATAGCACTCACCCGAGATGCCAGTGTGCAAATATCCCTCTGTGCATCACGCATATAGATAAATGCATCCTTTATTTGTTCTAACGACAGTAAAACATTGTCCCTATCTAGGGTATCAATATTTTCAATCAGGGATTCTGACCAAACTACTCCAGCACTGCACATCCAGGCAGTTGCTATAGCTGGTCGTAGTATAACACCTGCATGTGTGTATATATTCTTTTGAATAACTTCCATCTTTCTATCTGATGGATCCTTAAGTGCGGCCGTCTCAGGAGAGGGTAACGCCACTTGTTTGGATAAGCGTGTGAGCGCCTTGTCCACCTTAGGGGGTGTTTCCCAGCGCGCCCTAACCTCTGGCGGGAAAGGGTATAATGCCAATAACTTTTTTGAAATTATCAACTTTTTATCAGGAGCAACCCACGCTTCATCACACACGTCATTTAATTCTTCTGATTCAGGAAAAACTGTTTGTAGTTTTTTCACACCATACATAATACCCTGTTTTACGGTATCTGTAGTATCAGCTAAATGTAACGTCTCCTTCATTGCCAAAATCATATAACGTGTGGCCCTACTGGAAAATACGTTTGAATTTCTACCGTCGTCACTGGAATCAGTGCCCGTGTCTGGGTCTGTGTCGACCGACTGAGGCAAAGGGCGTTTTACAGCCCCTGACGGTGTTTGAGGCGCCTGGACAGGCATTAATTGATTGTCCGGCCGCCTCATGTCCTCAACTGACTGTTTAAGGGAAGATAAACCATCACGTAATTCCACAAATAAAGGCATCCATTCTGGTGTCGACCCCCTGGGGGGTGACATCTGCATATTTGGCAATTGCTCCGCCTCCACACCAATATCGTCCTCATACATGTCGACACCACGTACCGACACACACCGCAAACTCACAGGGAATGCTCTAATGAAGACAGGACCCACTAGCCCTTTTGGGGAGACAGAGGGAGAGTCTGCCAGCACACACCACAAAGCGCTATATATACAAGGGATATCCTTATATTAAGTGCTCCCTTATAGCTGCTTTAATATATATATATATAGCCATTAATGTGCCCCCCCTCTCTGTTTTACCCTGTTTCTGTAGTGCAGTGCAGGGGAGAGACCTGGGAGCCGTTCTGACCAGCGGAGCTGTGACAGAAAATGGCGCCGTGTGCTGAGGAGATAGGCCCCGCCCCTTTTTCGGCGGGTTCTTCTCCCGCTATTTTTCCAGTCAGGCAGGGGTTAAATATCTCCATATAGCCCCTATGGGCTATATGTGAGGTATTTTTAGCCTTGTATAAGGTTTATATTTGCCTCTCAGAGCGCCCCCCCCCAGCGCTCTGCACCCTCAGTGACTGCCCAGTGAAGTGTGCTGAGAGGAAAATGGCGCACAGCTGCAGTGCTGTGCGCTACCTTATGAAGACTGAGGAGTCTTCAGCCGCCGGTTTCCGGACCTCTTCACGCTTCAGCATCTGCAAGGGGGTCGGCGGCGCGGCTCCGGGACCGGACTCCACGGCTGGGCCTGTGTTCGATCCCTCTGGAGCTAATGGTGTCCAGTAGCCAAGCAGCAAATCCACTCTGCATGCAGGTGAGTTTACTACTTTCCCCCTAAGTCCCACGTTGCAGTGATCCTGTTGCCAGCAGGACTCACTGTAAAGAAAAAAACCTAAACTAAACTTTCTCTAAGCAGCTCTTTAGGAGAGCCACCTAGATTGCACCCTTCTCGTTCGGGCACAAAATCTAACTGGAGTCTGGAGGAGGGTCATAGGGGGAGGAGCCAGTGCACACCACCTGACCTAGTAAAGCTTTACTTTTTTGTGCCCTGTCTCCTGCGGAGCCGCTATTCCCCATGGTCCTTTCAGGAACCCCAGCATCCACTTAGGACGATAGAGAAATAAAAACCTACAGCCCCGACGAGCAAGCCGGAGACTCAGAAGGTACAAAGAATAAAATTGTACCTTTAAATACTAGTAGAGCAATATAAAAAATAAATCTACAAAAGCGTCACAGTGCAGAACGGTAAAGAAAGACAAGCCACATAGCCTCGGATCAGGGCTCAATCATAAAGCCCAATCCACGGACATTGCATCCAGTCTACCGGACAGGGCTGTGAGATAAAAGAGACTCCAAAGAACAAAAACTACACAGAAGCGGCTAATATGAACAGCCTGGCAAAATACCATAACAACAAGAACAAAAATAAGTATCATAAAAAAGGCCAATAAAAAACTGAAAAAAGTACTTGGCTCAAATCAGGAATATCACTGTTATGAATCTCAACACAGAAAAGAGATTGAATATCCTCCTTAGTAGAGGGAGCAGACTTCGGATCCATCTTCTGAGTAGGCAGTGCAGATGGCGGTGAGGAAACAGATACTGACTTTTCCCAGTGTAAAAAGTGTTGAGTAATAACCTGCGAAGCTCCTTTATTTGCCCTGCTCATAATATCAGGTAAAACAGAGGCGCCAGATCAGGGATAGTTTACAATGAAGGACACCAGATCAACAGGGTCTCACCAATAGCTTTGGGTAGGTGGGGTGGGGAGTCAGGCAGTGGCTACATCACATTATTGTAAAGGACAAAATCCCATCAATCCCAGAGTGTCCATCACCTTGGAAACAGACAGGAGGATCCTGGGATGGTCAGGGCTAGGGCACAGCTCCCCCCCAGATGTCACAGTCTTCCGCCAGCCACTGCACAAATAGAGAGAGCACATCACCTAGTTTAGGGTCCAGTCAATGCGGGACCATAATATAATGGATGCACCTAATTAATAATGTCCACTGGTGCAAGGATCCCCAGGGGGCCAAGATACTGGGGCTTCAGTAGGAGCAGCGGGGTCCAAACATGGGGAACAGGCAGATGGAGGGAGTGGGAGAACCCCAAATACACTGGTCTTACCTCCTATAGTAGGGAAGCGGCAGGGTCACAGCCACAAGTCTGCAGGTCAGTGAGCAGCAGCAGCCCATCCAGAAGACACCAGGTGCGGACCAGCCAACAGCTGCAGCACCCTGGAAACCAGCTAGTGTGCAGAGGAGATGGTTGTGTACAGCAGGGTGAGTGGGAGACTGCTGGCGGACCTGCACTTCCGATTTCGGATGGCAGCAGGGAGCGCAGCGGGAGACCGTCTCAGTGCACTGCTCATTGCTAGACGGACAGTGGGGAGGTGCACAAGGAGAAGGTAGTGGCAGGAACCCAGGAGGATGTAGAGGCAAAATCCCGAAGGTCCGCCGCGGAGGTGCCGGCAGCTAGTATCCACTCGAGGTCCTGGCGTCAGGGGTATGAGAAGGCCGTAACCTGCAGGGACATTGGAGACAATCCCCTGGCTCCGCGGATCCCCACACGAAGTATGCACAGATGGTATAGGGCAAGTGTGACCGGCCAGGAGTCCCCTATAGTCAGCTGGAAGCAGAATGTAGGGGTTATTATATATGCCAGCCAGGAGCATCAAGGTAGCACGTCAGCCCAGGTTGCTTGCCAGGCCATTCCCCCTTCTGCATTTATTTTTAAAGTTTGTTATTTTCAGGCAGGACTGGATGGCACCAGCCTGCCTGCTTCATGGGACTTAGGGGGGGAAATGGCCCAACCCCACTAAGGGTTAATGGTCCCATTCCCCGCTGACAGGATGCTAGCTCCTGAGGGAACTATTTGCAAGCCCCACCATGGCAAGCGTACATTCCCACAGCACGCCACCACCCCTAACAGAGCCAGAAGAAAGAAGAGTGGTGAGTACTACGCTGGTGTCCCGGTTAGTAGGTCTCCGGCTCTTATGGCAGCATAAGGGTACGGAGTCGCACGGCTCCCACACGTGGCGGACGTGGTCTCCAGAATTAGTACACTGTAGTGTACACAGTACCCAGACTGGCAATACAGGCTTAAAAGGGGACTGTCTCCATTTTATGCACTCAGACACATACAGTAAAGTCAGTATAAAGAAGAGTGGGAAGAACGCACAGCATTGAAGGGGTGGGGCTTCACTATGAGCGGATCCTGCAGCTCACAGGTGCCCTTTTACCCTACTGCAGCTGACACAGATGCTGACTGACAGGGACGCGCAGCTCCTCCGGAGAGCCTCCAGATTACCTCAGCAGTACCAGGGGGTCATAGCAGGGGGGAGCGATATAATAGTGTACTAAGTCCCTAATCTAGGTACTTAGTCTGTGACCTAGCTAAGCTTGGCTTTAGCAATAAAGGCACCATGTGCTGGTTCTCTCCTCTCTCTGTGTCTCTCGGGAAGGGCTCTTTGTGGGTTAATTGTGCATTTAACCTTTTCCTGTGTGTGTGCTGTCACTGCTGCAGTATGTCAGGCAAAGAGTGTGTTTCATGTAAGGCACAGTGTTCCTCTTCTCCAGGGGGTTCACTAGTGTGTACTCAGTGTAGTGTCCCTACTCAGGCTAGTGGGGCGGAGCCAGCATGGTTGGACACCATTAGGGGGATGATTTCCACCATCTCTACTAAATTATCTCGTAATGAGAAAGAGACGCAATACTTAAGACAGTCTATGGCTAAGTTTATGCAAAAGGACTCAGTACTCAGACCAGCATCTCTGTCCTCTTCTATTTGTCCACAAAAACGTACTTTGGCCCAGATCCTGCATTCTGACTCTGATAATGAAGGCTGAGAAATGGAGGAAGGTGAGGTGGACATAGAGGTAGGGGAGGGTACTCTGTCGCAGGGTATAGAGGCTCTCATAGATTCTATCAGAGAAGTCCTAAATATCCCTGATAAGGTGACAGAGGAGTGTGAGGAATCTTACTTTAATATAAAGAAAAAATCCTCAGCCACTTTTCCCATATAAAAGGAACTAAATACCCTGTTTGAAGAACCATGGGTTAATCCAGATAAGAAATTTAAAATTCCTAGGCGGTTATTGTTATCTTTTCCTTTTACTCCTGAGGATAGGAAAAAATGGGAATATCCACCGATAGTGGATACATCAGTCTCCAGGCTCTCAAGTAAAATAGTACCTGTTCCTGGTGCAGCCTCCCTAAAGGATACAGCTGGTCGTAAGATTGAGACTACACTCAAATCTTTGTATACAGCTGCAGGGGTGTCCCAGAGACCCACTATAGCATGTGGGTGGATTACTCGAGCCATTGATAAATGTTATGGTAATTTAATTGAGGGGTTAGACACCTTACCTCAAGAAGAAATTGTGTTACTCCTGCAACACATACAAGACTCTGTGAACTTTATGGTGGAAGCCATTAAAGAGATAGGTTTGCTCAATGCACGCACTACAGCTATAGCAGTGTTGGCACACAGAGGATTATGGCTATGTCAGTGGACTGCTGACACGGATTCCAAAAAAGGTGTGGAAGGCCTGTCGTTTACAGATGAGGACTTATTTGGTGATGAACTCGACAAGTGGATTTTACGAGCTACTGCGGGTAAGTCCACAAAGTTACCTTCTGCAACTCCACCACTCAGGAAGGCCTACTCAGGACCCAATTTACAGTCCTTTTGGACTGCTTAGTTTAGGGACAAGTCCAGAGGTTCTTCTACCGCAGCCAGAGGTACTAGAGGTAAACCACGCAAACCAGTGGCTGCTGGTTCACAGGAACAGAGCGCAGGCTCTGCTTCCTCAAAACTTTCCACATGACGGTGGACTCCGATGCCTGGGAGACAGGCATGTGGGGGGCAGGTTACAATGCTTCAGTTACACCTGGACAAGATCATGCCAGGATCCCTGGGTCATTGACCTTATATCACAGGGTTACAGGCCGGAGTTCCAAGATCTCCCACCTCACAGATTCTTCAAATCAGGCTTACCAGTTTCACAAGAAGCAAGAGTAACTTTACAAGAAGCCATTCAAAAACTGTTACAGACCCAGGTCATTGTTCCAGTTCCACCTCATCTACAAAACAAGGGATACTATTCCAGCTTGTTTGTAGTTCCGAATCAGGACGGTTCGGTAAGACCGATTCTGAATCTCAAATCATTGAACCCATACTTACAAGTGTTCAAGTTCAAGATGGAGTCTCTGAGAGTAGTGATCTCAAGTCTGGAAGAGAGGGAATTCCTAGCACCTCTGGATGTCAAGGATGCATACCTTCACATTCCGATCTGGCCGCCTCATCAGGCTTATCTACGGTTTGCACTGCAGGACTACCAGTTTCAGGCCCTGACATTTGGTCTCTCCACGGCACCAAGGGTGTTCACCAAAGTGATGTTAGAGATGATGATGTTGCTCCGCAGACAGAGAGTAAACGCAATTCCTTACCTGGATGATCTTCTGATAAAGGTGGCGTCCAGGCAACATTTGTTGGAGAACATTGGTCTCACGACCAGATTACTCCTGGATCATGGGTGGATTCTGAACCTACCAAAATCTCACCTAGAATCAACGCAGAAGATTCATTTCCTGGGAATGATACTGGACACAGAGTCTAAGAGAGTGTTCCTTGCCTTGGAAAAGGCAATGGTGATCCAGTCGATGGTTTGGGCTGTCTTGAAGCCGACCCGAATCTCAGTACATCTGTGCATATGCCTTCTGGGGAAAATGGTGGCTTCTTATGAAGCAATTCAGTATGGAAGGTTTCATGCGAGGGCATTCCAGCAGCATCTATTGGACAAATGGTCCGGATTGCATCGTCACATGCATCAGCGGATTCGGCTGTCGTCAAAAGCAAGGATCTCCCTCCTGTGGTGGCTACAAACTTCTCACCTATTGGAGGGTCGAAGGTTCGGGATTCAGAATTGGATTCTGCTAAGCACAGACGCAAGCCTCAGAGGTTGGGGTGCAGTCATCCAGGGGGTGCAGTTTCAAGTTAGGAAAGCATTCTTCCAATAAACATCCTGGAACTCAGGGTGGTCTACATCGATCTTCTGCAGGCCTCATCTCTCCTTCAGAATCAGGCCATTCAAGTTCAGTCGGGCAATGTGACAGCGGTGTCCGACAGGGCGGAATGAAAAGCTGGGCCGCAATGTCAGAGGTGTCAAGAATTCTACTCTGGGCGGAAAAACATGCTGTGGCATTGACGGCGACCTTCATTCCGGAAGTAGACAACTGGGAAGCAGACTTCCTCAGCAGACACGGTCTGCACCCGGGGGAATGGTGCCTCCACCCAGAGGTGGGCCAGTGGCTGACATGTCGGTGGGGTTATCCACAAATCGACATGATGGCCTCTCGACTCAACAAGAAACTCAAACGGTATTGTTCCAGGTCGAAGGACCCACAAGCTGTAGCAGTCGACGCCCTGAGAACTCCGTGGGTCTACCAACTGGTGTACATATTTCCTCCCATTCCTTTGATCCCAAGAGTTCTCAAAAGAATAAAAAGGGAAAGAGTTCAAGCGATTCTCATCGCTCCGGACTGGCCAGGAAGGGCCTGGTATGCGGATCTTCTCGAGATGCTACTCTAACATGGCCTCTGCCTCTTCGAGAGGATCTTCTGCAACAGGGTCCGTTTGTCTATCAAGAATTAACACGGCTATGTTTGACGGAATGGAATTTAAACGTCTGATTCTAGCCAGAATAGAGATTCCTGACAAGGTCATCCCGACTATGATCCAAGCCAGGAAAGGGGTAACATCAAAACATTATTATTGTATCTGGAAGAAATGCAGTATGTCTCTTAGTGTGAGAACAGACAATATTCTACAGTGGAATTTAATCTGGGACATTTTCTGCTTTTTCTGCAGACGGTTGTTGACGTGGGCCTATGCCTAGGCTCTGTAAAAGTTCAGATTTCAGCCTTGTCTATTTTCTTTCAGAAACAATTGGCTTCTCTCCCTGAGGTCCAGACATTCTTGAAAGGTGTTCTTCACATCCAACCTCCCTTTGTGCCTCTCACAGCACCTTGGGATCTCAATTTGGTTGTGACGTCCCTCCAATCAGACTGGTTTGAACTGTTACAGGAGGTAGAAGTAAGTGGCTTCGGCAAGGCGCATGTCGGAGCTGGGGTCGTCTCCCAAGAGCCCCTACTTGATGACATGAGGACAGAGCTGAACTCAGGACTCGTCAGCAATTCCTTCCTAAGATGGTGTCGGCATTTCACATCAACCAGCCAATTGTGGTCCCAGTTGTTACTGACACCTCTGCTACTTCAAAGTCCTTGGATGTTGTAAGGGTTTTAAAGGTTTATGTAAAGCAAACTGCTCATCACAGGAAATCGGACTCGCTGTTCGTTTAATATGATGCCAACAAGATTGGGTGTCCTGCTTCAAAGCAGTCAATTGCTCGCTGGATCAGGATCAATATCCAGCATGCTTATTCCACGGCAGGCTTGCTGATTCCTAAATCTGTACAGTCCCGCTCTACTAAGTCGGTGGGTTTCTCTTGGGCAGCTGCACGGGGTGTCTCGGTATTACAGCTATGCCGAGCAGCTACTTGGTCAGGTTTGAACATGTTTGCCACGTTTTACAAGTTTGATACCTTGGCCTCTGAGAACATGAGGGAGCTTTGGTACTTCCCCATGGTACTAAATGTATTCCCAGTATCCCCTAGGACATAAGAGAAAATAGGATTTGAATTACCTACTGGTAAATTATTTTCTCGTAGTCCGTAGGGGATACTGGGTGCCTGCCCAGTGCTTCGTTCTTCCTGCATGGTTACTTGTTTAACTACTGTTGTTTGGTTCAGCTGTTGCTGTTCTGGTTTTCAAGTTTGGCTAGCATGGCTTTCCTCTTGTTCTGTGTGTGCCGGTTCTAAATCTCACCACTTTCCTTATCAATATCCTTCTCTCAAACTATGTCCATCTCCTTGGGCACAGTTTCCTAGACTGAATCTGGTAAGAGGGGCATAGAGGGAGGAGCCAGCACACGTTATCAAACTTCTATAGTGCCCATGGCTCCAAGTGGACCTCTCTATAGCCCATGGTACTAAATGGATTCCCAGTATCCCCTACGGACTATGAGAAAAGGATTTACTGGTAGGTAATTAAAATCCTATTTTATCCTCCAGTGCTTACTGCTGATTTTATCAGTGGAGCAGCAAATGTCCATCTTGGTGGAATGAAAGTTGTGAGGAAACGATCCATGGCAGCATGCATTGTGCCAATCCCTGTGTTGCCCCCGAAATTGTGACATGTGCCCGAGCCCTGGGCTCCTAACTGTCATATTACATGCTGTGTTTAAAAAATTACAGTTAGGAGCTGATGAGTTGGTACTTTGTCTCTCTCTGCTTTATCAGTCCCCAAGGCTTAGTACATCTGCCTCTAAGTCGGTAATATCAGGCTAACCTGTACTATGTGTTTTGCATCTACTGTCCATTAAGCTCACTTTGTAAAAATTAGCTTACTCAATGTCCACCTGAGTATCTAATAATTTTGATTGATTCAACATTAAACACAAATCTATGGGCCTTATTCAGGTTTGTTAGTAAACCAAAAAATCAAGCAAATGGGCAAAACCATGTTGCACTGCAGGTGGGGCAAATGTAACATGTGCAGAGAGATTTAGATTTGGGTGGGTTATATTGTTTTTGTGCAGGGTAAATACTGGCTGTTTAATTTTTACACTGCAATTTAGATTTCAGATTGAACACACCCCACTCAAATCTAACTCTCTCTGCACATGTTACATCTGCCCCACCTGCACTGCACATGGTTTTGCCCATTTGTTTGCTTTATTTGTTTCCTAACAAACCTGAATAAGGCTCATAGATCTGTGTTTCGGGTGTTCGGGAGTGGCAAAGCTTAGGGCTGCGGCCTAGCAAGCCGCCCTGCGACAGCAAGCGTGAGTAAGCTGAGGCTTACTCAGCTTGCCAAAGCAGATGAGCATCGCGACCGATGGTCATGATATTGAATCCCAGGCTGCGATGTGGTCACAGCAATGCAATCAGAAATGCAGCAAGGAGGTGTGTATACACTGCTACTGCATTTACATTAATATGGATTGCATCTCCAAAGCTGCTGCAAGTTTTAAAATAAGCAACATAATTTTTAAGTTTCCCAGTTTAATATCAATATAAATTTCCATGAATTAGAATATCTAAATTCTAAATGTACTCAGTAGCCTCCAATTGCTGAATAAGGAGCAGAGATTTCTTCCCTTTGATCTCTCCAAAGTTTCAGTCACATTTTTAATAAATACATTTCTGATTATCTCAGCATTTACATTCCTTTTTTTAATACTTTATTTCAACTATATTTTTAGATTTTTATACTGACTTCACAGAAAAAAAGATTAATTTGTCACTTGACCCACTGCATACATATTTTAACCTACAAAAATGTGTATGTTTGCATAGCCAGGAACAATCCATTTTATTTCGAGCTTTCAGCTAATATTCATGTTCTGGAAAAAATGTAATGACACAAAAGGCGCACAGCACCAGAATATGGAAATATGTAATATCTGTTTAACAGCCAAAGTAACACCTGCTCTTTTGACATGCATTCATTTTGATTCAACGATTGAGCTGTTAAAAAAAAAAAAAAAAAATCTGTCAAGCTCAATTTTCTATTTGGGTTATGCTGGAAGAAGTTCAGAGACGTCAATTACAGGACTTTATTAGGGTGAATCAGCTCATTAGAAAGTACTCTGGCAATTTGCAGAATTTTACACCACAACATGTTTTTTCAACAAGTATCATGTTCGGGAATCTTGAGTTTGTGAGCTCTCATTTTGGTGACAGTAAGGCAATTCAGAGTATACTGTAGCAAGATGAAATAGTATGTATGCATAATGCGAGTCATATTAACACATTGCTTAATCAAATTTGCATATACTGTATCATCAAAATTATACAACTTGTCTACAAACCTTTCACAACAATTAATATAGGTTACAGCAACATCATTTCTTTCTGGAATTATTCGTACACATAAAAATTCACAGAAAACTATAATCACATGCTACTTGAGTAGAGCACAGCTATTTTAGGGACTGAGGTCTATTTACTAAGCCTTGGTTGGAGGTAAAGTAGACGGAGATAAAGTACCAGCCAATCAGCTCCTAACTGTCATCTTTCAAACCCAGCCTGTGATATGGTAGTTGGGAGATGATTGGCTGGTACTTTATCTCCGTACACTTTATCTCCATCCTAGGCTTAGCAAATAGACCCTGAGAGAATGCATAAGGTTCTACTGCAGTGTTTCTCAACCACTGTTCCATGGCACACTAGTGTGCCCTGAGCAGTCTCCAGGTGTGCCGCCATAGAAGTAGTGCCAGGCCCGTCAGTGTTTTGCCGCTACTGAGGCCCTGGAACAATCAATACTGGTGGGTTTAGTGGTTGCAGAGCCAGTTCTAATTTTGGGCCCTGGCAGTGTTGGGCTCTTCTGGCTTTCTCAGATGTGGCTCAGGCGTTACCTATGGAGAAGCTGCGACAGGACATCCTAGGACATGCAACTGCACCATGAATCACCAATATATTTGACTGTGCCTTGGCAATATTTAAATTTTGTTCAGTTCTACTGGTATATTGAATGTTTGTAAGGCTAGTAAACTGGTAATACACAGGAAAGCACTATTCCTAGTGTCATGCTATGTACTGTCACTGTTTTTAGTGTTTGCCAATGTACTCTCGGTGTTCCATTTTCAGAACATATTGTGGTAAATTTACTAAAAAGTGGGTTGGCAGATGTTTAAATTAGAGATGAGCGGGTTCGGTTTCTCTGAATCCGAACCCGCCCGAACTTCATGTTTTTTTTCACGGGTCCGAGCGACTCGGATCTTCCCGCCTTGCTCGGTTAACCCGAGCGCGCCCGAACGTCATCATGACGCTGTCGGATTCTCGCGAGGCTCGGATTCTATCGCGAGACTCGGATTCTATATAAGGAGCCGCGCGTCGCCGCCATTTTCACACGTGCATTGAGATTGATAGGGAGAGGACGTGGCTGGCGTCCTCTCCATTTAGATTAGGGTTGAGAGAGAGAGAGAGAGATTGACCTGAGGCTGTGATACTGTAGAAGAGAGTGCAGAGTTTAGTGACTGACGACCACAGTGACCACCAGACAGTGCAGTTGTTTGTTTTATTTAATATATCCGTTCTCTGCCTGAAAAAAACGATACACACAGTGACTCAGTCACATACCATATCTGTGTGCACTGCTCAGCCCAGTGTGCTGCATCAATGTATATATATATCTGACTGTGCTCAGCTCACACAGCTTATAATTGTGGGGGAGACTGGGGAGCACTGCAGTGCCAGTTATAGGTTATAGCAGGAGCCAGGAGTACATAATATTATATTAAAATTAAACAGTGCACACTTTTGCTGCAGGAGTGCCACTGCCAGTGTGACTAGTGACCAGTGACCTGACCACCAGTATATATAATATTAGTAGTATACTATCTCTTTATCAACCAGTCTATATTAGCAGCAGACACAGTACAGTGCGGTAGTTCACGGCTGTGGCTACCTCTGTGTCGGCACTCGGCAGCCCGTCCATAATTGTATATACCACCTAACCGTGGTTTTTTTTTCTTTCTTTATAGTCATACTAGTTACGAGTATACTATCTCTTTATCAACCAGTCTATATTAGCAGCAGACACAGTACAGTGCGGTAGTTCACGGCTGTGGCTACCTCTGTGTCGGCACTCGGCAGCCCGTCCATAATTGTATATACCACCTAACCGTGGTTTTTTTTTCTTTCTTTATACATACATACTAGTTACGAGTATACTAACTCTTTATCAACCAGTCTATATTAGCAGCAGACACAGTACAGTGCGGTAGTTCACGGCTGTGGCTACCTCTGTGTCGGCACTCGGCAGCCCGTCCATAATTGTATATACCACCTAACTGTGGTTTTTTTTTCTTTCTTTATACATACATACTAGTTACGAGTATACTATCTCTTTATCAACCAGTCTATATATTAGCAGCAGACACAGTACAGTGCGGTAGTTCACGGCTGTGGCTACCTCTGTGTCGGCACTCGGCAGCCCGTCCATAATTGTATATACCACCTAACCGTGGTTTTTTTTTCTTTCTTTATACATACATACTAGTTACGAGTATACTATCTCTTTATCAACCAGTCTATATATTAGCAGCAGACACAGTACAGTGCGGTAGTTCACGGCTGTGGCTACCTCTGTGTCGGCACTCGGCAGCCCGTCCATAATTGTATATACCACCTAACCGTGGTTTTTTTTTCTTTCTTTATACATACATACTAGTTACGAGTATACTATATCTTTATCAACCAGTCTATATTAGCAGCAGACACAGTACAGTGCGGTAGTTCACGGCTGTGGCTACCTCTGTGTCGGCACTCGGCAGCCCGTCCATAATTGTATATACCACCTAACCGTGGTTTTTTTTTCTTTCTTTATACATACATACTAGTTACGAGTATACTATCTCTTTATCAACCAGTCTATATATTAGCAGCAGACACAGTACAGTGCGGTAGTTCACGGCTGTGGCTACCTCTGTGTCGGCACTCGGCAGCCCGTCCATAATTGTATATACCACCTAACCGTGGTTTTTTTTTCTTTCTTTATAGTCATACTAGTTACGAGTATACTATCTCTTTATCAACCAGTCTATATTAGCAGCAGACACAGTACAGTGCGGTAGTTCACGGCTGTGGCTACCTCTGTGTCGGCACTCGGCAGCCCGTCCATAATTGTATATACCACCTAACCGTGGTTTTTTTTTCTTTCTTTATACATACATACTAGTTACGAGTATACTATCTCTTTATCAACCAGTCTATATATTAGCAGCAGACACAGTACAGTGCAGTAGTTCACGGCTGTGGCTACCTCTGTGTCGGCACTCGGCAGCCCGTCCATAATTGTATATACAACCTAACCGTGGTTTTTTTTTCTTTCTTTATAGTCATACTAGTTACGAGTATACTATCTCTTTATCAACCAGTCTATATTAGCAGCAGACACAGTACAGTGCGGTAGTTCACGGCTGTGGCTACCTCTGTGTCGGCACTCGGCAGCCCGTCCATAATTGTATATACCACCTAACCGTGGTTTTTTTTTCTTTCTTTATACATACATACTAGTTACGAGTATACTATCTCTTTATCAACCAGTCTATATATTAGCAGCAGACACAGTACAGTGCGGTAGTTCACGGCTGTGGCTACCTCTGTGTCGGCACTCGGCAGCCCGTCCATAATTGTATATATCACCTAACCGTGGTTTTTTTTTCTTTCTTTATACATACATACTAGTTACGAGTATACTATCTCTTTATCAACCAGTCTATATATTAGCAGCAGACACAGTACAGTGCGGTAGTTCACGGCTGTGGCTACCTCTGTGTCGGCACTCGGCAGCCCGTCCATAATTGTATATACCACCTAACCGTGGTTTTTCTTTCTTTCTTTATACATACATACTAGTTACGAGTATACTATATCTTTATCAACCAGTCTATATTAGCAGCAGACACAGTACAGTGCGGTAGTTCACGGCTGTGGCTACCTCTGTGTCGGCACTCGGCAGCCCGTCCATAATTGTATATACCACCTAACCGTGGTTTTTTTTTCTTTCTTTATACATACATACTAGTTACGAGTATACTATCTCTTTATCAACCAGTCTATATATTAGCAGCAGACACAGTACAGTGCGGTAGTTCACGGCTGTGGCTACCTCTGTGTCGGCACTCGGCAGCCCGTCCATAATTGTATATACCACCTAACCGTGGTTTTTTTTTCTTTCTTTATAGTCATACTAGTTACGAGTATACTATCTCTTTATCAACCAGTCTATATTAGCAGCAGACACAGTACAGTGCGGTAGTTCACGGCTGTGGCTACCTCTGTGTCGGCACTCGGCAGCCCGTCCATAATTGTATACTAGTATCCAATCCATCCATCTCCATTGTTTACCTGAGGTGCCTTTTAGTTGTGCCTATTAAAATATGGAGAACAAAAATGTTGAGGTTCCAAAATTAGGGAAAGATCAAGATCCACTTCCACCTCGTGCTGAAGCTGCTGCCACTAGTCATGGCCGAGACGATGAAATGCCAGCAACGTCGTCTGCCAAGGCCGATGCCCAATGTCATAGTACAGAGCATGTCAAATCCAAAACACCAAATATCAGTAAAAAAAGGACTCCAAAACCTAAAATAAAATTGTCGGAGGAGAAGCGTAAACTTGCCAATATGCCATTTACCACACGGAGTGGCAAGGAACGGCTGAGGCCCTGGCCTATGTTCATGGCTAGTGGTTCAGCTTCACATGAGGATGGAAGCACTCAGCCTCTCGCTAGAAAAATGAAAAGACTAAAGCTGGCAAAAGCAGTAGCACCGCAAAGAACTGTGCGTTCTTCGAAATCCCAAATCCACAAGGAGAGTCCGACTCCAATTGTGTCGGTTGCGATGCCTGACCTTCCCAACACTGGACGTGAAGAGCATGCGCCTTCCACCATTTGCACGCCCCCTGCAAGTGATGGAAGGAGCACCCGCAGTCCAGTTCCTGATAGTCAGATTGAAGATGTCAGTGTTGAAGTACACCAGGATGAGGAGGATATGGGTGTTGCTGGCGCTGGGGAGGAAATTGACCAGGAGGATTCTGATGGTGAGGTGGTTTGTTTAAGTCAGGCACCCGGGGAGACACCTGTTGTCCGTGGTAGGAATATGGCCGTTGACATGCCTGGTGAAAATACCAAAAAAATCAGCTCTTCGGTGTGGAAGTATTTCACCAGAAATGCGGACAACAGGTGTCAAGCCGTGTGTTCCCTTTGTCAAGCTGTAATAAGTAGGGGTAAGGACGTTAACCACCTCGGAACATCCTCCCTTATACGTCACCTGCAGCGCATTCATAATAAGTCAGTGACAAGTTCAAAAACTTTGGGTGACAGCGGAAGCAGTCCACTGACCAGTAAATCCCTTCCTCTTGTAACCAAGCTCACGCAAACCACCCCACCAACTCCCTCAGTGTCAATTTCCTCCTTCCCCAGGAATGCCAATAGTCCTGCAGGCAATGTCACTGGCAATTCTGACGAGTCCTCTCCTGCCTGGGATTCCTCCGATGCATCCTTGCGTGTAACGCCTACTGCTGCTGGCGCTGCTGTTGTTGCTGCTGGGAGTCGATGGTCATCCCAGAGGGGAAGTCGTAAGCCCACTTGTACTACTTCCAGTAAGCAATTGACTGTTCAACAGTCCTTTGCGAGGAAGATGAAATATCACAGCAGTCATCCTGCTGCAAAGCGGATAACTGAGGCCTTGACAACTATGTTGGTGTTAGACGTGCGTCCGGTATCCGCCGTTAGTTCACAGGGAACTAGACAATTTATTGAGGCAGTGTGCCCCCGTTACCAAATACCATCTAGGTTCCACTTCTCTAGGCAGGCGATACCGAGAATGTACACGGACGTCAGAAAAAGACTCACCAGTGTCCTAAAAAATGCAGTTGTACCCAATGTCCACTTAACCACGGACATGTGGACAAGTGGAGCAGGGCAGGGTCAGGACTATATGACTGTGACAGCCCACTGGGTAGATGTATGGACTCCCGCCGCAAGAACAGCAGCGGCGGCACCAGTAGCAGCATCTCGCAAACGCCAACTCTTTCCTAGGCAGGCTACGCTTTGTATCACCGCTTTCCAGAATACGCACACAGCTGAAAACCTCTTACGGCAACTGAGGAAGATCATCGCGGAATGGCTTAACCCAATTGGACTCTCCTGTGGATTTGTGGCATCGGACAACGCCAGCAATATTGTGTGTGCATTAAATATGGGCAAATTCCAGCACGTCCCATGTTTTGCACATACCTTGAATTTGGTGGTGCAGAATTTTTAAAAAAACGACAGGGGCGTGCAAGAGATGCTGTCGGTGGCCAGAAGAATTGCGGGACACTTTCGGCGTACAGGCACCACGTACAGAAGACTGGAGCACCACCAAAAACTACTGAACCTGCCCTGCCATCATCTGAAGCAAGAAGTGGTAACGAGGTGGAATTCAACCCTCTATATGCTTCAGAGGTTGGAGGAGCAGCAAAAGGCCATTCAAGCCTATACAATTGAGCACGATATAGTAGGTGGAATGCACCTGTCTCAAGCGCAGTGGAGAATGATTTCAACGTTGTGCAAGGTTCTGATGCCCTTTGAACTTGCCACACGTGAAGTCAGTTCAGACACTGCCAGCCTGAGTCAGGTCATTCCCCTCATCAGGCTTTTGCAGAAGAAGCTGGAGACATTGAAGGAGGAGCTAACACGGAGCGATTCCGCTAGGCATGTGGGACTTGTGGATGGAGCCCTTAATTCGCTTAACAAGGATTCACGGGTGGTCAATCTGTTGAAATCAGAGCACTACATTTTGGCCACCGTGCTCGATCCTAGATTTAAAGCCTACCTTGGATCTCTCTTTCCGGCAGACACAAGTCTGCTGGGGTTGAAAGACCTGCTGGTGACAAAATTGTCAAGTCAAGCGGAACGCGACCTGTCAACATCTCCTCCTTCACATTCTCCCGCAACTGGGGGTGCGAGGAAAAGGCTCAGAATTCCGAGCCCACCCGCTGGCGGTGATGCAGGGCAGTCTGGAGCGACTGCTGATGCTGACATCTGGTCCGGACTGAAGGACCTGACAACGATTACGGACATGTCGTCTACTGTCACTGCATATGATTCTCTCAACATTGATAGAATGGTGGAGGATTATATGAGTGACCGCATCCAAGTAGGCACGTCACACAGTCCGTACTTATTCTGGCAGGAAAAAGAGGCAATTTGGAGGCCCTTGCACAAACTGGCTTTATTCTACCTAAGTTGCCCTCCCACAAGTGTGTACTCCGAAAGAGTGTTTAGTGCCGCCGCTCACCTTGTCAGCAATCGGCGTACGAGGTTACATCCAGAAAATGTGGAGAAGATGATGTTCATTAAAATGAATTATAATCAATTCCTCCGCGGAGACATTGACCAGCAGCAATTGCCTCCACAAAGTACACAGGGAGCTGAGATGGTGGATTCCAGTGGGGACGAATTGATAATCTGTGAGGAGGGGGATGTACACGGTGATATATCGGAGGGTGATGATGAGGTGGACATCTTGCCTCTGTAGAGCCAGTTTGTGCAAGGAGAGATTAATTGCTTCTTTTTTGGGGGGGGTCCAAACCAACCCGTCATATCAGTCACAGTCGTGTGGCAGACCCTGTCACTGAAATGATGGGTTGGTTAAAGTGTGCATGTCCTGTTTTGTTTATACAACATAAGGGTGGGTGGGAGGGCCCAAGGACAATTCCATCTTGCACCTCTTTTTTCTTTTCTTTTTCTTTGCGTCATGTGCTGTTTGGGGAGGGTTTTTTGGAAGGGACATCCTGCGTGACACTGCAGTGCCACTCCTAGATGGGCCCGGTGTTTGCGTCGGCCACTAGGGTCGCTTATCTTACTCACACAGCTACCTCATTGCGCCTCTTTTTTTCTTTGCGTCATGTGCTGTTTGGGGATGGTTTTTTGGAAGGGACATCCTGCGTGACACTGCAGTGACACTCCTAGATGGGCCCGGTGTTTGTGTCGGCCACTAGGGTCGCTTATCTTACTCACACAGCTACCTCATTGCGCCTCTTTTTTTCTTTGCGTCATGTGCTGTTTGGGGAGGGTTTTTTGGAAGGGACATCCTGCGTGACACTGCAGTGCCACTCCTAGATGGGCCAGGTGTTTGTGTCGGCCACTAGGGTCGCTAATCTTACTCACACAGCTACCTCATTGCGCCTCTTTTTTTCTTTGCGTCATGTGCTGTTTGGGGAGGGTTTTTTGGAAGGGCCATCCTGCGTGACACTGCAGTGCCACTCCTAGATGGGCCCGGTGTTTGTGTCGGCCACTAGGGTCGCTTATCTTACTCACACAGCGACCTCGGTGCAAATTTTAGGACTAAAAATAATATTGTGAGGTGTGAGGTATTCAGAATAGACTGAAAATTAGTGGAAATTATGGTTTTTGAGGTTAATAATACTTTGGGATCAAAATGACCGCCAAATTCTATGATTTAAGCTGTTTTTTAGGTTTTTTGGAAAAAAACACCCGAATCCAAAACACACCCGAATCCGACAAAAAAAATTCGGTGAGGTTTTGCCAAAACGCGGTCGAACCCAAAACACGGCCGCGGAACCGAACCCAAAACCAAAACACAAAACCCGAAAAATTTCCGGCGCTCATCTCTAGTTTAAATACATATAGGCATCGCCAGCAGTGTGCCAAAATACAGTACTTACTAAGCTTTGTATTTGATGCTGTTTTGTAATGTCCATCGGCTTCTATACCCCGATCCTGCTGTAATTCCTCCACCAAACTCACTATGAAAATGACGAGGATTAGTAAAAAAGCAAAGAGCCTCTTTTATTTAGTTAAATAATAAAAGGTATCCGTGCAGTGCATTAACCAAAATACCTCTCAGGTTCAACTCATCTTTTTTGGTGCTTTGGTGATGGGTTTGTGACAGGTCAAAACCTGACACTTAGCAAATCTGGCTATTTATATACATTTCAAGTGGGAAAATCAGGATGCAATTTCTGTTCTAATGTGTGGATTCTGGTAAAATGCCGTGAAAATGCCACAATGATGCCAAAATTGCCAAACCACCGCTTAGTAAATTTCCACAATTATGTTGTCATTTTTTTTCAGTTACTGATAATAAACTAATTGAGGAAGCCTAAAGTGAACTCAAGCATACCTAATCAAAGCAGTAAGAGTAAGAAACACAACTGTCCTTCTTAGTGATACAATTCCAGTGGTTATGTGGCATAAAACTGCCTAGCAATTCACTAACAAACAATTGTTGTATTTGTATGTTCATCTTATGTTAAACATTTAGCATTGATTAATGCACAAATAAAACTGTAAATTGAAGTGAATAAGTAGAGTTGATTTTCAGTATCCATACACAATAGCGAAGTTGCCTGAGCCCCGTATTTTGGTTTTGGTTCTGATTTATCATCATGTTTTAGTTATGGTAAAACCACCCTCAAGTGTTTTGGTTCAGATTCGTGTTTTGGTCTGGTTAAAGAACCATAAGTAAATTGATAATCATTGACAAAAATCGTAAAACGGCTAAAATCGTGATTTTTTTTTGCAATTCAAAACCCAAATTCCGAACCACGGGAAGATACGAACTGGGATTTGGTTTGGATCAGATTTCTAGGGGAGATTCAAACTGTGTCTTGTTTCAAATCCACAAAATTCAGGTGGCTTCTGATTTCTGGAGAAACGTACCGCACATCTCTAATACTGTATATAGTTAAAGTATATGTTATTTTAAGCATACATTTTTAATTTAGTGTGTAGTTCTCACATTCTTATCAGGACTGTGTCTTTGTATGCACTATGCAGTAGATCTGAGAAGCTATCCTCATGCTACAGCTGATGGGATATGTATTGAGACACCCACAGCTGGTGTCTCAGATGCCCTGATTGGGTATAGAGATGCACCACTGGATGCACCTCGGTTACACCAAATCTGTAGTTGTTCAAAATGTGCAACGCATCTAAGATGCTGGGGCTGAAATCACTATATACAAGGACACAGTCGCTGGTTTTGACACCCCCCTCCCCTGAAACAGTTGCGACACTGCTGCTTATATGGAGAGCGCTACTACACTACCTCTATAATGCTCCAGTGCTTGAAGTATCTTTCCTTTACAAGATAGCCACTGTTAGGTTTTCTGCGCATGCGCTCTGCCATCTTACTACTGTGTTTGAGAGCCATAGTATTACATGGATGTGTAGTACATAGCTCCTTGTAACCCTGTGATATGTTGCATTACTGCTGCACATACTTGACCGGCTGGTCCGCTGTAAGCTCTGCTCCACCTCCGCTACTTTTCTGTGTAACTGTGAATACGGATGTACAAAACCTGTGTTCAGTAATAAACTAAAGCTCCTGATTAAGTCTATCCAGCTGTCTAGACAACATTTCATTTCCGATGGTACTATTTATCAACTGTGTATACAACAAGATAGTACACACATACTGTATCAACACTTTGTAGTAGCCACCTCCCGTTACCTCCCACAAACGGTCACTGCCTGTCAATCACTCTGTGCCCTAATCCACACTGTGACCGCCATCACAAGACCATCATGGCACTTGCTCAGTGTGACTCTAATGCATGTGCATTAGAAAAAAACATTGTCCAACTACTGCATAGGTAACACTGTCAGCACAGCGCGAGATGCAGTCAGATGATACAGTACATGTAAGCCACTTGACTTCTAAACTAACATGATTTTATATGGCTACATTACGCTTTAATACTCACCTCTGATCTATAATAAGAGTTTCTTGGATTTTTGATTTTGAAGTGACACATAGATATATGATTTATGTTGTATGTTTTGCTCTTGTGTTGTATACCGGTCTTAACTACATATTTGGAATGAGGGACGGACTGGAGCTCTGAATCGTCCCAGGGCATTTGTGAAGGTGCGCGCACTTCACAGGGGGTTTGCAGACTAAACATGGGGAGACACGACGCATGAAGGCGTGCCGAGAGTCAGGGGTTGTGGAGACGCTTGCTTGGGATGGGGGAGCGACACAAGTCTGGGGGGCATGGACTTGCGGCACTCGCCCATTTCCATGGAGACCAGTGGGGGTGGCTAAACCTGATAGCCGGAGGTTTCGCTGTGCACAGCCTTCCTGGCTCTCTGTGGGACTGGACCGGCCCACCATCCTATCAGCCCTTTTGGCATAGGTCAGAAGTGCCAGATGGGCAGTGCGGCCCTGTGTGTGCAACATACTGATATTACTGTAGCTCAAATGTGATATTTTTACAGTATAGATTTTTACATAATAAATATATCATGATTTCCATTTTTAATGTGTTTAATATGTGTATCCATACGTATGAGTGATATGGCTTATTCCATAGTCTTACACTTATCACCTGAGAGACTGGAGTATCCCTCTTACTTGAATTTAAAAAATAATAATTGTGCCCCGGCCTGCAGTTCAGCATGGACTCTGGGCCTGATTCAGAGATGGGCAGAAACTAGAATATTTTATGCAGGAGAATTATTATCGGCCGACTGCGCATGTGTCTACAGTAAGTTGCACTGTTCATGTAATGCTCTTGTGATTGCGGTCACAGACAGGTTCTAGAGTGTTTATAAGTCTTTTTTTTCTAATTTTTTTTCTTTATTGGCATAAGACAATGGCCCTCATTCTGAGTTGTTTGCTCGCTAGCTGCTTTTAGCAGCATTGCACACGCTAAGCCGCCGCCCTCTGGGAGTGTATCTTAGCTTAGCAGAATTGCGAACGAAAGATTCGCAAAATTGCGAATAGAAATTTCTTAGCAGTTTCTGAGTAGCTCGACACTTACTCTTCCACTGCGATCAGTTCAGTCAGTTTCGTTCCCGGTTTGACGTCACAAACACACCCAGCGTTCGCCCAGACACTCCCCCGTTTCTCCAGCCACTCCTGCGTTTTTCCCAGAAACGGCAGCGTTTTTTCACACACACCCATAAACCGGCCAGTTTCCGCCCAGAAACACCCACTTCCTGTCAATCACACTCAGATCACCAGAACGAAGAAAAATCCTCGTAATGCCGTGAGTAAAATACCTAACTTTTGAGTAAAATAAATGAGCGCATGCGCTCTGCGAACCATGCGCATGCGCAGTAAGCGACTAATCGCAATATAGAGAAAATCGGCAACGAGCGAACAACTCGGAATGAGGGCCAATGTGAAGCAAAAATTTCAAATGTACAGGGAAATAGTACATCTTGGAAATGGTACAAACAATACACCAAACTGTAGTGAAATAGTCACCACAGACAGATGTTTGATCCAAAATCAAATGGCAGGCAGAAATAAAAAGATCTATATTAAATCAGATGCGACTGCACACTAGAGATGTGTCGTCTTTTGTGTTTTGGTTTTGATTCTTACTCCCCACTCGTGTTTTGGTTTTGGATTGGTTTTGCCAAAACCACCCTTTCGTGTTTTGGTTTTGATTTTGGATCTGGATGACTTTGAAAACCCCCCATAAAAACGGCTAAAATCCCAGAATTTAGGGATGATTTTGATCCTACGGTATTATTAACCTCAATAACATTCATTTCCACTCATTTCCAGTCTATTCTGAACACCTCGCACCTCACAATATTGTTTTTAGGCCAGAAGGTTGCACCGAGGTGGCTGTATGACTAAGCTAAGCAACACAAGTGTGCGGCACAAACACCTGGCCCATCTAGGAGTGGCTCTGCAGTGTCAGACAGGATGGCAGATTTAAAAAATAGGCCCCAAACAGTACATGATGCAAAGAAGAAAAAGAAGTGCATCGAGGTTGCTGTATGACTAAGCTAAGTGACACAACCACCTGGCCCATATAGTAGTGACCCGCAATTTTCCATTCCACTGAGAGCATCTCCTGCACACACCTGTCATTTTTCAAAAATTCTTTAATTGGTGGACTTATATGGCAGTACCCCTGGACTAATACAGCAGTAACCCTAGACTTATATGGCAGTGTCAGAAAGGATCTCACTTTAAAAACCCATGCCCCAAACAGCACATGATGCAAAGATGAAAAAGAGGTGCACCAAGGTTGCTGTATGACTAAGCTAAGCGACACAAGTGTGCGGCACAAACACCCAGCCCATCTAGGAGTGGCACTGCAGTGTCAGACAGGAGGGCAGATATAAAACAAAAGCCCCAAACAGCACATCATGCAAAGATGTAAAAGAGGTGCAATGAGGTAGCTGTATGACTAAGCTAAGCGACACAAACAATTGGCCCATCTAGGAGTGGCACTGCAGTGTCAGGGAGGAGGGCAAATATTAAAAAGGTCCCAAACAGCACATCATGCAAAGATGTAATAGAGGTGCAATGAGGTACCTGTATGACTAAGCTAAGCAACACAAACAATTGGCCCATCTAGGAGTGGCATTGCAGTGTTAGACAGGATGGCACTTAAAAAAAAATAGTACCCAAAGAGCACATCATGCCAACAAGTAAAAGATGGCAATGAGGTAGCTATATGAGTAAGCTAAATGACACAAGTGTGCGGCACAAACACCTGGCCCATCTAGGGTTGGCACTACAGTCCCACTGCACTCATGGCGGATACCGGACGCATGTCTAGCACCAGCATAGTTGTTATGGCCTCAGTAATCCGCTTTGCAACAGGGTATATTGAGCATCTATCAATATATATATATATACGGCAGTATCACTGTAATTATACGGCAGTATCACTGGAATTATACGGCAGGATCGCTGGAATTATACGGCACGATCACTGGAATTATATGGCAGGATCACTGGATTTATACGGCAGGATCACTGGATTTATATGGCAGAATCACTGGAATTATACGGCAGTACTACTGGACATATACGGCAGTATCAATGGACATATATGGCAGTATCACTGGACATATATGGCAGTATCACTAGACTGGATTTATACGCCAGTACCACTGGAATTATATGGCAGGATCACTGGAATTATACGGCAGGATCACTGGAATTATACGGCAGTACCGCTGGACATATACGGCAGTACCAATGGACATATACAGTAGTATCACTAGACATATACGGCAGTATTACTGGACTGGACTTATACGCCAGTACCACTGGAATATACAGCAGGATCACTGGAATTATATGGCAGGATCACTGGAATTATACGGCAGTACCGCTGGACATATACGGCAGTATCAATGGACATATACGGCAGTATCACTGGACAGATATGGCAGTATCACTGGACATATACAGCAGCACAGGGACACCACCGCTGGACTGATGCAGGACAACACAGCACCAATGCAATGGACTGGACTTATACAGCAGCACTGGACATATGACAGCAGTGGACACCACCACTGTGACTGGACTGATGCTGCACAAGACACCACCACTGGACTGGACTTATACAGCAGGACTGGACATATGGCAGCAGAGGACAGAACCAGTGTGACTGGACAGATGCAGCACAAGACACTACCACTGAGGACACTGAGGATGGAGACACATCCTCTCTCTACACTCTCCAATGCTGGAGTGAAAATGGCGTCTCCTTATATGGAATCCAAACCCTGCGAGAATCCAACAGCGGGATGATGACATTTTGCCTCGTTCTGGTTTTTGAGTAAGGTGGGAAAACCCAGGCCTGACTCGTATCCGGGCTCGTGACGTGAAGTTCGGGGAGGTTCGGATCTCTGAGAACTGAACCCGCTCATCTCTACTGCACACCCACAGGGAAATACTCATTCATAGAGAAACACTTAGGATCAACTAAGGAAGGCTATTCCAAACAATTGAAGGGCCTTTCATTAATATCCTAGTCTCTCATACAACAAGCTTCTATGAAAACAACCTTGACTTTGTAGCCGTAAAGACAGCAGAAAGGCATTAATAAAGCCTTCCCACGTTTCAAATGGTCATTCTGTACATTACTCTTTGTGGAGCGAGTATCATAGACATTCCATTCTAATGACAAAAAATATATGTATATCTTTTTTTTAATAGGGGTGGGGGGCTATGAATGATCTAATATAAAAGTATACATTTCTTGGCCAATGCTGATACAATGGTAAGAATCTTTCAACTACTCCTAGTCCTAGTAAACTTAAGCGAAGGGGTAAAACTCCTCAGCTCATGCTCAAGTGTTTGCAGATTTTTTTAAGCATGCAGAGATAAATGAATGTATTTCAGTGGGTCAATAACTGTCGTTGTTGCTATAGGTATTATGACTTCACAAGGGCTTAGTCAGAACTTTTTGCCCCCCCCCCCCCCCTTTCCCCTACCATTTTGAAGGAGCACTTATCCAAAGGTTTCTAGAGAGACACCTCTCTGCCGCAGTTGATATTTTTATGCCCATAATTGTTCCCTGAACCATAGTAGTACCCTAATTTATGTTATGCCCCATTAAAGTTTATTTATTGAACCATAGTAGTGCCCTAGATAACATTATGTCACATTGTAGGGTTGCTAGTAGACATAGTAATATGCCCCAATTCATAAATTGTCGGGGGTTTATTGTTGGGTAATTACTGCACGATGTGGGGGAAAAGCATTTCAATTAAATAGTCTAAAATTGGGGATTACCGCACGAAAATTCACTGATACCACAGAAACTGTGGAATGAATGGGTTTTACCCTGCGTGTGAACCCACAATTGTTCTGCTTTATTGTGGACTTTTCCTCGCAGCCCCCTTACCATTTATAACTTCCACTACATCACCTCTAACTGAAAAAATAATGTTACCCCATTCAGGCTGGGAACGGGTTGGACCCAACTGCTTAGCAAGTTAATCCAGTAAATTGATATGCCACTATTTATCTTGGGTCTGGGGCCATCTAAACCTCTGGACCCCATAGTAGTGGTACATCCTGCACCCACTATAGCTACACCCAAATAGCTGCATATGCAGCAATGGTTATTTAGATAGTACTGTATCCGATGCAGGGCCGAAACTAGGATTGCTGTCACCCGGGGCAAGACAGTAAATTTGCGCCCCCCCCCCCAAAAAAAAAACAATGAAATAAATAAAAAACATAAATTAAATTAAATAAAATATTAAAATAAAAAAAAGACAATCATAATTAAAATACAATTAAAATATATAATCCCACACGTTACACCACAGAGGAGATACTTATGCACATTACAGCACAGAGGAGCCGTGTATACACATTACATATAGGGGGCACACTGACACACACACACCAGGAGCACACTGACACAAAAACAGATTGTATATGAACATATTGACACACACACACACACACACACACACACACACACACACACACACACACACACACACAGTATAGGGACCAGATGCACACTGACAAACACACACACACACACACACACACACACACACACACACACACACTGTATACGGAACAGATGCACACTGACAAACACACACACACTGTATACGGAACAGATGCACACTGACACACACACACACTGTATACACGGACCAGATGCACACTGACACACACACACTGTATACACGGACCAGATGCACACTGACACACACACACACACACACACACACACACACACTGTATAGGGACCAGATGCACACTGACAAACAGACACACACACACACACACTGTATACGGAACAGATGCACACTGACACACACACACACACTGTATACGGAACAGATGCACACTGACAAACACACACACACTGTATACACGGAACAGATGCACACTGACACACACACACACACTGTATACACGGACCAGATGCACACTGACACACACACTATATACACGGACCAGATGCACACTGACACACACACACACACTGTATAGGGACCAGATGCACACTGACAAACAGACACACACACACACACACACACACACACACACACACACACACACACACACACTGTATACGGAACAGATGCACACTGACACACACACACTGTATACGGAACAGATGCACACTGACAAACACACACACACACACACACACACTGTATACACGGAACAGATGCACACTGACACACACACACTGTATACACGGACCAGATGCACACTGACACACACACACTGTATACGGAACAGATGCACACTGACAAACACACACACACACACACACACACACACTGTATACACGGAACAGATGCACACTGACACACACACACTGTATACACGGACCAGATGCACACTGACACACACACACTGTATACACGGACCAGATGCACATTGACACACACACACACACACACACACACACACACACACACTGTATAGGGACCAGATGCACACTGACAAACAGACACACACACACTGTATACGGAACAGATGCACACTGACACACACACACACACACACACACACACACACACACACTGTATAGGGACCAGATGCTCACTGACACACACACACACACACACACACTGACACTGACACACACACACACACACACACACACACACACACACGTTGTAGAGGGGGAGCTGTCTGGCAGAGAAACATACCTCATAAATCTCTGTCACAGGTCGGCTCCAGTTCCCCCTCGTTCAAAGCCCGCGCTGCTGCACTGTGTCCCTCCCCCTGTTCCCAGGCATGGGGGAGGGCTGTGTGCACTGTTCAGGGCTGCCGGAGACTGCTGTGGACGTTCCCCTGTTAGAGGAGCCTGCAGTGCTGCAGCGTGAGTGACAGTGACTCATTCACTGTCACTGACTGCAGCCAGCATGCCCTCATCAGTCCCGCGCGGCATTGTTCAAACCTGCCAGACTCTCCGTTCTCTCTCCCTCTCCTCCCTCAATGCGTGATGCGTGTGACAGCATCGCGCATCGCGCACAGTGCCCGCTGCCCTCAAAGAATTTTGGCTGTGGAAACAGCCTGCCTAGCGCCCCCCCCCCCGCTCCAGCGCCCGGGGCGCGTGACCCCCTAGCCCCCCCCTAGTTTCGGCCCTGATCCGATGCAATGTTTTATACTTTTTTTCTGTATAGTTTATGTAATATATAAGGTGCTACAGAACCCTTGTGGGTGACATAAAAATAAATAATAATAACAATAATCATTTGAAAAAGCAGAAATCCTCAAAATATGACCTTTCTTTGAAAATCAAAATGACATATCTTTGCTCTAACTGTCCCCTGATTTACCCATGGAAAGTATGCTCACTACAGCTGGCATTTCCTATCAGGTATCTGAAAAATGTGAACCTGGAGACAAGCATAAATCTTGAAGAAATTATAGTTCCATCCTTAATTATAATTGTTAAGAAATTAGTACTCTTAATATTTATATTTGTTACTATATTAAATGTAGCATTTTTGTCTTGCATGTGAATTGACTTATATTATGCCACAATTTCTTTGTATAGTGCCTTGTTTCATGTCAATGTATCTGTCACACACCAATGCCGTTAAAAGAAAAAAAGCTTAAATTCATCCCAATGGAACGGTAGTACTGTATAACTGCGATGCGCTGCAGTCAGAAAAGCATTTACATATGGGTTTCTACTGGTGTTTAACTTGAAAATGGATCTGGATGCGATAGCAAAAGAATTGCACCCAAACCTATTAGATGTATCCCTTCTATAGCAACAAATACAATACAACTACCAAATTTGGATTCTTTTTCAAGATTAGAAAAGAGAGTAATTTATTTTTTTATTGTGGAAAACAGTATTTGACAACATCTCTGATAATCTTTGATGATCCATTTAGAAAGCAGAGCAATGTTTCAAAGGGGTTGGGTCTGCCAGCATCGAGGGGTTGGGGGATCCCGGCTCGCTGCAGGTTCTATTCCCACTCTTGGGTGTCGTGGACACCCACGAGTAGGAATAGCCCCTGTTAGTTGGCATGCCGACTGTCTGGATTCTAAGGGGGCAGGATGTAGGGGGAGGTATTGTGACCAGTGGTCTCCTGACCGGCGGTCTCATAACTACATCCCATTTCAAAGGCCTGTTAACTACTGTACTACTGTTACAGCATTGTAATATATATTTGCAAGATCTACTGTATGTATGTGCCATAGTTTATGCAGTAACGTATATATATATGTTTTTTTTTTTCCTCATACAGATAAATAGTTAAAAGTAAAGCAATGTTTATTGAAATTTTCTCAAATATCTGCAGTAATAACATCAGCTCCAGGATTATGCGCCAAAAAAAATCTACTACTGCCTTTGAGGGACATGCAAACAGAGCTTCTGCTGTATGGTCTGATGTCCTTGATGTTTTGAACACATAGCAACAGTAACACATTTAAATACAAAGGATAACAACATCATCATCATCATCATCATTAGCAGATAAATAGGCATCCTAGCTCTGCAAACTCTTATAGAATATGCACTGAATATAGTCCTTTGTATAATTAATTAGAAAAATGCAATGGTGAATTTAATTCACTACCACAGGAATTCAACTTTAGATTAAACTAAAATATCCAATATACAGTATTGGAAGTAGTCACCCCCTGCAAACCATCCCTTTATTTTGTCCCATGCTTTCTATCACAGTGGAACAGAATGCCAAAAATGTTCTCCACGGCATGCAGTAGCTCAGACGAGTGCTGCAGCAACCTCTGATTCGAATAACCCAAATAAACAAGCATCACCAAAACCCACTGACTACCCAGGCCCAATGAAGCTGCGGGAGCTGAAATGTATGTGTGCACGCACTCTGGGCGTAATTCAGATCTGATCGCACCTCTGCGAATTTACAGAGGTTTGCGTTCGGATAGTCACCGCCCAGCCAGAGTGAATACCCACCCTGCGCAAGTCTGTGTCCGCTGTGCGAAAAGCGTTGCAAACGCCTGTCAGCTTCAAATCTATTCGCAACTCAGTCACCATCTAATGATTTTTCCAGTTTGTGCAGTCTGTGCGTAGCCCTGGACCTACAGTACTCCTACAGTGCGATATAAACAGACTGATCGGGCTGGAGCTGATGTCACACACCCTCCCTGAAAACGCTTGGGAACGCCTGCGTTTTTCTTGACACTCCCAGAAAATGGGAAGTTACCACCCACGAACGTTCACTTCCTATCAATTAATCTGCGTTCGCCTAGCGATCAAAAAGACGAGGATTTTTTCGCAGTTTGGCCTCACACCTGCGCATTACGACCTTTATGCATGCGCAGTCATTCGATAATCGGCCACTTTGCAATTTCGCACAACAGTGATCAGGTCTTAATTAGGTCCAATGATTGCTCTGATACTAGTTTAATGTATTGTTTTCTTGCTTCTGAATTATCAATTGGGTTTTTTAAAAACCAGGAACAAAAACGTATAGAAAGTTGTGCCTGTTAGACACTTTCACTGCCTCTATGACAGAATTAAATGTTTCTATCTTTTTTTATAAAAAGAAATATGAATTTTCTCCTGCATACCTGTAAAGGCATTAGATTGTTTCAACTTCTTCCCTAACTCATCAATATAATTTTGAGAATAGCAATTTGAAAAGGTTTTATTAATTTTTATTCCTTTTTTAAAACGTTTTTATACATCTTCTTTTCCAAGAGTTATTTTTTTAGTTCCGAAGAGAAATGTGCCCTTAACCTATATTCTTCACCCAACCCAAAATTATCTTGATACTGATGCCTGAAAATCCACGGTGCACTACAGGTGCTTAGGCATGCTAGAGCTTGTGGTTCTCCAAGTGCCGATGTGCCCTGGCAGCCTTGCTGGGACCAGTAGTCCACCTGTAAAGAACAATAATATTA
Source organism: Pseudophryne corroboree (assembly GCF_028390025.1). Taxonomy (NCBI): domain Eukaryota; kingdom Metazoa; phylum Chordata; class Amphibia; order Anura; family Myobatrachidae; genus Pseudophryne; species Pseudophryne corroboree. Next base: position 184,679,318 of record NC_086444.1, on the reverse strand, counting down.
GCTATTAATTAGCTCCGCACCTACCATCACCTGTGGTGAAGAGAAGAGCCCTGGGCTGGTTGTTCTATGGTGGGGGATCCCTTTTTTGGGGTGGGCACCCTTCCTTAGGGAATCCAGCCCTGGTTGATAATATGCAAGGGGGACCCCATGCTGTGTGTCTCCCTGCTATAGTGTCGCCAGCCTACACCGTTTGAGCCACCTATTTATCATTACCAGTCTAGGCCATACATGCCTACCCTCCCAGGAAGTTTTGGGAGACTTACAATTTTTTCAGGGAGTCCACCGCACCCCCAGAAGAGTAGGTGACTCTTCCGCATCACCACCCGCTTCCTAGTGAAGTGGACAGGAGAGGGAGAAAACCACTGTAATTGCGACGCCAGGTTGTGGGGCTTAATTATGCAAATTGAGTCATTAAGCCCTACCCTCTAATTACGGATCTGCGAATCAGAGAATTTGACCAGTGGTGTAGGTGGGGCCTAATGACATAGCAGCCTGGCCCCCAGGGCCGGCCCTAGCTATAGACAAGCTAGACAATTGCCTAGGGCATTTCAAGCATGTCTGCAGGATCTCATGCTGGGAGGGACCGTCTGCAAACTATCTGTTACTTTACAAATGTATTCAATCCCTACTTGTATACACTGCTCACTACATTTGTAAAGTAGATTGGAGACTGTCTCTTAAACTCCCTCCCAGCATTAGATCCTGCAGACATGCTTGAATGCCCTTGACTTGTGAGACCTCAAAGAAAGCAGAAGCCCGGTAACTGCAATTCTTGGACCTCACTGACTACTCAAGGTTATTACTGGAGGGTTTCTTATGATACCACGTGTATTTTGGAAGACTGCTCCACATAATACTGAAAATACCTATACTGCTTGTGCTTAAAGTGTGCACATCGGGAGGGGGACCTTGTCATCCTGTGTGTGCCCCTTATACCTGTGTAAACCCCAGGTGTCTGCAGGGACGTAACATGGGCAGTGTTCTACCCACACTATACAGGTTGAGTATCCCTTATCCAAAATGCTTGGGACCAGAGGTATTTTGGATATCGGATTTTTCCGTATTTTGGAATAATTGCAGATCATAATGAGATATCATGGTGATGGGACCTAAATCTAAGCACAGAATGCATTTATGTTTCATATACACCTTATACACACAGCCTGAAGGTCATTTTAGCCAATATTTCTCTGACGTCCTAGTGGATGCTGGGAACTCCGTAAGGACCATGGGGAATAGCGGCTCCGCAGGAGACTGGGCACAAAAGTAAAGCTTTAGGACTACCTGGTGTGCACTGGCTCCTCCCCCTATGACCCTTCTCCAAGCCTCAGTTAGATTTTTGTGCCCGGCCGAGAAGGGTGCACACTAGGGGCTCTCCTGAGCTTCTTAGTGAAAGTTTAGTTTTATGTTTTTTATTTTCAGTGAGACCTGCTGGCAACAGGCTCACTGCATCGAGGGACTAAGGGGAGAAGAAGCGAACTCACCTGCGTGCAGAGTGGATTGGGCTTCTTAGGCTACTGGACACCATTAGCTCCAGAGGGACCGAACACAGGCCCAGCCTCGGAGCTCGATCCCAGAGCCGCGCCGCCGGCCCCCTTACAGAGCCAGAAGCAAGAAGAGGTCCGGAAAAATCGGCGGCAGAAGACATCCTGTCTTCACCAAGGTAGCGCACAGCACTGCAGCTGTGCGCCATTGCTCCTCAGCACACTTCACACTTCGGTCACTGAGGGTGCAGGGCGCTAGGAGGGGGCGCCCTGAGCAGCAATAAAAACACCTTGGCTGGCGAAAATACATCACATATAGCCCCCAGGGCTATATAGGTGAATTTTAACCCCTGCCAGATTCCACAGAAAAATGGGAGAAAAGGCCGCCGAGAAAGGGGCGGAGCCTATCTCCTCAGCACACTGGCGCCATTTTCTCTCACAGCTCCGTTGGAGGGAAGCTCCCTGGCTCTCCCCTGCAGTTACTACACTACAGAAAGGGGTTAAAAAAGAGAGGGGGGCACTAATTAGGCGCAGTATAACAATACAGCAGCTATAAGGGGAAAAACACTTATATAAGGTTATCCCTGTATATATATATAGCGCTCTGGTGTGTGCTGGCATACTCTCCCTCTGTCTCCCCAAAGGGCTAGTGGGGTCCTGTCCTCTATCAGAGCATTCCCTGTGTGTGTGCTGGGTGTCGGTACGTTGTGTCGACATGTATGAGGAGGTAAATGAGGTGGAGGCGGAGCAATTGCCTGTAACAGAGATGTCACCCCCTAGGGAGTCGACACCTGAGTGGATGAGCTTATGGAAGGAATTATGTGACAGTGTCAGCTCTTTACAAAAGATTGATGACATGAGACAGCCGGCGACTCAGCCTGTGCCTGTCCAGGTGTCTCAAAAGCCATCTGGGGCTCTAAAACGCCCGTTACCGCAGATGGCAGATACAGACGCCGACACGGATACTGACTCCAGTGTCGACGATTAAGAGACGAATGTGACTTCCAGTAGGGCCACACGTTACATGATAGAGGCTATGGAAAATGTTTTTACACATTTCTGATAATACCAGTACCACTAAAAAGGGTATTATGTTGGGTGAGAAAAAACTGCCTGTAGTTTTTCCTGCATCTGAGGAATTAAATGAAGTGTGTGATGATGCGTGGGTTTCCCCCGATAAAAACTGTTAATTCCTAAAAAGTTATTAGCATCATACCCCTTCCCGCCAGAGGATAGGGCACGTTGGGAAACACCCCTTAGGGTGAATAAAGCGCTCACACGCTTGTCTAAACAGGTGGCACTACCGTCCCCGGATACGGCCGCCCTTAAGGAACCTGCTGACAGAAAGCAGTAAAATATCCTAAAATGTATATACACTCACACGGGTGTGATACTGCGACCAGCAATCGCCTCAGCCTGGATGTGCAGTGCTGGGGTGGCTTGGTCGGATTCCCTGACTGACAATATTGATACCCTAGATAGGGACAGTATATTACTAACTATAGAGCATTTTAAAGGATGCATTTCTATATATGCGTGATGCACAGAGGGATATTTGCCGACTGGCATCAAGAGTAAGTGCGCTGTCCATTTCTGCCAGAAGAGGGTTATGGACAAGACAGTAGTCAGGTGATGCTGATTCCAAAAGGCATATGGAAGTATCGCCTTATAAAAGGGAGGAGTTATTTGGGGTAGGTCTAACAGACCTGGTGGCCACGGCAACGGCTGGAAAATCCACATTTTTACCCCAGGTAGCTTCTCAACCTAAGAAGACGGCATATTATCAGGCGCAGTCCTTTCGGCCCCATAAGGGCAAGCGGGCAAAAGGCGCCTCATTTCTGCCCCGTGGCAGAGGGAGAGGAAAAAGGCTGCAGCAAACAGCCAATTCCCAGGAACAAAAGCCCTCTCCCGCCTCCGCAAAGTCCTCAGAATGACGCTGGGGCTTTACAAGCGGTCTCAGGCACGGTGGGGGCCCGTCTCAAGAAATTCGAGACGTCTCCCCCTCGCCGTTTCATAGAGTCTGCTTTACCGACGTCTCCCTCAGACAGGGAGACAGTATTGCAAGCCATTCACAGGCTGTATTCCCAGCAGGTGAAAATCAAGGTACCCCTCCTGCAACAGGGAAAGGGGTACTATTCCACACTATTTGTGGTACCGAAGCCGGACGGCTCGGTGAGACCAATTTTAAATCTAAAATCCTTGAACACTTACATACAAAGGTTCAAATTCAAGATGGAGTTACTCAGAGCAGTGATTGCAAACCTGGAAGAAGGGGACTATATGGTCTCTCTGGACATCAAAGATGCTTACCTACATGTCCCAATTTACCCTTCTCACCAAGGGTACCTCAGGTTTGTGGTACAGAACTGTCACTATCAGTTTCAGACGCTGCCGTTTGGATTGTCCACGGCACCCCGGGTCTTTACCAAGGTAATGGCCGAAATGATGATACTCCTTCGAAAGAAGGGAGTTTTAGTTATCCCTTACTTGGACGATCTCCTGATAAGGGCAAGATCCAGGGAACAGTTGGAAGTCGGGGTAGCACTATCTCAGATAGTGCTGCGGCAGCACGGTTGGATTCTCAATATTCCAAAATTGTAGCTGATCCCGACGACACGTCTTCTATTCCTAGGGATGATCCTGGACACAGTCCAGAAAAAGGTGTTTTCTCCCGGAGGAGAAAGCCAGGGAGTTATCCGAACTAGTCAGAAACCTCCTAAAACCAGGCCAAGTGTCAGTGCATCAGTGCACAAGGGTCCTGGGAAAAATGGTGGCTTCCTACGAAGCAATTCCATCGGCAGATTCCACGCAAGAACTTTCCAGTGGGACCTGCTGGACAAATGGTCCGGATCGCATCTTCAGATGCATCAGCGGATAATCCTGTCACCAAAGACAAGGGTGTCTCTCCTGTGTTGGTTGCAGAGTGCTCATCTTCTAGAGGGCCGCAGATTCGGCATTCAGGACTGGGTCCTGGTGACCACGGATGCCAGCCTGCGAGGCTGGGGAGCAGTCACACAGGGAAGAAATTTCCAGGGCTTGTGGTCAAGCCTGGAGACATCACTTCACATAAATATTTTGGAGCTAAGGGCCATTTACAATGCCCTAAGCCAAGCAAGACCTCTGCTTCAAGGTCAGCCGGTGCTGATCCAGTCGGACAACATCACGGCAGTCGCCCACGTAAACAGACAGGGCGGCACAAGAAGCAGGAGGGCAATGGCAGAAGCTGCAAGGATTTTTCGCTGGGCGGAAAATCATGTGATAGCACTGTCAGCAGTGTTCATTCCGGGAGTGGACAACTGGGAAGCAGACTTCCTCAGCAGGCACGACCTCCACCCGGGAGAGTGGGGACTTCACCCAGAAGTCTTCCACATGATTGTAAACCATTGGGAAAAACCAAAGGTGGACATGATGGCGTCCCGCCTAAACAAAAAATTGGACAGGTATTGCGCCAGGTCAAGGGACCCTCAGGCAATAGCTGTGGACGCTCTGGTAACACCGTGGGTGTACCAGTCAGTGTATGTGTTCCCTCCTCTTCCTCTCATACCAAAAGTACTGAGAATTATAAGACGGAGGGGAGTAAGAACTATACTCGTGGCTCCGGATTGGCCAAGAAGGACTTGGTACCCGGAACTTCAAGAGATGCTCACGGAGGACCCGTGGCCTCTACCTCTAAGAAGGGACCTGCTCCAGCAAGGACCCTGTCTATTCCAAGACTTACTGCGGCTGCGTTTGACGGCAGGGCGGTTGAACGCCGGATCCTGAAGGAAAAAGGCATTCCGGATGAAGTCATCCCTACCCTGGTCAAGCCAGGAAGGATGTAACCGCAAAGCATTATCACCGCATTTGGCGAAAATATGTTGCGTGGTGCGAGGCCAGTAAGGCCCCGATGGAGGAATTTCAACTAGGTCGATTCCTGCATTTCCTGTAAACAGGAGTGTCTATGGGCCTAAAATTGGGGTCCATTAAGGTTCAAATTTCGGCCCTGTCAATTTTCTTCCAGAAAGAACTAGCTTCACTACCTGAAGTTCAGACGTCTGTAAAAGGGGTACTGCATATACAGCCTCCTTTTGTGCCTCCAGTGGCACCTTGGGATCTCAATGTAGTTTTGGGGTTCCTAAAGTCACATTGGTTTGAACCACTTGAATCTGTGGAGTTAAAATATCTCACATGGAAAGTGGTCATGTTGTTGGCCCTGGCCTCGGCCAGGCACGTGTCAGAATTGGCGGGCTTTATCCTGTAAAAGCCCTTATCTGATCTTCCATTCAGACAGGGCGGAATTGAGGACTCGTCCTCATTTTCTCCCTAAGGTGGTTTCAGTGTTTCATCTGAACCAACCTATTGTGGTACCTGCGGCTACTAGTGACTTGAAAGACTCCAAGTTGTGGGACGTAGTCAGGGCCTTGAAAATATATGTTTCCAGGACGGCTGGAGTCAGGAAATCTGACTCGCTGTTTATCCTGTATGCACCCAACAAGCTGGGTGCTCCTGCTTCTAAGCAGACTATTGCTCGTTGGATTTGTAGTACAATTCAGCTTGCACATTCTGTGGCAGGCCTGCCACAGCCAAAATCTGTAAAAGCCCATTCCACAAGGAAGGTGGGCTCATCTTGGGCGGCTGCCCGAGGGGTCTCGGCGTTACAACTTTGCCGAGCAGCTACTTGGTCAGGGGCAAACACGTTTGCTAAATTCTACAAATTTGATACCCTGGCTGAGGAGGACCTGGAGTTCTCTCATTCGGTGCTGCAGAGTCATCCGCACTCTCCCGCCCGTTTGGGAGCTTTGGTATAATCCCCATGGTCCTTACGGAGTTCCCAGCATCCACTAGGACGTCAGAGAAAAATAAGAATTTACTCACCGGTAATTCTATTTCTCGTAGTCCGTAGTGGATGCTGGGAACTCCGTAAGGACCATGGGGAATAGCGCGCTCCGAAGGAGGCTGGGCACTCTTGAAAGATTTATGACTACCTGGTGTGCACTGGCTCCTCCCACTATGACCCTCCTCCAAGCCTCAGTTAGGACACTGTGCCCGGACGAGCAGACATAATAAGGAAGGATTTAGAATCCCGGGTAAGACTCTTACCAGCCACACCAATCACACCGTACAACTCGTGATACTATATCCAGTTTGACAGTATGAAAACAACTGAGCCTCTCAACAGATGGCTCAACAATAACCCTTTAGTTAACAATAACTATTTACAAGTATTGCAGATAATCCGCACTTGGGATGGGCGCCCAGCATCCACTACGGACTACGAGAAATAGAATTACCGGTGAGTAAATTCTTATTTTCTCTAACGTCCTAGTGGATGCTGGGAACTCCGTAAGGACCATGGGGATTATACCAAAGCTCCCAAACGGGCGGGAGAGTGCGGATGACTCTGTAGCACCGAATGAGAGAACTCCAGGTCCTCCTCAGCCAGGGTATCAAATTTGTAGAATTTTGCAAACGTGTTTGCCCCTGACCAAGTAGCTGCTCGGCAAAGTTGTAAAGCCGAGACCCCTCGGGCAGCCGCCCAAGATGAGCCCACCTTCCTTGTGGAATGGGCATTTACAGATTTTGGCTGTGGTATGCCTGCCACAGAATGTGCAAGCTGAATTGTACTACAAATCCAGCGAGCAATAGACTGCTTAGAAGCAGGAGCACCCAGCTTGTTGGGTGCATACAGGATAAACAGCGAGTCAGAGTTTCTGACTCCAGCCGTCCTGGAAACATATATTTTCAGGGCCCTGACAACGTCTAGCAACTTGGAGTCCTCCAATTCACTAGTAGCCGCCGGCACCACAATAGGCTGGTTCAGGTGAAACGCTGACACCACCTTAGGAAGAAATTGGGGACGAGTCCTCAATTCTGCCCTATCCATATGGAAAATCAGATAAGGGCTTTTACATGATAAAGCCGCCAATTCTGACACTCGCCTGGCTGAAGCCAAGGCCAATAACATGACCACTTTCCACGTGAGATATTTTAGATCCACGGTTTTTAGTGGCTCTAACCAATGTGATTTTAAGAAAACTCAACACCACGTTGAGATCCCAAGGTGCCACAGGGGGCACAAACGGGGGCTGAATATGCAGCACTCCTTTCACAATGTCTGAACTTCAGGTACTGAAGCTAATTCTTTTTGAAAGAAAATCGACAGAGCCGAGATCTGTACTTTAATGGAGCCTAGACTTAGGCCCATATTCACTCCTGCTTGCAGGAAATGTAGAAATCGACCTAGTGGAAATTCCTCTGTTGGGGCCTTTTTGGCCTCGCACCATGCAACATATTTCCGCCACATGCGGTGATAATGCTTTGCCGTAACATCTTTCCTGGCTTTAATAAGCGCAGGAATGACTTCTTCCGGAATACCCTTTTCCTTCAGGATCCGGCGCTCAATCGCCATGCCGTCAAACGCAGCCGCGGTAAGTCTTGGAACAGACAGGGCCCCTGCTGAAGCAGGTCCTGTCTGAGCGGCAGAGGCCATGGGTCCTCTGATATCATTTCCTGAAGTTCCGGGTACCAAGCCCTTCTTGGCCAATCCGGAAACACGAGTATCGTTCTTACTCCTCGCCATCTTATTATTCTCAGTACCTTTGGTATGAGAGGCAGAGTAGGGAACACATAAACCGACTGGTACACCCACGGTGTCACTAGAGCGTCCACAGCTATCGCTTGAGGGTCCCTTGACCTGGCGCAATATCTCTTTAGCTTTTTGTTGAGGTGGGACGCCATCATGTCCACCTGTGGCCTTTCCCAACGGTTTACCAACAGTAGGAAGACTTCTGGATGAAGTCCCCACTCTCCCGGGTGTAGGTCGTGTCTGCTGAGGAAGTCTGCTTCCCAGTTGTCCACTCCCGGAATGAACACTGCTGACAGTGCTAGTACGTGATTTTACGCCCATCCGAGAATCCTTGTGGCTTCTGCCATTGCCATCCTACTTCTTGTGCCGCCCTGTCGGGTCACATGGGCGACTGCCGTGATGTTGTCTGACTGTATCAGTACCGGCTGGTTTTGAAGCAGGGGTCTTGCCTGACTTAGGGCATTGTAAATGGCCCTCAGTTACAGAATTTATATGTAGGGAAGTCTCCTGACTTGACCATAGGCCCTGGAAGTTTCTTCCCTGTGTGACTGCTCCCCAGCCTTGAAGGCTGGCATCCGTGGTCACCAGGACCCAGTCCTGTATGCCGAAACTGCGGCCCTCTAGAAGATGAGCACCCTGCATCCACCACAGTAGAGACACCCTGGTCCTTGGAGACAGGGTTATCATTTGATGCATTAGAAGATGCGATCCCGACCACTTATCTAAGAGGTCTCACTGGAAGGTCCTCGCATGGAACCTGCCGAATGGAATTGCTTCGTATGAAGCCACCATTTTTCCCAGGACTCGTGTGCAACGATGCACCGATACCCTTTTTGGTTTTAGGAGGTCTCTGACTAGAGATGACAGCTCCTTGGCTTTCTCCTGCGGGAGAAACACTTTTTTCTGTTCTGTGTCCAAAATCATCCCCAGGAACAGTAAGCGAGTGGAAGGAACCAGCTGTGACTTTGGAATGTTCAGAATCCAGCCATGCTGTTGTAGCACCTCCTGAGATAGTGCTACTCCGACCAGTAACTGCTCCCTGGACCTTGCCTTTATAAGGAGATCGTCCAAGTATGGGATAAATAAAAACTCCCTTTTTTTTTGAAGGAGTATCATCATTTCTGCCATTACCTTGGTAAACACCCTCGGTGCCGTGGACAGTCCAAACGGTAGTGTCTGGAATTGGTAATGGCAATCCTGTACCACAATCTGAGGTACTCCTGGTGAGGAAGGTAAATAGGGACATGCAGGTAAGCATCCTTGATGTCCAGGGATACCATGTAATCCCCCTCGTCCAGGCTTGCAATAACCGCCCTGAGCGATTCCATCTTGAACTTTGTTATGTAAGTGTTCAAGGATTTCCATTTTAAAATGGGTCTCACCGAACCGGCTGGTTTCGGTACCACAAACAGTGTGGAATAGTAACCCCGTCCTTGTTGAAGTAGGGGCACCTTGACTATCACCTGCTGGGAATACAGCTTGTGAATTGCCTCTAGCACAGCCTCCCTGCCTGAGGGAGTTGTCGGCAAGGCAGATTTGAGTAAACGGCGGGGGGGGAGACGCCTCGACTTCCAGCTTGTACCCCTGAGATACTACTTTAAGGATCCAGGGATCCGCCTGTGAGCGAGCCCACTGATCGCTGAAATTTTTGAGGCGGCCCCCCACCGTACCTGGCTACGCCTGTGGAGCCCCCGCGTCATGCGGTGGACTCAGAGGAAGCAGGGGAAGAATTTTGATTCTGGGAACTGGCTGCTGGTGCAGCTTTTTCCCTCTTCCCTCGTTTGACCCGCCTGCTTTTTTGAAGCTGAAAGGACTGTACCTGATAATACAGTGCGTTTCTTTGGCTGTGAGGAAACCTGAGGTAAAATATTTTCATCCCAGCTGTTGCTGTGGATACGAGGTCCCAGAGACCATCCCCAACCAATTCCTCACCCTTATAAGGCTCTATGTGCCTTTTAAAGTCAGCATCACCTGTCCAGTGTCGGGTCTCCAATACCCTCCTGACAGAATGGACATTGCAATAATTCAGGATGCCAGCCGGCAAAATATTCCTCTGTGCATCCCTCATATATAAGACGACGTCTTATGTTCGCAAAATAGTATCCCTGTTTGAAAGGGGTACAGACCACGCTGCAAAAGTCTGCAGGTCTCAGTCTAGTACCTGAGTGTGTAATTACAGACTTCAGGATAGCCTCCTGTTATTTATCAGCAGGTACCTTCAAAGTGGCCGTATCCTAAGACGGCAGTGCCACCTTGACAAACGTGTGAGCGCCTTATCCACCCTAGGGGATATCTCCCAGCGTAACTTATCCTCTGGCGGGAAAGGGTACGCCATCAGTAACTTGTTAGAAATTACCAGTTTCTTATCGGGGAAACCCACGCTTTTTCACACTTCATTCACTCATTTGATGGGGGAACAAAACACTGCCTGCTTTTTCTCCCCACACATAAAACCCTTTGTTAGTGGTACTTGGGTTAATGTCAGAAATGTGTGACACATTTTATATTGCCGGGATCATGTAACGGATATTCCTAGTGGATTGTGTATATGTCTCAACCTCGTCGACACTGGAGTCAGACTCAGTGTCGACATCTGTGTCTGCCATCTGAGGGAGCGTTGATGGCCTTTGAGACGTCTGGGCAGGCGCGGGCTGAGAAGCCGGCTGTCCCATAGCTGTTACGTCCTCCAGCCTTTTATGTAAGGAGTTGACACTGTCGGTTAATACCTTCCACCTATCCATCCACTCTGGTGTCGGCCCACAGGGGCGACATCTCATTTATCGGCATCTGCTCCGCCTCCACATAAGTCTCCTCATCAAACATGTCGACACAGCCGTACCGACACACCGCACACACACAAGGAATGCTCCAATGAGGACAGGACCCACAAAAGCCCTTTGGGGGGACAGAGTGAGAGTATGCCAGCACACACCAGAGCGCTATATAATGCAGGGACTAACTGAGTTATGTCCCCTATAGCTGCTTTTATATAATTTATACTGCGCCTAAATTTAGTGCCCCCTCTCTCTGTTTTAACCCTGTTCTGTAGTGTAGACTGCAGGGGAGAGCCAGGGAGCTTCCCTCCTGTGTGCTGAGGAGATAGGCTCCGCCCCTTTTTCGCGGACTTTTCTCCCGCATTTTTATGGAATCTGGCAGGGGTTAATATACATCCATATAGCCCTGGGGGTTATATGTGATGTATTTTTGCCAGCCAAGGTGTTTATATTGCTGCTCAGGGGGCCCCCCCCCAGCGCCCTGCACCCTCAGTGACCGGAGTGTGTGGTGTGCATGAGGAGCAATGGCGCACAGCTGCAGTGCTGTGCGCTACGTTGGTGAAGACTGATGTCTTCTGCCGCCGTTTTTCCGGACCTCTTCTTGCTTCTGGCTCTGTAAGGGGGACGGCGGCGCGGCTCCGGGACCGAACACCAAGGACTGGGCCTGCGGTCGATCCCTCTGGAGCTAATGGTGTCCAGTAGCCTAAGAAGCCCAATCCGGCTGCAAGCAGGCGAGTTCGCTTCTTCTCCCCTTAGTCCCTCGCTGCAGTGAGCCTGTTGCCAGCAGGTCTCACTGAAAATAAAAAACCTAAATCTATACTTTCTTTCTAAGGGCTCAGGAGAGCCCCTAGTGTGCATCCAACCTCGGCCGGGCACAAGATCTAACTGAGGCTTGGAGGAGGGTCATAGTGGGAGGAGCCAGTGCACACCAGGTAGTCATAAATCTTTCTAGAGTGCCCAGCCTCCTTCGGAGCCCGCTATTCCCCATGGTCCTTACGGAGTTCCCAGCATCCACTAGGACGTTAGAGAAATAAGAATTTACTTACCGATAATTCTATTTCTCGTAGTCCGTAGTGGATGCTGGGCGCCCATCCCAAGTGCGGATTGTTTGCAATACTTGTACATAGTTATTGTTACAAAAACCGGGTTATTATTGTTGTGAGCCATCTTTTCAGAGGCTCCTCTGTTATCATGCTGTTAACTGGGTTCAGATCACAGGTAGTACGGTGTGATTGGTGTGGCTGGTATGAGTCTTACCCGGGATTCAAAATCCTTCCTTATTGTGTACGCTCGTCCGGGCACAGTATCCTAACTGAGGCTTGGAGGAGGGTCATAGGGGGAGGAGCCAGTGCACACCAGGTAGTCCTAAAGCTTTACTTTTGTGCCCAGTCTCCTGCGGAGCCGCTATTCCCCATGGTCCTTACGGAGTTCCCAGCATCCACTAGGACGTTAGAGAAATAAGAATTTACTTACCGATAATTCTATTTCTCGTAGTCCGTAGTGGATGCTGGGCGCCCATCCCAAGTGCGGATTGTTTGCAATACTTGTACATAGTTATTGTTACAAAAATCGGGTTATTATTGTTGTGAGCCATCTTTTCAGAGGCTCCTCTGTTATCATGCTGTTAACTGGGTTCAGATCACAGGTAGTACGGTGTGATTGGTGTGGCTGGTATGAGTCTTACCCGGGATTCAAAATCCTTCCTTATTGTGTACGCTCGTCCGGGCACAGTATCCTAACTGAGGCTTGGAGGAGGGTCATAGGGGGAGGAGCCAGTGCACACCAGGTAGTCCTAAAGCTTTACTTTTGTGCCCAGTCTCCTGCGGAGCCGCTATTCCCCATGGTCCTTACGGAGTTCCCAGCATCCACTACGGACTACGAGAAATAGAATTATCGGTAAGTAAATTCTTATTTTTTTATAACTTTGTACATTAAACAAAGTGTGTCTACATTCACACAATTCATTTATGTTTCACATACACCTTATACACACAGCCTGAAGGTCATTTAATACAATATTTTTAATAACTTTGTGTATTAAACAAGTTTGTGTACATTGAGCCATCAAAAAACAAAGGTTTCACTATCTCACTCTCACTCAAAAATGTCCGTATTTCGGAATATTCCGTATTTCGGAATATTTGGATATGGGATACTCAACCTGTATTTCAGTCCATGCTGTAAAATTCCCCAGACACCCAGCACTTCTATATTAAACGTCAGTGTAGCGTGACATTCTGTCGTGTGAGACTGGAGGGCAGAGCATATCCCTCCCACAGTATAAAATAAAGGGCATGCAGTTGCCGGGGGTAACAGACACCAGCAAACACACTGAACAGAGAAGAGAGTAGACAGTTGCTACATGTTTGTTACTGGTCTTTTTGTGTAACCAGCAAGTATGGCAGTATCTGGACAAATGTATTTGTGTCCAAAAAGTAAAAATAAGGGGTGAGGCTTGCAAAGGATGGCATTCCCTGTGAAACCACATTCCCTGTAGCAAGGACATGCCCCTTTAGTGGGTGTGAGCACAAGCACGTGCACACCCTGCGAATACCACGAGTTGCATGCCTTGATGCACAAGCTGACCACTCCCCCTTCCCCCTGTCATGGTGTTCTTCCTGTCATTTTTTTCTAGATCTGCCCCTGGGTGGAGGTCCTGCTTTGGGCTGGCTACTGCAATCAGAGCTCTCAGCAGAGGGAACTGATGGGCCCAGAACAGTCAGCGAGGGCAGCGGGGAACATCAAAAATGACTGCACATGACCATCAGCAGCAGCTCTGCCTCCCTACAACCATTGGGACACCCAGACTGCCTTTCCTACCTCAGCAGTTGCAGATCGATGGACTTACTGTCTGCCAGCAAGCCAAAGTAAGTTTTCTTAAAAAAAATAGTGCATTACTATGTGGCATTACAAAGGGTTGGACTGGCCCACAGAGGCACAGGGTAAACCCCTGGTGGCCCCCACTGCCTAAAGGTTGCTGGGTTAGATGCAGAACTAGCGGCGGTGCTAGGGGGCACCAGTCAAAATCCTGCATAGGGTATCAAAAATTGGCTAGCAACCTCTCCTCTTCTGGCTTTTCCTGGAGAGGAGACCTATAAAGTAGGCAAGTATGGTCTAGGCTAAATAACCCAGGGCAAGTTATGAAATTCCCATGCATTTTTTGAATGAATGTATAAATATGTTTATATATAATATAGAAGTGACTACAGTACATAGAACAACAATTACACCAAAAAAAATACAACTTTTGTCTCACAGTGCAGCAGTGATAACCCCAGTTTTATACATATAATAATCTGATAAGGTCTGTCCGATCTCCTGAATGCGAGCTCCCGACCACTCCAATGGCACCCACTGAGATGGAGATAGGACATGGTTATTATTTATTTATTATTTATTTATTACCAGTTATTTATATAGCGCACACATATTCCGCATCACTTTACAGAGAATATTTGCTCATTCACATCAGTCCCTGCCCCAGTGGAGCTTACAATCTAGATTCCCTATCATATATACACACAGACACATTCACGCTAGGGTTAATTTTGTTGGGAGCAAATTAACCTGCCAGTATATTTTGGGGATTGTGGGAGGAAACCGGAGTATTCAGAGGAAACCTACGCAAGTACAGGGAGAATATACAAACTCTGCACAGTTAGGGCCATGGTGGGAATCGAACACATGAACTCAGTGATGTGAGACACTTAGCACTGCAGAAGAGGAATGAGGACGGGAAAAGCATGGGAGCACATGGGGGCGAAAGAGAAGAGTGGGGGAGTTGGGGTAGAGTGGGGGAGTGGGGTTGGTGGACTCAGACTGACGTCCTTTTACTATGTAAAGTGTTAACATTGTGTTGGGTACTCGTTGAGTTGGATGCTATCTACATGTAGTTAGTATGAAGGGCAAATTAGAACAAAGCTCGACTGAGATATGGATTGATTAAGCTTTCTTGAAATGTGCTGGTGCTCTGGAAATAAAGGACATGTATAGAGTACTAATAATAATTGTAGCCCTCTCCTTGATTCGCCACCAGGGACCTTTGGATTCTGTTGGATTTCCTGCAGCTCAGCTTAGCTGAAGTGTTCTTCATTTACATAAATAGCTGAGGTAGGAAATATGAGGGAGAAGACAACACGTTCTTTTATGTGAGCCAAATATTCTCCGCACTTCTGCCACATTGCAGCACAGACTCCATAACATCAGCAAATCTCTTTATACTATACATCATGGCACAGAAGAGAGGGACACTGTTATATGGAACGGTAATTTTTGTTTTCTCCAAAACTCATTTTTCTGTTGTGATGATTTTTTGGCTGATAGTCTGAAAAGTAAGTTGACACACTGTAATTCTTGGTGATCGGTGTGTCTGCATTTCCAGAACTTTGTTCTCATTTTCAGAAAGACAATGTTTTGTTCTCAGCCTCAGAAGTACCGTATGAGATGAGAATACCATCCTTAGTAAACAGTAACTTTCATGTATATAAATACAATAGTAGCAATGGGGGTCATTCCGAGTTGTTCGCTCGTTATTTTTTTTTCGCAACGGAGCGATTAGTCGCTAATGTGCATGCACAATGTCCGCAGTGCGACTGCACCAAGTAAATTTGCTATGCAGTTAGGTATTTTACTCACGGCATTACAAGGTTTTTTCTTCGTTCTGGTGATCGTAATGTGATTGACAGGAAGTGGGTGTTTCTGGGCGAAAACTGGCCGTTTTATGGGTGTGTGCGAAAAAACGCTACCGTTTCTGGGAAAAACGCGGGAGTGGCTGGAAAAACGGAGGAGTGTCTGGGCGAACGCTGGGTGTGTTTGTGACGTCAAACCAGGAACGACAAGCACTGAACTGATCGCACTGGCAGAGTAAGTTTCGAGCTACTCAGAAACTGCACAGAGAAGTCTTTTCGCAATATTGCGAATCTTTCGTTCGCAATTTTGATAAGCTAATATTCACTCCCAGTAGGCGGCGGCTTAGCGTGTGCAAAGCTGCTAAAAGCAGCTTGCGAGCGAACAACTCGGAATGACCACCATTGTTTTTAAATGCTGTCTTAGGGCCTAATTCAGACCTGATCGCTAGGGTGCATTTTTTTGCATCCCTGCGATCAGGTAGTCACAGTCTACAGGGTATGGGGAAATCGCTGTGCAGGGGTGCGACTGCATGTGCAAGAGAGCTGCACAAACAGAAGTTTGTGCAGTCTCTGCACAGACCGGGACTTACTCTTCCAGGGGCCGGAGCTGACGTCAGAAACCCTCCCTTCAAAAGCCTGGTCCCTCCTGCGTTTCTTTGGACACTCCTTAAAAATGGTCAGTTGCCACCCACAAATGCCCTCTTCCTGTCAGTCACCTTGCAATCGCCCGCGCGATCACTTTTCTCGCACCATTTGGTCGCTGCCCGGTGATCCCCGTCGCTGTGGACCGGCATGCCTGAGCATTGTGGTGCATACGCATGCGCAGTTCAGACCTGATCGCAGGCTGTAGAAAAACGCAGCGATCAGGTCTGAATTAGGCCCTTAGTGAATGAATTTGTGTCTTAATTTTAAATATGAAACAGATTTAGGGGCGGATTGAATTAGCCACGTTAATTAAATGCGGGCTAATTAGATGGCTGGGGCTATTCAATTACAGTCCTGTTCGAGCGTAATGGAGGCTTGAACAGAAATTCACTGTAAGTGCCCTTATTGCCGGTGCTGCAAACGTGTTAACCCATAGCTTGTGGTCATATCTTGGAACCTGTAGGTTTGCACACATCAGCTGCAATTTTTCAGTGCTAGGAAAAGGGCTGTGATTGAATAGCCTTGGGTGTAAAAGCCTGAGGCTACCACCCTTTTCCTCACTTGGTAAATTATCAAAACTAATTGAGCATGTTGTACTACGGCCCTCATTCAGCATGGATCACTATTGACATTGAGCCGCCCTGAAATGGTAAAAGACGCCCACCGATGTGATCGCAACTCTGCATATGCATTTGCGGAAACCAAGTACCATCGACAATTTCGGTTGACCCATGCCTACTCAGAATAATGCGGATGCAGACTCACCGGTGCCATGTTATTAATCACAATCAATTGCAGCTGACATCAGATATACGCCCCAAAAATAGCTCACTCCCTACAAATGCGATGTTGCCTCCCATAAAGGGTCACTTCCTGTCAATCAATTTGCGATCACATCTCACTGAGCCTGCAAATGCATGGCAATTGAAATTCAGGCTTTGCACACACGCAGTGCATGTCCCCTGCATCCACGGAACAGTGGCCAAATCTCCCTCATCCCACCCGCTTCCTAATGTAGCTGGGAGATTATAGGATGAGGAGATTATACCTGGGAGTCTGCCTCCGTATAGAGCAGATGGGACTAAATAATATGAATTTGAGTCATTTAGCCCCGCCTTGCAGACCCACAAATTGCAGCATCTTGTCATAGCAGAGGTGGGGCTTAGCGGTGAGAGAGCCCCACCCCCAGAAGTGTCTTCTCTCCGGGCTTCTCACAGAGTGGAGACCAAAAAGTAGGTTAGCATGCTGTGCTTCAGGGAACCAGTTGTGGTCACATTTGCATCAGCCCTAAAATCTGCATACACCACGATATATAAACAAGCTTACCTATGAGTAAAGAAAAGGAAAGATAATAATCTCGGTACAGTCTTTGACTGACTATGGGTGGGATGTATTAAGACCTGGAAAGAGATAAAGTGTAGTAGTTTCTCAAGGCAACTTAATGTCACTTAATGTTACTTAATGTAATTTGAAAAACTGAAAGTGCTTTATGCTCCTCTTAGCAGTTTTTGTGGTTTTTGTAAGCTAAAAGTGTTTGGTGAAATTCCACAGGTCTGCATTGCCAAATACAGCTACCCTGGAAGAGAAAACTATTATGTAAGGCTGGAAACCACCGTTACCATCTGTAAATCCCAAACTAGCCCTTGACCGAGATATGTCAATAAGAGTCCCACACATAAACCAGCTATAGTATGTGCGGTTAGGATACCTAAAATACCTACAATATACATATTTATGATTTATAAAATATAGCGTGTTCATCATGACCACCGTTTATGGTAAAATATAACTTCATTTATGTCACATTTAATTTTATAACATGCAAGTGATGTTTGCTTGCATCCAGTTTTGGAGAAGCACTATATTTAAAGCTGACCATATCTGGTTTAGTGATACTGGCATCTGTGCTTTTCCTGATCAATGTCCTACCTGAGGTGACCCTTCTGTGCCGCTCCTGTACTTTTCTCCTGGCCAAGGCTGAATGGATAAATATTTTGCAAATGTATCAGACCCAATTGCTTAGCAGGCATATCTGGGTAATTGGTATGCAGCTTTATAACCTGGGTCCAGGCCGGCCCTACCCATTAAATTTGACAATGAACAGGAGATAGAAAGAAATGTGGATATACAGCAAGGTAATTGTACAAAACATTTAGGTTTGGCATTCTTTCAGTTGACAGGGAATATGAAGTAGGGATGAGCATTGACCATCGATGGTTAGCAATCATTGATGGTTTGCCACCAATGATCATTGGCTTTGCCATGGATGGTGTAGGTCTGAATGTTCTCCGCCATTGATGGTTCCCTGTCTAACATATTGGAATACATAAATTCAATATACAGTATGGGGCTGATTTGAGTGGGTGCAAAGTGGCTGTAGAAGCCCGATTTACCACCTTATGCTATTGCAAGGTTCTGTTCAACAAATATGGGGGATCATAAGCCTGAAACATGCGCCACCCATTGCTTTTATGCAAGCCACTGCAAACGTCATCCTTAATATCTGCACTTCCCTAGCCCCATGCTAGGTGCAAGAGATCCATCAGACACAGGCTTCCCTTCCCTGTAGCTACAACTCAGAATCCTGACCATAATTAGGAACACACCCACGTCACTCCTATAACATTGCAGTTCCATGTACCCTGCAATGTTGCCGCCCCTATTTCATGTAGACAGATCTGACCGAGTTCATTATGACTCAGAATAGGAAAAAGAAAGAAAGAAAGAAAGAAAGAAAGAAAGAAAGAAAGAAAGAAAGAAAGAAAGAAAGATAAAAAGCTTTTATTGAATAATAAAGCATTTTTTCTGGTAATGGCCACTGTCTACCAATATCCTGAGATAGTGATAGCAGTACAGTTATTCACTGATGTCCTTGGAAAGAGCCCAATGAAAAGATACAACCAGTCATAGTTTACACTAGCAGGGAGACTTTGGTTAATAGGCAAAAGCAGATGTGTATGTTGAGTCTATCACTGCTGCTTCCTTGGAAGGGGGGCCCAAGGTGCACACATTAATACTTACCTTTCTGGAGTCCCATGATGAGCACTTCAGCCGCTGCAACCACAGGAGCCACAGCAAAAATCTGACCCAAAATGACTGCCGCGCATGCGCAGTACGAAATTTGTCTCCAGACCATGGCAGCAGGGGTTGCAGTTATGTGACCGGTGGTCAAGAGACCGCTGGTCACAACACCTCCCCCTACATCCCGCCCGTCACTATCCCGATGGTTGGCATGCCGACCAACAGGGACTATTTCGAATCATGGGTGTCCATGACACCAACAAGTGGAAAGAGTCACCACCGAGGATGCAGAGTGGCGAGCTCAGCGAGCTCACAAGGGGATTGTTGCGCTCGCCCCCTTCCGCCGGCATTCTGCAGTCAGTATCCCGGCGTTGGGATGCTGACTGCCGGGATCCCGGACGCCGGTAATGTGCTACACACCATGTTTCCGTAGAACTGTACATGCGCAGTAGACTCCGGCACAATGCCACAGCCACCGAGCCTAACCCTAACTCTCCAGGTCATGCCTAACCATATCCATCAGAATTATGACAATGTCGGCATTTCACATGTGGTGTCAACATTATGAATGTTGACATGGTAACTGTTGACAAACTGACTGGACCCCATTCCGTCAATTGGCCCTCAACCCACCCTGCCTAAACTTAGCCTATGTCAAGCGCTGTACTAACTTTATATCATGCTATCACTTTTACATATTTGCTGGTCTAAGTCAAGGCTTAAAATATCCTACTTTTCCCTTTCTGACATATTGCAGAAGGCAATCCATGATGAGTATTCCTCCCAAATAGTATAAGTCACACTGGATAAACACATTTAATGTTGCAGTTCTGTCAACAACATTGTAATACAATGCAGTGTGATTCACTTTATTTGAAGAATATATTTTCTTCCAGTAACAAGTTTAGGTAATCTGTATAAATAGGTAAAATATCATCATAATGGAATAAACAAACAGCCGTCATTAAAATAAACACTCGCCGAAGGTGCCAGCAACACTTTCCCATGGCCCTCATTCCGAGTTGTTCGCTCGCTAGCTGCTTTTAGCAGCATTGCACACGCTAGGTTGCCGCCCTCTGGGAGTGTATCTTAGCATAGCAGAATTGCGAATGAAAGATTAGCAGATTTGCGAATAGAAAATTCTTAGCAGTTTCTGAGTAGCTCCAGACTTACTCAGCCATTGCGATCAGTTCAGTCAGTTTCGTTCCTGGTTTGACGTCACAAACACACCCAGCGTTCGCCCAGACACTCCCCCGTTTCTTCAGACACTCCCGCGTTTTTCCCAGAAACGCCAGCATTTTTTCGCACACTCCCATAAAACGGCCAGTTTCCGCCCAGAAACACCCACTTCCTGTCAATCACACTCCGATCACCAGAACGAAGAAAAATCCTTGTAATGCCGTGAGTAAAATACCTAACTTTTGAGTAAAATAACTAAGCGCATGCGCTCTGCGAACCTTGCGCATGCACAGTAAGCGACTAATCGCAATATAGCGAAACTCGGCAACGAGCGAACAACTCGGAATGAGGGCCCATGTTTGCTTCTGTAGGAAATTGGAAAGAAAGTTATTTGGGAAGTTGGACTATTTGTCTAGATTAATTTATAAACACACTTGATTTGTTGTCATTCACATTTTTTTTTCTCCCACGTGGATTCCAAAATTAACATTACCTGTAAAAAGTTGCTTAACAAACTCATAAAGACATTTTTGTATTACATAAATAATGATATTAGATTCTAAGCTCACATACAAGAACAAAGAAACTGCAGAGAGACTAGCAGAGCGCACACAGGCCGCCAGGGTCATTTTATAGGTAACACCTGTATATTTATACATTCCTGGCCCCTGGAAACATATGGCTGTCCATTTATATTCCCCTATTTTAATAGCTTCAGCCACATATGAAAAGACCACACACATCACACAGAGTGGAAGGAGCAGAGTCATCCTTAAGAGGCTTCTGTCGTGCTGATGCAGAAAGATGTGATGCCCATGACACCTCTATATGATCATGTCCAATGTGTTTCTTCATACAGTACTTACCTCTCACCAGCAATATACCATTGAAAAGCTCAGTCCCAGAGGAACACTAATGGTCTAGGTTTTAAGAATATCCATGCTTCAGAATGTATCCAGCTAGGCACCATTTGCATATGCACCAGGTTTATGTCAGACACACTTACGGTACACACCCCAAGGCTAGGGGTGGGTGAGAAATGTTACTTCCCCGTGGCACCTGTTTTTGACTTGCAGGATGCCTGGAATGTGGGATGGGACCCTGCAGCCAGAGCTGGATTTAGGCTTTGGAGGAGCCAGGGGGACTTAAAGCCTTCAGCAGGGGCACATGAAAAAAGAGCATGTTCATGCCATGATTTCATGCCATGCTGGGGGTATGGAAATTGCTTCCCCAGCATCGGGTGCACAGCAGGATAGACAATATCCCCCCAACCATTCCTACCAGTGGGACTTAGGACGATTGACATACAGTGGCAGTTTAGATGGGGTTATGGGGGTGTAGCGACTCAAACACAGGCGTGTCACTGTCATTTGGGGGGCATGTCGCAGTCATTGACTGTGCCTTCTTATGCAGTGGTCCAATGTTTATATGGTATATGCCTAACAGTGCCTATCCCCTATCTAGCATCATCTGAGCATGTAGGGATCCCAACTCTTCCCCTCCACAGTGGCTCCACTCCACCACCTCCACCCATCCACCTTATCCCTGGTATGCCCAACAATGGCACTTACCTGGATATTGTCAGCATCTCCCTTCCCCTCCCCAGCAGATTGACAGCTAGTAAGGCTGGTGATATGCAGTTATTACCCTGGTGAGAGGATGAGGTAAATCTAGGAGATAGATGATGGGGGAGGGGGCTTAAACACTCATCACTCTGGAAGCGACTGGCTGAGTGATAGTGAGCTGGGTCAGATGTCACTATACACAGCAACACAGCCCCAGTCAGCTGGAGCTGGGGAGCCGCAGCAGCAGCCGATTCAAAACATACACACAGTAGTGGGGGCAATTTCTGATAAATACAGGTTGAGTATCCCTTATCCAAAATGCTTGGGATCAGACGTATTTTGGATATCAGATTTTTCTGTATTTTGGAATAATTGCATACCATAATGAGATATCATGGCGATGGGACCTAAGTCTAAGCACAGAATGCATTTATGTTTCATATACACCTTATAGACACAACGTAAAGGTCATTTTAGCCAATATTTTTTTATAACTTTGTGAATTAAACAAAGTGTGTCTACATTCACACAATTCATTTATGTTTCATATACACCTTATACACACAGCCTGAAGGTCATTTAATACAATATTTTTAATAACTTTGTGTATTAAACAAAGTTTGTGTACATTGAGTCATCAAAAAACAAAGGTTTCACTATCTCACTCAAAAGTCCGTATTTTGGAATATTCCGTATTTTGGAATATTTGGATATGGGATACTCAACCTGTACTCAGAATCAGCGCAGAGTGCGCCTCTAACAATCTGATGCCACAAAACCAGGACATACTGTATGGGCATCCCAAATATGCCTGTATGATTCCAGGATGTATAGTAACCCTAATTGAGGGGTACATTTACTAAGCAGTGATAACAGCGGAGAAGTGAGCCAGTGGAGAAATTTCCCCATCAACCAATCAGCAGCTCTGTATCCTTTTAGAGTATGCAAATTATAGATGTTACTTCAGTGCTGATTGGTTGCTATGGGCAACTTCTCAACTGGCTCACTTCTCCGCTCCTACAGTATATACATACATACATACATACTGTCACATGCATAGTCACTCACACATAAACATACACACACACACACACACACACACACACACACACACACACACACACACACACACAATTACATACAGTCACACACATGTACACATACATACAATTACACACACACATATGTACAATCACACACATATATACAGTACATATATACAGTCACACACTTATTTGCAATAACACAGACAGTCCGTAGTAATTTATAGACTGGCTGTTGGACTGTTATTATTACTCTGTGTACAGTTACACTGTCTGCAGCTACTAATCCCCTTTTTCCCATGCTGCTGCCTCTGACATTACAGAACAATGTAGCTCTGCCCTCACCTCCCTTGCCTTTTCTCCAGGTTGCAGTGCAGCCCTACTCTTCATTTGCAGCTGTAGTCAAAGCCTGGAGGGGGGCCAGGGACACGCTGAGAGAGGGGGGCCAGGGACACGTACTTGATGTTGTGTCTGTCCCCCCACCACCCCCCTTCCCACCATTATCTGGCTCCTTATGATGCTCTAGGTGCTCAGCTTGTTCCTAGTCCCAACGTTCTCGTCCCCTCACTGTGACCTGACCCTGACTTAGCTATATTCACACCCATAAGTATACTTACCAAGCTGAAAGCACAGTATTTTTTTTTTATTTGGTTTTGATAGCAAAAATCACATTGTGGTTTGATTTAAAAGAAACCCTCTATAATGCAGCAAGTGAAATCTTTTTTTTCCTGTACAAAAAATGTAGAAAAAAATGTAATTCTAAAACAAGGCCTATAAAAAAAAATCAATAAGGAAAGCACATACAGTATCAGCTTCAAGGAAAGATGCACAATCAGAAGTGGACAGCTAGAGCTGGTGAGTCTCATCACAATCAGGGAGTATGAGCCCCAGTAGCAAGTGATACGGATTCTGACATCTGCGTCACCATATGGTCTGCCTCAGTTCAAAACTACATGAACAAACCCTTGCTGCACTAAGGCCACATTTGCTCGCCCCTTCAATTCCCCGTTCCGCCTAAGCAAAGGGTAAGGACCAGAAGAACCAAATCCTTTTTTATGGACATGTGCAAACGAAATTTGCATATTTCATGCTAAGCAAATGGGTATATGCCCAATTCAGCATAAGCCCCATAATCATCAATTAGTTTTGTTTAGCCACCAAAAGTTTCCTAAAGTTTTTTTTTTGCTCACAATGGAACATACACAGCGGTAGCGTTCACTGTTTTATTCATGTAAACAACAGAAAGTCATTACAACAACAGTATCATCAAGTTGTCATAGGTTTATTGATGATACGTATGTGGCGCCTTTTGCACTGTGACTTATTCTGTTGCCCCTGAACCAGCCAAATTCCAAAGATTTACAAATCCTGGCAAATCCTTTACTCATCTCTAGAGGTATTCAGTCTGGATAATGGTTTCTCCCTGCGGTCTAACGATGGTTATTTGTCAATTATATAACAGAAGATTGCAACTGTGCATATAGAAATAATTTTGTTAGGAGAATCAACACATTTAAAAAGCACAGGATTCAATTATTTACTTGTTTTTCCTGTTCTCAAAAGTGATAATACCAGTGCGGCAAATTCTAATGAAAGATTGAAGCCGCATTAGAGAACCTCTGCATTGCTGTTTTAATCCCTGAAATGATTTACAAGAATATCAAGTCATGGCCAGAACCGCTATTTGTTCTGACAGTTTGCTTTGGGACCAATTAACATGTTTCTAGGTGTTAGTAAAATGTGATAAAACATATTTTGTTTTGTATTAGACAGGTTTTCTGCTGAGCATGTTGTTCCACATTAATGAGAAAGTGAGTTACAGTATTTGAATGCATCTGATTTTTTATTTTTTTATTTTTTGTTTGGATGAATATGCAAACAGAATAATTTACTTGTAGTGGAATGGTCTGCCATATATTGATCAGTTCTTTTTTCTTATTTCATATTCCGGGTACAGTCTAAATTCCAGTAATTATTTCTCTCGGATGTGTATCTAGGGAAGAAATCTACTTGTGAAGTGAAATAATGCACAAATGCAACTGAGGTATTCTAGATACAGTACGGGATAAATAAAACCGGGGAAAATTGATAATACGTTTTCAGTATCTCATAGTAGCTTAGTAGCTTATATGTAAATGTATATTAGAATACAGTCAGTGGTCGAAGTGGGGCGGTATACGGTGGTATGGTATACCGCCACTTCTCCACAGACCCAGAAGTTGTTTTTTTTAATTGCAGCAGCATGCAGGGAACCTGCGTCCCCTACATGACTCTGCAGCAGACAGCTCTTGGGCAGTGTGTCTGTCCCCAGCGCTGGTGGACCGGCAGGAGATGGCGGCGGACAGCACTGGGATTAAGTGTCTGATCCCAGCGCTGATGAGGCTGCATCGGCGGAGGCATTTAAAGATTGGCGCCATCTGTGAGCCAATCGTGGCTCACGGATCAGCGGGCAATCACAGGCGGCCGCGGAGAGCCAATCAGCGCTCGCCGCATCATAGGCCCCGCCCCGGCATCTGATGTCAGATGCCGCTGGGACGAGGAGAAGAGAGGAGGCCATGCGGAAGAGCGGCAAAGAGGTCCGGTGGCCGCGGAAGAGGCCTGAAGACGCGCTCCAGTAGGAAGAAAAGTCGGTGCTGCTGGCCAGGACAGGCCAGCGGCAGAAGACAAAAGAGGCGGCGCCACTGGCCAGGACGGGCCAGCGGCAGAAGACAGAAGCTGAGGACCGGAGAGGCCACCAGGGGTGGAAAGGAAAAGAGCTAATGAAGCTCCCCCTGGTGCCTCTCCCACCAGGACAGGTAGGGCACCTGTCACCCCCCCTCCCTCCCTAGACCATCAGGGTTCAGGCACTAGGCCCGTGGGCACAATCAGGCTATAGGCCTGTGGCGCAGCAAGCGGGCACTAGGCCCGTGGGGTTAATTCAGGCATTAGGCTTGTCCCCATGTAGAGGCCCTAGTTCAGAGTGCCCTTTAGGTAAATAAGGTGACCCTGGGCATTAGGCCCAGGTCACCCAACTGGCCCCATGTTAGGTGGGTGCTAGGCCTGTGGGTGAAGTCAGGCCTCTGGCCTGTGTGCAGTTAGGGGGCGCTAGGCCCAGTTAATAAGTACCCCCCCTCAGGTGATTAAGGGTGATCTGGGCGCAAGGCCCAGGTCACTCCAACCTGTCCCTGGTTGGGGTCTCTATGTCCCTGCTGTCACTCTCCCTCTCCCATAATTGTGGATCATACTGTGTGTCATAATGTGAATTGTGGATCATACAGTGTGTCACAATGTGAATTGTGGATCATACTGTGTGCTATAATGTGAATTTTGGCTCATTCTGTGTGCTATAATGTGAATTTTGGCTTTCAGTGTGCTATAATGTGAATTTTGGCTTATTCAGTGTGCTATAATGTGAATTTCGGCTCATTCAGTGTGCTATAATGTGAATTTTGGCTTATTCAGTGTGCTATAATGTGAATTTTGGCTCGTATCGTGTGCTATTATGGGAATTTTAGCTCATACTGTGTGCTATATTGTGAATTTCGGCTCGTAACGTGTGCTATATTGTGAATATAGCACACAGTATGAGCCGAAATTCACATTATAGCACACGGTACGAGCCGAAAATGTGAATTTCGGCTCAAACCGTGTGCTATAATGTGAATTTCGTCTCGTACCGTGTGCTATAAGGTGAAAGGGGCACCAGTACTAGATAGTATAAGGGTTTCTATTACACTGGCCACGCCTCCTTTTAAGTTGCTACACCCCTTTTGAGTGGCCATGCCCCCTTTTTTGGAACGCGCGCCAGAATTGTATCCTTAACTTTTGCATACCCCCACTTTAAAATTTCCACTTCGACCACTGAATACAGTTATATCCCTTTCACACCAAATTCCCCCATCCAGCCTGGGTTAATGAACATGGGTTTCAAAGCGTTTACTCTGCCCGTAACCCATAACTTGGGTGTCCATCCCAGGTCATTTTTTTTCGGGGACCCATTTACTCCAAGCCACGACCAGGGGTAACCTGGTGTTAGGCGCCGGGGTCCGCTTGTCCGCGCGGCCCGGCGCCTAGCAACTAGGGACGCTGTGCGCGTTCAGCCGCCGGCTCCCTAGCAACGCTAGACGCCGGGCGCGCTGAGCCACACGGACCCTAGCAACGGGGACGCCACTGGCGGACCGCATTCCCCGTTGCTGGGCTTAATGAACTAACACATACACCTGTCCTCCGGCCGTGCAGCAAGGCAGCTGCACGGCATTTATTCCAATCAGGCTCTAAGCAGCTGATTGGAGGACTCCCTGTTAAGTATCTTCCCAGGGCTTCTCACAGACGCCGGTAATAGCTTCCTGCATGCTGCTTTGGTTTGCTGAGAGTCTGTTTCCAGTCCTGCTGTATCCGGTCATTCCTGTTCTCAGAAGTCCAGTATTTGGGAGTTGTCATCTCATCCCAGGAAGTCGTTTTGTTCCCTGGAGTCCTGACTGATCACCGTTTAAGTGAGTTGCGGCTCTGCCGTGTGTTGCGGCTCAGCCGCTTTATCTTTATATCTTCTGTTGTCTGAGCATTTGCGGAGGGTTCCGCTTCCACAAGTCCTCTCTGGAACTCGGCGGTGCCGGGTAGGAGAAGTGGACAAGTGGATATTTTGGTTGTCCTTTTCTCTGGCGGTTTTTCCGCACATATTCTAGTTTTGAGTTAGCTTGTAGCCCCTGGCCTGGTTGTTTAGTCAGAGGGCCCCTTGTTATCTCCCTGTCTCGGATTACCCTTTGTCTCTCACTAAGACCGGGGGGCATCGGAGTTGGGCAGACATAATCCGCCCTTCAAACGCGGCTGCCAAGGGCTCAAGCAACCATAGTCTCGCAGGGGATTTCTGACAGCACGGGTGAGACAACGGAGTTAGGGCGCAGGGGCTATTTTCCATTCCCGTTCCCTTTCCCAGTATCTCGTTCCAGAGCTCCGGTCCTCGCAATAAGATCTCCTCAGACCAGAGTGCTGGAATCATAACATTATTACCGGCCATACCAAAAAATTAAAATTAAACAGGGCTTTAATTTTTTCCCTCTCTTTCAGTTTTTGTTTAAAATTTTTTGGCCTCATGAATCCGACAGGTGTAGGGCCAAATCCTGGCCAGTTCTTAGTCAATCAGATTCAAGAACTTACTCAGATGGTTCAGGATCTTTCGCTTCGGGTGAAGTCGCAGGAAGATCTTTTGCGAGCCTCCCCAAGGGTAGTCCCTGAACCAAAGATGCATTTGCCTGACCGTTTTTCTGGCGATAGAAAATAATTTTTTAATTTTAAGGAATCCTGTAAACTTTATTTCCGTTTAAGACCCACTTCCTCTGGTACTGAATCTCAGCGGGTTGGGATTATTATTTCTTTACTCCAGGGGGATCCTCAGACCTGGGCATTCGGTTTAAGGGCAGAGGATCCTGCATTGTTGTCAGTAGACGCTTTTTTTAAGTCTTTAGGGCTTTTGTATGATGACCCTGATAGAGAGGCGTCCGCTGAAAGTCAGCTGCGCGCTCTCAAACAGGGTAGAAATCCTGAAGAGGTTTATTGTACTGAGTTTCGCCGTTGGTCGAACGACTGTGGCTGGAATGACCCAGCCCTACGCAGTCAGTTTCGCCTTGGCTTATCAGAGTCAATAAAAGACAGTCTCCTCCAGTACCCCGCTCCTGAGACTCTCGATAGACTCATGGAGCTTTCTATTAAGATTGATCGTCGTCTCAGAGAGCGGAGGGCTGAAAGAGGAACACCTGTAAGGTCAAGTCCGTGTGTTTACTCCATTCCAGAAGATGTAGAGGAGCCCATGCAGATGGGTCTCTCCCGGCTGTCTCCTGAGGAAAGAGCCAGAAGGCAAAATTCCGGTCTTTGTTTGTACTGTGGTGGTAAGGGACATTTTGCTCGTAACTGTCCGAACAAGTCGGGAAACGCCTTGACCAGGTGAATTGTGAGGGAGTTCACCTAGGTCTGCAGCTTATCTCCTCGAATAACTCTCTTTTAGTTCCAGTTAAAGTTTCCTTTGGCAGCCTCAGTTCTTTGGTGTCGGCTTTTGTCGACAGTGGAGCTGCAGGAAACTTTATGGATTTAACTTGGGCTAAGGCCTTAGGCATTCCTCAGTTACCATTGGGTAGGTGTGTCCCCATGCATGGCTTAGATGGGAGTCCGCTTTCCAATGGGGTTGTTTCTCACCGTACACCTCCCGTGCTACTTACAGTAGGAGCTTTACATTCTGAAAAAATTGAGTTCTATCTTACACATTGCCCAGCAGTTCCAGTTGATCTGGGTCACCCTTGGCTGGCCTTTCATAATCCCACCATTGATTGGCGGTCCGGGGAGATTTCACAATGGGGTACTTTTTGTGCTAAGGAATGTATTTCGTTTCCAGTCAGAGTAGCAGCTATCATTCCAGAACTCATTCCTGTGGAATACCTGGAGTTTGCCGATGTTTTCTCCAAAGGCAATGCGGACATTCTGCCTCCCCATCGGCCTTATGATTGTGCTATTGAGCTAATTCCTGGTGCCGCATTGCCAAAGGGAAGATTGTATGCATTGTCCGGGCCAGAAACTTCGACAATGAATGACTATATTCAGGAGAGCTTACAGAAAGGGTTTATTAGACCATCAAAATCTCCTTTAAGTGCTGTTTTTTTCTTTGTGGAGAAGAAGGATGGCTCGCTTAGACCATGCATTGATTTTAGAGCCCTGAATAAGATCTCAGTCAAAAACACCTATCCTTTGCCGTTGATTTCTGTACTCTTTGATCAGTTACGTTCTGCTGTGATTTTTTCTAAGATTGACCTGAGAGGAGCTTACAACCTCATCCGAATTAAATCTGGAGATGAGTGGAAGACGGCTTTCAGTACTCAGTCGGGTCACTACGAATACCTGGTGATGCCGTTCGGCCTGTCTAATGCTCCAGCAGTTTTTCAGGACCTCATAAATGATGTGGTCCGTGACTTCCTAGGGAAATTCATGGTCGTTTATTTAGACGACATCTTGATTTTTTCTGAATCGATGGAACAACATATCACCCAGGTGCGTCTGGTTCTTCAAAAGTTACGTGAGAATCATTTATATGCCAAGCTGGAGAAGTGTGAATTTCACATCACGGAAGTATCTTTTTTAGGGTACATAATTTACCCTCAGGGATTTTCCATGGAACCCAAGAAGCTTCAGGCCATCCTTAATTGGGCGCAACCCACCAATTTAAAAGCAATTCAGCGCTTTTTAGGGTTTGCAAATTATTATAGGAGGTTCATTCATTCTTTTTCTGACCTGGTAGCTCCCATTGTGGCTCTGACTAAGAAAGGAGCGGATCCTACCAACTGGTCGCATGAAGCTGAGTTGTCCTTCCGGGCCCTCAAACAAGCCTTTGTCTCAGCTCCAGTCCTCAGACATCCCAATCCGGAATTGCCCTTTGTTGTGGAGGTTGATGCCTCAGAGGTTGGAGTGGGGGCTGTCCTTTCTCAAAAGGATCCGGAGTCTTTGGAGCTACATCCTTGTGCCTTTATGTCCAGGAGGTTCTCCTCCGCTGAATCCAATTATGACGTTGGTAATCGGGAGTTACTGGCGGTAAAGTGGGCTTTTGAGGAGTGGAGGCATTGGCTGGAAGGAGCTAAGCATACTATTTCGGTATTGACTGACCATAAGAACCTGCAATACATTGAATCAGCTAAACGGCTTAATGCTCGGCAGGCACGTTGGGCATTATTTTTTACTCGTTTCAAATTTATTATCACTTTCAGGCCTGGTTCCAAGAATACTAAAGCTGATGCCCTGTCACGTATTTTTCTTACGGTTCACAATAACAATCCTGTTGTTACCCCAATACTTCCATCTTCGGTCATCCGGGCAGGCCTCACACAGGATATATTTACCCAACACCAAGCTCCTAGATTTACCCCTGCTGGTCGTCTTTTCGTCCCTGAATTTTTGAGAGCTACTGTTTTAACTGAATTCCATGACAACAAGGTTTCAGGGCATCCGGGAATCACTAAGACATTGGAGTTAGTCTCTCGCTCAGTATGGTGGCCTAGTATGTCCAAAGACGTTAGGGAATTTGTTTTTTCATGTCTGGTTTGTGCATAGCATAAGGTTCCCCGTTCCTTGCCTATCGGGCAACTTATGCCCTTAAGTGTTCCTCTCAGGCCATGGTCTCATATTTTCATGGATTTTGTGGTTGACCTTCCCCTTTCAGCCGGATTCCGAGTCATATGGGTGGTAGTGGACCGTTTTAGTAAAATGGCTCATTTTATTGCTCTTCCCCGATTGCCTTCTGCTCAAGGGTTGGCAGTTTTGTTCCTCCACCATGTGTTTAGGCTTCATGGGTTACCCACTGATATTGTTTCTGATCGGGTCCACAATTTATCGCACAATTCTGGAGATGTTTTTGTGCTTCATTAAAGATGAAACTGTCATTAACATCCGGTTATCACCCACAATCCAACGGGCAAACCGAACGAGTTAACCAGTCATTGAAACAATATCTGCGCTTGTATTCGGCCAAGCTCCAGAATGATTGGTCCGAGTTTCTTCCTTTGGCTGAATTTGCTTACAATAATTCCTGTCATTCCTCCACTAAAGAAACTCCATTCTTTTCAGTTTTTGGTTTTCACCCCAGAGCTAATTCTTTTTTTCATCATTTTCCAGTCTCCTCGCTGGCATTGACCTCCCATCTCAGAGCAATTTGGAAAAAAGTGCACCTCGCTCTCGGAAAAGCGGCCTTTCGAGAGAAGAAATTTTCCGACAGGCTCCGACGTCCTTGCACTTTTAAGGTGGGAGATAGGGTGTGGTTGTCGACTCGCAACATCAGGCTTCGACAATCCTCGGCTAGACTGGGACCCAAATTTATTGGGCCATTTCTTATTATTAAAAGAGTCAACCCAGTTGCCTTTCGGCTACGTTTACCAAGATCTCTCAGGATTGGAAATACGTTTCATTGTTCCCTGTTGAAACAATACGTTTCTTCCAGTAGGTTTCCTCGGAGGATCTCTCAGGGTAGATCTCCAGTGGATGTACAGGGACAGCAGGAGTTCTTGGTAGAGAAGGTTCTCGATTCCAAATTATCCCGGGGTCGGCTTTATTTTTTAGTTCACTGGAAAGGCTATGGTCCGGAGGAAAGGTCTTGGGTCCTGGATAAGGATCTTCATGCCCCTAGGCTCAAGAGGGCATTTTTTCGGGAATTTCCTCAGAAACCTGGCTTTAGGGGTTCCTTGACCCCTCCTCAAGGGGGGGGGGGTACTGTTAGGCGCCGGGGTCCGCTTGTCCGCGCGGCCCGGCGCCTAGCAACTAGGGACGCTGTGCGCGTTCAGCCGCCGGCTCCCTAGCAACGCTAGACGCCGGGCGCGCTGAGCCGCACGGACCCTAGCAACGGGGACGCCACTGGCGGGCCGCGTTCCCCGTTGCTGGGCTTAATGAACTAACACATACACCTGTCCTCCGGCCGTGCAGCAAGGCAGCTGCACGGCATTTATTCCAATCAGGCTCTAAGCAGCTGATTGGAGGACTCCCTGTTAAGTATCTTCCCAGGGCTTCTCACAGACGCCGGTAATAGATTCCTGCATGCTGCTTTGGTTTGCTGAGAGTCTGTTTCCAGTCCTGCTGTATCCGGTCATTCCTGTCCTCAGAAGTCCAGTGTTCGGGAGTTGTCATCTCAACCCAGGAAGTCGTTTTGTTCCCTGGAGTCCTGACTGATCACCGTTTAACACCGAGTGGTGTTTCGTGAGTTGCGGCTCTGCCGTGTGTTGCGGCTCAGCCGCTTTATCTTTATATCTTCTGTTGTCTGAGCATTTGCGGAGGGTTCCGCTTCCACAAGTCCTCTCTGGAACTCGGCGGTGCCGGGTAGGAGAAGTGGACAAGTGGATATTTTGGTTGTCCTTTTCTCTGGCGGTTTTTCCGCACATATTCTAGTTTTGAGTTAGCTTGTAGCCCCTGGCCTGGTTGTTTAGTCAGAGGGCCCCTTGTTATCTCCCTGTCTCGGATTTCCCTTTGTCTCTCACTAAGACCGGGGGGCATCAGAGTTGGGCAGACATAATCCGCCCTTCAAACGCGGCTGCCAAGGGCTCAAGCAACCATAGTCTCGCAGGGGATTTCTGACAGCACGGGTGAGACAACGGAGTTAGGGCGCAAGGGGCTATTTTCCATTCCCGTTCCCTTTCCCAGTATCTCGTTCCAGAGCTCCGGTCCTCGCAATAAGATCTCCTCAGACCAGAGTGCTGGAATCATAACACCTGGCAAAAACCCTGGTAAAAGCGGTGGTGTGAAAGGGGTATTATTTTGGATTTAATAGTGTAACCCATAGATTGTAAACTTGCGAGCAGGGCCCTCCTACCTCTATGACTGTTTGTTTTTACCCAGTTTTGTCTTCTAATTGTGTCCGTTGTAAAGCGCAATGGAATTTGCTGCACTATATAAAAAACTGTTAAACAAATAATAAATAACTGTTACATAGAACTAGAGATGAGCGGGTTCGGTTCTCCGAGATCCGAACCCCCCCGAACTTCACCTATTTTACACGGTTCCGAGGCAGCCTCGGATCTTCCCGCCTTGCTCGGTTAACCCGAACGCGCCCGGATGTCATCATCTATATAAAGAGCCGTGCGTCGCCGCCATTTTCACTCGTGCATTGGAGATTGAACTGAGAGGACGTGGCTGCGTTCTCTCCCTGAAAAGCTCCGTAATCTGTGCTCAGTGTGCTGCAAATATCTGTGCTCAGTGTGCTGCAAATATCTGTGCTCAGTGTGCTGAAAATATGTACGTTCTCTGCCTGAAAACGCTCCATATCTGTGCTCAGTGTGCTGCAAATATCTGTGCTTAGTGTGCTGCATTGTTGGGACTGGGGACCACCAATATATAATTATAGTAGTACAGTACAGTAGGCCATTGCTGTATCTTGCAGCTCTGTGTCAAGTATACTATCCATATGTGTGCTGCATTATTGTGAGCAGTATATAGTAGGGCAGTGCAGCATTTTGGTGACCAGCAGTATACATATAGTACAGTACAGTAGGCCATTGCTGTATCTTGCAGCTCTGTGTCAAGTATACTATCTCTGTGCTGCATTATTGTGAGCAGTATATAGTAGGACAGTGCAGCATTTTGGTGACCAGCAGTATACATATAGTACAGTACAGTAGGCCATTGCTGTATCTTGCAGCTCTGTGTCACTTCTAGTATCCTGATCAGTGCTCAATATCTGCTGCATTGCTGTGACCAGTTTGTATACTGTACTGTGCAACGTTTGTGATACACCAGGTGATTATACACCCTGTAATCTGTACTGAGCGTTGTGTGAGATACACCTTGGGATTATACACCCTATATATTGTACTGTGCAATGTGTGTTATACACCTGGTGATTATACATCCTGTAATCTGTACTGAGCGATATGTGAGATACACCTGGGGATTATACACCCTATATACTGTACTGTGTGATGTGTGAGATACACCTGGGGATTATACACTCTATATTATTATTATTATTATTATTAGCCTTTACTTATATGGCGCCACAAGAGTTCCGCAGTACCCAATTACAGAGTACATAAATAACCAAACAGGAAAACAGCAACTAACAGTTGATGACAGTATAGGACAAGTACAGGGTAAATAAATATAGTTACATCAGCAGATGACACTGGAATAAGTATCAGGTGGCAGAAGACTGCTGGATGTGGTGCAGTTGAAGATTATTAAAGTAAGACAAAGGATAAGCACATGAGGGAAGAGGGCCCTGCTCGTGAGAGCTTACAATCTAAAGGGGAGGGGCAGACAGACATGGGTGACACAGATGGGGTACATAGAGAACGTGGAACAGAGCGTTAGGATGAGATTTGGCTGGGTTTGGTGAAGAAGTGGACCCCCAGAAGGCACAAGTCAATACTTAACATTGCAACATTTTACTGGGCTATGCAGGAGAAAATTAAAAATACGGGGAAATTAAAAAAAATAAAAAATCGATAACTTCTACCGCTTTCAAAAAGGTCAATGGAAGCTGAAATAATGGACAACTACCTCATGGAAGCCAGATACAGTATACCAAACAGTACTTAGCAGAGTTAAGGGCCCTACACACTGGCCGACATGACTGCACGATATGAACGATCTCGTTCATTAATGAACGAGATAACGTTCATATCATGCAATGTGGAGGCTCCAGCGATGAACGGTGCGCTGCCCTGCGCTCGTTCATCGCTGGTCCCCCGTCGGCTGTACATGCAGGCCAATATGGACGATCTCGTCCATATTTGCCTGCACTTCACTGCAGTCGGGTGACGGGGGAGTGAAGAAACTTCACTCCCCCCGTCACTGCCCCTCCGCCGCCGGGTCGCCCATCGGCCGTATCCGCCATCGGGCAGCTCAGCGGCGGATCGGCCAGTGTGTAGGGCCTATTAGGAATGAGTGCTTATGAAATACAGTAACATTTTGTCATAATATTTCAGAAATTGCATGGTTGGTCTCTTGCACTCTTTTGCTCTAATACACCACCTGCTTTAGGATTTATATTCAACAAACATTATGTCTCCATAATCCCAAAAACGTCAGTCTTCTTGGAAAGTGGTTTATTCCTTTGTAAGGGAAAGAGAACAAACGTTCTCAAACAACGGTTTCTCAATTTCTTTTTCCTCTGGGAAGGGATTGTGGATTCGCAGGAATATCTGAGCATTTCTGTAATCAGAAAGCAGCGACTTTCTACAAATGTTTACGAATAATTCCAGTGATTTTGTCATTTTCTTCCAGTGATTTGGACCAATAATACCATTGATTAGAACGAATAATTCCAGTGATTTTGTCATTTTCTTCCAGTGATTTGGACCAATAATACCATTGATTAGAACGAATAATTCCTGTGATGTTGAGGTGTTTGTGTCACTTAGCTTAGCCGTCCAGCGACCACAGTGAACCTCTTTTTCTCTTTTCTTTGCATCATGTGCTGTTTGGGGCCAATTTTTTTAAGTACCATCCTGTCTGACACTGCAGTGCCATTCCTAGATGGGCCAGGTGTTTGTGCCGCCCTCTTGGGTCGCTTAGCTTAGTCATCCAGCGACCTTGGTGCAAATTTTAGGACTAAAAATAGTATTGTGAGGTGTGAGTTGTTCAGAATAGACTGGAAATGAGTGGAAATTGTGGTTATTTAGGTTAATAATACTATAGGATTAAAATTATCCCCAAAGTCTATGATTTAAGCTATTTTTGAGCGTTTAAAAAAAAAAAAAACACCCGAATCCAAAACACACCCGAATCCGACCAAAAATTTTCAGGGAGGTTTTGCCAAAACACATTCGAATACAAAACACGGCCGTGGAACCGAATCCAAAACCAAAACACAAAACCCGAAAAATTTCCAGCGCACATCTCTACATAGAACCAATCTGGTTTAAGTTCAGTTTATTGTCATCAGCCAAAACAAATTGACAGACAAAATTACAATAGTACATTGCATCAAGTAGCAGGTGACTCAGTCATAACATACAGAACATAAAAATAATACGATCATACATTTAGCATCCATACTGCAAATGGAATAAAACTGATCCTAAAATGACTAGTTCGGGCTAACAAAGCACGAAACCTCTTTCGGGATGGAAGTTTGACAAAGAACTCACTGAAGGGATGCTCGCTTTCTGATAAAATACTCTTAGCTTTGCATAAAACCCTACACCTATACAACTCATCAAAGCTGGGCAGTCGCATGCCAATGATTTTACTAGCAGTTTTTCTGATTCTCTCTAATGCACACCGGTCTTTTAAAGTACAGCCACCACACCATGCCACAATACTGTAACTCAAGATGCTCTCTATCGAGCACTTATAAAAATTTAACATGGTCTGCGCACCAACACCTGCTGCTCTTAAACGTTGCAGGAAAAAAAGTAGTTGTTGTGCCTTTTTTACTATCAGTTGCAGGTGCGCTGACAATGTCAGGCATGACGAAATCTGAATGCCCAAGAAACGGAATGAAGCAACCATTTCAACTGCCTGATCACCAACAAACACTGGTGATTTCTGCAGCTGTCCTCTCCTAAAATCCACAATCAGTTCTTTAGTCTTCCCGCTATTTAAGAATAAATGATTTTCATTACTCCAATCAACTAACTTCGCAACTTCCGTCCTATAAGCTAACTCGTCATCTTCATTAATTAAACCTACTACAGCAATATCATCCGCAAATGTAATCATTTTGACAGATGCATCTGCTGACACACAGTCATAAGTGAACAATGAGTATAGGAAAGGGCTAAGAACACAGCCCTGGGGTACTCCTGTGTTTATCAGCACCTCCCCGGACCTAACGCTACCCATTTTGACCATCTGAGGATGATTTATCAAAAATTCTAAAATCCAGTTACAAGTAAAACTGTCAAGGCCTAACACAGATAATTTGTTCATCAAAGATACTGGGATCACTGTGTTAAAGGCCAAACTAAAATCGACACAAGGGGGTAAGGGGTATATGCAATTGCGGTCGAATTCCCGAAATTGACGAAAAACGGGACTTTTTCACCAAAAAAAAAAAAAAATCGACAATGCAATTCAGTACTTTCCGTCAAAAAAACGGACTTTCAAAATTCGACTTTTTGAAATTCGACATTTGTCAAATTCGACATTTCTGCAATGGTACAAATGCAGCAATTCGCCAAAAGTATATTCAATTGAAGTTTGGAAATTCGACAACAGTGCTTTTAGACAGTAAATTCGTCATTTTCAATCCGCCACACTTTGGTGGGGGAATCTAATAAAAAAAATTTAAAACATGTTTTTTTTGTTTTTTTTTTATTGGTAATAGAATATCTATTTATATTAGAAGGGATTAGGTACTTGGTTTGTCTATTTTGGAGGCACAAGTATTATTTATATATTTTTAAAAATATTATTATTTTTTATTTTTAATTTTTTTTAAATGGAATGGTAAAATCCCGAAAAAAAATGGCGTGGGGTCCCCCTCCAAAGCATAACCAGCCTCGGGCTCTTCGAGCCGGTCCTGGTTCTAAAAATCCGAGGGGGGAAATGACAGGGGATCCCCCGTATTTTTAAAACCAGCACCGGGCTCTGCGCCTGGTGCTGGTGCAAAAAATACGGGGGACAAAAAGAGTAGGGGTCCCCCGTATTTTATACACCAGCATCGGGCTCCACTAGCTGGACAGATAATGCCACAGCCGGGGGTCACTTTTATACAGCGCCCTGCGGCCGTGGCATTAAATACCCAACTAGTCACCCCTGGCCGGGGTACCCTGGGGGAGTGGGGACCCCTTCAATCAAGGGGTCCCCCCCAGCCACCCAAGGGCCATGGGTGAAGCCCGAGGCTGTCCCCCCCATCCAAGGGCTGCGGATGGGGGGCTGATAGCCTTGAGAAATTTGAAAGAATATTGTTTTTTCCAGTAGTACTACAAGTCCCAGCAAGCCTCCCCGCAAGCTGGTTCTTGGAGAACCACAAGTACCAGCATGTGGGAGAAAAACGGGCCCGCTGGTACCTGTAGTTCTACTGGAAAAAAAATACCCAAATAAAAACAGAAGACACACACCGTGAAAGTAAAACTTTATTACACACATGTCGACACACACATACTTACCTATGTTCACACGCCGACCTCTGTCCACTTGTCCAAGTAGAATCCACGTGTACCTGTGAATAAAATTATACTCACCTCAATCCAGTGTTCAGATTATAATCCTCGTACTTGGCAAAACAACAAAACGAATACCCGGACCAAACGGACCGAAAGGGGTCCCATGTTTACACATGGGACCCCTTTCCACGAATGCCGGGACCCCACGTGACTGCTGTCACAGAAGGACCCTTCAACCAATCAGGAAGCGCTACTTCGTGGCACTCACCTGATTGGCTGTATGCGCGTCTGCTGTCAGACAGCGCATCGCAAAGCCTCTCCATTATATTCAATGGTGGGAACTTTGCGGATAGCGGTGGGGTTACCCGCGGTCAGCCGCTGACCGCGGGTGACCTCACTGCTGACGCAAAGTTCCCACCATTGAATATAATGGAGAGGCTTTGCGATGCGCTGTCTGACAGCAGACGCGCATGCAGCCAATCAGGTGAGTGCCACGAAGTAGCGCTTCCTGATTGGTTGAAGGGACCTTCTGTGACAGCAGTCACGTGGGGTCCCGGCATTCGTGGAAAGGGGTCCCATGTGTAAACATGGGACCCCTTTCAGTCCGTTTGGTTCGGGTGTTCGTTTTGTTGTTTTGCCAAGTACGAGGATTATTTTAAAAGATCCGGACACTGGATTGAGGTGAGTATAATTTTTTTCACAGGTACCCCGGATTCTTCAGTGACGAGGGGGGCGTGGCAGTCGGCGGGTGAACATAGGTCAGTATGTGTGTGTCGGCAGGTGTAAAATAAAGTTTTACTTTCACGGTGTGTGTCTCCTGTTTTTATTTGGGTATTTTTTTTCCAGTAGAACTACAGGTACCAGCGGGCCCGTTTTTCTCCCGCATGCTGGTACTTGTGGTTCTCCAAGTACCAGATTGCGGGGGAGGCTTGCTGGGACTTGTAGTACTACTGGAAAAAACAATATTCCTTCAAATTTCTCAAGGCTATCAGCCCCCCATCCGCAGCCCTTGGATGGGGGGACAGCCTCGGGCTTCACCCCTGGCCCTTGGGTGGCTGGGGGGGGACCCCTTGATTGAAGGGGTCCCCACTCCCCCAGGGTACCCCGGCCAGGGGTGACTAGTTGGGTATTTAATGCCACGGCCGCAGGGCGCTGTATAAAAGTGACCCCTGGCTGTGGCATTATCTGTCCAGCTAGTGGAGCCCGATGCTGGTGTAAAAAATACGGGGGACCCCTACTCTTTTTGTCCCCCATATTTTTTGCACCAGCACCAGGCACAGAGCCCAGTGCTGGTTTTAAAAATACGGGGGATCGCTGCAATTTCCCCCCCCCCCGGACTTTTAGAACCAGGACCGGCTCGAAGAGCCCGAGGCTGGTTATGCTTTGGAGGGGGGACCCCACGCAATTTTTTTTCGGGTTTTTTACAGTTTTTTCCCGTTTTTAAAAAATTGGATCAAAATCCGTCAAATCGGCCGTTTTTCGACAGCGGGACTGTCAAATCCGTTTTTTATTGAATATGGTAAATTTCGGCACCCACTTGCCGGAATTTGACGGTCGAATTGTGTCGAATTAAAAAACGGGCGAAAAATTGCCACGATTCGCCGCTAATTGCATATACCCCTATATATCTAGAATGCCCCTCCATTTCTAAAGAAAACTTCTAAATGCCTGGTTTAGGATTTATGTCTGATGCCACTAAAAATCCTGTGGTCAAAGCCAGTATTGGTGAATGAATTTTTTTTTTTTGATGGGAGAACATACCCAATAATAGATACCTTGTAAGGAGTCAACTTTACACAGTCCATGTGAGTTGGAGTACGCACCTCGTTAATCCATTGGAAACCGTATGAAAAGATACCTTTACATGCTTTTTCTATCCAAATCAAGTGTGAGTGTTTGGTATGTAAAAGTCTCATCTCTATACTTACCTTACCATCATTTGAAAGTAGAATATTTACATAAGATGACCTGTTTCCTGTAAAAGAAACCTTGATGTGTGCATAACTTGTGTGAGTGCAGTACGCTCCCTTTCTTGGATCTGCTGTAGTGTTTGTTTCTTCAATTGTCAGGTTAAGATTGGTCTGCACATTTGCTTCTTTCTGTTTCCCTCCCTGCATGAGCCTGGAAAAGCTGTTTGAGATGAGATAAAGTTTTCAAAAACACAAGCTGAACTCTCCACCTGATCGGCAACCAATGAAACTGATTATCAAACCGTACAAAAGGAATGTATTATTATTACTTTTAACATTGATTTTTTATTCTGCATCTTTATCATATATTGTCACGTTAGAGTGCCCTGGACACAGAGTAAAGCCAGTATTGGTGGCTTTGAAAAACTGATGGATAGTAAATATAGTCCATAGACATGCTCTAGGTTTCATAACAGGTGCAACTACAGCAACAGATGCTAACGCAGTCCCCTTAAGCGCTGTGTTCCACTGGGACCTAGGTATGTCATTCTATGACTGGAGACCATTAATGGTGGTGCAAACCAAATTCTAGCAATGCCAACATAGCCAACATTCACCATTGGTAAACAGAAATTGATGGTAAAACTATTAACCAACAGTGTCAATTGATGGTTGATAACATCAATGGTTGATGGCCATTACTACCAAATTCACACAGCATATCCCTACCCCCCCCCCCCCCCCTTCATGCCACAAGTTGGACTACTTATGGAGAGAAGAAAAAATAAATTCTATGGCCAAGATGTAATGGGAGTCAATGACATCAAAATGTACGATGTTTGTGGCCATTGCCGCAAACATCAGGCATTTTGCAAAGTTGGCTTTTTCAGATGCTTTCAGCTCTAAAGTAGAGAGCCTGATGACAGTCGGATACAAATGTTTTGCCCGTGTTAAGTATACAACTCGTCCAATGTGATGGAGTCCGATATTGCAAATTGTAACACAAAACAGCTCTAAAACTCTCAAACAATTTAAAGGTGCTTTTGAGTTGGTTATGAAAATGTTGGAAATCAATTATAAATGCACTTTTCAAGGAAAATCAGGCAGAGGCAATCGTAGCGCAGCAACGGCTTTCGGCCGTCTGGCATGCGCCGGAGCACTGTGGCACCGGAGCATGCGCAGTTCTAACCCGATCGCACCGCTGCGATAAGCGGCAGCATGCGATCGGGTCAGAATGACCCCCACAGCCGCTATTACACACAATGGGTGACTTTCTCTGATACTGTGGTCCTCCTATACTAAAAGATGCATTTCGGTTAGTCCGTAAATATAAGACATTTTCTAGTCTAAATACGGTGACACCACAAATCCAAGGCGCTGAAGATGGGAAATAGACGCACACCAATACATTGCCCGAGTTTGTAATGTCCGATGTGGTGCGTTAATTTACCGGGCAGCATTATCAGCTCCCATTACATTCTGGCCTAAGGGTTTAGGTGACTAATACATGATAGATGTATGTCATAAGTATTTATTCCAGATAAAATAAAACAGAACGATGAGGCTTTTAAAAGGGTTTTTAGGTAATATTGTGAAACTATACAGTGCCTTGCTAAAGTATCCCCCCCCCCCCCCCCCCCCCTCTGCATTTTTCATGTATTGTTGCCTCATAACCTGGAATTAAAATGGATTGTTTGAAGGTTTGCAACATTTCATTCACAGAACCTGGCTACAACTTTGAAGATTTTTTTTTTTTTTTTTACTGTGAAGCAAACAACAAATAGGACAAAATAACAGAAAACTTCTGTGTGCATATTCACCGCCCTAAAGTCAGTACTTTGAAGAGCCACCTGTT
Organism: Pseudophryne corroboree; assembly: GCF_028390025.1. Classification (NCBI taxonomy): domain Eukaryota; kingdom Metazoa; phylum Chordata; class Amphibia; order Anura; family Myobatrachidae; genus Pseudophryne; species Pseudophryne corroboree. The sequence goes on along the minus strand of NC_086444.1, from coordinate 184,637,104 downwards.
GCGATAATTACAGCTGCAAGTCTCTATGAGCTTGCCACATCTTGCCACTGGGATTTTTGCCCATTCCTCAAGGAAAAAACTGCTCCAGCTCCTTCATGTTGGATGATTTCCACTTGTGAACAGTAATCTTCAAGTCTGACCACAGATTCTCAATTTGAATGAGATCTGGGCAGAGCCGGCCCTAACCAATACGATGCCCAAGGCAAGATTTTGGCTGGTGCCCCCTAGCACCACCGCTAGTTCCGCCTCTGACCCTGCACCCCTTTCCCAGCACCATCACCCCTCACCAGGAAACTCCCACGAGCACGGTGAGAATATTCAAACTCCACACAGTTAGGCACACAGTGAGAATTGAACACATGGTAATGCTAACCATTACCATTACATTGGATATGCTAGTGTTTGTAGTCTAACAAGGGCTAACATTCCCTAGCAGTTAGTGGCTGCCAGTTCCCCAAGTAGTTAATGATTTTTTTTTACTTTTAATTATTACCTCAATGTCCACTAACAAAGTACTGCCAGGACAGCCACAGAGGTTTGCAGAACAGGGCTGTTGCACCTTAGGGGGCCCTGTATGTTTTTTTTGGGTCTGATGTAGTTAGGGAATTACATACTTTGTTGACAAAGCTGGGACTGGTTTTACATTATGACAAGGGAGCCTAAGGCTGTGGATATCCCTGTTGTAGTGTGACCACACCAGCCTGGCATTCAAGATATAAGAGTCTTACAAGATTTCCTCCAAAATCTTCCAATCTACTGTACCAATAGGGACCAATAACCATATATACAGTAAATAATATACATATTGATCTGTTGCATTATCCTTAAAATTATGTGTAATACTAAAGCTCATAATAAAAACTGCCGGAGTTCCTTGTATCCCAGTGTTTTCCGATTTAATGCTGCACTCCAAGCAGAGATGCCAGTGATGCTGGAAAGGTTCACAGTTCCTGCATCAGTCAACACAATGATGTTGGATGTCACATTATATATATATACTGCACAAAAAAAATAAAGGGAACACTAAAATAACACATCCTAGGTCTGAATTAATGAAATATTCTTATTAAATACTTTGTTCTTTACATAGTTGAATGTGCTGACAACAAAATCACACAAAAATTATCAATGGAAATCAAATTTATTAACCCATGGAGGTCTGGATTTGGAGTCACACTCAAAATTAAAGTGGAAAAACACACTACAGGCTGATCCAACTTTGATGTAATGTCCTTAAAACAAGTCAAAATGAGGCTCAGTAGTGTGTGTGGCCTCCACGTGCCTGTATGACCTCCCTACAACGCCTGGGCATGCTCCTGATGAGGTGGCGGATGGTCTCCTGAGGGATCTCCTCCCAGACCTGGACTAAAGCATCCGCCAACTCCTGAACAATCTGTGGTGCAATGTGGCGTTGGTGGATGGAGCGAGACATGATGTCCCAGATGTGCTCAATTGGATTCCGGTCTGGGGAACGGGCGGGCCAGTCCATAGCATCAATGCCTTCGTCTTGCAGGAACTGCTGACACACTCCAGCCACATGAGGTCTAGCATTGTCTTGCATTAGGAGGAACCCAGGGCCAACCGCACCAGCATATGGTCTCACAAGGGGTCTGAGGATCTCATCTCGGTACCTAATGGCAGTCAGGCTACCTCTGCCGAGCAGAGTGCGGCCCCCCAAAGAAATGCCACCCCACACCATTACTGACCCACTGCCAAACCGGTCATGCTAGAGGATGTTGCAGGCAGCAGAACTTTCTCCTTGGCGTCTCCAGACTGTCACGTCTGTTATATGTGCTCAGCGAGAACCTGCTTTCATCTGTGAAGAGCACAGGGCACCAGTGGCGAATTTGCCAATCTTGGTGTTCTCTGGCAAATGCCAAACGCCCTGCACGGTGTTGGGTTGCTAGCACAACCCCCACCTGTGGACGTCGGGCCCTCATACCACCCTCATGGAGTCTGTTTCTGATCGTTTGAGTAGACACATGCACATTTGTGGCTTGCTGGAGGTCATTTTGCAGGGCTCTGGCAGTGCTCCTCCTGTTTCTCCTTGCACAAAGGAGGAGGTAGCAGTCCTGCTGCTGGGTTGTTGCCCTCCTACGGCCTCCTCCACGTCTCCTGATGTACTGGCCTGTCTCCTGGTAGCGCCTCCATGCTCTGGACACTACGCTGACAGACACAACAAACCTTCTTGCCACAGCTCGCATTGATGTGCCATCCTGGATGAGCTGCACTACCTGAGCCACTTGTGTGGGTTGTAGGGAGGTCATGCAGGCACAAGGAGGCCACACACACACACACACACTACTGAGCCTCATTTTGACTTGTTTTAAGGACATTACATCAAAGTTGGATCAGCCTGTAGTGTGTTTTTCCACTTTAATTTTGAGTGTGACTCCAAATCCAGACCTCCATGGGTTAATAAATTTGATTTCCATTGATAATTTTTGTGTGATTTTGTTGTCAGCACATTCAACTATGTAAAGAACAAAGTATTTAATAAGAATATTTCATTCATTCAGATCTAGGATGTATTATTTTAGTGTTCCCTTTATTTTTTTGAGCAGTATATATATATATATATATATATACACACACATACACACGCACATGAATACTGTATATATCAATCAGTATTTAGATTTTAACAGGCAAATATTAAACAACAAAACCAGTCAGGATTATACAGGGCCTAATTCTAATTCTCTAATAGGCAAAACCATGTGCACTGCAGGAGGGGGCAATATAACTAGAGATGAGCGGGTTCGGTTCTCCGAGATCCGATCACCTCCGAACTTCACCTATTTTACACGGGTCCGAGGCAGCCTCGGATCTTCCCGCCTTGCTTGGGTAACCCGAACGCGCCCAAACGTCATCATCCCGCTGTCGGATTTTCGCGAGATTCGTATTCTATATTAAGAGCAGCGCGTCGCCGCCATTTTCACTTGTGCATTGGAGATTGAACGGAGCGGACGTGGCTACGTTCTCTCCCTGAAAAGCTTTGTATCTGTGCTCAGTGTGCTGCAAATATCTGTGCTCAGTGTGCTGAAAATATCTACGTTCTCTGCCTGAAAACGCTCCATATCTGTGCTCAGTGTGCTGCAAATATCTGTGCTCAGTGTGCTGCATTGTGGGGACCACCAGTATATAATTATAATAGTACAGTACAGTAGGCCATTACTGTATCTTGCAGCTGTGCCAAGTATACTATCTCTGTGCTGCATTATTGTGAGCAGTATATAGTAGGACAGTGCAGCATTTTGGTGACCAGCAGTAAACATATAGTACAGTACAGTACAGTAGGCCATTGCTGTATCTTGCAGCTCTGTGTCAAGTATACTATCTCTGTGCTGCATTATTGTGAGCAGTATATAGTAGGACAGTGCAGCATTTTGGTGACCAGCAGTATACATATAGTACAGTACAGTAGGCCATTGCTGTATCTTGCAGCTCTGTGTCAAGTATACTATCTCTGTGCTGCATTATTGTGAGCAGTATATAGTAGGATAGTGCAGCATTTTGGTGACCAGCAGTATACATATAGTACAGTACAGTAGGCCATTGCTGTATCTTGCAGCTTTGTGTCAAGTATACTATCCATATCTGTGCTGCATTGTTGTTGTGAGCAGTATAAAGTAAGACAGTGCAGCATTGTGGTGACCACCAGTATACATATACAGTAGTACAGTACATTAGGCCATTGCAGTATCTTGCAGCTCCGTATCACTTCAAGTATCCATATCTGTGCTTTATTGTTGTGAGCAGTATATAGTAGGACAGCACAGCATTTTGGTGACCAGCAGTAGTAGTACAGACAGTACAGTAGGCCATTGCTATTGATATATTCCGGGTATATAATTCCACACATTAAAAAATGGAGAACATAAATGTGGAGGGTAAAATCGGGAAAGATCAAGATCCACTTCCACCTCGTGCTGAAGCTGCTGCCACTAGTCATGGCCGAGACGATGAAATGCCATCAACATCATCTGCCAAGGCCGATGCCCAATGTCATAGTAGAGAGCATGTAAAATTCCAAAAACTAAAGTTCAGTAAAATGACCCAAAAATCTAAATTAAAAGCAACAACTAAATCCCTTCCTCTTGTACCCAAGCTCCTGCAAACCACACCACCAACTCCCTCAGTGTCAATTTCCTCCTTAGACAGGAAAGCCAATAGTCCTGCAGGCCATGTCACTGGCAAGTCTGACGAGTCCTCTCCTGCCTGGGATTCCTCCAATGGATCCTTGAGTGTAACGCCTACTGCTCCTGGCTCTGCTGTTGTTGCTGCTGGGAGTCGATCATCCCAGAGGGGAAGTCGCAAGACCACTTGTACTACTTCCAGTAAGCAATTGACTGTCCAACAGTCCTTTGCAAGGAAGATGAAATAACACAGCAGTCATCCTGTTGCAAAGCGGATAACTCAGGCCTTGGCAGCTGTGTTGGTGTTAGACGTGCGTTCGGTATCCACCGTTAGTTCACAGGCAATCAGAGAATTTCTTGAGGTAGTGTGTCCCCGGTACCAAATACCATCTAGGTTCCACTTCTCTAGGCAGGCGATACCGAGAATGTACACAGACATCAGAAAAAAACTCACCAGTGTCCTAAAAAATGCAGTTGTACCCAATGTTCACGTAACCACGGACATGTGGACAAGTGGAGCAGGGCAGACTCAGGACTATATGACTGTGACAGCCCACTGGGTAGATGTATTGCCTCCCGCAGCAACAACAGCAGCGGCGGCACCAGTAGCAGCATCTCGCAAACGCCAACTCGTTCCTAGGCAGGCTACGCTTTGTATCACCGCTTTCCATAAGAGGCACACAGCTGACAACCTCTTACGGAAACTGAGGAACATCATCGCAGAATGGCTTACCCCAATTGGACTCTCCTGGGGATTTGTGACATCGGACAACGCCACCAATATTGTGCGTGCATTACATGTGGGCAAATTCCAGCACGTCCCATGTTTTGCACATACATTGAATTTGGTGGTGCAGAATTATTTAAAAAAACGTCAGGGGCGTGCAAGAGATGCTGTTGGTGGCCCGAAGAATTGTGGGCCACTTTCGGCATTCAGCCACCGCGTGCCGAAGACTGGAGCACCAGCAAACACTCCTGAACCTGCCCCGCCATCATCTGAAGCAAGAGGTGGTAACGAGGTGGAATTCAACCCTCTATATGCTTCAGAGGATGGAGGAGCAGCAAAAGGCCATTCAAGCCTATACATCTGCCCACAATATAGGCAAAGGAGGGGGAATGCACCTGACTCATGCGCAGTGGAGAATGATTTCAATGTTGTGCAAGGTTCTGCATCCCTTTGAACTTGCCATACGTGAAGTCAGTTCAGACACTGCCAGCCTGAGTCAGGTCATTCCCCTTATCAGGCTTTTGCAGAAGCAGCTGGAGAGATTGAAGGAGGAGCTAAATCGGAGCGATTCCGCTTGGCATGTGGGACTTGTGGATGGAGCCTTTTATTCGCTTAACCAGGATTCACGGGTGGTCAATCTGTTGAAATCAGAGCACTACATTTTGGCCACCGTGCTCGATCCTAGTTTTAAAGCCTACGTTGTATCTCTCTTTCCGGCAGACACAAGTCTGCACATGTTCAAAGACCTGCTGGTGAGACACTTGTCAAGTCAAGCGGAACGTGACCCGTAAACAGCTCTTCCTTCACATTCTCCCTCAACTGGGGCTGCGAGGAAAGGCTAAGAATTCCGAGCCCACCCGCTGGCGGTGATGCAGGGCAGTCTGGAGCGAGTGCTGACGTCTGGTCCGGACTGAAGGACCAGCGATCGGCGTATGAGGTTACTTCCACAAAATGTGGAGATGATGTTCATCAAAATGAATTATAATCAATTCCTCCGTGGAGACATTCACCAGCAATTGCCTCCAGAAAGTACACAGGGACCTGAGATGGTGGATTCCAGTGGGGACGAATTAATACTCTGTGAGGAGGGGGATGTACACAGTGAAAGGGGTGGAGGAATTGGACGATGATGATGAGGTGGACATCTTGCCTCTGTAGAGCCAGTTTGAGCAAGGAGAGATTGATTGCTTCTTTTTTGGTGGGGGCCCAAACCAACCAGTCATTTCAGCCACAGTCATGTGGCAGACCCTGTGGCTGAAATGATGGGTTTGTTAAAGTGTGCATGTCCTGTTTATACAACATAAGGGTGGGTGGGAGGGCCCAAGGACAATTCCATTTTGCACCTCTTTTTTTGTTTTTTTTTTATCTTTGCATCATGTGATGTTTGGGGCTAATTTTTTTAAGTGCCATCCTGTCTGACACTGCAGTGCCACTCCTAGATGGGGCCAGGTGTTTGTGCCGCCCATCTAGGAGTGGCACTGCAGGTTTTTGTGGGTCGCTTAGCTTAGTCATCCAGCGACCTCGGTGCAAATTTTAGGACTACAAATAATATTGTGTGGTGTGAGGTGTTCAGAATAGACTGGAAATAAGTGGAAATTATGGTTATTGAGGTTAATAATACTATGGGATCAAAATTACCCCCAAATTCTATGATTTAAGTTGTTTTTGAGGGTTTTTAAAAAAAAAAAACACCCGAATCCAAAACACACACGAATCCAACAAAGAAGTTTCAGGGAGGTTTTGCCAAAACGCGTCCGAATCCAAAACACGGCCACGGAACCAAATCCAAAACCAAAACACAAAACCCGAAAAATTTCCGGTGCACATCTCTAGATATAACATGTGCAGAGAGAGTTAGATTTGGGTGGGGTGTGTTCAAACCAGGCTTGCCTATCCTCCCGCATTCAGCAGGAGGCTCACGATTTTAAAAAAAGCCACCCACAAACCTTGTCAGCCCTCCCGGAAATATTAAGCCATCTTTGAAATGCTAGACTGCTCATGCGCAAGTCTGGAGAGGCCGGGGCCTGCACGGGAGACTTCAGGGCAGCCACCGGAGCGTTGTGTGCAGCAGGAGCTGTCCTGCTGTGCACACTGAGATGCCGTGTAAAGCAGGGCTTTGCTTCCCTGTGGCTGGCCCCTCCCACCACACTCAGCAGCGTATATTAGCCCAGCAGCAGCAGCTTTCCTCTCTCTGCTCCTCGGCTCTCACTGGGTGTTCCCTCCCATACTGTCCTGAGGTCAGCTCCAAGTCCATACAGGTAGGAGCAACATAGCCAGGTTGGTACAGAGTGTACTGGTGATGGATGTACTGTGGCACTGGGTGTAATATAGTGGGGGTGCTGTGTATAATAATATGTAATCTGGTACATAGTGTAACACATACCTCCCAACTGTCCCGATTTTCGCGGGACAGTTACTTTTTTTGGGTCTGTCCTGCTGTCCTTCCCGCGGGCCACAGTGTCCCGCGGTGGGGGCAGTTGGGAGGCTCCCTGTCACTCGCTGCTCTGCTCAGTTCAAATCTAACTCTCCCTGCAAATGTTATATCTGCCCCCCCTGCAGTGCACATGGGGGGTCATTCCGAGTTGATCGCTAGCTGCCGTTATTCGCAGCGCAGCGATCAGGCTAAAAATCGTCACTTCTGTGCATGCGTATGGGACACAATGCGCACGCGCAACATACTTTCACAGCAACCGATGCAGTTTCTCACAAGGTCTAGCAATGCTTTTCAATCGCACTGCTGGCCGCAGAGTGATTGACAGGAATGGGGCGTTTCTGGGTGGTAACTGGCCGTTTTCAGGGAGTGTGCTGAAAAACGCAGGCGTGTCAGATACAAACACAGGCGTGCATGGGGAAATGCGGGCGTGGCTGGCCGAACGCAGGGCGTGTTTGTGACGTTAAAACAGGAACTAAATAGTCTGAAGTGATCGCAAGCTAGGAGTAGGTCTGGAGCTGCTCAGAAACTGCTCAAAAATATTTTGTTGCCGTTCTGCGATCCTTTCGTTCGCACTTTTGCTATGCTAAGATACACTCCCAGAAGGCGGTGGCTTAGCGTTTGCACGGCTGCTAAAAACAGCTAGCGAGCGAACAACTCGGAATGAGGGCCATGGTTTTCCCCATTAGAGAACAAATTTGCTGCTGCGATCAGGTCTGAATTAGGTCCACAGTCTAAAGATGACTTAATAATACTGTACTACAGATCTACAGGTAAAAGGTCTTTCAACAAACCATATAATTTGGCTATTGTAAGATAAATACTGAAATGATGTCAGGAAAGTAAAACTTTCATATTCTTCTCTTTTGGCCAAGTAAATGCAAAAATAAAGACAGTATGGGGGTCATTCTGACCCGATCGCAAGCTGCAGTTTATCGCAGCAGTGCGATCGGGTTCAGTACTGCGCATGCGCCGCAGTGCACCAGTGCATGCCAGACGGCCGAAGGCCGTCGTTGCCTAGCGATCGCCTCTGCCTGATTGACAGGCAGAGACGGTTGATGGGCGGGAGGGGGCTGGACGGCTGCGTTAAGCCGCCGTTTAGGGGGCGTGGTCCGGCCAATGCAGCCGTGGCAGGACCGTTGGGGGGGGGCGGGCCGCTGCAGCTGCGTGACGTCACATGCAGCCGCTGCGACCCGGGCAGCGAAGAGGTTCTCCTGGGCAGCCGCAGGAGCTGCGCTGGCCGGGAGTTACTCCTCAAATGCAAAAGCATTGCCGCATTTCTGCGAGGGGGGGGGGGTGCGGCAGCACTGACATGTGGGGCGGACTAGCCCTGTGCTGGGCGTCCCCCCGCATGTCTGAGTGCCTGATCGTAGCTGTGCTAAATTTAGCACAGCTACTATCAACTCGGAATGACCCCCAATAAGTATACAAAGTCTCTTATCTTTCAACAGTGTGGGAACAAAGCGGCACCTACATTTACTATAGTCCTGACCCTTTTACAATCAGGGCTAAGAGCACAATACACGTATCACAGAGACATACTGTATCTAAAACGCTGAAAAGCTCTCTACAACACTGGAAACAAGAGATATCTTTATTTTTAGATTACCAGTCATTCTTTCTTTTCTTCCAGTTCTGATGTACAAAATAACTTCTGTTCTCATCGTGACAGTTCTGCACACATATAAAACAGTGGCAGCAATACCTTTGGGAACAGACTCTTAAAACAGAATTCAGTGGAATTGGTGAAATGGTATGTGATGGTTATAACTTATAAGCAAGCATTGCATCACATGAGACCTACACGTGTCACTGTGATGCCAAGCATTTGTAGCTGTGGGGCTTGCGTGTATTTTCCAAGGAACCGTGCGTCATTATAGTGGTCATTCATTTTGCGCTATAATGCGCAAAGTACCAATGTTCAGAACTTTGCACATGAGCAGGACCCATTCTGCGCGTACACTAATGGGTCCTGCAATGTCGGAAGCAGGTTGGCAGCAGACTGTCGGTGACTGACAGTTCGCTACCATTCGGGGGGCAGGGAGGGGGTGGTGACAGAGGTGTGCCGCTGACATTAAGGGAAAGGGAAGAGGTCAGGGATGTCTATTGTACGATAGAGATTTCATTGAAACAAGTATTCTCAACTCTTACTTCCTCCTGTACTCAGCTTATAGAACACAAATATGGTTTCACAAGACTTCACAGTAACACCTTACAAAAAAATCAAATATACTGTACCCAGATATTATTCTCTAACTAGCAATAACATAAGCCAGAGGTTCCCAAACGCGGTCCTCAAGGCACCCCAGCGGTCCTGGTTTTAAATGTATCCATGCTTGGCCACAGGTGACTTAATTAGCACCATAGTCAATTTGATTTAACCATCTGTGCTGAGCCATGGATATACCTAAATGCTGGACTGTTGTGGTGCCTTGAGGACCGCATTTGGGAACCTCTGATATAAGCAAATATATAATTATTTAGCCATGTAGATATATAGTAAAATAAAACAAACAGAAACAAAGTTAAATTAAAATAAAAAAGACTATAATTAGAGATGTGTTGTTCGGTTATCTATAAATCCGGACCCAACCGAATTTTGTGGATCCGAACTGAACTGAAAACTGGTTCAGATCTCCTGAGGAGATCCAATCTGAACTGAGTCCCGGTTCAGATCTTCCCGTGGTTCTGAATCCGATTTTAAATTTGAATTCCAAATTCCACAATCCTTTAATTCCGAATTCCACAAAATTTTAGTTCTGGATTCCTCAATCTTGGGGAGAGCAACAAATTAATATATTATATTATTTGAAATAGTGGCGGGTCTTTACTTATGTGTTAGGGTGTGGTTCTAAAGGTGCGCATGCGATTGCGATTCTGGGTATGCGCATAAATTAACAAGCCAGCCGGCTTCTAGGCTGCAGTCCCTAGAAGCCAGTGGTGTCAGGGGAGTGGCTTCCCATTGGGGAACTGATTGTCTCAAGGAGTGAAAACACCTCCAATGGGAAGCCAATGCCAGTGCAGTCACCAGGATGACAGATTTTATTGTGCAGCCCATGGTAAAATTCAACCAGTGGGTCGAAACATCTCCTGCTCAAATTACTGTAGGTGTAAGAGGAGACACTTATTCCATGCAGTATAATAGAACAATGTTCTACTCGTGTAGGTTCAGGTGCACTCCAGCTGTAGACTTTCAGTATACTGTGCTTCCATGCACACAAGTAACTTAGGATCCTGAAATCCAGTGACACAAATTTCTCACACAACAAAATCAGCACAGTGTAATGGTTGCAGTAGTCTCTGATCTCACCAACAACTGGTACGTCATGCTGCTTCACTGTTACAATGATCGTAATAGTCACAGGATGTGGACAGTATAATTGGAGCATTATTATGATTGGCATAACAGGATACAAATTATTAGGATCTTTCAAATGTAGAGAATCCTTCAGTCTTTCCCCTCTCTCTTCCACACATAGTGGCACTGCTGGGTGCTTGCAGCGTTTGAGCATTAATGAACATCATGGCAGCCACCAAGGCCTACCGTCCTGCCCCCTCTCCCTGCTAGAAGACACCACCTGTCCTCTCTCCAGCATAAAAATCCACTCATTGCTCTACGTACTGTAAATCTACAGTATCTCACATTGTTTGTTTATAATTAAAACATTTCCCAGTAAAGTCAGAATGCAATGTGAGCTAAACCTGTGACAGTCTTAACCTGGCATGTGTGCTGTATATTATGGGGCTTGTGCAGTTAAATGCAAATGCAATCTGTGCCTTTTTTTCCTACAAAACATGGCTAATGTACATTATAGGTATGTCCATGCAAGATGAATCCCATGCAAATCACAAGACAGGTGCATATCTGTCTGTTTGGAGGTGAATCACATGCAGGTGCTCGAATCCTGGTGCAAGACATAAACCTCACACTTCTGAATGGCGGCCACTTCTGATTGGTGGACTGCATTTATATTAAAACTATATGTTGGTGCTGCAATCTATTCAATATATTACAGGGATATTGCGTCTTGGAAATAATAATCTCAGCCTTAGATTACCACTGGCACTGATCACAGATGCTTTGTACATGAGGACCGTGGTTATACTGTTCTTCAGTTAGTGTTATTTAATCAACAAATGAATTGGTAATGATTTGCTGATTCATTTACTGTAGCACTCAAAATACAGAAACTGTACAATTGATTTGCTCATGTCTAAACACTACAGTCATTCCTGTTACTGGTATACATCATTGGGGGCCAAATCCAATCTTGCAGAATGACCTGAGTGCAATAGCCCATAGCCTAGTGTGTCTTAGCTCAACCAGACTTACCTTCTCCTATACACTACCTCTTGCTGAAGGGTGAGGGAGAGCATGTGATGAAATAAACTGTCCCCAGCCTCATGCTGGGGCCTCTAACATGCAAAACTAGGATTTATGCTCCCCCCCCCCCCCCCTCCCATGGTGTATAGAGGACAAAGCAATGTCCAGCACTGCTAGGCCAATCCTTCATCTGCCTGGTGTAGCCCCGGTATCGAATAGTGCTGCAGTAGCATTCTATACATTAGCGCCCAGATGCTCTCCACATTCTATATCCACAGATGAAGGATTGGTCTACACAGCATAGGGCAAACCCTGGAGAGACACCTCATTAATTCCAGCCTGGTGTGAACAGCCATCAGGAAATAGAAAATATTGATGGAACTCGCTAATTGAGAAGTGACAGTAATTTAAAGTTAAAAATATATAATAATTTACCGGCACTCAGTTATGCAGATGTTTTATCTGGTGCATGAAAGATGAATAGGCTAACCCCATGTAAAGACGAAGTTACAGAATCCAGAAGACAGAGAGAGTCAGAGGTGTGACTATTAGAATTTGCCATTCGCAGGCATTGTCTGATGCTGTACAATGGTATCAGGATCACAGTTCTCTTTCTGGGAAGTGCTGGCATTTTCAATACACAGATAAAACACAATGGGCTGCACTTCAGTTTTTATCTTTTCATAGGCTACTGGATGTTTTTCTTGCTTCGAAGCTTTAATCATACACTTAAGTAACTTCCCTGTTTTATCCAAGTGATATACAGATCTAAATAAAAATGTATCTCTATCTTTGTGCAACCATTTACTCTTTGAACTTATTCCCACAGTAGCAGGATGGCTTTGTTAGTGCCACACATGCTAAGTAAGGCATAGCTGTTATCAGGCTGTGGAGGGGCAAGCTAAGTAGAATGGGATCAGTACCAGAAAACAAGCCAGTGTCAATAAAGACATCGGACAATGCAGGCTCAGAGCAAGAACACTTCTTGCAGAGCCATGAGTAAATATCCATGATCTGGTAATTGGTTGAAAACTGAAAACAACACTATACACTCTATAAGCCAGAAACGTCAGTAATAGGAATTAGGTGATAAAAGCTCATTAAGGGCAACCTGCTCATGTAAGGTTGAAAAAAACATGTTCTACAGTAAGCTGTTAATTAAAGCTGCAATTTACCAAACAATGTTAATTCGTAATTACACAAATGCCAGGCTCCAGACCTGTGACAGTCTTCAAGTTTGGCATCACTGTCCCATTCTGGCTCATTTAATTATACCATGTGCTGTACATGGGTAATATCCTTCCTTATGCATACAAAATATCCCAAAATATTCACTTCAATCTCCCTATCAACTAAGCCAAGCAGACCTCATTGCAGAAGTCACTATATTGGTGTGCCAAACCTTGCACCGTGATGGAGAAAAACACAAATACAGTACTTTAGTTCAGAAACTGTGCATCAAACTGCAGCTTGAAGAGTAGCTGTAACCCTTACTGGCCAGCTGTCTGTCACCCCCTGTGAGATATCATAAACTGTTATAAAGTGAAACTATATAACTAAATCCATGTCTGCTTTATAAATATGCCTTTTTAGCATTAATATCTCATATGCTATCCTGTGGAGTTAAACTTGGATACAGTAAAACAAGTTGATTGGATTACTTCCCACCCCAATCCAGCTTTAGAAATATCTTTTATGTGTTGTGTGACTTAGTAGAGCTGGTAATATGCTTCTTTAAGTGTAATTAGCTTGTAATTACAGTAATCAGCCCTACAAATCTCTTAAGAAAAATAAAACTGCAGAAGTTTCATAAAACGCAACCCATCTAAAGCATTCCAGAATGTTGTTACAAAAACACGAGGATAATTATTTAAAGGGGAAAAGTTCTTTTTGTTAGTGTTCTTATGCCTATTATCTTTTTTTTTACATTGTCAGATTGCTGAGAGCTACATTAACCTTCTCCAGCATGAAAATCTCAGAAAATTGAATAAGAAACCTACAGTACCACTGAATTACTGTTCTAAATCAATTTTAAAATACAGCATGTTTATCATACATTCTAAGAATCAAATGTATGCATTGTCCTATATATAGAGCTGTATGCAGCTCTGCAATGCTAAGGGAAGCTAGGGTGGGGAGGGGGAGTGTGCTACAGATAACCCAGACCAGTGCCGTAACTAGACATTTTAGCGCTGTGTGCAAGAAACAGCATTGGCGCCCTCTCCACATCATATTTAAAATAGGGCCAGTGGTCGCGTGCCAAAAATATGGGTGTGTGGCTTTATGGGGAAGAAGCGTGGCCACAAAATAATACCAATGCATATTATACCACACAGTAGCGCCATTTACACATATTACGGCAGGTAGAGTCCCACTTTTACTCAGTACAGCAGGCAGAGTACCCCTTTTACACATTATGGCAGGCAGAGTCCCCTTTTTACACATTAAGGCAGGATAGGTCTCCCTTTTACACGTTATGGCAGGCAGAGACCCCCTTTTACACATTACGGCAGGCAGAGTCCCCCTGTTACACATTACGGCAGGCAGAGTCCCCCTTTTACACATTACGGCACGCAGAGTCCCCCTTTTACACATTAAGGCAGGATAGGTACCCCTTTTACAAATTATGGCAGGCAGAGTCCCCTTTTACACAGTATGGCAGGCAGATTCCCCCTTTTACACAATACAGCAGGCAGAGTCCCCCTTTTACACATTATGGCAGACAGAGACCCCCTTTTACACATTACGGCAGGATAGGTCCCCTTTTACACATTATGGCAGGCAGAGTCCCCCTTTCTCTTATGTCCTAGAGGGTGCTGGGGTCCACATTAGTACCATGGGGTATAGATGGGTCCATTAGGAGCCACTGGCACTTTAAGAGTTTAATAGTGTGGGCTTGCTCCTCCCTCTATGCCCCTCCTACCAAACTCAGTTTAGAAAATGTGCCCAGAGGAGCCGGTCACAGCTAGGGGAGCTCCATAGGAGTTTTTCTAGTTTTGTTGTTTTTTATTAGAGTTAGGCACAGGGAGGCTGCTGGCAACAGCCTCCCTGCTTCGTGGGACTTAGTGGGGGAGGAGTGTCCAACCCTGAGAGGTTAATGGCCACTATTTCCACTGACAGGACACTAAGCTCCTGAGGGTGATGATCGTCAGCCGCCTGAGGCGCCCACTCACTCCTGCAGCATGCCGCCACCCCCTATCAGAGCCAGAAGATTTCAGTCGCGAGTGAGTCACCGGCCCCCACAGCAAGCGGGGAGCTGGTGTGAAGATGGCGGCAACAGGGTGGGAGCGCAGTACTAACTGCTCTCCGGTGGCTCAGCGGTACACAGTGCTGCACTATGAGGGGCGCCCTGAGCTAGCGCCTATACCCTACACTGGTATACCAAGGCTGTCAGGGACCTCGGTAACGCTGCCAGCACATTTCCTCAGGCCAGAAGTGATGAGCAGGAAGCAGCGCCATTTCAGGGGGCAGAGATTCTCCTCAGAGCGGGCCCAGCAGTGTTCAGCATCATTTTACTGCCTGTAGATCCAATACAGAGATGTTGACAGGGAGAGCTGTCCCTCCAAGTAACTCCAGCTATCCTGTGCGGTACCGGGGTGTTGTAGAAGGGGCGGAGGCTGTAAAATTACTGTGTAGCCTATTAAGGTACACAGTCAGCGCCAGGTAGTTGTATATATCTACCTTTGGAAGCGCAGTGTTGGTGCTGGCTCCAAGCTCTGTGTTTTTCTGTGGCATACTTGGGGAGAAACTGTGTGTGGGTGTTTGTTTCTCACATAGCCATGTCTAGGGACTCTGTGTCTTATGCTGCGGAGGACATTTCCTCTCAGGAGGTATCCATTCCATGTACACAGGAATGTAATGTTTTGTCTCAGATCCCTATTACTGAGCCTGAGTGGTTGACCTCTATTAAAGGAATGATCTCTCAGATCTCTATTAGGGTAGCTCATACTGAGACTGAAATTCAGGTATTCAAGAAGTCTATGGCAGTTTGGTCAGGCACTGTCCCTATTCCTTCAAAATCCCCTAGCATATACCCACAAAAACGTGCACTTGCCCAGATTATGCAAGATAACACGGATGCCGACTCTGACACAGCTGACGGTGATGGGGATATGCTGAGGGGGCTAAGGGGGTGCAGCTCATGATTGAGGCTATTAGAGATGGGTTAAACATTTCTGGCACAACACCTGAGCAGGCTGAGGAGGGTTACTACACAGATAATAAGAAAGCCTCGCTAACCCTCCCTGTGTCTAAAGAATGCCTTTCCTTTCCCTGAGGATAGAAAAAATGGGAAAACCCACCCATAGTTGACGCATCTGTTTCCAGACTGTCAATGAAGGTGGTTTTACCTGTTCCTGTGTCTACCGCATTAAAAGAGTCAGCTGATCATAAGATTGACACTACGTTCAAATCCATATACACTGCTTCAAGGGTGGCGTTGAGGCCTACTATTGCCTATGCATGGATCTCTAAAGCTATAGTAAAGTGGTCAGGCACATTACTAGAGGACTTAGATACAATGGACAGAAGATATATTGAACTGTTTTTACATAACATACAGGATTCTGCGGGGTTCATGGTGGAATCCATGAAGGACCTGGGTACGCTGACTGCAAGGATGTCTTCCATGTCTGTCTCAGCTCGCAGGGGACTCTGGCTATGCCAATGGTCTGCAGAGGCGGAATCCAGGAGCAGTGTGGAGAACCTACCCTACACAAGTCAAGCTCTATTTGGGGAAGCACTGGATGCGTGGATTTCCACGGCAACCGCTGGTAAGTCACTTTTTCTTCCCTCAGCTACGCCTTCTACGAAGAAACAATTTTCTTCCTCTGCATCGCAGTCCTATCGGACCGCTAAGACAAAGAAGTCCAAGCCTCTTACTACCTTCTTTAGAGGTGGTCGTGCAAAATCCAAAAATCCTGCTCCCGCAGGCTCCCAGGACCAGAAACCTGCTTCTGGTTCCTCAAAATCCTCAGCCGCGAAGCCCGGAGGACGGGCTGATGGGTGAGAGGCTCAGACGTTTCAGCCACGTCTGGGTGTCGTCCAGCCTGGATTCCTGGGTACAGGATATTGTGTCCCAGGGTACAGTCTGGAGTTTCAAGAACTCCCGCCTCACCGGTTCTTCAAAATCAGGCTTGCCGGCTTTGATGACAGACAGGGCTATCCTTCAGGAGGCCATCCAAAAATTGGAAAAGTCAGAGATCATTGTTCCAGTTCCACCTCATATGCAACACATGGTTCGTTCAGACCAATTTTAAACTTGAAATCACTAAATCCTTATCTGAGCGTGTTCAAATTCAAAATGGCGTCTCTGGGAGCGGTGATCTCAGGTCTGGAGGAGAGGGAATTTCTGGTATTCCTGGATATCAAGGATGCGTACCTCCACATTCCGATTTGGCCGCCGCACCAGGCCTATCTCAGATTTGCTTAGTTAGACAGTCACTATCAATTTCAGGCACTGCCATTCGGTCTCTCCACAGCACCGAGGGTGTTCACCAAGATGATGGCAGAGATGATGGTTCTCCGCAGACAGGGGGTGAACATAATTCCATATCTGGACGATCTGCTGATAAAGGCATCGACCAGGGAGAAGTTGTTGCAGTCGATAGCTTTCACGACTCGTCTGCTCAGGGAACATGGTTGGATCCTGAACCTTCCAAAGTCACATTTGGAGCCAACAAGGAGATTGTATTTCCTGGGGATGATCCTCGACACGGAAGTGCAGAGGGTGTTTCTGACAGAGGAGAAAGCGTTGGTGATTCAAACAATGGTCCAGGATGTCCTGAAGCCAGCCCGGGTATCAGTTCATCAGTTCATTCGCCTTCGTTGGAAGATGGTTGCCTCCTACGAGGCTCTACAGTACGGAAGATTTCATGCTCGATCCTTCCAACTGGATCTCCTGGACAAGTGGTCGGGGTCTCATCTACATTTGCACCTGCGGATTCTCTGTCACTGAAAGCAAGGATTTCACTACTCTGGTGGCTGCAGATGTCTCACCTTCTGGAGGGCCACAGGTTCGGGATTCAGGACTGGATCCTTCTAATCAGAGATGCAAGTCTCTGGGGATGGGGCGCAGTCACTCAAGGGAAAACCTTCCAAGGAAGGTGGTCAATCCTGGAATCCGGTCTTCCAATAAACATTGTGGAACTAAGAGCCGTGTACAACGGTCTTCTTCAAGTGGCAGATCTTCTGCGAGATCGAGCCATTCAAGTGCAGTCGGACAATGTAACGACGGTGGCCTACATAAACCTACAGGGTGGAACGAAGAGCAGAGCTGCAATGTCAGAGGTGACAAGAATCATCCTCTGGGCAGAAAACACACGTTGGCACTGTCAGCAATTTTCATTCGGGAATAGACAACTGGGAAGCATATTTCCTCAGCAGAAACGATCTCCATCCAGGGGAATGGGGCCTCCATCCAGAGGTGTTCGCGGAGGTGACAAGAATTTGGGGGTTCCTCAAATTGACATGATGGCCTCCTGCCTCAAAAAGAAGCTTCGGAGGTATTGTCCCAGGTCGAGGGACCTGCAAGCAGTGGACGCTCTGGTGTCTCCGTGGGTGTTCCAGTCAGTGTACGTATTTCCTCCACTTCCACTCATCCCAAAGGTTCTGAAGCTCATAAGGAGAACAAGAGTTCAGGCAATCCTCATTGCTCCAGACTGGTCAAGAAGGGCTTGGTACGCAGATCTTCTGGATCTACTGCTGGAAGATCTGAGGCCTCTTCTTCTTCAGGAGGACCTGTTACAACAGGGGCCATTCGCTTATCAAGACTTACCGCGGCTACGTTTGATGGCATGGAGGTTGAATGCCAGATATTAGCTCAGAAGGGCATTCCAAACAAAGTAATTCCTACCCTGATACAGGCTAGGAAAGGTGTAACGTCTAAACATTACCATCGCATTTGGAAAAAGTATGTATCTTGGTGTGAATCCAAGAAGTTTCCTACGGTGGAGTTTCAACTGGGACGGTTTCTCCTCTTCCTGCAATCTGGTGTGGATATGGGCCTGAGGTTGGGATCCGTAAAGGTCCAGGTTTCAGCCTTATCGATTTTCTTCCAGAGACAGCTAGCTTCCCTCCCTGAGGTTCAGACTTTCTTGCAAGGGGTTCTGCACATCCAGCCTCCCTTTGTGCCGCCTACGGCACCCTGGGATCTTAACGTGGTGTTGCAGTTCCACCAATCGGATTGGTTCGAGCCTCTGCAGGAGGTTGAGGTCAAGTTTCTCATGTGGAAGGCTGTCACTTTGTTGGCCTTAGTTTCTGCTAGACGTGTGTCGGAGTTGGGGGCTTTGTCTTGTAAAAGTCCCTACTTGATCTTCCATGAAGATAGAGCTGAGCTCCGGACACATCGCAATTCCTTCCAAAGGTTGTGTCAGCTTTTCATATCAACCAACCTATTGTGGTGCCAGTTGCTACTGACTCCTCGTTTCTATCAAAGTCCCTTGGAGAGGGGGCGGCCCACGGGAGCGCAGCAGTGCAGGGGGGATATCCTGTTCAGCGCTGCTGCTGACTTTACACAGCGTGACAGCGAGCAATCAGCGGCTCCAGCTGGTCAGAGCTTGGGGCTGCTTCGGGCGCCATGAACAGGGGAGTGGGAGCGGGAGGGATATGCGGTCACTCGGGGTGTATGTAGAAGGTGCACCCACAGGGAAAGTGCCCTGTGGGCAAAGCACCTGCTGTACACACCTAGTTACGGCCCTGACCCAGACCAAGGGCTCTGTAGGGGCCAGGAATGCAGGGGAGGGGTAACCAGCCCCCACAATGCTTTGACATATGGCCGCAACCTCTCAGCACCTACCCTCTATGCATTCGCTTAGTTTGATAGGGGATACCGCCGATCACAATACCGATGCCAGGGATTACCGCATCTGAAAATCCCACCGGCCAGCATGCCGACCCACAGGGACTATTCCCACCCGTGGGTGTCCACGACTCCGAGCCCACTGTATGACGAGGGCAGCGAGCCTGCAAGTGGTTTCATTGCACTCACCCCACGCTGGCCATCCAACAGCCAGGATCCCGCCATTGGTATTGTGATCGGCTGTCTTCTGATCGACGGTCACACATACCCAATGCTTTGATAGTCATCATCATCATGGCATACTTGCACCAGTCTATACAGGCATATTACACTTATGTGCAACTCAGGTTAGAGAGCAGTTGCAGTGACACACTGTGTCTGAACTTCACCCATATGAGAACTCCCGTCTCTGAACTTCACCCATATGAGAACTCCCTGTTACAGACCGACGAGTCCCTGCCAATAACAAGTGAACTGAAATGGGTACTACACTGCATCGCCTGTACCTGCATACAGTCCAGAGCATATACAATGTGACAGTGGCGCTGAGAGGGTGGGTACTAATCAGAGGCGGATTGGCCATAGGGTCTACAGGGAAGATCCCCGGTGGGCCGACGCACCTGTGGGGCCTGTTTTGTTTGAGGACGTGGTCCTTTTTATAGACATAATGAATAAGATGCAAAATAATTTGCATATATGAAAATGACTTTGCCACTTAGCCTGTGATTGCAGATGATCTAGTGTGTGCTCTGTCTGCCTGCTTGGCTGACATATAAGATTTAGTGAATAGTGATTGGGATACGGTTAATGTAATAAGCAAGAAAATATATCTTTCTAAAGTATGATATAGTTTCCTAAATTCTGAAGGTGTATCATATAATGTGCTCAGAATATTTAATTTTATTTATTTTTAACTTCTCCCTTGATGCTGGACATCCCCACTATCTGGAAAGTCTTGGGGGGAGGGTGCTGCTGCCATGGCCCATGGCTAGACCTTACACCTCTGGTGCTGCCCATGTGGGGCCACTGGTACAAATTTTTCCAGGGCCGCTTTTTGTTCCCAATCCACCCCTGGTACTAATTACCTGGGCCTTGTTGGAGAGGCCCAGCAGAGCCCCTGTGCAATGCTGCTAAGGCTGACAAATATACCAGTGGGCAGCTGAGCCACTATTGGCCCCTCTATGGTCACCAAGCTATTCATTATTTTTTTTTTTTTTTTTTTTGATGGGGCGTTGCCACACCTCCTCAGATTTGGTCACGCCGCCTTCAGTACCCGGGCCCATGGCCGTTCTCGGTGGCCCTGCTGTATGAACACACACAATGTACAATGCACACTTTCACTCTGCATTAGGCCCTGTGACTAACATTTTTATTCCAGGGTCATTTTCAAATAAAATATATTCATAGTACTGTGCCTTAATTCTTTTCACTGGGTGTAAAAATGTTCTTTAGCAGTGCAGTTAACAAGTTTGGCTACAGACTTATTTTGTATCTTAAAGTGTACATTGACTATGAACTTTTACATAGAGCCTTAAAAGTACATTTGTATAGTTAGCACAAAGAATCCATTTGGTTGTACAGTGCATGTACGTTGCAGGGTGATTAATCAGAAACCAGCCCTGTGCTGCTAAGTGTTTCTGTGGCTTTTGCTACAAACTAGAACAAAGCAATGTTTTAGCTTTAATGCTGCCTCTGTATCTCTGTGTAAAAGACCTGATTCATCACAGCATAAAAAGGGCTGCATATTGGTTAGCTTGCTAATGTCAATCTTGTGTCACAGTAAATGCACAAGGCTGTACTGTGAGTCAGACGCGTTACATGTAAGGGTGGGACATTAAAGTAACTGTACAACTTCAATGCATCTTTCTCATGTCTACGTGTTGCTTGCTATGCCCTTTGATTAGACCTCCACAGTACTGTTTGCATGTTGAACATAAGTGGTATATTACAAGTTCTTGCTTTTCATTTTTTTAAATGTTATTTAAAAACTACATGTATTTTAAAAAAAAAAATCACCCACTGTAAATTTCTCATACGTCCTAGAGGATGCTGGGGTCATCATAGAACCATGGGGTATAGACAGGATCCGCAGGAGACATGGGCACTTTAAGACTTTGAAAAGGGTGTGAACTGGCTCCTCCCTCTATGCCCCTCCTCAGGACTCCAGTTTTAGAATTGTGCCCAGTGAGACTGGACGCACTACAGGGAGCTCTACTGAGTTTCTCTGAAAAATACTTTTTGTTAGGTTTTTTATGTTCAGGGAGGCTGCTGGCAACAGTCTCCCTGCTTCGTGGGACTTAGGGGAGAGGAGTATGACCAACTTCCAGTGAGTTCAAGGGCTCTGCTTCTGGCTACAGAACACCATTAGCTCCTGAGGGTGCTGATCATTGGGTACGCCTAGATGCTCACTCCCGCAGCCTGCCGTCATCCCCTTACAGAGCCAGAAGTCAGAAGACAGGTGAGTAGCTGAAGAAAAGAAGACTTCAGTGACGGCATTCTCTGAGGTACCGCACAGCGCGCGGATGCTGCGCGCCAAGCTCCCACATACACACAGCACTACAGGGTGCAGGGCACGGGTGTTGGGGCGCCCTGGGCAGCTAATAAATCCTCAGTGGACACTGGCAAAAGAGGGACATTAGTGCCAAGGCATTGTCCTAAATCCCCGCCAGTATAATCATAGAAGAAGCGGGACGGAAGCGCGCCAATAAGGGGGCGGGGCTTCGTCCTCCCAGCTCACTCTGCGCCATTTTCTCTCCATCAGGCTGCAGAGACGCTGGTCCTTCCTTCACACTGACAAGTATCAGGGTGCAAAACGGGGGGTACTGGCTAATTTGGTGTAATATACTTTATATTAAAAGCGCTACAGGTCTGAGGCATTTATTGGGCGCTTCAGAACCGCTGATTGGGCGCTGGGGTGTGAGCTGGCAAATTCCCTCTGTGTCTCTCTAACAGGCTTTACTGTGGGTTTGTCCCCTATATGCCCGGTGTGTCTGTGGGTGTTTGGTGCACGTGTGTCGACATGTCTGAGGCTGAAGGCTCTTCCCAGGAGGAGGCTGTAAGAGGGACACAAATGGCTGCGGGGGTGACCCTGTCGGCACCGCCGACGCCGGATTGGATAAATGTGTTGAACGCCTTGAATGCTATTGTGGCTCTTATTAGTAAGAGGCTAGATAAGTCCGAGTCTCAGACCCAGGCATGAAAGAAATCTGTAGAAGATATGTTATTGCAAAATCAGGTCCCCTCAGGGTCACAGAAACGTACGCTGGTCCAGTTGGCAGACACCGATACCGACACGGACTCTGATTCCAGTGTCGACTATAGCGATTCCAGATTAGATCCAAAATTGGCAAAAAGCATTCCGTACATGATTGTGGCGGTTAAAGAGGTACTACATATCCCTGAGGACCCGGCTGTCCCTGATAAAAGGGTCTGTATGTATAAGGAAATGAAACCTGAGGTAACGTTTCCTCCCTCTCATGAACTGAACACGCTATTTGAAAAACTCTGGGAAGCTCCTGACAAAAAGTTTCAGATTCCCAAAAGAATTACGGTAGCTTATCCGTTTCCCTCGGCGGATAGGGAAAAGTGGGAGTCACCCCCCACCGTGGACAAGGCCCTGTCACGTTTGTCTAAAAAGGTGGCTCTCCTGTCACCTGACACGACGGCCCTTAAGGATCCTGCGGATCGTAAACAAGAAACTACGTTAAAGTCCATTTATGCAACCACAGGTACGCTACTCAGACCTGTCATTGCGTCTGCGTGGGTAAGTAGTGCTATCGAAAAGTGGGCAGACAACTTGTCTTCTGAAATAGATACCCTAGATAGGGATAGCGTCCTCTTGACGCTGGGTTATATCAAGGACGCTGCAGCATACCTTAAGGAAGCTGCGAGAGATATTGGTCTTTTGGGATCAAAGGCCAAAGGCAGTCTCAGCTAGACAAGCGTTGTGGATTCACCAATGGAATGCTGGTGCTGATAACCAAGAAAAGTATGGAATCTCTACCATATAAAGGTAAGGCTTTATTTGGTGACGGCCTTGATGATTTGGTATCTACAGCTACCGCGGGTAAGTCATCCTTTTTGCCTTATGTTCCTCCACAACAAAAGAAAACGCATCACTATCAGATGCAGTCCTTTAGGCCCAATAAATACAGAAAGGGCCGAGGTTCTTCCTTCCTTGCTACTAGAGGAAGGGGAAGAGGTAAACGATCACCAGCCTTGTCAGGCTCCCAGGAGCAGAAGTTCTCCCAGGCTTCTGCCAATTCCTCCGCATGACGTTGGGGCTCCAATGCGGGAGTCCGCACAGGTGGGGGCACGTCTCAAACTCTTCAGTCAGTTTTGGGTTCATTCGGACCTAGACCCATGGGCTTTACAAATAATATTCCAAGGGTACAAGCTGGAGTTTCAAGACGTTCCTCCTCGCCGGTTTTTCAAATCAGCCTTACCAGCTTCTCTTCCGGACAGGGAGGTAGTTTGCGACGCAATACAAAAGTTGTGTCAAAATCAAGTTATCGTCAGGGTTCCCCAGTCACAACAGGGAGAAAGCTTTTATTCAAGCCTGTTTGTGGTCCCGAAGCCGGACGGCTCGGTCAGACCAGTCCTAAACCTGAAATCCCTAAATTTCTACCTAAAGAAATTCAAATTAAAAATAAGATTTTACTTACCGATAAATCTATTTCTCGTAGTCCGTAGTGGATGCTGGGGACTCCGTCAGGACCATGGGGATTAGCGGCTCCGCAGGAGACAGGGCACAAAAATAAAGCTTTAGGATCAGGTGGTGTGCACTGGCTCCTCCCCCTATGACCCTCCTCCAAGCCTCAGTTAGGATACTGTGCCCGGACGAGCGTACACAATAAGGAAGGATTTTGAATCCCGGGTAAGACTCATACCAGCCACACCAATCACACCGTACAACTTGTGATCTGAACCCAGTTAACAGTATGACAAACGTAGGAGCCTCTGAACAGACGGCTCACAACAATAACAACCCGATTTTTTTGTAACAATAACTATGTACAAGTATTGCAGACAATCCGCACTTGGGATGGGCGCCCAGCATCCACTACGGACTACGAGAAATAGATTTATCGGTAAGTAAAATCTTATTTTCTCTGACGTCCTAGTGGATGCTGGGGACTCCGTCAGGACCATGGGGATTATACCAAAGCTCCCAAACGGGCGGGAGAGTGCGGATGACTCTGCAGCACCGAATGAGAGAACTCCAGGTCCTCTTTAGCCAGGGTATCAAATTTGTAGAATTTTACAAACGTGTTCTCCCCCGACCACGTAGCTGCTCGGCAGAGTTGTAATGCCGAGACCCCTCGGGCAGCCGCCCAGGATGAGCCCACCTTCCTTGTGGAATGGGCCTTGACAGATTTAGGCTGTGGCAGGCCTGCCACAGAATGTGCAAGTTGAATTGTGCTACAAATCCAACGAGCAATCGTCTGCTTAGAAGCAGGAGCACCCAACTTGTTGGGTGCATACAGTATAAACAGCGAGTCAGATTTTCTGACTCCAGCCGTCCTTGAAATATATATTTTCAATGCCCTGACAACGTCCAGCAACTTGGAATCCTCCAAATCGCTAGTAGCCGCAGGCACCACAATAGGCTGGTTCAGGTGAAACGCTGACACCACCTTAGGCAGAAACTGAGGACGCATCCGCAGTTCTGCCCTGTCCGAATGGAAAATCAGATATGGGCTTTTATACGATAAAGCCGCCAATTCTGACACTCTCCTGGCTGAAGCCAGGGCCAGTAGCATGGTTACTTTCCATGTAAGATATTTCAAATCCACCGATTTGAGTGGCTCAAACCAATGGGATTTGAGAAAATCCAAAACTACATTAAGGTCCCACGGAGCCACTGGGGGCACAACCGGGGGCTGTATATGTAGTACTCCCTTTACAAAAGTCTGGACTTCAGGAACTGAAGCCAATTCTTTCTGGAAGAAAATCGACAGGGCCGAAATTTGAACCTTAATGGACCCCAATTTGAGGCCCATAGACAATCCTGTTTGCAGGAAATGTAGGAATCGACCCAATTGAAATTCCTCCGTGGGGGCCTTCCTGGCCTCACACCACGCAACATATTTTCTCCAAATGCGGTGATAATGTTGTGCAGTCACCTCCTTCCTGGCTTTTACCAGTGTAGGAATGACCTCTTCCGGAATGCCTTTTTCCCTTAGAATTCGGCGTTCAACCGCCATGCCGTCAAACGCAGCCGCGGTAAGTCTTGGAATAGACACGGTCCCTGCTGAAGCAGGTCCCGTCTTAGAGGTAGAGGCCACGGATCTTCCGTGAGCATCTCCTGAAGTTCCGGGTACAATCCGGAGCCACGAGTATCGTTCTTACTCCCCTTTGCCGTATAATTCTCAGTACTTTTGGTATGAGAGGCAGAGGAGGAAACACATACACTGACTGGAACACCCACGGTGTTACCAGAGCGTCCACAGCTATTGCCTGAGGGTCTCTTGACCTGGCGCAATACCTGTCCAGTTTTTTGTTGAGGCGAGACGCCATCATATCCACCTTTGGTTTTTCCCAACGGTTCACAATCATGTGGAAGACTTCTGGATGAAGTCCCCACTCTCCCGGGTGTAGATCGTGTCTGCTGAGGAAGTCTGCTTCCCAGTTGTCCACTCCCGGAATGAACACTGCTGACAGTGCTATCACATGATCTTCCGCCCAGCGAAGAATCCTTGCAGCTTCTGCCATTGCTCTCCTGCTTCTTGTGCCGCCCTGTCTGTTTACGTGGGCGACTGCCGTGATGTTGTCCGACTGGATCAACACCGGCTGACCCTGAAGCAGGGGTTTTGCCAGGCTTAGAGCATTGTAAATCGCTCTTAGCTCCAGTATATTTATGTGAAGAGACATCTCCAGGCTTGACCATACTCCCTGGAAGTTTCTTCCCTGTGTGACCGCTCCCCAGCCTCTCAGACTGGCATCCGTGGTCACCAGGACCCAGTCCTGTATGCCGAATCTGCGGCCCTCTAACAGATGAGCACTCTGCAACCACCACAGAAGAGACACCCTTGTCCGTGGCGATAAGGTTATCCGCTGATGCATCTGCAGATGCGATCCGGACCATTTGTCCAGCAGATCCCACTGAAAAGTTCGTGCGTGGAATCTGCCGAATGGAATCGCTTCGTAAGAAGCCACCATCTTTCCCAGGACTCTTGTGCATTGATGTACAGACACTTTCCCTGGTTTTAGGAGGTTCCTGACAAGTTCGGATAACTCCCTGGCTTTCTCCTCCGGAAGAAACACCTTTTTCTGAACCGTGTCCAGAATCATTCCCAGGAACAGCAGACGTGTCGTCGGGGTCAATTGAGATTTTGGAAAATTCAGAATCCACCCGTGCTGTTGCAGCACTACTTGGGTTAGTGCTACTACGTCCCCCAGCTGTTCCCTGGACCTTGCCCTTATCAGGAGATCGTCCAAGTAAGGGATAATTAATACGCCTTTTCTTCGCAGAAGAAACATCATTTCGGCCATTACCTTGGTAAAGACCCGAGGTGCCGTGGACAATCCAAACGGCAGCGTCTGAAACTGATAATGACAGTTTTGCACCACGAACCTGAGGTACCCTTGATGTGAAGGGCAAATTGGGACATGCAGGTAAGCATCCTTGATGTCCAGGGACACCATAAAGTCCCCTTCTTCCAGATTCGCTATCACTGCTCTGAGTGACTCCATCTTGAACTTGAATTTTTGTATGTACAGGTTCAAAGATTTCAGATTTAGAATAGGTCTTACCGAGCCGTCCGGCTTCGGTACCACAAATAGTGTGGAATAATACCCCTTTCCCTGTTGTAGGAGGGGTACCTTGACTATCACCTGCTGAGAATACAGCTTGTGAATGGCTTCCAATACCGTCGCCCTGTCTGAGGGAGACGTTGGCAGAGCAGACTTTAGGAACCGGCGAGGGGGAGACTTCTCGAATTCCAACCTGTAACCCTGAGATACTATCTGCAGGATCCAGGGGGCCACCTGTGAGTGAGCCCACTGTGCGCTGAAATTCTTGAGTCGACCCCCCACCGCCCCTGAGTCCGCTTGTAACGTCATGCTGAGGGCTTTGCAGAAGCCGGGGGGGGGCTTCTGCTCCTGGGAAGAAGCTGCTTGGTGCACTCTCTTACCCTTTCCTTTGCCTCGGGGCAAATATGACTGTCCTTTCGCCCGCTTGTTCCTATAGGAACGAAAGGACTGCGGCTGAAAAGACGGTGTCTTTTTTTGTTGGGA
This sequence comes from Pseudophryne corroboree, assembly GCF_028390025.1. Classification (NCBI taxonomy): domain Eukaryota; kingdom Metazoa; phylum Chordata; class Amphibia; order Anura; family Myobatrachidae; genus Pseudophryne; species Pseudophryne corroboree. The sequence continues at coordinate 184,609,447 of NC_086444.1, read as the reverse complement.
GGGGACCTGAGGTAAAAAGGTGGATTTCCCGGCTGTTGCCGTGGCCACCAATCCGATAGACCGACCCCAAATAATTCCTCCCCCTTATACGGCAATACTTCCATATGCCGTTTGGAATCCGCATCACCTGACCATTGTCGCGTCCATAAACTTCTTCTGGCAGATATGGACATCGCACTTACTCTCGATGCCAGAGTGCAAATATCCCTCTGAGCATCTCGCATATAAAGAAAAGCATCCTTTAATTGCTCTAAAGTCAATAAAATACTGTCCCTATCTAGGGTATCAATATTTTCAGTCAGGGAATCCGACCAAACCACCCCAGCACTGCACATCCATGCAGAGGCGATGGCTGGTCGCAGTATAACACCAGTATGAGTGTATATACTTTTCAGGGTAGTTTCCAGCCTCCTATCCGCTGGATCCTTGAGGGCGGCCGTTTCAGGAGACGGTAACGCCACTTGTTTTGATAAGCGTGTGAGCGCCTTATCCACCCTAGGGGGTGTTTCCCAGCGCGCCCTAACCTCTGGCGGGAAAGGATATAATGCCAATAACTTCTTTGAAATTAGCAGTTTTCTATCGGGGTTAACCCACGCTTCATCACACACTTCATTCAATTCGTCTGATTCAGGAAAAACTACAGGTAGTTTTTTCAGACCCCACATAATACCCCTTTTTGTGGTACATGCAGTATCAGAGATATGCAAAGCCTCCTTCATTGCCGTGATCATATAACGTGTGGCCCTACTGGAAAATACGTTTGTTTCTTCACCGTCGACACTAGATTCGGTGTCCGTGTCTGGGTCTGTGTCGACCGACTGAGGTAAAGGGCGTTTTACAGCCCCTGACGGTGTCTGAGACGCCTGTACAGGTACTAACTGGTTTGCCGGCCGTCTCATGTCGTCAACTGATTTTTGTAATGTGCTGACATTATCACGTAATTCCATAAACAAAGCCATCCATTCCGGTGTCGACTCCCTAGGGGGTGACATCACCATTACCGGCAATTGCTCCGCCTCCACACCAACATCGTCCTCATACATGTCAACACACACGTACCGACACACAGCAGACACACAGGGAATGCTCTTATCGAAGACAGGACCCCACTAGCCCTTTGGGGAGACAGAGGGAGAGTTTGCCAGCACACACCCAAGCGCTATAAATATATAGGAACAACCCTATAGAAGTGTTGTCTCCCTTATAGCAGCTTAATATATAAAAAAACGCCAAAAAAGTGCCCCCCCCTCTCTGTTTTACCCTGTTTCTGTAGTGCAGTGCAGGGGAGAGTCCTGGGAGCCTTCCTCGCAGCGGAGCTGAGCAGGAAAATGGAGCTGTGTGCTGAGGAGATAGGCCCCGCCCCCTATTTCGGCGGGCTCTTCTCCGGTGTTTGTGAGACCTGGCAGGGGTTAAATACATCCATATAGCCCCAGGGGCTATATGTGATGTATTTTTTAGCCAGAACAAGGTATTCTCATTGCTGCCCAGGGCGCCCCCCGCAGCGCCCTGCACCCTCCGTGACCGCTGGTGTGAAGTGTGTGACAACAATGGCGCACAGCTGCAGTGCTGTGCGCTACCTCATGAAGACTGAAAAGTCTTCTGCCGTCGGTTTCTGGACCTCTTCACTTTTCGGCATCTGCAAGGGGGTCGGCGGCGCGGCTCCGGGACCGGACTCCATGGCTGGGCCTGTGTTCGATCCCTCTGGAGCTAATGGTGTCCAGTAGCCTAAGAAGCCAATCCATCCTGCACGCAGGTGAGTTCACTTCTTCTCCCCTAAGTCCCTCGTTGCAGTGAGCCTGTTGCCAGCAGGACTCACTGTAAAATAAAAAACCTAAAAACTTTTTCTAAGCAGCTCTTTAGGAGAGCCACCTAGATTGCACCCTGCTCGGACGGGCACAAAAACCTAACTGAGGCTTGGAGGAGGGTCATAGGGGGAGGAGCCAGTGCACACCACCTGATCCTAAAGCTTTATTTTTGTGCCCTGTCTCCTGCGGATCCGCTAATCCCCATGGTCCTGACGGAATCCCCAGCATCCACTAGGACGTCAGAGAAAATGGAGTCTCTCCGAGCAGTCATATCCAGTCTGGAGGAAGGGGATTTTATGGTGTCTGTGGACATAAAGGATGCCTACTTACATGTTCCCATTTATCCTCCGCATCAGGCTTACCTGAGGTTTTGCAATTCAGGATTGTCATTACCAATTTCCAACATTGCCGTTTGGTCTGTCCACGGCTCCGAGGATTTTCACCAAAGTGATGGCAGAGATGATGGTTCTCCTTTGCAAGCAAGGAGTCATGATTATCCCGTACTTGGACGATCTCCTGATAAAGGCGAGATCCAGGGACCAGTAGGTGCAAAAAATTGCACTCTCCCTGACAGTTCTTCAGCAACATGGTTGGCTCCTGAACTTGCCAAAATCACAGTTGATTCCGACGACGCGGTTGTCGTTTTTGGGAATGATATTGGACACAGAACTACAGAGAGTCTTTCTTCCAGTGGAAAAGGCTCTGGAACTTCAGAGTCTGGTCAAACAAATTCTGAAACCACCAAGAGTGTCAATCCATCAATGCATTCGGTAGCTGGGGAAGATGGTTGCGGCCTACGTGTGTTCCAGTGGGACCTGTTGGACAAGTGGTCCGGGTCCCACCTACACATGCACCGGAGGATAATCCTGTCTTCCAAGACCAGGGTATCACTCCTGTGGTGGCTGCACAGCTCTCACCTCATAGAGGGGCGCAGGTTCGGGATACAGGACTGGATCCTAGTGACCACGGATGCAAGCCTCCGAGGCTAGGGGGCAGTCACAATGGGAGAAAACTTCCAAGGAAGATGGTCAAGTCAGGAAACTTGTCTCCACATAAATGTTCTGGAGTTAAGGGCCATTTTCAACGGCCTTCTGCAAGCGGAACATCTTCTTCGAGATCTGCCTGTACTGATCCAGTCGGACAATGTAACAGCAGTAGCGTACATAAACCGTCAGGGTGGAAAGAAAAGCAGAGCGGCAATGGTAGAAGCCACAAGGATTTTCCGATGGGCGGAAAAGCATACAAGCGCTCTGTCAGCGATCTTCATTCCAGGTGTGGAAACTGGTAAGCAGACTTCCTCAGCAGACACTATCTCCATCCAGGAGAGTGGGGCCTCCACCAAGAAGTCCTCGCAGAGGTGACAAGTCGTTGGGGAGTTCCTCAAGTAGACATGATGGCATCTCATCTCAACAAGAAGCTTCAGAGATATTGTTCCAGGTCAAAGGACCCTCAAGCAATTGCAGTGGATGCACTGGTGACACCGTGGGTGTTTCAGTCGGTGTATGTATTCCCTCAACTTCCTTTCATTCCAAAGGTACTAAAGATCATAAGAAAAACAAAGATCCGGGCGATCCTCATTGTCTCAGACTGGCCAAGGAGGGCTTGGTATCCAGATCTTCAGGAATTACTCATAGGAGATCCCTGGCCTCTTCCTCTGCGTGAGGACCTGTTACAACAGGGGCTGTGCATGTATCAGGACTTACCGTGGCTACATTTGACGGCATGGCGGTTGAGCGCAAAATCCTAGCCCGTAAGGGTATTCCCAGTGAAGTCATTCCCACACTTATTCAGGCCAGAAAAAGGGTAATGTCGAAACATTACCACCGTATTTGGAGAAAATATGTTTCTTGGTGTATAAAGAATGTGTATACCTGCGCTGGCTAACAAATTAATACAAAGATGGTTTGCTTCGTGTATAAAATTATGAACAATTTATTATCATATCATATAAAACAGTTAAAAAAAGGAATATATCCCTAATACCACTAGTTGGTAATAAAAATTCATTCGTCTTATCTGGATAGACTTATTGTGCAGTTTATCACTTTCCTGTGTGACCAAAGTCAAGTCCTTAGGGCTAGGACAGTCTCCCAAGATGCATACACTGTATTTTGTAAATAATTACCGGATCCACAAAATGTTGGGCATCAGCATTAGGACAAGTCCATTTAAAGCTGCAGGTGTGGGCCAAACCGGTCGAATATGAATTATCCAGTGATGGGAGAAAGAGTCCAATTTTTGCCAGGGAATGACAGAAGTCCTGCTCCTGAGGAAGCTGGATTGTATTTGTGCCAGTGAAACGCGTTGAGCTCTTCCTACATTCATCTGGACTCCACTTTCCAAACAGACCTACAGGACTTCCACACTCTACCACCCGTTCTAGAGCTTTGGTATAACCCCATGGTTCTATGATGACCCCAGCATCCTCTAGGACGTATGAGAAAATAGGATTTTAATACCTACCGGTAAATCCTTTTCTCTTAGTTCGTAGAGGATGCTGGGTGCCCGTCCCAGTGCGTACTTTATCTGCAGTTATTAGTTGTGGTTACACACATGTTGTGTTACGTTATTGTCAGCATGTTGCTGCAAGTGTTCATGCCGTTGACTTGTGTTCTGTTGAATGCCACGTTGTGCGGCATGCTTGAGGTGTGAGCTGGTATGAATCTCACTTTAGTTTTAACAATAAATCCTTTCCTCGAAATGTCTGTCTCCCTGGGCACAGTTCCTATAACTGGAGTCTGGAGGAGGGGAATAGAGGAAGGAGCCAGTTCACACCCTTTTCAAAGTCTTAAAGTGCCCATGTCTCCTGTGGATCCCGTCTATACCCCATGGTTCTATGATGACCCCAGCATCCTCTATGGACTAAGAGAAAAGGATTTACCTGTAGGTATTAAAATCCTATTTTGAAGTAAATTGTAACATCTGTAAAAGTGCTTGTAAGTTTTTTTGTTGTTGTTTTTTGTGGTATTATACTATGCTTGGTTTACATGCAGCTGTTTGCTAGGGTTTGGCCGCCTGTCTCCCGAGTGGTGTTGGGATTCCGGTGCCGGGCCAATGACCGCCGGCATCCCGACTGCCTTTGCTATAAAGAAAGTTCAATACCATAATGCATTTCATCACTTCAGTAATGTTAGTCCTTGTCATCTACGCTGATAAAGATATTCCTGCCATCTGTGAGTTGAAAATGCCTGGAATTTATGAGGATATTTTTTCAGGTGAACTTTTATAAATGTCAGTGAGATTTTATTTTTACCGTAGGTTTTTATTTAAGCGTTTTTCTTCATTAGATATATTTATGACTATTGGTAACCTTGTCTAAGTGCATTTCATACATCTCTCTCTTGCGCTATCATATTTCTTCCATTATATATACTGTACAGTGCATCCAGAAAATATTCACAACGCTTCACTTTTGACACATTTTGTTATGTTACAGCCTTATGAAATGGAATAAATATTTTTCCCCCTCTAAATTCTATACACAATACCCCATAATGACAACGTGAAAAAAGTTTTTTTAGATTTTTGCAAATTTATTAAAAATAAAAAACTAAGGTGGTCATTCCGAGTTGTTCGCTCGCTAGCTGCTTTTAGAAGCATTGCAAATGCTAGGCCGCCGCCCTCTGGGAGTGTATCTTAGCTTAGCAGAATAGCGAACTAAAGATTAGCAGAACTGCTACTAAATAATTCCTTGCAGTTTCTGAGTAGCTCCAGACCTACTCCTAGATTGCGATCACCTCAGTCCGCTTAGTTCCTGGTTTGACGTCACAAACACACCCTGCATTCGGCCGGCCACTCCCCCGTTTCTCCAGCCACTCCTGCGTTTTTTCCTGGCACGCCTGCGTTTTTTAGAACACTCCCTGAAAACGGCCATTTTCTGCACAGAAACACCCACTTCATGTCAATCCCACTACGATCACTTGAGCGATGAAAAAACGTCGCTCGAGCTTGTGCAAATCTCCGAAGTTTTGTGTTAAATTACTGAACGCATGCGCGCTGCGTACCATGCGCATGCGCATTTTCAACCTAATCGCTCCGTTGCGAAAAACGGCAACGAGCAAACAACTCGGAATGACCACCTAAGATCACATGTACAGTACATAAGTAGTCACAGCCTTTGCCATGAAGCTAAAAATTGAACTCAGGTACATCCTGTTTCCACTGATCATCCTTGAGATGTTCCTACAGCTTAATTGGAGTCCACCTGTGTTAAATTTAGTTGATTGGACATGATTTGGAAAGGCACACACCTGTCTATATAAGTATATATCATACTTGATAGTACATATCTGATCACAAACTAAGCATGAAGTCAAAGGAATTGTCTGTAGACCTCCGAGACAGGATTGTATCAAGGCACACATCTGGGGAAGGGTACAGAAAAATATCTGCTGCTTTGAAGGTCCCAATGAGCACAGTGGACTCTTCCTAGAGCTGGCCGGTCGTCTAAGCTGAGCGATCGTGGCAGAAGGACCCTGGTCAGGGAGATAACCAAGAACCAGATGGTCACTCTGTCAGCGCTACAGCATTCCTCTGTGGAGAGAGGAGAACCTTCCAGAAGGACAACCATCTCTGCAGCAATCCACCAATCAGGCCTGTATGGTAGAGTGGCTAGACGGAAGCCACGCCTTAGTAAAAAGTACATGGCAGCCCACCTGGAGTTTTCCGAAATGCACCTGAAGACTCTCAGACCATGAGAAACAAAATTCTCTGGTCTGAGGAGACAAAGATTGAACTCTTTGGCTTGAATGCCAAGCATCATGTTTGGAGGAAACCAGGCACCGCTCATCACCAGGCCAATACTATCCCTACAGTGAAGCATGGTGGTGGCAGCATTATGCAGTGGGGATACTTTTCAGTGGCAGGAACTGGGAGACTAGTCAGGATAGAGGGAAAGATGAATGCAGCAATTTACAGAGACATTCTGGATGAAAAGCTGCTCCAGAGCGCTCTTCACCTCAGACTGGGGCGACGGTTCATTTTTAAGCAGGACAACAACCCTAAGCACACAGATATCAAAGGAGTGGCTTCAGGACAACTCTGTGAATGTCCTTGAGTGGAACAGCCAGAGCCCAGACTTGAATCTGATGGAACATCTCTGAAGAGATCTGAAAATGGCTGTATACCGACGCTTCCCATCCAACCTGATGGAGCTTGAGAGGTGCTGCAAAGAGGAATGGGTGAAACTGCCCAAAGATAGGTGTGCCAAGCTTGTGACATCATATTCAAAAATACTTGAGGCTGTAATTGCTGCCAAAGGTGCATCAACAAAGTATTGAGCAAAGGCTGTGAATACATGTGATTTCTTAGTTTTTTTATTTTTAATAAATTTGCAAAAATGTAAAAAAAATTTTTTTTACGTTGTCATTATGGGGTATTGGGGGTCATTCCGAGTTGATCACTCGCTAGCAGTATTTAGCAGCCGTGCAAACGCTATAGCTTTGCCCACTGGGAATGTATTTTAGCTTAGCAGAAGTGCGAATGGTTGTATCGCTACTAGTGATGTGCACCGGAAATTTTTCGTGTTTTGTGTTTTGGTTTTGGATTCGGTTCCGTGGCCGTGTTTTGGATTCGGACGCGTTTTGGCAAAACCTCCCTGAAAATTTTTTGTCGGATTCGGGTGTTTTTTTTACAAAAAACCCTCAAAAACAGCTTACATAATAGAAATTGGGGGTCATTTTGATCCCATAGTATTATTAACCTCAATAACCATAATTTCCACTCATTTCCAGTCTATTCTGAACACCTCACACCTCACAATATTATTTTTAGTCCTAAAATTTGCACCAAGGTCACTGGATGGCTAAGCTAAGCGACCCAAGTGGCCGACACAAACACCTGGCCCATCTAGGAGTGGCACTGCAGTCTCAGACAGGATGGCAGATTTAAAAAAATTGTCCCCAAACAGCACATGATGCAAAGAAAAAAATAGGTGCAATGAGGTAGCTGTGTGACTAAGCTAAGCGACCCAAGTGGCCGACACAAACACCTGGCCCATCTAGTAGTGGCACTGCAGTGTCAGACAGGATGGCAGATTTAAAAAATAGTCCCCAAACAGCACATGATGCAAAGAAAAAAAGAGGTGCAATGAGGTAGCTGTGTGACTAAGCTAAGCGACCCAAGTGGCCGACACAAACACCTGGCCCATCTAGGAGTGGCACTGCAGTGTCAGATAGGATGGCAGATTTAAAAAAATAGTCCCCAAACAGCACATGATGCAAAGAAAAAAAGAGGTGCAATGAGGTAGCTGTGTGACTAAGCTAAGCGACCCAAGTGGCCGACACAAACACCTGGCCCATCTAGGAGTGGCACTGCAGTGTCAGACAGGATGGCAGATTTAAAAAATAGTTCCCAAACAGCACATGATGCAAAGAAAAAAAGAGGTGCAATTAGGTAGCTGTGTGACTAAGCTAAGAGACCCAAGCGACCGACACAAACACCTGGCCCATCTAGGAGTGGCACTGCAGTGTCAGACAGGATGGCAGATTTAAAAAATAGTCCCCAAACAGCACATGATGCAAAGAAAAAAAGAGGTGCAATGAGGTAGCTGTGTGACTAAGCTAAGCGACCCAAGTGGCCGACACAAACACCTGGCCCATCTAGGAGTGGCACTGCAGTGTCAGACAGGATGGCAGATATAAAAAATAGTCCCCAAACAGCACATGACGCAAAGAAAAAAAGAGGTGCAATGAGGTAGCTGTGTGACTAAGCTAAGAGACCCAAGTGACCGACACAAACACCTGGCCCATCTTGGAGTGGCACTGCAGTGTCAGACAGGATGGAAGATTTAAAAAAATAGTACCCAAACAGCACATGATGCAAAGAAAAAAAGAGGTGCAATGAGGTAGCTGTGTGACTAAGCTAAGCGACCCAAGTGGCCGACACAAACACCTGGCCCATCTAGGAGTGGCACTGCAGTGTCAGACAGGATGGCAGATTTAAAAAATAGTCCCCAAACAGCACATGATGCAAAGAAAAAAAGAAGTGCAATGAGGTAGCTGTGTGACTAAGCTAAGAGACCCAAGTGGCCGACACAAACACCTGGCCCATCTAGGAGTGGCACTGCAGTGTCAGACAGGATGGCAGATTTAAAAAATAGTTCCCAAACAGCACATGATGAAAAGAAAAAAAGAGGTGCAATGAGGTAGCTGTGTGACTAAGCTAAGAGACCCAACTGACCGACACAAACACCTGGCCCATCTAGGAGTGGCACTGCAGTATCAGACAGGATGGCAGATTTAAAAAATAGTTCCCAAACAGCACATGATGCAAAGAAAAAAAGAGGTGCAATGAGGTAGCTGTGTGACTAAGCTAAGCGACCCAAGTGGCCGACACAAACACCTGGCCCATCTAGGAGTGGCACTGCAGTGTCAGACAGGATGGCAGATTTAAAAAATAGTCCCCAAACAGCACATGATGCAAAGAAAAAAAGAAGTGCAATGAGGTAGCTGTGTGACTAAGCTAAGAGACCCAAGTGGCCGACACAAACACCTGGCCCATCTAGGAGTGGCACTGCAGTGTCAGACAGGATGGCAGATTTAAAAAACAGTTCCCAAACAGCACATGATGCAAAGAAAAAAAGAGGTGCAATGAGGTAGCTGTGTGACTAAGCTAAGAGACCCAAGTGACCGACACAAACACCTGGCCCATCTAGGAGTGGCACTGCAGTGTTAGACAGGATGGCAGATTTAAAAAATAGTTCCCAAACAGCACATGATGCAAAGAAAAAAAGAGGTGTAATGAGGTAGCTGTGTGACTAAGCTAAGCGACCCAAGTGGCCGACACAAACACCTGGCCCATCTTGGAGTGGCACTGCAGTGTCAGACAGGATGGCAGATTTAAAAAATAGTCCCCAAACAGCACATGATGCAAAGAAAAAAAGAGGTGCAATGAGGTAGCTGTGTGACTAAGCTAAGCGACCCAAGTGGCCGACACAAACACCTGGCCCATCTAGGAGTGGCACTGCAGTTTTCAAAGCGAGAGGATGAGTGCTTCCATCCTCATGTGAATCTGAACCACTAGCCACTCCGCCGTTCCTTGCCACTCCGTGTCGTAAATAGCATATTGGCAAGTTTACGCTTCTCATCAGACGCTTTTAATTTAGATTTTTGGGTAATTTTACTGAACTTTTGTAGTACTGTATACTTGACGACACAGAGGTAGAGTAGTAGACTACTGTACCGTACTGCTATATATTATATACTTGTGGTAAGCAAAATTCTGCACTGTCCTCCTACTATATACTGCGCACAACTAAAATGCAGCACAGGTATGGATGGATAGTATACTTGACGACACAGAGGTAGGTAGAGCAGTGGACTTCTGTACCGTACTGCTATATATATATATACTGGTGGTCAGCAAAATTCTGCACTGTCCTCCTACTATATATACTGCACACAACTAAAATGCAGCACAGGTATGGATGGATAGTATACTTGACGACACAGAGGTAGGTAGAGCAGTGGACCTCTGTACCGTACTGCTATATATTAGATACTGGTGGTTAGCAAAATTCTGCACTGTCCTCCTACTATATACTGTGCACAACTAAAATGCAGCACAGGTATGGATGGATAGTATACTTGACGACACAGATGTAGGTAGAGCAGTGGACTACTGAACCGCACTGCTATATATTATATACTGGTGGTCAGCAAAATTATGCACTGTCCTCCTACTATATATACTGCGCACAACTAAAATGCAGCACAGATATGGATGGATAGTATACTTGACGACACAGAGGTAGGTAGAGCAGTGGACTACTGTACCGTACTGCTATATAATACTGGTGGTCAGCAAAATTCTGCACTGTCCTCCTACTATAATCTACAATGCAGCACAGATATAGAGCGTTTTTCAGGCAGAGAACGTAGATATTTTCAGCACACTGAGCACAGATATTTGCAAGCACACTGAGCACAGATATTTGCAGCACACTGAGCAGATATTTGCAGCACACTGAACACAGAAACTGAGAGAACGCTGCACGTCCTCTCGCTATCATCTCCAATGCACGAGTGAAAATGGCGGTGATGCGCGGCTCCTTATATAGAATACGAATCTCGCGAGAATCCGACAGCGGGATGATGACGTTCGGGCGCGCTCGGGTTAACCGAGCAAGGCGGGAGGATCCGAGGCTGCATCGGAACCGTGTAAAATGGGTGAAGTTCAGGGGGGTTCGGATCTCGAGGAACCGAACCCGCTCATCACTAATCGCTACAAATATTTTTTGTGTAGTTTCAGAGCAGCTCAAAACCTACTCAGCGCTTGCGATCACTTCAGACTATTCAGTTCCGGATTTGACGTCACAAACCCGACCAGCGTTCACCCAGCCACGCCTGCGTTTTTCCACACACTCCCTAAAAATGGTCAGTTGCCACCCAGAAACTCCCACTTCATGTCTATCACTCTGCGGCAACCAGTGCGACTGAAATGCATCGCTAGACCCTGTGCAAAACAACATCATTCATTGTGCCCGTAAGTCGGGCGTGCGCATTGCGCCGCATACGCATGCTCAGAACTGCCATTTTTTAGCATAATCGGCGCTGTGCTGCAAACAAATGCAGCTAGCGATCAACTCAGAATGACCCCCATTGTATGTAAAATTTTACTGGAATAAATTAATTTATTCCAGTTTGGAATAAGGCTGTAACATAACAAAATGTGGAAAAAGTGAAGTGCGGTGAATACTTTCCGGATGCATTGTAAATATATTGGAAGATATATGTCCATGTTCTGATATACTCATCTGATATACTCATCTTTGTTCTGTCGCTCAGTTAAGCCAATTAAGCCTCCAATTCAAATTGGTCAGAGTCCCAATCCATTAGCTATTTCATTTTGACAAAGGGAAATAAGGACTACCTGGGACTTTTAGTGGGAAATGGAACACTTCAAAAGTGGGCTTCATAAAAGTCTGTAAGAAATAATCCCACACCTTCAAATTGCGTCCCAATTCTGCTGCCTGGTGAGCTTGATAAATCCAGCAAAGGATCCCTCAATCTTTCAAACAAAATCTTTTGCCATCAGTATGACCCGACAAGTAAAACACAGCAGTCAAAGTAGGGGCTACAGCTGCTTTAGTGTAACTTTATGCTCCCGTTAGAACTTTACACTTGGATACAACAGGTGCTGGATTAAACAAAACTTGCCTGTTGCTTTCCTAGCAATGACCGACCACCATCGGTGAAACAACCAAATTGGTAAAGGCAGAAAAGAAAATGGGCCATTCTTCTACCCAATTTCTTTATAGCCTTCTTCTGGTAACTTAACTGCAGCTTTTCAGTTCCTAGTGCTAGTGGCACACACTTCCTCAACAATGGGCAACCTGAAACCATCCCGGAATCCTGAAAATGAAAAATTCTGCTACCTCTTTGCCAGGATACTAACATGGTCTCTATCTTAAATGGTGATATAGCTTCCCTTAGCTCCACTCCTAGATTAGGTCTTACTCCCTGAGGGTCTCCACCAAAGTCTGGCATAGCTTTTTCACATCTGAATACATTACTTCTGAGATGCCTGCCACTGCCTCAGGCTTTTGCTTACTAACTAGCACCACTGTTAGAAGACTGGAACCTCTCATCTAACCCTTTCCACTCCTTTGACGAGAATCAACCTTTATTGTACCACTGGAATGATAGAAGCACTAGTACCAGGAAACACTATTAATCCCTGCAACTGCGATATTACATCTGAGAATGACTTTGAACCTGTACTAGAGGATGGAGGTGTGCAACTTGTGTATGGACACTAAAGACGAGTAACAATTACTGGCAGGTGGTGGGTTACTATATATTTGCAAAAAAGCATGGGACGGAGCCAAAATGGCTGGGCATGTATATAGGTGAAACCTGAAGTAGAGTACCAGGAAGCATGTTAAATAGAGAACCCATAAGGAAGGTAGGTGATATGGCAAATAGGTTTCCATGATGAGGGTGAACACCGGGACGCATTGACGGGACCAGCAATATATCTCCTGGTATTACAATTAACAAGAACTAAGGAGATCACAGATACCACTAACTAGAGACAATAAATAAGAATTTACTTACCGATAATTCTATTTCTCATAGTCCGTAGTGGATGCTGGGGACTCCGAAAGGACCATGGGGAATAGCGGCTCCGCAGGAGACTGGGCACAAAGTAAAAGCTTTAGGACTAGCTGGTGTGCACTGGCTCCTCCCCCCATGACCCTCCTCCAAGCCTCAGTTAGGATACTGTGCCCGGACGAGCGTACACAATAAGGAAGGATTTTGAATCCCGGGTAAGACTCATACCAGCCACACCGTACAACTTGTGATCTGATCCCAGTTAACAGCATGATAACAGAAGGAGCCTCTGAAAAGATGGCTCACAACAACAATAACCCGATTTTTGTAACAATAACTATGTACAAGTAATGCAGACAATCCGCACTTGGGATGGGCGCCCAGCATCCACTACGGACTATGAGAAATAGAATTATCGGTAAGTAAATTCTTATTTTCTCTAACGTCCTAGTGGATGCTGGGGACTCCGAAAGGACCATGGGGATTATACCAAAGCTCCCAAACGGGCGGGAGAGTGCGGATGACTCTGCAGCACCGAATGAGAGAACTCCAGGTCCTCCTCAGCCAGGGTATCAAATTTGTAGAATTTAGCAAACGTGTTTGCCCCTGACCAAGTAGCTGCTCGGCAAAGTTGTAAAGCCGAGACCCCTCGGGCAGCCGCCCAAGATGAGCCCACTTTCCGTGTGGAATGGGCTTTTACAGATTTGGGCTGTGGCAGGCCTGCCACAGAATGTGCAAGCTGAATTGTACTACAAATCCAACGAGCAATCGTCTGCTTAGAAGCAGGAGCACCCAGCTTGTTGGGTGCATACAGGATAAACAGCGAATCAGATTTTCTGACTCCAGCCGTCCTGGAAACATATATTTTCAGGGCCCTGACTACGTCCAGCAACTTGGAATCCTCCAAGTCCCTAGTAGCCGCAGGCACCACAATAGGCTGGTTTAAGTGAAATGCTGAAACCACCTTAGGAAGAAATTGAGGACGAGTCCTCAATTCTGCCCTGTCCGTATGAAAAATTAGGTAAGGGCTTTTATAGGATAAAGCCGCCAATTCTGAGACACGCCTGGCTGAAGCCAGGGCTAACAGCATTACCACTTTCCATGTGAGATATTTTAAGTCCACAGTGGTGAGTGGTTCAAACCAATGTGATTTTAGGAATCCCAAAACTACATTGAGATCCCAAGGTGCCACTGGAGGCACAAAAGGAGGCTGTATATGCAGTACTCCCTTGACAAACGTCTGAACTTCAGGAACAGAAGCCAGTTCTTTTTGGAAGAATATTGACAGGGCCGAAATTTGAACCTTAATGGACCCTAATTTGAGGCCCATAGACAGTCCTGTTTGCAGGAAATGCAGGAAACGACCCAGTTGAAATTCCTCTGTAGGGGCCTTCCTGGCCTCGCACCACGCAACATATTTACGCCAAATACGGTGATAATGTTGTATGGTTACATCCTTCCTGGCTTTGATCAGGGTAGGGATGACTTCATCCGGAATGCCTTTTTCCTCCAGGATCCGGCGTTCAACCGCCATGCCGTCAAACGCAGCCGCGGTAAGTCTTGGAACAGACATGGTCCCTGCTGGAGCAGGTCCTTTCTTAGAGGTAGAGGCCACGGGTCTTCCGTGAGCATCTCTTGAATTTCCGGGTACCAAGTCCTTCTTGGCCAATCCGGAGCCACGAGTATAGTCTTTACTCCTCTCCTTCTTATGATTCTCAGTACTTTTGGTATGAGAGGAAGAGGAGGAAACACATACACTGACTGGTACACCCACGGTGTTACCAGAGCGTCCACAGCTATTGCCTGAGGGTCCCTTGACCTGGCGCAATATCTGTCCAGTTTTTTGTTGAGGCGGGACGCCATCATGTCCACCTTTGGTTTTTCCCAACGGTTCACAATCATGTGGAAGACTTCTGGGTGAAGTCCCCACTCCCCCGGGTGAAGATCGTGTCTGCTGAGGAAGTCTGCTTCCCAGTTGTCCACTCCCGGAATGAACACTGCTGACAGTGCTATCACATGATTCTCCGCCCAGCGAAGAATCCTTGCCACTTCCAACATTGCCCTCCTGCTTCTTGTGCCGCCCTGTCTGTTTACGTGGGCGACTGCCGTGATGTTGTCCGACTGGATCAACACCGGCTGACCCTGAAGCAGAGGTCTTGCCTGACTTAGGGCATTGTAAATGGCCCTTAGTTCCAGGATATTTATGTGAAGTGACGTTTCCATGCTTGACCACAAGCCCAGGAAATTTCTTCCCTGTGTGACTGCTCCCCAGCCTCTCAGGCTGTCATCCGTGGTCACCAGGACCCAATCCTGAATGCCGAATCTGCGGCCCTCTAGGAGATGAGCACTCTGTAACCACCACAGGAGAGACACCCTTGTCCTTGGAGACAGGGTTATCCGCTGATGCATTTGAAGATGCGATCCGGACCATTTGTCCAGCAGATCCCACTGAAAAGTTCTTGCGTGGAATCTGCCGAATGGAATCGCTTCGTAAGAAGCCACCATCTTTCCCAGGACCCTTGTGCATTGATGTACTGACACTTGGCCTGGTCTTAGGAGGTTCCTGACTAGGTCGGATAACTCCTTGGCTTTCTTCTCCGGGAGAAACACCTTTTTCTGTACTGTGTCCAGAATCATCCCTAGGAACAGCAGACGTGTCGTCGGAATCAGCTGCGATTTTGGAATATTTAGAATCCATCCGTGCTGTCGTAGTACTACTTGAGATAGTGCTACTCCGACCTCTAACTGTTCTCTGGACCTTGCCCTTATCAGGAGATCGTCCAAGTAAGGGATAATTAAGACGCCTTTTCTTCGAAGAAGAATCATCATTTCGGCCATTACCTTGGTAAAGACCCGGGGTGCCGTGGACAATCCAAACGGCAGCGTCTGAAACTGATAGTGACAGTTCTGTACCACAAACATGAGGTACCCTTGGTGAGAAGGGCAAATTGGGACATGGAGGTAAGCATCCTTGATGTCCAGAGACACCATATAGTCCCCTTCTTCCAGGTTCGCTATCACTGCTCTGAGTGACTCCATCTTGAACTTGAACCTTTTTATGTAAGTGTTCAAGGATTTCAGATTTAAAATGGGTCTCACCGAGCCGTCCGGCTTCGGTACCACAAACAGCGTGGAATAATACCCCTTTCCCTGTTGTAGGAGGGGTACCTTGATTATCACCTGCTGGGAATACAGCTTGTGAATGGCTTCCAATACCGCCTCCCTGTCGGGGGGAGACGTTGGTAAAGCAGACTTCAGGAACCGGCGAGGGGGAGACGTCTCGAATTCCAATTTGTACCCCTGAGATACTACCTGCAGGATCCAGGGGTCCACTTGCGAGTGAGCCCACTGCGCGCTGAAATTCTTGAGACGGGCCCCCACCGTGCCTGAGTCCGCTTGTAAGGCCCCAGCGTCATGCTGAGGACTTGGCAGAAGCGGGGGAGGGCTTCTGTTCGTGGGAAGAGGCTGTTTGCTGCAGTCTTTTTCCCCTTCCTCTGCCCCGGGGCAGATATGAGTGGCCTTTTGCCCGCTTGCCCTTATGGGGACGAAAGGACTGAGCCTGAAAAGATGGTATCTTTTTCTGCTGCGAGGTGACTTGGGGTAAAAAGGTGGATTTTCCAGCCGTTGCCGTGGCCACCAGGTCCGATAGACCGACCCCAAATAACTCCTCCCCTTTATACGGCAATACTTCCATATGCCGTTTGGAATCCGCATCCCCTGACCACTGTCGCGTCCATAATCCTCTTCTGGCAGAAATGGACATCGCACTTACTCTTGATGCCAGAGTGCAAATATCCCTCTGTGCATCTCGCATATATAGAAATGCATCCTTTAAATGCTCTATAGTCAATAATATATTGTCCCTGTCCAGGGTATCAATATTTTCAGTCAGGGAATCCGACCAAGCCACCCCAGCACTGCACATCCAGGCTGAGGCGATTGCTGGTCGCAGTATAATACCAGTATGTGTGTATATACTTTTAAGGATATTTTCCAGCTTCCTATCAGCTGGTTCCTTGAGGGCGGCCGTATCAGGAGACGGTAATGCCACTTGTTTTGATAAGCGTGTGAGCGCCTTATCTACGCTAGGGGGTGTTTCCCAACGCGCCCTAACCTCTGGTGGGAAAGGGTATAATGCCAATAATTTTTTAGAAATTAGCAGTTTTTTATCGGGGGAAACCCACGCTTCATCACACACCTCATTTAATTCATCTGATTCAGGAAAAACTACGGGTAGTTTTTTCACACCCAACATAATACCCTTTTTTGTGGTACTTGTAGTATCAGGAATGTTCAAAACCTCCTTCATTGCCGTGATCATGTAACGTGTGGCCCTACTGGAAAATACGTTTGTTTCCTCACCGTCGACACTGGAGTCAGTGTCCGTGTCAGTGTCTGTATCGACCTGAGGTAACGGGCGTTTTATAGCCCCTGACGGTGTTTGAGACGCCTGTACAGGTATTAACTGATTTGCCGGCTGTCTCATGTCGTCAACAGTCTTTTGTAAAGTGCCGACACTATCACGTAATTCTTTCCATAAGACCATCCAGTCAGGTGTCGACTCCCTAGGGGGTGACATCACTAACACAGGCAATTGCTCCGCCTCCACACCATTTTCCTCCTCATACATGTCGACACAGCGTACCGACACACAGCACACACACAGGGAATGCTCTGATAGAGGACAGGACCCCACTAGCCCTTTGGGGAGACAGAGGGAGAGTTTGCCAGCACACACCAGAGCGCCATATATATACAGGGATAACCTTATATAAGTGTTTTTCCCTAATATAGCTGCTGTATATATTAATATGCCAATTTAGTGCCCCCCCTCTCTTGTTTTACCCTGTTTCTGTAGTGCAGGACTGCAGGGGAGAGTCAGGGAGCCTTCCTCCAACGGAGCTGTGAGGAAAAAATGGCGCTTGTGTGCTGAGGAGATAGGCTCCGCCCCTTTTTCGGCGGCCTTTCTCCCGCTTTTTTGTGGAAAACTGGCAGGGGTTAAATACATCCATATAGCCCAGGAGCTATATGTGATGTGTTTTTAGCCATTTAAGGTATTTTCATTGCGTCCCAGGGCGCCCCCCCCCAGCGCCCTGCACCCTCAGTGACCGGAGTGTGAAGTGTGCTGAGAGCAATGGCGCACAACTGTGGTGCTGTGCGCTACCTTATTGAAGACAGGACGTCTTCTGCCGCCGATTTTCCGGACCTCTTCACTCTTCTGGCTCTGTAAGGGGGCCGGCGGCGCGGCTCCGGGACCCATCCATGGCTGGGCCTGTGATCGTCCCTCTGGAGCTAATGTTCAGTAGCCTAAGAAGCCCAATCCACTCTGCACGCAGGTGAGTTCGCTTCTTCTCCCCTTAGTCCCTCGATGCAGTGAGCCTGTTGCCAGCAGGTCTCACTGAAAATAAAAAAACCTATTTAAACTTTTACTCTAAGCAGCTCAGGAGAGCCACCTAGATTGCACCCTTCTCGTTCGGGCACAAAATCTTAACTGAGGCTTGGAGGAGGGTCATGGGGGGAGGAGCCAGTGCACACCAGCTAGTCCTAAAGCTTTTACTTTGTGCCCAGTCTCCTGCGGAGCCGCTATTCCCCATGGTCCTTTCGGAGTCCCCAGCATCCACTAGGACGTTAGAGAAACACAATTAGATATTTGCACAAATACAGTCTGAGGAAGTGGGCAGTTTTGCCTGTGAAACGCATCACTAAAGCTTGTGTGAACTTCATCAATGAATGCTTATCCATGTTGTTTGACTAATTACAATAAATTCAAGTTAAAGAAGCCGTTGAGATTTGTCAGTTGTGTAGGACCAGCACCACAAAGATTTATTACTATTGGACTTATACAAGAGGTTATTGGATTCCTCTTTCTTTTAGGCAGCAAACAATAACAATTGATGGAATAGTTACCCAAGTGAGTGAACACGAATCATCCTTCTCCACCGTCCCTCTTCCTGCTCGGTCCCTTCCACCATGCCCCCACCCTCCACTTCCAGACAGTTTAATATGTGTTCTCTCACCCATCCCTTCAGACAAGGTCCATGCTCTAGGTTCAGCCCCCCCCCCCCCCCCCCCACACACACAAACCCACACCCACACACCACCATTTGCTTTGCCTCCGTCTATTTGGCCAAGGTCCATACTCTCCTTTCTTCTTTCATTGCTGGTACCTTCCCCCTAGATTACCAGCCAGCACGTTGCACACCTCTTCAGCTTGACCCACTCCACCAGTTTTTCATTATATCCTCATATTCTTCATATAATTTAAATTGCTGACATATCTATGACAACAAGGTGTAGAATCTGGCTTCACTGACACTGATCGGGTTAGTGGATTTTACCTAGCCAGATAAAGGGGTGGGTAGCAGGGCATACTGCACCCTGGGCTGCCTTCTGTCAGGGGACCTCTTGGACAGAGCACACTGACGTCACTATCACTCCCTCTTGTGTAGCAGCAGAACCAGGCAGCCACAATGTGAGCAGGATAATATGCAGTAGAGGCAGAGACACAGGAGTATCAGATTTCATAAGTTTCTGATGGAGCGTCCCGACCAGAGTAGAAATAGGAGGGGGGAGAGAGCAGTAAGTGACCCATGGATTCCAGCTTCTCCTCCTCCTCACCTGAGTCCTGTGTAAACTACTCTCTTTTTGTGGGGCACTCATCCTACCCAAAATATTACTAAAACTTAACTTTTAATGGTATTCATTAAAATGGCATTCATAGTAGAATGATGTAGTCAAATAAAATATAATAGGTAATAGATAAAATATATAAGTAGATCAAACAAATATCCACCCTACACAGGACCTTATTCAGTATGGATTGCAATTTCTGCTAAGTAGCAGTTTCTGTAATCAAAAAGTTGCCGCCCAGAAATTGACAAAAAAAACACCCATTGCAAAAATAACATGCATCGCAATATGTGGGCTGATCACAGAACCATACGCAATTACCAGAACATAGAAGATATTTCCTATCTGCGCCAGACAAGGTTGTCCACAATTATTGCAACACAAGAGACTGGAAGCGGTTATCGCTGATGTCAGAGGCCCTCCTTAAAAATGCCTTGGTATGCCTGGGTTTTTTCAGATACACACGAAAAATGACAGGTTTCCACCCAGAAAGGCCGGCTTTCTGTCAGTCAAAAAGCGGCTGAATTGTGATCACAATCTGTATGCAATTTATTTCGCTATTTTTTCATGCATATGCAATGCGAACGCTGCACATGCGCAGTTGTCCAATAATCGGCCAGACTTCGAATCGCAAATTTTGCAATCCTTACTGAATAAGGTCCTCAATTAATAACCCTGCTTTATGTAAGGGGGTAAGGAGGATATTTGTTTTAATAAAAAAACAGTCTGAGAAATAAATTCTCAGATCGGTGATGTGATCTAAGTGTCATTGAGCCACAGTGAAAGTATCATAAGAATAATGGCCCTCATTCCGAGTCGTTTGCTCGGTATTTTTCATCGCATCGCAGTGAAATTCCGCTTAGTGCGCATGCGCAATATTCGCACTGCGACTGCGCCAAGTATCTTTGCTATGAAGAAAGTATTTTTACTCACGGCTTTCTCATCGCTCCGGCGAACGTAATGTGATTGACAGGAAATGGGTGTTACTGGGCGGAAACACGGCGTTTTATGGGCGTGTGGCTGAAAACGCTACCGTTTCCAGAAAAAACGCAGGAGTGGCCGGAGAAACGGGGGAGTGGTTGGGCGAACGCTGGGTGTGTTTGTGACATCAAACCAGGAACGACAAGCACTGAACTGATCGCACAGGCAGAGTAAGTCTGGAGCTACTCTAAAACTGCTAAGTAGTTTGTGCTCGCAATATTGCGAATACATCGGTCGCAATTTTAAGATGCTAAGATACACTCCCAGTAGGCGGCGGCTTAGCGTGTGTAACTCTGCTAAATTCGCCTTGCGACCGATCAACTCGGAATGAGGGCCCATGTGTACAGTCAGAAGGGAGAGCTCCCTAAGATATGATAATGTGATCCGATCGATTGGACAGGGTTTTCGCAATTCACAAATGCTATTATGATACACCTACTGGATAAATCCCATTGTTGTGAGATACACTGTAAATACTAAATAGCGCAAGAATTTTGTGAAATGCCACTGCAGTTTATGCTAGCATGTGTCTATATTAGTGATGTGCACCGGACATTTTTCGGGTTTTGTGTTTTGGTTTTGGATTCGGTTCCGCGGCCGTGTTTTGGATTCGGACGCGTTTTGGCAAAACCTCACCGAAAATTTGTTGTCGGATTCGGGTGTGTTTTGGATTCGGGTGTTTTTTTTCAAAAACCCCTAAAAAACAGCTTAAATCATAGAATTTGGGGGTCATTTTGATCCCATAGTTTTATTAACCTCAATAACCATAATTTCTACTCATTTCCAGTCTATTCTGAACACCTCACAATATTATTTTTAGTCCTACAATTTGCACCAAGGTCGCTAGATGGCTAAGCTAAGCGACCCAAGTGGCCGACACAAACACCTGGCCCATCTAGGAGTGGCACTGCAGTGTCAGGCAGGATGGCCGATTTAAAAAATAGTCCCCAAACAGCACATGATGCAAAGAAAAAAAGAGGCGCACCAAGGTGGCTGTTTGACTAAGCTAAGCGACACAAGTGGCCGACACAAACACCTGGCCCATCTAGGAGTGGCACTGCAGTGTCAATCAAGACAGGATGGCACTTCCAAAAAATTGTCCCCAAACAGCACATGATGCAAAGAAAAAAAGAGGCGCACCACGGTGGCTGTGTGACTAAGCTAAGTGACACAAGTGTCCGACACAAACACCTGGCCCATCTAGGAGTGGCACTGCAGTGTCAATCAAGACAGGATGGCACTTCCAAAAAATTGTCCCCAAACAGCACATGATGCAAAGAAAAAAAGAGGCGCACCAAGGTGGCTGTGTGACTAAGCTAAGCGACACAAGTGGCCGACACAAACACCTGGCCCATCTAGGAGTGGCACTGCAGTGTCAATCAAGACAGGATGGCACTTCCAAAAAATTGTCCCCAAACAGCACATGATGCAAAGAAAAAAAGAGGCGCACCAAGGTGGCTCTTTGACTAAGCTAAGCGACACAAGTGGCCGACACAAACACCTGGCCCATCTAGGAGTGGCACTGCAGTGTCAATCAAGACAGGATGGCACTTCCAAAAAATTGTCCCCAAACAGCACATGATGCAAAGAAAAAAAGAGGCTCACCAAGGTGGCTGTGTGACTAAGCTAAGCGACACAAGTGGCCGACACAAACACCTGGCCCATCTAGGAGTGGCACTGCAGTGTCAATCAAGACAGGATGGCACTTCCAAAAAATTGTCCCCAAACAGCACATGATGCAAAGAAAAATGAAAGAAAAAAGAGGTGCAAGATGGAATTGTCCTTGGGCCCTCCCACCCACCCTTATGTTGTATAAATAGGACATGCACACTTTAACGAACCCATCATTTCAGCGACAGGGTCTGCCACACGACTGTGACTGAAATGACTGGTTGGTTTGGGCCCCCACCAAAAAAGAAGCAATCAATCTCTCCTTGCACAAACTGGCTCTACAGAGGCAAGATGTCCACCTCATCATCATCCTCCGATTCCTCACCCTTTTCACTGTGTACATCCCCCTCCTCACAGATTATTAATTTGTCCCCACTGGAATCCACCATCTCAGGTCCCCGTGTACTTTCTGGAGGCAATTGCTGCTGGTGAATGTCTCCACGGAGGAATTGATTATAATTCATTTTGATGAACATCATCTTCTCCACATTTTCTGGAAGTAACCTCGTACGCCGATTGCTGACAAGGTGAGCGGCTGCACTAAACACTCTTTCGGAGTACACACTGGAGGGAGGGCAACTTAGGTAGAATAAAGCCAGTTTGTGCAAGGGCCTCCAAATTGCCTCTTTTTCCTGCCAGTATACGTACGGACTGTCTGACGTGCCTACTTGGATGCGGTCACTCATATAATCCTCCACCATTCTTTCCATGGTGAGAGAATCATATGCAGTGACAGTAGACGACATGTCAGTAATCATTGGCAGGTCCTTCAGTCCGGACCAGATGTCAGCAGTGGCACTCGCTCCAGACTGCCCTGCATCACCGCCAGCGGGTGGGCTAGGAATTCTTAGCCTTTTCCTCGCACCCCCAGTTGCGGGAGAATGTGAAGGAGGAGATGTTGACGGGTCACGTTCCGCTTGACTTGACAATTTTCTCACCAGCAGGTCTTTGAACCTCTGCAGACTTGTGTCTGCCGGAAAGAGAGATACAACGTAGGTTTTAAATCTAGGATCGAGCACGGTGGCCAAAATGTAGTGCTCTGATTTCAACAGATTGAATCCTGGTTAAGTGAATTAAGGGCTCCATCCACAAGTACCACATGCCTAGCGGAATCGCTCTGTTTTAGCTCCTCCTTCAATGTCTCCAGCTTCTTCTGCAAAAGCCTGATGAGGGGAATGACCTGACTCAGGCTGGCCGTGTCTGATCTGACTTCACGTGTGGCAAGTTCAAAGGGTTGCAGAACCTTGCACAACGTTGAAATCATTCTCCACTGCGCTTGAGTCAGGTGCATTCCCCCTCCTTTGCCTATATCGTGGGCAGATGTATAGGCTTGAATGGCCTTTTGCTGCTCCTCCATCCTCTGAAGCATATAGAGGGTTGAATTCCACCTCGTTACCACCTCTTGCTTCAGATGATGGCAGGGCAGGTTCAGGAATGTTTGGTGGTGCTCCAGTCTTCTGTACGCGGTGCCTGAATGCCGAAAGTGGCCCGCAATTATTCGGGCCACCGACAGCATCTCTTGCACGCCCCTGTCGTTTTTTAAATAATTCTGTACCACCAAATTCAATGTATGTGCAAAACATGGGACGTGCTGGAATTTGCCCAGATGTAATGCACGCACAATATTGCTGGCGTTGTCCGATGTCACAAATCCCCAGGAGAGTCCAATTGGGGTAAGCCATTCTGCGATGATCTTCCTCAGTTGCCGTAAGAGGTTGTCAGCTGTGTGATTATTCTGGAAAGCGGTGATACAAAGCGTAGCCTGCCTAGGAACGAGTTGGCATTTGCGAGATGCTGCTACTGGTGCCGCCGCTGCTGTTCTTGCTGCGGGAGTCAATACATCTACCCAGTGGGCTGTCACAGTCATATAGTCCTGAGTCTGCCCTGCTCCACTTGTCCACATGTCCGTGGTTAAGTGGACATTGGGTACAACTGCATTTTTTAGGACACTGGTGAGTCTTTTTCTGAGGTCTGTGTACATTTTCGGTATCGCCTGCCTAGAGAAATGGAACCTAGATGGTATTTGGTACCGGGGACACAGTACCTCAATCAAGTCTATAGTTGCCTCTGAATTAACGATGGATACCGGAACCACGTTTCTCACCGCCCAGGCTGCCAAGGCCTGAGTTATCTGCTTTGCAGCAGGATGACTGCTGTGATATTTCATCTTCCTCGCAAAGGACTGTTGGACAGTCAATTGCTTACTGGAAGTAGTACAAGTGGTCTTCCGACTTCCCCTCTTGGATGATGATCGACTCCCAGCAGCAACAACAGCAGCGCCAGCAGCAGTAGGCGTTACACTCAAGGATGCATCGGAGGAATCCCAGGCAGGAGAGGACTCGTCAGACTTGACAGTGACATGGCCTGCAGGACTATTGGCTTTCCTGGGTAAGGAGGAAATTGACACTGAGGGAGTTGGTGGTGTGGTTTGCAGGAGCTTGGTTACAAGAGGAAGGGATTTAGTGGTCAGTGTACTGCTTCCGCTGTCACCCAACATTTTTGAACTTGTCAGTGACTTATGATGAATGCGCTGCAGGTGACGTACAAGGGAGGATGTTCCGAGGTGGTTAACGTCCTTACCCCTACTTATTACAGCTTGACAAAGGCAACACACGGCTTGACACCTGTTGTCCGCATTTGTGTTGAAATAATTCCACACTGAAGAGCTGATTTTTTTTGTATTTTGACCAGGCATGTCAATGGCCATATTCCTCCCACGGACAGCAGGTGTCTCCCCGGGTGCCTGACTTAAACAAACCACCTCACCATCAGAATCCTCCTTGTCAATTTCCTCCCCAGCGCCAGCAACACCCATATCCTCATCCTGGTGTAATTCAACAGTGACATCTTCAATTTGACTATCAGGAACTGGACTGCGGGTGCTCCTTCCAGCACTTGCAGGGAGCGTGCAAATGGTGGAAGGCGCAAGCTCTTCCCGTCCAGTGTTGGGAAGGTCAGGCATCGCAACCGACACAATTGGACTCTCCTTGGGGATTTGTGATTTAGAAGAACGCACAGTTCTTTGCTGTGCTTTTGCCAGCTTAAGTCTTTTCCTTTTTTTAGCGATGAGTGCTTCCATCCTCATGTGAAGCTGAACCACTAGCCATGAACATAGGCCAGGGCCTCAGCCGTTCCTTGCCACTCCGTGTCGTAAATGGCATATTGGCAAGTTTACGCTTCTCCTCAGACGCTTTTAATTTTGATTTTTGGGTCATTTTACTGAACTTTTGTGTTTTGGATTTTACATGCTCTCTACTATGACATTGGGCATCGGCCTTGGCAGATGACGTTGATGGCATTTCATTGTCTCGGCCATGACTAGTGGCAGCAGCTTCAGCACGAGGTGGAAGTGGATCTTGATCTTTCCCTTTAACCTCCACATTTTTGTTCTCCATTTTTTAATGTGTGGAATTATATGCCAGTATCAATAGCAATGGCCTACTACTATATTTACTGCACAAAACTAAAATGCACCACAGGTATAGAATGTAGATGGATAATAGTATACTTAATGGATGACGAGTGACGACACAGACGTAGGTACAGCAGTGGCCTACCGTACTGCTATATATAGTATACTGGTGGACACTGTGTCAGCAAACTGCAAAACTAAAATGCACCACAGGTATAGAATGTAGATGGATAGTAAACTTAATGGATGACGAGTGACGACACAGAGGTAGGTACAGCAGTGTCCTACCGTACTGCTATATATAGTATACTGGTGGACACTGTCAGCAAACTGCAAAACTAAAATGCACCACAGGTATAGAATGTAGATGGATAGTATACTTAATGGATGACGAGTGACGACACAGAGGTAGGTACAGCAGTGGCCTACCGTACTGCTATATATAGTATACTGGTGGACACTGTGTCAGCAAACTGCAAAACTAAAATGCACCACAGGTATAGAATGTAGATGGATAATAGTATACTTAATGGATGACAAGTGACGACACAGAGGTAGCTACAGCAGTGGCCTACTGTACTGCTATATATAGTATACTGGTGGACACTGTCAGCAAACTGCAAAACTAAAATGCACCACAGGTATAGAATGTAGATGGATAGTATACTTAATGGATGACGAGTGACGACACAGAGGTAGGTACAGCAGTGGCCTACCGTACTGCTATATATAGTATACTGGTGGACACTGTGTCAGCAAACTGCAAAACTAAAATGCACCACAGGTATAGAATGTAGATGGATAGTATACTTAATGGATGACGAGTGACGACACAGAGGTAGGTACAGCAGTGGCGTACCATACTGCTATATATAGTATACTGGTGGACACTGTCAGCAAACTGTAAAACTAAAATGCACCACAGGTATAGAATGTAGATGGATAGTATACTTAATGGATGACGAGTGACGACACAGAGGTAGGTACAGCAGTGGCCTACCGTACTGCTATATATAGTATACTGGTGGACACTGTCAGCAAACTGCAAAACTAAAATGCACCACAGGTATAGAATGTAGATGGATAGTATACTTAATGGATGATGAGTGACGACACAGAGGTAGGTACAGCAGTGGCCTACCGTACTGCTATATATAGTATACTGGTGGACACTGACAACAAACTGCAAAACTAAAATGCACCACAGGTATAGAATGTAGATGGATAGTATACTTAATGGATGACGAGTGACAACACAGAGGTAGGTACAGCAGTGGCCTACCGTACTGCTATATATAGTATACTGGTGGACACTGTGTCAGCAAACTGCAAAACTAAAATGCACCACAGGTATAGAATGTAGATGGATAGTATACTTAATGGATGACGACACAGAGGTAGGTACAGCAGTGCACTCTGCACTGTACTCCTCCTATATAATATTAATTATACTGGTGGTTCCCAGTCCCCACAATAAAGCAGCACACTGAGCACAGATATGGAGTGTTTTTCTTCAGGCAGACAACGTATACTGGTGGTCACTGTCAGCAAAACTCTGCACTGTACTCCTGCTATAGCTGCTCCCCAGTCCCCACAATTAAGCAGTGTGAGCACTCAGCACAGATATATTATGCAGCACACTGAGCACAGATATGGTATGGAGCGTTTTTTTCTGGCAGAGAACGGATAAAAACTGGTGGTCACTTATCAGCAAAACTCTGCACTGTACTCCTCCTAACAGCTGCTCCCCAATCCTCCCCACAATTAAGCAATAAACCAATCAACTTCTACAATAAACGGAGAGGACGCCAGCCACGTCCTCTCCCTATCATCTCCAATGCGCGAGTGAGAAAATGGCAGCGACGCGCGGCTGCTTTTATAGAATCCGAATCTCGCGAGAATCCGACAGCGGGATGATGACGTTCGGGCGCGCTCGGGTTAGCCAAGCAAGGCGGGAAGGTTCTAACCTGCCTCGGACCCGTGTAAAAAAGGTGAAGTTCGGGGGGGTTCGGTTTCCGAGAAACCGAACCCGCTCATCACTAGTCTATATAGATTTTTTTTAAAGACATTTAAATCAATTGCAAAAGAAAGAATTTTCAATATTCAGGGCTGCAACAGAAATCATGGGGCCGAGTACACGCATTTCTTTGGGACTTCTATCCCTTCCCGGTAGGTACAGGCTGGTCGGCAATTGGCTTATCCCCTGTCTCTTTCCAGCCTCAACCCTCTCTTTAGCACCATCCTCTATCTCTAGCCTCATCACCCCTGTATCACTCCATCTCCAGCTATCCACTCATGTCACCTGTGTATCTCAGACTCCGCCTCCCCGTGTGTCTGTCAGCCTCAGCATCCCCCTGTGTCTCTCAGTCTCCCTCTGTGTGTCTGAGACCTCCCCTGTGTCTTTCAGCATCCCCCTGTTGCTCTCAGCCTTTCCCACTCCCTGTGCCTCTCAGCCTCACCATCACTCTCTCAGTCTCCTCCTGTGTCCCTCAGCCTCAGCACGCCTTTTCTCTCAGCATCCCCCTGTGTTTCTAAGCATCAGCATTCCCCTGTGTTTTTCAGCCTCACCTTCCACCGGTGTCTCTCGACCTCCCCCCCCATGTCTCTCAGCCTCCCCGCTGCTCTTCCCCTTTTGTCTCTCAGCATGACCATTCCCCTGTATCTCTCAGCCTTCCCTCCCCGTGTCTCTCATCCTTCCCCTGTGTTTCTCACCCTCCCATTCCTCCTCTGTTTGTCCAGCACATCCACCTGTATTTCCCCAGTCCCATGTCTCCAGCAACATCCCGCATGCCACTTCATCTTCAGCTTACAAAAACCCCATTCGACCCATATCTCACTAGCCCAGCCCAGTCCACACTTCCTTGGCTGCACCTCCGTCTTCACGGGTGGCTTGTCTCCTCTGCTTTCCAGCATTACAACGTCATGATGTCATATGTGCTGAGTCAGCACAAAACAAACTTTATTGTGCCTCCCTACCAGGGGGCAGCTGAGCTCCCTCTCTTTCTGCATGTGCCCTGCTGAATACAGCACATTAACCACTTGCCTGGCATGGTCACATCACATGCGACCATGCCTGCAAGTGCTCTATCTGACCTGGTCGCACAGGATGCGACCAGTCAGATAGAGAGTGTTAGCAGCGGCAGGGAAGACAAACTCCCTCCACTGCTGCTGTCAGCTCTGCCTCCCTGCACTCTCCCCGTATCTGCCGTGCTGCCGATCACTGCTGATAGGTCAGCACGGCAGGACCCCCCCCCCCCCCCCCGCCAGCAGCTGCAGACACTGGCAGCCGCTGGGGAGAGTAAATGAACCCTCCCAAGCCACCCCCAGACCCCCCTGTATACCTGTAGACTGTCCCGGCTTTCATAATGAAAGCTGCAATGTTCCAATGGTCGCAATATTCCCGATCGATGTTTGGAAAAATATTTTAAAAAATAAAATAAAAATTTGTTTCACTTTTTTTAATTAAAATCATTTGGGATAGGGGTAATGTCATGTAATGTCATGTTCTTCACCTAATTCACTCATTTAAAAAAAACGACAAGTTCGGAGCGGTTTTCGGTGAAAGAAATCGTCAGTTAAGTGGTTAGATGGCTGCCATTTGGTCTTCTACGCATCTGTGGCTTCATCTTGTTACTGTGTATGAGCGCTACAGTGGGACACAGATGTTATACTTACTTACAGCAACCCACAAATATCCAGCTGTTATGCTTCACAGATTTTACAGCGTTCACTGCATCACATAAGCTCTGCCATGTGCATGACTTGCTAAAGCCTTGTTATGCACACCAGTGCCAGCAGGAATGTACTGGTGTCTGAACGGAGAGGGATGCAAAACAAATGAACTCACAGACAGACTGGGGAATATGACATTACATACATAGAAGGTGATAGGGTAACAAAATAAACACAAAGTGAACAGAGAAGCCCAAAGGCTAAGAAACTGGGTGTCTCCCTAGTATTAGGAATGCTCAGATGGAAAGAAGCGAGATGTTGTGATTTAATACGTAGAGAACCCGAAATGCTGTTGCTAAGGGCAACAGCAAAACCCTAAAGGGTTACCAACGGGTGTGGCAGTAAACTTCTTGGTCAGAGATGGAATAGTAGACACAAGGAG
The DNA here is from genome assembly GCF_028390025.1 of Pseudophryne corroboree. NCBI lineage: Eukaryota > Metazoa > Chordata > Amphibia > Anura > Myobatrachidae > Pseudophryne > Pseudophryne corroboree. Next base: position 184,579,780 of record NC_086444.1, on the reverse strand, counting down.
AGTCTCCACAATCCTAGTCCTCACTTGCAGTGCACTGGTTCAGCTTACTGCCACTAAACTGACACCTGAACACCTTGCACAGTGAGAAAGGATTTTGGCAGGCAAGTCTGAGAATACAGCCGCAAACTTGCTAGGTTCACAGAGTAGCAAAAGAACCCCAGCAGGTTAAACGACTGACTCCAGTCTTACTGCTAGGTCTGGATTGGCAGAGTGTAATACCAAATCCCAAGGCCTATTTGCAGTAAGCAACAAACAAATACAAAGTTTACACAGTACTAGCTAGCTTTCAGGAACTGACTAACCAACAAAGATTCAGCAGCATCTACCTAACCTGAGAAGAGGGTTTATATAGCAGGTGCTGTCCACGCCCCACTCAGACCTCACAGACTGTGAGCACAAAAACCAGCACCGGATCCCCTGCCGTGCACAGAGCCTGTAACCACTGCACAGCAAAAGACCCGAACCGGAGTATCAGCTACGCTCAGGTTACTCCGCTAGCACTTGTCTCCCGGTTGCCATGACGACGTGGCAGCACAGAGCAGGAGACCATAACAGTACCCCCCCTCTGACGAGGGGTCAAAGAACCCCTACCACCGGGTTTATCGGGGAACTGCGAGAAGAAAGAGCGTAACAGTCTGGGGGCATGAAGATCACAACTGCGCACCCACGACCGCTCCTCCGGGCCATACCCCTTCCAGTGCACCAAAAATGACAGCCGACCCCGAACCATCTTGGAGTCAAGAATCCTTTCAACAACAAACTCCCTCTGGCCACGTATCAGAAGAGGGGAAGGTCTTCCTCTGGAAGAAGGATTACTAATCGCCCGTTTTAAAAGAAAACAATGAAATGTTTTATTGATACCCAAAGAACGGGATAGATCTAACTGAAATGCCACCGGATTGATAACCCTAGTGATCTTATAAGGACCGAAGAACCGGGGGCCTAACTTATGAGATGGCTGTCTCAACTTCAAATTCTTGGTAGACAACCAGACGAAGTCTCCTAATTTGAAGCTGCAGGGTCTTTTCCGCTTATCAAAAACCCTTTTGGTCACTAATGACACAGACACAAGGGCTTTCTTCACTTTCCTCCAAATACCTCTAAGGACCGAAACCACAGAGGAACCACCAGGCGTGGAGTCCTGGGGGTCAAAAGAATTGGCCTTAGGATGATGCCCATATGCACAAAGGAAGGGAGAGATCCCTGTAGCAGATTGAGCCGCGTTGTTATAGGCAAACTCCGCCATGGACAGATGAGCAACCCAGTCAGTCTGACACTTGGAGACATAACACCTGAGAAACTGCTCCAAGGACTGGTTCACCCTTTCAGTCTGCCCATTAGACTGCGGATGGTAGCCTAACGACAAGCTGACAGAAATCTGGAGATCGGAACAAAATGCCCTCCAGAATTTGGCCACAAACTGGGATCCGCGGTCAGAGACCACATCAAGTGGCAACCCGTGGAGGCGCACAACATGCAGCATAAATAATTCAGACAGGCGTCTGGCCGATGGCAGCCCAACCAATGGAACGAAGTGCGCCATCTTTGAAAACCTGTCAACGACAACCCAGATGGCTGTCATCCCCGAGGATTTGGGCAAGTCCACCACAAAATCCATTGAAATGTGGGTCCATGGTTTAGATGGAATAGAGAGTGGATGTAATGGGCCAACAGGAACCCCTCTAGGAGTCTTATTTCGGGCACAGATGTCACATGCCCGAACCCACTGATCCACATCCCTAGCCACCGAGGGCCACCACACCGCCCTAGATAGCAACTCCCGAGTTCTGGCAATACCCGGGTGACCTGCCGACTTCTTGGCATGGAATTCCAGGAACACTCGCTGTCTTAACCTAGGAGGCACAAACAAAAGACCTACCGGAAGGTCTGGAGGAGCCTGCTCCTGTGCTCTAAGGACTAATGACAAGAGTTCCTGGGTAATGCCTACTTTAATACATGATGGGGACACAATGGGCAATGGCTCCTCGGTGGTCTCCTGGATTGGAGCAAAACTCTGCGAGAGCGCATCAGCCTTGATGTTTTTTGACCCAGGGCGATATGTTATCAAAAAATTAAAGCGAGCAAAAAACAAAGCCCATCGTGCCTGCCTGGCATTGAGGCGCTTCGCTGACTCTAAATATGCCAAATTCTTATGGTCGGTGAGAATTGAGACCACAAACTTAGCCCCCTCAAGCCAGTGTCTCCACTCCTCGAGTGCATCCTTAATAGCCAACAATTCCCGGTTACCCACATCATAATTCATCTCGGCAGGCGAAAATATACGGGAAAAGTAAGCACAGGGATGAAGGCGATTATCAGACACCCCCATCTGAGAGAGCACTGCCCCAATACCCATCTCAGAGGCATCCACCTCCACCACAAACGGACGCTCTGGATTTGGGTGTCGCAGCACCTTGGCCGAGACAAATGCCCTTTTGAGACGGGCAAAAGCCGCTTTGGCCTCACAAGACCAGTGAGCAACATCCGCCCCTTTCTTAGTGAGTGCCACCAAGGGCGCCACTATAGACGAAAATCCAGCGATAAATCGTCTATAAAAATTTGCAAAGCCCAGAAAACGCTGAAGCGCCTTCAAACTAGTGGGCTGCACCCAATCCAGGACTGCCTGTACCTTGGAACCCTCCATTTGGAAACCTTCTGGGGAGATAATATATCCTAGAAATGCGATTTGCTGAACTTCAAATTCGCACTTCTCCAGCTTCGCCCCAAGCCGGTGGTCTCTGAGTTTCTGGAGGACTAAGCGTACATGCTTCCGATGTTCCTCCAGGGAATGGGAGAAGATTAGGATGTCATCTAAGTATACAACTAAGAATCTATCCAAATATTCCCTGAGCACATCGTTCATGAAGTCCTGGAAGACTGCCGGGGCATTACAGAGCCCAAAAGGCATCACCAAATATTCATAATGCCCTGAGTGGGTATTAAAGGCAGTCTTCCATTAATCCCCCTCTCTTATTCGGATTAGATTGTACGCACCGCGTAGGTCAATCTTAGATAAAATGGTGGCAGTACGAAGCTGGTCAAACAAGACCGAAATGAGAGGCAGTGGGTATGAGTTTTTAATCGTGATACGGTTCAATTCCCTGAAGTCGATGCAGGGTCGCAACGAACCGTCCTTTTTACCCACGAAGAAGAACCCCGACCCAACTGGAGACTGTGAAGGTCTGATAAATCCCTTAGCCAAGTTCTCCTGAATGTACTCTGCCATAGCCTGAGTCTCAGGACGTGACAGGGAGTACAACCTGCTCTTGGGAAGCTTAGCATTCGGCAATAAATCAATGGCACAGTCATAGGGGCGATGGGGAGGTAGTACCTCTGCAACTCTTTTGGAGAACACGTCCGCAAAATCTGCATAACATCCTGGCAATCCTGGCAAACTTAGCTGCGAAAGCCTGACTGGAAGGCTCAAGCAACTCCTGAAACAATCAATACCCCAACTAAGAATCTCCCCAGAGACCCAGTCAAATTGAGGATTGTGGGCCCTTAACCAGGGTAACCCCAACACCAATGGGGCAAAAGTACAGACAGTCACATAAAAGGACAATTTTTCAGAGTGTGTGGCTCCAATAAACAATGAAATCTGGCTAGTGCAAGAGGTAATTTTACCCTGGGATAATGGTTCCCCGTTTAACCCACAAATCTCAATTTCCGATGCCAGGGGTACTAAGGGAACAGAGTGTTTCAGGGCGAATTGGCGGTCCATAAAAACCCCGTCGGCCCCACTGTCCACAAAGGCCTCAGTCTTGACAGTTTGACCGAGGATCTTCAAGGTCACCGGAATGATAAAAGTCTTCTTGGGAAATTCTGACTTCTGGCCTGACAGGATATTTCCCATCACCCTCAGGCCCTGAAGTTTTCCGGCTTTTCTGGGCATGATACTACCACATGACCTTTATTCCCACAGTACAAACATAACCCCTGCTGTCTCCTCCGCGTCTTCTCACGCGAGGAGAGGCGGGTAGCGCCAATCTGCATAGGCTCCTCGGAAAATTCCTCAGAGTCTGAGGTTCCCTTGAGAAAGAAGGAAACCTCGGTCTCCCTTTCAAGCCTGCGCTCTCTCAGCCGTCTATCCACCCGAATGGATAACTGCATGAGCTGATCCAAGCTATCAGGCAAGGGATATTGTACCAGTTGGTCTTTTAACTGGTTAGAAAGACCTCTTCGGCACTGGTGTCTCAGGGCTGGGTCATTCCACTGGGTATCATGGGCCAACCTCCGAAACTCCGTACAATAAACCTCAACTGGCCTTCGCTCTTGCTTAAGGATCGAAATCTGAGCCTCGGCTGAGGCCGTCTTGTCAGGGTCATCATACAACATGCCCAGTGCCGTAAAAAAACATCAACACTTTTAAGCGACGGACAGTCAGGCTGCAACCCATATGCCCAGACCTGTGGGTCTCCTTGTAGCAAGGAAATCACTATGCCCACCCGCTGAATCTCCGACCCAGAAGACTGAGGCCTAAGCTGGAAATATAGCTTGCAGCTCTCCTTGAAACAAAAGAACTGCGAGCGATCTCCAGAAAAACGATCCGGGAGATTTACTTTCGGCTCCTTAACCCCTTAAGGCACTGCTGCTGCGGGAGCTCCACCAGCGGCCTGCGAGGTGTGCATTTTAATGGACAAATCATTAAATTGTCGAGTCAGGACCTGCACCTGATCGACCACCTGTTGCAAAGTATTTTGAGAGGTATGCTCCATATTCCCACAAAATTTCAACAGGAGTATTAGGCTGCTGAATATGTTATGCACACCAGTGCCAGCAGGAATGTACTGGTGTCTGAACGGAGAGGGATGCAAAACAAATGAACTCACAGACAGACTGGGGAATATGACATTACATACATAGAAGGTGATAGGGTAACAAAATAAACACAAAGTGAACAGAGAAGCCCAAAGGCTAAGAAACTGGGTGTCTCCCTAGTATTAGGAATGCTCAGATGGAAAGAAGCGAGATGTTGTGATTTAATACGTAGAGAACCCGAAATGCTGTTGCTAAGGGCAACAGCAAAACCCTAAAGGGTTACCAACGGGTGTGGCAGTAAACTCCTTGGTCAGAGATGGAATAATAGACACAAGGAGAGTCTCCACAATCCTAGTCCTCACTTGCAGTGCACTGGTTCAGCTTACTGCCACTAAACTGACACCTGAATACCTTGCACAGTGAGAAAGGATTTTGGCAGGCAAGTCTGAGAATACAGCCGCAAACTTGCTAGGTTCACAGAGTAGCAAAAGAACCCCAGCAGGTTAAACGACTGACTCCAGTCTTACTGCTAGGTCTGGATTGGCAGAGTGTAATACCAAATCCCAAGGCCTATTTGCAGTAAGCAACAAACAAATACAAAGTTTACACAGTACTAGCTAGCTTTCAGGAACTGACTAACCAACAAAGATTCAGCAGCATCTGCCTAACCTGAGAAGAGGGTTTATATAGCAGGTGCTGTCCACGCCCCACTCAGACCTCACAGACTGTGAGCACAAAAACCAGCACCGGATCCCCTGCCATGCACAGAGCCTGTAACCACTGCACAGCAAAAGACCCGAACCGGAGTATCAGCTACGCTCAGGTTACTCCGCTAGCACATGTCTCCCGGTTGCCATGACGACGTGGCAGCACAGAGCAGGAGACCCTAACAAGCCTCTCATACACTGGCACATTCACATGCACAGTGCACAATTTTCACACATTACAACCAGTTTTGGTTTTGCCTGGGGGCTGGGGCAAACACCTCCTTCTCACCCTACCACCCTCATCCACTCAGAGCCGGATTAAGACTCCGGGGGGTCCAGGGTACTTATGACAAGGGAGCCCATATGGACTAAAATAAAGTGTGTGTGTATACAGGGTTGGACTGGCCCACAGGGTACAGGGGAAACCACCAGTGGACCCCACTGCCTAGGGCCCACCCACTCCTCTGAGCATCAGGTTCCAGACTGTGCAGTTACTAATCTAGTACATTATCATGCATGCACTACAGTATTTACTGTATATATTTATCTAGGGGACCAACACTTGCAAAATGCTTAGGCAAACCAATGTGGGCCCCTACCACTGTATTCCCCCGGTGGGCCCTTCATGCCCCAGTCCGACACTGTGTGTGTGTGTGTGTGTGTGTGTGTGTGTGTGTGTGTGTGTGTGTGTATATATATATAATATATTTCGATTTGCAACGAACGGCACTCCATATACAGTATGACAGCAGCTGCATGGGTGCCCTTCCAAAGGTACAGTATATGCTGTAACACATACCCTACAAACAACTCCTAGGTCTCACAATAGAACATATGTGCAACAGCAGTGACTTTAGCCAACATTTCGAGATGTATTTTTTTTTAAATATTGAAAGGGATCCCTAACAGCCACTGTATATAAATAATCAGAAAGTTTCTCCAGCACTCCCCGGCCCGCTCACTGTCTTAAGGATTCAGTGCTGTGGAGGTTTGAAACTTCCTGTCGGGGAGGGGATCAGCAGTCCAACCCTGATTAGGGGTAATTGCAGGATTTGTGTATGTGTATTTAGTACCCAAACTTCTTTATTATTCAGTCTCCGAGTGCCGCCTCTCATTCTCTTCATATACTACAAACACTGGGATGGCACCAGAGCAACATATCCAAGCACAAGGAGTGCCGGCCTGTGATCTTTATTATATATATATGGTGTAATGGTTAGTATTACTGCCTCACAGCACCGAGGTCATGGGTTCGATTCCCACCATGGCTCTACCTGTGCGGAGTTTGTATATTTTCCCCGTACTTGCGTGGGTTTCCTCCAGGTACTCAGGTTTCCTCTCACAATCAAAAAATATATTGGTAGGTTAATTGGATCCCAACACAAATTAACCCTAGTATGAAATGTGTGCTCGTGTACATGTGGTAGGGAATATAGATTGTAAGCTCCACTGGGGCAGGGACTGATGTGAATGGGCAAATAGTCTCTGTAAAGCGCTGCGGAATATGTGTGCGTTATATAAATAACTGGTAAATAAATAATAAAAAAATAAATTATTAATTATTATTTTTTTTTAAAATATATATATATACACTGTGTGTATATATAATAAGATTTTAAACCTACCGGTAAATCTTTTTCTCCTAGTCCGTAGAGGATGCTGGGGACTCCGTAAGGACCATGGGTATAGACGGGCTCCGCAGGAGACATGGGCACTCTAAGACTTTAGATGGGTGTGAACTGGCTCCTCCCTCTATGCCCCTCCTCCAGACCTCAGTTAAAGAACTGTGCCCAGAGGAGACGGACAGTACGAGGAAAGGATTTTTGTTAATCTAAGGGCGAGATACATACCAGCCCACACCATACACACCGTACAACATGGTATACATTAAACCAGTTAACAGCATGAACGAAACAGCATCAGCCAGAGACTGATCGCAACTGTAACATAACCCTTATGTAAGCAACAACTATATACAAGCCTTGCAGAATTTGTCCACACTGGGACGGGCGCCCAGCATCCTCTACGGACTAGGAGAAAAAGATTTACCGGTAGGTTTAAAATCTTATTTTCTCTTACGTCCTAGTGGATGCTGGGGACTCCGTAAGGACCATGGGGATTATACCAAAGCTCCAAACCGGGCGGGAGAGCGTGGATAACTCTGCAGCACCGATTGAGCAAACATGATGTCCTCATCAGCAAGGGTATCAAACTTGTAGAATTTTGCAAAAGTGTTTGAACCCGACCAAGTAGCTGCTCGGCACAGCTGTAATGCTGAGACGCCTCGGGCAGCCGCCCAAGAAGAGCCCACCTTCCTAGTGGAATGGGCCTTTACCGAATTTTGTAAAGGCAATCCAGCCGTAGAATGAGCCTGCTGAATCGTGTTACAGATCCAGCCAGCAATAGTCTGCTTAGAAGCAGGAGCGCCAACCTTGTTGGCCGCATACAGGACAAACAGTGCCTCTGTTTTCCTAACTCGAGCCATCCTGGCTACATACATTTTTAAGGCCCTGACTACATCAAGAGACTTGGAATCCTCCAAGTCACCCGTAGCCACAGGCACTACAATAGGTTGGTTCATATGGAACGACGAAACCACCTTAGGCAGAAATTGAGGACGAGTTCTCAACTCTGCTCGATCAACATGGAAAATCAGATAGGGGCTCTTGTGAGACAAAGCCGCCAATTCGGACACCTGCCTCGCAGATGCCAAGGCCAACAACATGACCACTTTCCAAGTGAGACATTTTAACTCCACCGTTTGAAGAGGTTCAAACCAGTGTGATTGAAGGAACCGTAATACCACGTTAAGGTCCCACGGTGCCACTGGGGGCACAAAAGGAGGTTGGATGTACAGCACTCCCTTTACAAAAGTCTGGACTTCTGGGAGAGGAGCCAATTCCTTCTGAAAGAATATAGATAAGGCCGAAATCTGCACCTTAATGGAGCCTAACTTCAGGCCCATATCCACTCCTGCCTGTAGAAAGAGGAGAAAACGACCCAGCTGAAAATCTTCCGTAGGGGCATTCTTGGCTACACACAAACAAACATATTTCCTCCAGATACGGTGATAATGCTTTGCCGTTACCTCCTTCCTAGCTTTGATAAGAGTAGGAATGACTTCCCCCGGAATACCTTTCCTAGCTAGGAGTTGGTGTTCAACCGCCATGCCATCAAACGTAACCGCGGTAAGTCTTGGAACACACAGGGCCCCTGTTGCAACAGGTCCTCCCTGGGAGGAAGAGGCCACGGATCTTCTGTGATCATTTCCTGAAGATCTGAATACCAGGCCCTTCGAGACCAATCTGGAACAATTAGAATTGTCTGCACTCTTGTTCGTCTTATGATTCTCAATATTTTTGAGATGAGTGGAAGTGGAGGGAACACGTAGACCGACTGAAACACCCACGGTGTCACCAGGGCGTCCACCTCTACTGCCTGAGGGTCCCTCAACCTGGAACAATATGTCCGAAGCTTTTTGTTGAGGCGCGACGCCATCATGTCTATTTGAGGAAGCCCCCAACGACTTGTTTCTTCTGTAAAGACTTCTTGATGAAGCCCCCACTCTCCTGGATTGAGATCATGTCTGCTGAGGAAGTCTGCTTCCCAGTTGTCTACTCACGGGATGTAGACTGCTGACAGAGCACTTACATGATTTTCCGCCCAGCGAAGAATCCTGGTGGCTTCTGCCATTGCTGCTCTGCTCCTTGTCCCGCCTTGGCGGTTTACATGCGCCACAGCCGTGACATTGTCTGACTGAATCAGAATGGGTAGGTTGCGACGAAGATTCTCTGCTTGCTGTAGGCCGTTGTATATGGCCCTTAATTCCAGCACGTTGATGTGTAGACAAGCCTCCTGGCTTGACCATATTCCCTGAAAATGTCTTCCTTGTGTGACTGTTCCCCATCCTCGGAGGCTCGCGTCCGTGGTCACAAGAACCCAATCTTGAATGCCGAACCTGTGACCCTCTAGAAGGTGAGCACTCTGCAGCCACCACAGGAGAGATACCCTGGCCCTGGGGGACAGGCTTAACCTCCGATGCATTTGTAGATGGGACCCTGACCACTTGTCCAGAAGGTCCCACTGAAAAGTTCTCGCATGGAACCTGCCGAACGGAATTGCCTCGTAGGCCACCACCATCTTTCCCAATACTCGAGTGCATTGATGAACTGACACTCTTTTTGGTTTTAGCAGGTCCTTGACCATGTTCTGGAGCTCCTGGGCTTTTTCCATGGGGAGAAAAACCCTTTTTTTCCGTGTCCAGAATCATGCCCAAAAATGCCAGCCGAGTTGTCGGAACCAGCTGCGACTTTGGTAGATTTAGAATCCAGCCGTGTTGTTGTAGTACTCTCAGAGAGAGAGACACGCTCTTTAGTAACTGATCTCTCGATCTTGCCTTTATCAGGAGATCGTCCAAGTATGGGATAATTGTGACCCCCTGCTTGCGCAGGAGCACCATCATTTCTGCCATCACCTTGGTGAAAATCCTCGGGGCCGTGGAAAGCCCAAATGGCAACGTCTGAAACTGGTAATGACAATCCTGTACAGCGAATCTCAGGTACGCCTGATGAGGAGGATATATGGGGACATGAAGGTATGCATCCTTTATGTCCAGAGACACCATTAAATCCCCCCCCCCCCCCTTCCAGGCTGGAAATCACTGCCCGGAGAGATTCCATCTTGAATTTGAACCTCTTCAAATATAAGTTTAGGGATCTTAGATTTAGAATTGGTCTGACCGAGCCGTCCGGCTTCGGGACCACAAACAAGGTTGAATAAAACCCCTTTCCCTGTTGTTCTAGGGGAACCTTGATAATCACCTGTTGTTGACACAGTTTCTGTATGGCAGCAGAAACTGTTTCCCTCTCTGGGGGAGAAGCTGGCAAGGCCGATTAGAAAAATCGGTGTGGAGGCACATCTTCGAACTCCAGTTTGTAGCCTTGGGATACAATTTTGATCACCCAAGGATCCAAATCCGACTGAACCCAGACCTGGCTGAAGAGACGAAGACGTGACCCCACCGGTGCAGACTCCCACAGCGGAGCACCAGCGTCATGCGGTGGATTTTGTAGAAGCCGGGGAGGAATTTTGTTCCTGGGAACTAGCCGTAGCTGGTGCTCTTTTCCCTCTACCCTTACCTCTGGCGAGGAAGGAAGAGCCCCGACCCTTTCTGAACTTATGCAACCGAAAGGACTGCATCTGGTATTGAGGTGTTTTCTTTTGCTGTAGGGAAACATAAGGCAAAAAAGAAGACTTACCCGCTTGTAGCTGTGGAAACCAGGTCCGCGAGGCCCTCCCCAAATAAAACTTCACCCTTGTAAGGCAAAGCCTCCATATGTCTCTTTGAATCAGCATCACCTGTCCATTGACGGGTCCACAGGGACCTTCTAGCAGAAACTGCCATAGCATTGGCTCTTGAACCCAAAAGCCCAATATCTCTTGCAGCCTCTCTCATATATAACGCTGCGTCCTTAATGTGACCCAAGGTCAACAAAATACTATCCTTATCCAAGGCGTCAATGTCCGAAGACAAGTTATCTACCCACACTGCAATTGCGCTACCCACCCATGCCGACGCTACTGCCGGCCTAAGCAGGGCTCCAGTATGTGCGTAAATTGATTTTAAGGTAGTTTCCTGCCTGCGATCCGCAGGATCTTTTAGGGCCGCTGTGTCCGGGGACGGCAGCGCCACCTTTTTGGACAAGCGTGTCAAAGCTTTGTCCACCGTGGGCGAGGATTCCCACCATAACCTGTCCTTTGAGGGGAAGGGATACGCCATAATAATTCTCTTGGGAACCTGCAGTCTCTTGTCTGGAGTTTCCCAAGCCTTTTCAAATAAAGCGTTCAGCTCATGAGATGGGGGAAACGTTACCTCAGGTTTCTTCCCCTTAAACATGCAGACCCTCGTGTCAGGGACAGAAGGGTCCTCTGTGATATGTAAAATAGAGATGTGCACCGGAAATTTTTCGGGTTTTGTGTTTTGGTTTTGGGTTCAGTTCCGTGGCCGTGTTTTGGGTTCGAACGCGTTTTGGCAAAACCTCACCGAATTTTTTTTGTCGGATTCGGGTGTGTTTTGGATTCGGGTGTTTTTTTCAAAAAACCCTAAAAAACAGCTTAAATCATAGAATTGGGGGTCATTTTGATCCCAAAGTATTATTAACCTCAATAACCATAATTTCCACTCATTTTCAGTCTATTCTGAACACCTCACACCTCACAATATTATTTTTAGTCCTAAAATTTGCACCGAGGTCGCTGGATGACTAAGCTCAGCGACCCAAGTGGCCGACACAAACACCTGGCCCATCTAGGAGTGGCACTGCAGTGTCACGCAGGATGGCCCTTCCAAAAAACACTCCCCAAACAGCACATGACGCAAAGAAAAAAAGAGGCACAATGAGGTAGCTGTGTGACTAAGCTCAGCGACCCTAGTGGCCGACACAAACACCTGGCCCATCTAGGAGTGGCACTGCAGTGTCACGCAGGATGGCCCTTCCAAAAAACACTCCCCAAACAGCACATGACGCAAAGAAAAAAAGAGGCGCAATGAGGTAGCTGTGTGAGTAAGCTAAGCGACCCTAGTGGCCGACACAAACACCTGGCCCATCTAGGAGTGGCACTGCAGTGTCACGCAGGATGGCCCTTCCAAAAAACACTCCCCAAACAGCACATGACGCAAAGAAAAATGAAAGAAAAAAGAGGTGCAAGATGGAATTGTCCTTGGGCCCTCCCACCCACCCCTCCCACCCACCCTTATGTTGTATAAACAGGACATGCACACTTTAACCAACCCATCATTTCAGTGACAGGGTCTGCCACACGACTGTGACTGAAATGACGGGTTGGTTTGGACCCCCACCAAAAAAGAAGCAATTAATCTCTCCTTGCACAAACTGGCTCTACAGAGGCAAGATGTCCACCTCATCATCATCCTCCGATTCATCACCGTGTACATCCCCCTCCTCACAGATTATCAATTCGTCCCCACTGGAATCCACCATCACAGCTCCCTGTGTACTTTGTGGAGGCAATTGCTGCTGGTGAATGTCTCCATGGAGGAATTGATTATAATTCATTTTAATGAACATCATCTTCTCCACATTTTCTGGAAGTAACCTCGTACGCCGATTGCTGACAAGGTGAGCGGCGGCACTAAACACTCTTTCGGAGTACACACTTGTGGGAGGGCAACTTAGGTAGAATAAAGCCAGTTTGTGCAAGGGCCTCCAAATTGCCTCTTTTTCCTGCCATGACGTGCCTACTTGGATGCGGTCACTCATATAATCCTCCACCATTCTTTCAATGGGGAGAGAATCATATGCAGTGACAGTAGACGACATGTCCGTAATCGTTGTCAGGTCCTTCAGTCCGGACCAGATGTCAGCATCAGCAGTCGCTCCAGACTGCCCTGCATCACTGCCAGCGGGTGGGCTCGGAATTCTGGGCCTTTTCCTCGCACCCCCAGTTGCGGGAGAATGTGAAGGAGGAGATGTTGACAGGTCGCGTTCCGCTTGACTTGACAATTTTCTCACCAGCAGTTCTTTGAACCCCTGCAGACTTGTGTCTGCCGGAAAGAGAGATACAACGTAGGTTTTAAATCTAGGATCGAGCACGGTGGTCAAAATGTAGTGCTCTGATTTCAACAGATTGACCACCCGTGAATCCTTGTTAAGCGAATTAAGGGCTCCATCCACAAGTCCCACATGCCTAGCGGAATCGCTCAGTGTTAGCTCCTCCTTCAATGTCTCCAGCTTCTTCTGCAAAAGCCTGATGAGGGGAATGACCTGACTCAGGCTGGCAGTGTCTGAACTGACTTCACGTGTGGCAAGTTCAAAAGGTTGCAGAACCTTGCACAACGTTGAAATCATTCTCCACTGCGCTTGAGACAGGTGCATTCCACCTCCTATATCGTGCTCAGTTGTATAGGCTTGAATGGCCTTTTGCTGCTCCTCCAACCTCTGAAGCATATAGAGGGTTGAATTCCACCTCGTTACCACTTCTTGCTTCAGATGATGGCAGGGCAGGTTCAGGCGTTTTTGGTGTTGCTCCAGTCTTCTGTACGTGGTGCCTGTACGCCGAAAGTGTCCCGCAATTCTTCTGGCCACCGACAGCATCTCTTGCACGCCCCTCTCGTTTTTTAAATAATTCTGCACCACCAAATTCAAGGTATGTGCAAAACATGGGACGTGCTGGAATTTGCCCATATTTAATGCACACACAATATTGCTGGCGTTGTCCGATGCCACAAATCCACAGGAGAGTCCAATTGGGGTAAGCCATTCTGCGATGATCTTCCTCAGTTGCCGTAAGAGGTTTTTAGCTGTGTGCGTATTCTGGAAAGCGGTGATACAAAGCGTAGCCTGCCTAGGAAAGAGTTGGCGTTTGCGAGATGCTGCTACTGGTGCCGCCGCTGCTGTTCTTGCGGCGGGAGTCAATACATCTACCCAGTGGGCTGTCACAGTCATATAGTCCTGAGTCATGTCCGTGGTTAAGTGGACATTGGGTACAACTGCATTTTTAAGGACACTGGTGAGTCTTTTTCTGAGGTCTGTGTACATTTTCGTTATCGCCTGCCTAGAGAAATGGAACCTAGATGGTATTTGGTACCGTGGACACAGTACCTCAAACAAGTCTATAGTTGGCTCTGCAGTAATGATGGATACCGGAACCACGTTTCTCACCGCCCAGGATGCCAAGGCCTCAGTTTTCCGCTTTGCAGCAGGATGACTGCTGTGATATTTCATCTTCCTCGCAATTGGACAGTCAATTGCTTGGTGGAAGTAGTAAAAGTGGTCTTACGACTTCCCCTCTGGGATGACCATCGACTCCCAGCAGCAACAACAGCAGTGCCAGCAGCAGTAGGCGTTACACGCAAGGATGCATCGGAGGAATCCCAGGCTGGAGAGGACTCGTCAGAATTGCCAGTGACATGGCCTGCAGGACTATTGGCATTCCTGGGGAAGGAGGAAATTGACACTGAGGGAATTGGTGGGGTGGTTTGCGTGAGCTTGGTTACAAGAGGAAGGGATTTACTGGTCAGTGGACTGCTTCCGCTGTCGCCCAAAGTTTTTGAACTTGTCACTGACTTATGATGAATGCGCTGCAGGTGACGTATAAGGGAGGATGTTCCGAGGTGGTTAACGTCCTTACCCCTACTTATTACAGCTTGACAAAGGCAACACACGGCTTGACAAATGTTGTCCGCATTTCTGTTGAAATACTTCCACACCGAAGAGCTGATTTTTTTGGTATTTTCACCAGGCATGTCAATGGCCATATTCCTCCCACGGACAACAGGTGTCTCCCCGGGTGCCTGACTTAAACAAACCACCTCACCATCAGAATCCTCCTTGTCAATTTCCTCCGCAGCGCCAGCAACACCCATATCCTCCTCATCCTGGTGTACTTCAACACTGACATCTTCAATCTGACTATCAGGAACTGGACTGCGGGTGCTCATTCCAGCACTTGCAGGGGGCGTGCAAATGGTGGAAGGCGCATGCTCTTCACGTCCAGTGTTGGGAAGGTCAGGCATCGCAACCGACACAATTGGACTCTCCTTGTGGATTTGTGATTTCGAAGAACGCACATTTCTTTGCTGTGCTTTTGCCAGCTTAAGTCTTTTCATTTTTCTAGCGAGAGGCTGAGTGCTTCCATCCTCATGTGAAGCTGAACCACTAGCCATGAACATAGGCCAGGGCCTCAGCCGTTCCTTGCCACTCCGTGTGGTAAATGGCATATTGGCAAGTTTACGCTTCTCCTCCGACGATTTTATTTTAGATTTTTGAGTCCTTTTTTTACTGATATTTTGTGTTTTGGATTTCACATGCTCTGTATTATGACATTGGGCATCGGCCTTGGCAGACGACGTTGATGGAATTTCATCGTCTCGGCCATGACTAGTGGCAGCAGCTTCAGCACGAGGTGGAAGTGGATCTTGATCTTTCCCTATTTTTGGAACCTCAACATTTTTGTTCTCCATATTTTAATAGGCACAACTAAAAGGCACCTCAGGTAAACAATGGAGATGGATGGATACTAGTATACTTATGGATGACGAGTGACTGAAGACACAGAGGTAGCTACAGCCATGGACTACCGTACTGCGTCTGCTAGTATAGAGATGATAATGATATAAAAAATATATATATATCACTACTGCAGGTATATATAATATAATGACGGACCTGCTGGACATTGTCAGCAGACTCCTACTACTAGTATGAAGAAGATAGAAAAAAAAACCCCACCACAGGTAGGTATACAATTATGGACGAGCACTGACGACACAGAGGTAGCTACAGCCGTGGACTACCATACTGCGTCTGCTAGTATAGAGATGATAATGATATAAAAAATATATATATATCACTACTGCAGGTATATATAATATAATGACGGACATGCTGGACACTGTCAGCAGACTCCTAAACTACTAGTATGAAGAAGATAGAAAAAAAAACCCCACCACAGGTAGGTATACAATTATGGACGAGCACTGACGACACAGAGGTAGCTACAGCCGTGGACTACCGTACTGTGTCTGCTAGTATAGAGATGATAATGATATAAAAAATATATATATCACTACTGCAGGTATATATAATATAATGACGGACCTGCTGGACACTGTCAGCAGACTCCTAAACTACTAGTATGAAGAAGATAGAAAAAAAAACCCCACCACAAGTAGGTATACAATTATGGACGAGCACTGACGACACAAAGGTAGCTACAGCCGTGGACTACCGTACTGCGTCTGCTAGTATAGAGATGATAATGATATAAAAAATATATATATATCACTACTGCAGGTATATATAATATAATGACGGACCTGCTGGACACTGTCAGCAGACTCCTAAACTACTAGTATGAAGAAGATAGAAAAAAAAAAACCACCACAGGTAGGTATACAATTATGGACGAGCACTGACGACACAGAGGTAGCTACAGCCGTGGACTACCGTACTGCGTCTGCTAGTATAGAGATGATAATGATATAAAATATATATATATCACTACTGCAGGTATATATAATATAATGACGGACCTGCTGGACACTGTCAGCAGACTCCTAAACTACTAGTATGAAGAAGATAGAAAAAAAAAACCCACCACAGGTAGGTATACAATTATGGACGAGCACTGACGACACAGAGGTAGCCACAGCCGTGGACTACCGTACTGCGTCTGCTAATATAGAGATGATAAAGATGATAGAGATGAACAAAAAAAATATAACACTACTGCAGGTAAAATAAGAATTTACTTACCGATAATTCTATTTCTCGGAGTCCGTAGTGGATGCTGGGGTTCCTGAAAGGACCATGGGGAATAGCGGCTCCGCAGGAGACAGGGCACAAAAGTAAAGCTTTTCCGATCAGGTGGTGTGCACTGGCTCCTCCCCCTATGACCCTCCTCCAGACTCCAGTTAGGTACTGTGCCCGGACGAGCGTACACAATAAGGGAGGAATTTTGAATCCCGGGTAAGACTCATACCAGCCACACCAATCACACCGTACAACTTGTGATCTAAACCCAGTTAACAGTATGATAACAAAAGGAGCCTCTGAAAGACGGCTTCCTACAACAATAACCCGATTTTTGTAACAAAAACTATGTACAAGTATTGCAGAATAATCCGCACTTGGGATGGGCGCCCAGCATCCACTACGGACTCCGAGAAATAGAATTATCGGTAAGTAAATTCTTATTTTCTCTATCGTCCTAGTGGATGCTGGGGTTCCTGAAAGGACCATGGGGATTATACCAAAGCTCCCAAACGGGCGGGAGAGTGCGGATGACTCTGCAGCACCGAATGAGAGAACTCCAGGTCCTCTTTTTGCCAGGGTATCAAATTTGTAGAATTTTACAAACGTGTTCTCCCCCGACCACGTAGCTGCTCGGCAGAGTTGTAATGCCGAGACCCCTCGGGCAGCCGCCCAAGATGAGCCCACCTTCCTTGTGGAATGGGCATTTACATATTTTTTGCTGTGGCAAGCCTGCCACAGAATGTGCAAGCTGAATTGTACTACAAATCCAACGAGCAATAGTCTGCTTAGAAGCAGGAGCACCCAGCTTGTTGGGTGCATACAGGATAAACAGCAAGTCAGATTTCCTGACTCCAGCCGACCTGGAAACTATATTTTCAGGGCCCTGACAACATCCAGCAACTTGGAGTCCTCCAAGTCCCTAGTAGCCGCAGGTACCACAATAAGCTGGTTCAGGTGAAACGCTGACACCACCTTAGGGAGAAACTGGGGACGAGTCCACAGCTTTGCTCTGTCCGAATGGACAATCAGATATGGCTTTGTGAGATAAAGCCGCCAATTCTGACACTCGCCTGGCCGAGGCCAGGACCAACAGCATGGTCGCTTTCCATGTGAGATATATCAAATCCACAGATTTGAGTTGTTTAAACCAATGTGATTTTAGGAATCCCAAACTACGTTGAGATCGCCCAGTGCCACTGGAGACATCAAAAGGGGGTTGTATATGCAGTACTCCCTTAACAACTTCTGGACTTCAGGAACTGAAGCCAATTTCTTTCTGGAAGAAAATCGACCGGTCGAAATTTGAACCTTAATGGACCCCAATTTGAGACCCATATACACTCCTGTTTGCAGGAAATGTAGGAATTAACCTAGTTGAAATTCTTCCGTGGAGCCTTCCTGGCCTCACACCATGGAACACATTTTCACCTAAGCAGTGATAATGTTGTGCGGTCACCTCCTTCCTGGCTCTGACCAGGGTAGGGATGACCTCTTCCGGAATGCCTTTTTCCCTTAGGATCCGGCGTTCACCCGTCAACGCGGCTGCGGTAAGTCATGGAACAGACATGATTCTTGCTGAATCAAGATCCTTTCTAGTATCTCTTGAAGTTCCGGGTACCAAGTTCTTCTTGGCCAAACCGGAGCCACGAGTATAGTTCTTACTCCTCTCCTTCCTATCATTCTCCATACACTGGGTATGAAAGGCAGAGGAGGGAACACATACACCGACTGGTACACCCACGGTGTTACCAGAGCGTCCCAGCTATTGCCTGAGGGTCTCTAGACCTGGCGCTTCATGTGGGACGCCATCATAACCACCTTTGGTCTTTCCCAACGGTTTACAAACATGTGGAAACTTCCAGATGAAGTTCCCACTTTTCCGGGTGGAATTCATTCATGCTGAGGAAATCTTCCTAGTTGTCCACTCCCGGAATGAACACTGCTGACAGTGTTATCACATGATTTTTCGCCCAGCGAAGAATCCTTGCTGTCATTGCCCTCCTGCTTCTTGTGCCGCCCCGTCTGTTTACGTGGGCGACTGCCATGATGATGTCCTACTGGATCAGCACCGGTTGACTTTGAAGCAGAGGTCTTCCTAGGCTCAGAGCATCGTAAATTGCCCTTAGCTCCAGTATATTCATGTGGAGAGAAATCTCCAGACTTGACCACACTTCCTTGGAAATTTCTTCCCTGTGTGACTGTTCCCCAGCCTCTCAGACTGGCATCCGTGGTCACCAGAACACAGTCCTGAATGCTGAATGTGCTGCCCTCTAGAAGATGAACACTCTGCAGCCCCCACAGAAGAGACACCCTTGTCCTTGGAGACAGGGTTATCCGCTGATGCATCTGAAGATGCGATCCGGACCATTCGTCCCGCAAATCCCCCTGAAAAGTTTTTGCGTGAGATCTGCCGAATGGAATCGCTTCGTAAGAAGCCACCATTTTTCCCAGGACTCCTGTGCATTGATGCACTGATACTTGGCCTGGTTTTAGGAGGTTTCTGACTAGGTCGGATAACTCCCTGGCTTTCCCCTCCAGGAGAAATACCTCTTTCTGGACTATGCCCAGAATCATTCCTAGGAACAGCAGACGTATCATCGGAAAACAGCTGCGATTTTTGGAATATTTAGAATCCACTCGTGCTGTCGTAGAACTACTTTAGATAGTTCTTTTCCGACCTCCAACTGTTCTCTGGAAACTTGCCCCTTTCAGGATATCGTCCAAGTAAGGGATAATTAAGATGCCTTTCTTCTTTTAAGAATCATATTTTCGGCCATTACCTTGGTAAAGGCCCGGGGTGCCGTGGATAATTCAACGGCAGCGTCTGAAACTGATATTGACAGTTCTGTATCACGAACCAGAGGTACCCTTGTTGAGAAGGGCAAATTTGGACATGGAGGTAATCCTTGATGTCCAGGGACACCATATAGTCCCCTTTTTTCCGGTTCTCTATCACTGCTCTGAGTGACTCCATCTTGATTTGAACCTTTTTATGTAAGTGTTCAAAGATTTCAGATTTAGACTATGTCTCACCAAGCCGTCTGGCTTCAGTACCACAATATAGTGTGGAAGACTAATACCCTTTTCCTTGTTGTAGGAGGGGTACTTTGATTATCACCTGCTGGAAATACAGCTTGTGAATTTTTTCCCAATACTGCCTCCCTGTCGGAGGGAGCCGTTGGTAAAGCAGGCTTCAGGAACCTGCGAGGAAAAAATGTCTCGACTCTCCAATCTGTACCCCTGGGATAATACTTGTACGATCTAGGGGTCAACTTGCGAGTGATCCCACTGCGCGCTGAGACTCTTGAGACTACCCCCCCACCTCACCTGAGTCCGCTTGCACGGCCCCAGCGTCACGCTGAGGACTTGGCAGACGCGGTGGAGGGCTTCTTTTCCTGGGAAGGGGCTGCCTGCTGCAGTCTACTTCCCTTTCCTCTATGTCTGGGCAGATATGACTGGCCTTTTGCCCGCTTGCCCACATGGGAAACGGAAGGATTGAGGCTGAAAAGACAGTGTCTTTTTCTGCTGAGATGTAACTTGGGGTAAAAAGGTTGGATTTCCCAGCTGTAGCCGTGGCCCCCAGGTCCGATGGACCGACCCCAAATAACTCCTTCCCTTTATACGGCAATACTTCCATGTGCCGTATGGGATCTGTATCACCTGACCACTGTCGTGTCCATGACATCTTCTGGGAGATATGGACAACGCACTTATCTTGATGCCAGAGTGCAAATATCCCTCTGTGCATCTCGCATACATATATATAGAATGCATCCTATTAAATGCTCTATATCAATAAAATATTTTTAGTCAGGGAATTCGACCAAGCCAACCCAGCACTGCATCTCCAGGCTGATGGCGATCGCTGGTCGCAGTATAACCACCGTATGTGTGTATATACTTTTTAGGATATTTTTCCAGCTGCCTATCAGCTGGCTCCTTGAGGGCGGCCGTATCTGGAGACGGTAACGCCACTTGATAAGCGTGTGAGCGCCTTATCCACCCTAAGGGGTGTTTCCCAACGCGCCCTAACTTCTGGCGGGAAAGGGTATAACGCCAATATTTGCTATCGGGGTAAACCCACGCATCATCACACACTTCATTTTATTTTATCTGATTCAGGAAAAACTACAGGTAGTTTTTTCACTCCCACATAATACCCTTTTTTGTGGTACTTGTAGTATCAGAAATATGTAACACCTCCTTCATTGCCCTTAACGTGTGGCCCTAATGAGGAATACGTTTGTTTATTCACCGTCGACACTGGATTCAGTGTCCGTGTCTGTGTCTGTGTCGACCGACTGAGGTAAATGGGCGTTTTTTTAAAAACCCCTGACGGTGTTTCTGAGACGCCTGGACCGGTACTAATTGTTTGTCGGCCGTCTCATGTCGTCAACCGACCTTGCAGCGTGTTGACATTTTCACGTAATTCCCTAAATAAGCCATCCATTCCGGTGTCGACTCCCTAGAGAGTGACATCACCATTACAGGCAATTTCTCCGCCTCCTCCAACATCGTCCTCATACATGTCGACACACACGTACCGACACACAGCACACACACCTGGAATGCTCTGACAGAGGACAGGACCCCACTAGCCCTTTGGAGAGACAGAGGGAGAGTTTGCCAGCACACACCAAAAAACGCTATAATTACATAGGGACAACCTTATATAAGTGTTTCTCCCTAATAGCATCTTTATATATATATGTATATCGCCAATTAGTGCCCCCCTCTCTGTTTAAACCCTGTTTCTGTAGTGCAGTGCAGGGGAGAGCCTGGGAGCCTTCTCTCCAGCCTTTCTGTGAGAGAAAAAATGGCGCTGTGTGCTGAGGAGATAGGCCCCGCCCCTTTTCCGGCGGGCTCGTCTCCCGCTCTTTAGTGAAGTTTGGCAGGGGTTAAATATCTCCATATAGCCTCTGGGGGCTATATGTGAGGTATTTTTAGCCAGTATATAGGTTTACATTTGCCTCCCAGGGCGCCCCCCCCCAGCGCCCTGCACCCTCAGTGACAGCGTGTGAAGTGTGCTGAGAGGAAAATGGCGCACAGCTGCAGTGCTGTGCGCTACCTTTAGAAGACTGTCAGAGTCTTCAGCCGCCGATTCTGGACCTCTTCTAACTTCAGCATCTGCAAGGGGGCCGGCGGCGCGGCTCCGGTGACCATCCAGGCTGTACCTGTGATCGTCCCTCTGGAGCTGATGTCCAGTAGCCAAGAAGCCAATCCATCCTGCACGCAGGTGAGTTCACTTCTTCTCCCCTCAGTCCCTCGTTGCAGTGATCCTGTTGCCAGCAGGACTCACTGTAAAATAAAAAACCTAAGCTAAACTTTCTCTAAGCAGCTCTTTAGGAGAGCCACCTAGAATTGCACCCTTCTCGGCCGGGCACAAAAATCTAACTGGAGTCTGGAGGAGGGTCATAGGGGGAGGAGCCAGTGCACACCACCTGATCGGAAAAGCTTTACTTTTGTGCCCTGTCTCCTGCGGAGCCGCTATTCCCCATGGTCCTTTCAGGAACCCCAGCATCCACTAGGACGATAGAGAAATATTTATATAATATAATGAATGACGGACCTGCTGGACACTGTCAGCAGAATGCGTTTATAGAATAAATAAAAAAAACACCACAGGAGTGTTTAACTTTTTCAGGCAGACAATATACTGGTGGTCACTGGTCAGTCACACTGGCAGCAAAAGTGTGCACTGTACTCCTGCTATAACTGCACCCCAGTCTCCCCCACAATTCAGCTGTGTGAGCAGTGAGCACTCAGCACAGTCAGATATACATAGATATATCATGCAGCACACTGATGCTGAGCACAGATATGGTATGGAGCGTTTTTTTCAGGCAGAGAACGGATTAAAAAAAACTAGCAAAACTCTGCACTGACTGTACTCCTCCTAACAGCTCTCCCCAATCCTCCCCACAATAAGCTAAGCAGC
Organism: Pseudophryne corroboree; assembly: GCF_028390025.1. NCBI lineage: Eukaryota > Metazoa > Chordata > Amphibia > Anura > Myobatrachidae > Pseudophryne > Pseudophryne corroboree. The sequence continues at coordinate 184,557,101 of NC_086444.1, read as the reverse complement.
AATCAGATCAACTAACTAGTACTAACAGTAACTATAAACGGAGAGGACGCCAGCCACGTCCTCTCCCTATCAATCTCAATGCACGTGTGAAAATGGCGGCGACGCGCGGCTCCTTATATAGAATCCGAGTCTCGCGATAGAATACGAGCCTCGCGAGAATCCGACAGCGGGATGATGACGTTCGGGCGCGCTCGGGTTAGCCGAGCAAGGCGGGAAGATCCGAGTCTGCCTCGGACCCGTGTAAAAAGGCTGAAGTTCGGGGGGGTTCGGATTCCGAGGAACCGAACCCGCTCATCTCTAATGTAAAACATATTTTATTGCAATAATCATATATTGAGTACTCTTGGGTGTAACCTTGCATCATCATAGTCGACACTGGAGTCAGAATCCGTGTCAGTATCAGTGTCTGCTACCTGGGAAAAGGGACGTTTATACGACCCTGAAGGGTCTTGTGACACTGCCAAAGCCATGGATTGACTCCCTGCTTTGTCCTTGGACTCTGCTTTGTCCAATCTCTTATGCAATAAAGTTACATTAGCATTTAACACATTCCACATGTCCAACCAATCCGGTGTCGGCTGTGCCGACGGAGACACCACCACCATCTGCTCTGCATTCTCCCTAGACAAGCCTTCTGCTTCAGACATGTCAACACACACGTACTGACACCCCCAGACACACTGGGATCAATGAATATGGGGACAGCACCCCAATAAGGCCCTTTGGAGAGACAGAGAGAGAGTATGCCAGCACACACCCAGCGCCACTAGACACTGAAACCACAGTCTCAGCCTATACAGTGCTTTTTTGTATATGTGATTTGCACCATATAAATGTGCCCCGCCCCCTCGTTTTTTAACCACTGTTACTTGGTTCAGCAGGGGATAGTCCGGGAGAAGCTTCTCCGCAGCGTGCTGTGGAGAAAATGTCGCTGGTTAGTGCTGGAGGATCAAGCCCCGCCCTCTCGACGGCGGGCTTTGGACCCGCTCAATTTTTTTATACTGGCGGGGGTTTTATAATATACTGCCTCCGCAATACCTAAGCCTGGTGCCAGTCTAATTTGAGGTACTTATTGCTGCCCAGGGCGCCCCCCCTGCGCCCTGCACCCTTGCTGTGCCTGTGTGTGTGTGGGAGCAATGGCGCACAGCGCGAACGATGCGCGGTACCTCACTGAAGATCTGAAGTCTTCTACCGCCTATGAAGTCTTCTTTCTTCATATACTCACCCAGCTTCTATCTTCCGGCTCTGTGAGGAGGACGGCGGCGCGGCTCCGGGACGAACAGCGAGGACGACACCTGTGTTCCGACCCTCTGGAGCTAATGGTGTCCAGTAGCCTAAGATGCAGAGCCCATCATTAAAGTAAGTCTGCGTCTCTCCCCTCAGTCCCACGAAGCAGGGAGCCTGTTGCCAGCAGTGCTCCCTGAAAATAAAAAACCTAACAAAAGTATTTTCAGAGAAACTCAGTAGAGCTCTCCTGCAGTGCATCCAGTCTCCTCTGGGCACAGGATCTAACTGAGGTCTGGAGGAGGGGCATAGAGGGAGGAGCCAGTGCACATCCATCTAAAGTCTTAGAGTGCCCATGTCTCCTGCGGAGCCCGTCTATACCCATGGTCCTTACGGAGTCCCCAGCATCCTCTAGGACGTAAGAGAAATAAATATATATATATATATATATATAGATATATATAGATATATATAGATATAAATAAAAATGTATGTGTGTCTGTATAAAAATATATAATGAATCTGTATGTCACACACACACACACACACACACACACACACACACACACAGACTGCACACCACATACTTTCTGTACATACATGCAAAATACAAGCATACACAGACACACACATATCTTGGAAACGGCTGAGAGGAGGAGACAGGTGAATGCAGAGATGAATGCAAAGAGTGGGACCCATCATAGCTCCTGTGGCTAAGCATGTGTAGAGAGATCTTCCACTTTGAGCTCCCTGCAGCAGCAGCTGTGATCGTGATCGCGTTAACGGCTTCCATTGAAACGAAAACGTCTTACACCCCACAGAAGCACAGGGTGCAGGAGGGAGGCAACGGAGGGCGCTCGTAAGAGAGGGGGGCCCGGGGTAACGTACCCCCTGTGGCCCCTCCTTAATCCGGCTCTGCATCCACTAACTCAGTGGGTTCCCCCAACAACTTCCTCATTTACACTGCTAATTTGCTTTCATTCCTCCTTCCAGAAAACAACCTCCACCACACAAATAACAAATAGCAGGAAACATACAAAAAATTAAATACAGGAGAGACTATCACCCACCATTTACTAGTGATGAGCGGGTTCGGTTTCTCGGAAACCGAACCCCCCCCGAACTTCACCCATTTTACACGGGTCAGAGGCAGGTTCGAACCTTCCCGCCTTGCTCGGCTAACCCGAGCGCCCCCGAACGTTATCATCCCGCTGTCGGATTCTCGCGAGATTCGGATGTATATAAGCAGCCGCGCGTCGCCGCCATTTTCACTCGTGCATTGGAGATGATAGGGAGAGGACGTGGCTGGCGTCCTCTCCGTTTATTGTTGAACTTGATTGCTTTATTGCTTAATTGTTGGGAGGACTGGGGAGCAGCTGTTAGGAGGAGTACAGTGCAGAGTTTTGCTGATAAGTGACCACCAGTTTTATCCGTTCTCTGCCTGAAAAAAACGCATCATACCATATCTGTGCTCAGTGTGCTGCATAATATATCTGTGCTCACACTGCTTAATTGTGGGGACTGGGGAGCAGCTGTATTATATAGCAGGAGTACAGTGCAGAGTTTTGCTGACAGTGACCACCAGTATACGTTGTCTGCCTGAAAAACACTCCATATCTGTGCTCAGTGTGCTGCTTTATTGTAGTGATGAGCGGGTTCGGTTCCTCGGAATCCGAACCCCCCCGAACTTCAGCCTTTTTACACGGATCCGAGGCAGACTCGGATCTTCCCGCCTTGCTCGGCTAACCCGAGCGCGCCCAAACGTCATCATCCCGCTGTCGGATTCTCGTGAGGCTCGGATTCTATCGCGAGACTCGTATTCTATATAAGGAGCCGCGCGTCGCCGCCATTTTCACACGTGCATTGAGATTCATAGGGAGAGGACGTGGCTGGCGTCCTCTCCATTTAGATTAGAAGAGAGAGAGTGAGAGTGAGACACTTGATTTACTGGAGCTTAGGAGTACTCAGAGAGTGCAGAGTTTACTAGTGACTGACCAGTGACCACCAGTGCAGTTTAATTATATTATTATTTAATATAATCCGTTCTCTGCCTGAAAAAAAACGATACACAGTGACACAGTAACAGTATACCATATCTGTGCTCAGCCTCAGTGTGCTGCATCATCTATGTATATCTGACTGTGCTGAGTGCTCAGTGCTCACACAGCTTAATTGTGGGGGAGACTGGGGAGCAGTAGCAGGAGTACATATTATTTAACAGTGCACACTTTTGCTGCCAGAGTGCCACTGCCAGTGTGACTGACCAGTGACCACTGTCTGACCACCAGTATATTGTGATTGTCTGCCTGAAAAAGTTAAACACTCGTCGTGTGGTGTTTTTATTCTATAAACGCATTCTGCTGACAGTGTCCAGCAGGTCCGTCATTAATTATATAATATATACCTGTCCGGCTGCAGTAGTGATATATATATATATATATATTTTTTTTATCATTATCATCCAGTCTATATTAGCAGCAGACGCAGTACGGTAGTCCATGGCTATAGCTACCTCTGTGTCGGCAGTCGCTCGTCCATCCATAATTGTATACCACCTACCTGTGGTTTTTTTTTTTCCTATCTTCTTGATACTAGTAGCTTACTTTAGGAGTCTGCAGTGCTGACAGTGTCCAGCAGGTCCGTCATTATAATATATACCTGTCCGGCTGCAGTAGTGATATATATATATATTTTATATCATTATCATCCAGTCTATATTAGCAGCAGACGCAGTACGGTAGTCCACGGCTGTAGCTACCTCTGTGTCGGCAGTCGCTCGTCCATCCATAATTGTATACCACCTACCTGTGGTGTTTTTTTATCTATCTTCTTGATACTACTAGTAGCTTACTTTAGGAGTCTGCAGTGCTGCTGACAGTGTCCAGCAGGTCCGTCATTATATAATATATACCTGTCCGGCTGCAGTAGTGATATATATATATTTTTTATATCATTATCATCCAGTCTATATTAGCAGCAGACGCAGTACGGTAGTCCACGGCTGTAGCTACCTCTGTGTCGGCAGTCGCTCGTCCATCCATAATTGTATACCACCTACCTGTTGTGTTTTTTTTTTTTTCTATCTTCTTGATACTAGTAGCTTACTTTAGGAGTCTGCAGTGCTGACAGTGTACAGCAGGTCCGTCATTATATAATATATACCTGTCCGGCTGCAGTAGTGATATATATATTTTTTTTATATCATTATGATCCAGTCTATATTAGCAGCAGACGCAGTACGGTAGTCCACGGCTGTAGCTACCTCTGTGTCGGCAGTCGCTCGTCCATCCATAATTGTTTACCACCTACCTGTGGTGTTTTTTTTTTTTTTCTATCTTCTTGATACTGTCAAAGTCAGAAAAATATCACGCTACACACTGCCATATATGCACCTCATGCGAGTGCCTGCTGCGTGTGCATGAGGTCTCCCGTGCGTGCGCATACTCACAGTTGCGTGCACCCGCAGGCGCACGGTATGCGCATTTACGGTAGAGTTTATGTGCGTCTAGCGGGCGACTCAATCGTAACATATTTTAGTCATATAATGTATTTTGTAGATTATGGTCCCTTTGATAGAATCTGAAAGTTTAGTTAATATAGCATGTTCGGGGACAAAGAGATTCCTCTTTGTTTGATACGAAGGGTCATACAGGGGTTACACAGTGGTGTTTAGTATCCATTGGAAGAGAATATAATTAGCAATATTCCGGTGTTGGTTTGAAGCGGATTACTCGCTCGTGCGTATAGTTATGGACATAAGAAGTTTATGGACATTTACTATATTTGCACTTTATTACCCATGCGGCGGGAAACCCAGTTTCCCTCCCACCTGAGCAGTTTGAAATAGTCACAGCCCACCTGTATGAACCAACCTATGACCTTTTGTTATAATACAGAGACGAATTCCTGTGTCCAATGAACAATAAGAATGTAGGGACCATTGTACTGTACTGTGTGTAAGTGTATATAAAGACAAGCCGATCTGGGCCAGCTCTCTACTCTCTTCAACGGTTCTCATTGCTGATAATCGGGAGCTGGATATCCAGAAAGGCGCTTGCGATTGTTTCCCCTGGTGCGTAAGTTCTCTGCAACCATATTGTCTCTTATTTAATGTTATAAGCCATTCTCTCTCTCCTTCTCCTCCCTTAAATGTAATTGTATCTTTATTGTATTTTATGTGTAGTGATTCGGTTAGGTATTTTATGTTATCTTGGTAGTGTATAACTTGTATTGTATTATTCTTTTGCAATTGAACGTTCATTCATTTCCTTAAAAGGCGTTAGACCCTTAGACCGGTATTTGAGTGTTTATTATATTGCTAAGGGGTTCTCAGAGCGTCACATACGCTCATACAGCTTTTAAACTAACAAGGTTACACTGTGTTGCATTTACACCTTATCACTGCACAAGGGTTTACAGTATAAGTACATTGTTTATGGTATAGTTATAAAGGTTTAACTCTGTGAGCGTCAGCGCCGCTTGTGATCTCCTCGTGGTCTCGAGCGTCCGCTACGCTGATAGCGTATCATTACGTTAGTCGGCAGCCTATAGCGTGCTTGCCTTTACACTCTAAGCCGTGAGCGAACGTGACGCTCGTGCGTCTCGTCCACAGCTAAGCGTTCGTTACGCTACGTGCGTACTCATACGGTATTCCATACGCCAATTGCGTACTGTGTTCTTTAACCTTTTAGAGTGTTTTATACAAGGTATAGAATAGGCATTGTCAATTGGGGACTCGCCCGCTCTTCACATATCTGCACTAGGTAATTCCAGCAGATATTATCGGTCAGCGCAAAAGGCGGGAGGTAATATTCCTCGTAGTGCTGACCAGATAAGCGTCTGCTTCGCTTAGTAAAGAGTGCTGAAGGAATCCGGAACAAAAAGGTAGGAACAGTACGTTATTGTCTTTTAAAACCTGTTTAGTTTCTGTTTTGCGAACGTAAGCAATAAGCATACACATCTGTATTTCTTGTTTAGTATTGTTTTCGTGCCTCATTCTCCTGATTGCCACATGTGTTGAGACATTTGTTGTTATTAATAGTTAAAAGTAATATTTAAGGGAATAATTGTAAAAGGCATGCACACAATCTCGCCTAGAATACAAGGGAGATTTGAGTGGTGGTCAGTGAAGGATTACTGTTAAAGATCATTCACATTGATAAACGTGTAGTGTGTAACTGTGGACGTACTTGGTCTGTGTACACGTGTCCTTACAAGGGCAGGGCGTACGCAGCAAGGGTCGACGCACGGAGCGTGTATTACGCAACGGAGCGTACGGATACGCCCACATGATACAAACCGCACGATAGTATTGTTTAGTAAGCGATAAGGAATTAACGCGAAAAATAACACAAATTTATCTCAAATCCAAAAGTTTAAAAGTTAAAAGAAAAAGACTTTCTCTGTTGCAATTCTTCTGGGTTAGACTATTACTGAATGAAAGGATTTCTGCGCAGAAATAAAAATTAAAGTGTACATGTGGTAAGTGTGTGTATATATAAGATTTCTCTTTTATTACGGAAGTGGGAACCATAGGCCAGTAGAAAGAGATACACCAGCGAGAGTGATATCGTGGGGTGGCTGGGGAGGCGTCCCTTGTTAGACTCGACACATTTATGAGCAGTAGAGTCTGCTGTACATAACAGACCAGGAGGTCACAGACCAGGAGGTCACAGAACAGGAGGTTCAGGTACAGCAGACTAGAAGTAGAGAAGCACAACCGAAGAGGGTTGGTGCTAGACCCATATAGGCCAAAGAAGCTCATTGCTGAAGGAATTCGCAGCTGAAATTTTCGATTCCACTGATCGTTCCGCACATAAGATTAGTTGCTTATGTGCAGATACGATTGTACCGCATGTGATTGTGTGCATTAGCGTGTCTTAAATTCAAAAGAACTCTACTTGCACATTGTTAACGTGATTTGTGTAATTTTTTTTATTTTAAGGGAAGTAGCCTGATCACTCAGGGACATTCCAGTGACTGATACTTGCTGGGGAGGGTAATACACTCCCACACGCCCGAGCAAGTAGACGTACTTAGGTGCCCTAGGCTGGGTACGGAACCTCTGGGAACTTTGGTCGCCGTATTGGCCAGCGTGGACGGGAGTTAAGTGGGCGGACTTCGGAGCAAAACCCCCACCGCAGCCTTACCCCGAACATTTTGGTTTTCTGTGAGGGTTGCCGGAGACCCTGATTGGAAGTCAGAGGTAGTGAAAGCAACGCCTGCAGAGATGGGGGCCACTTGTTCAGGTAAGGGGCGATCAACCCAGGTTCAGGTTGATTTGGTAAACCGACCAATCGGGTCGGCAAGGTATATCATGTGTGAGAAATATGGTCATCACACAGAAATGTTGTGCAATGAATGGGAGAGGATGACTGTGCATGACGGGGAAAAGTTTCCCCGGGTAGGTAGTTTTAACCCAGAAGTGTTACAGAATTTAAGGAGAAGAGTTTGTCTGATTAAGTCTTCAAAAAGGCGTATTAGACATTATGATAATTTAACATTGTGGCAACAGGAAGGTGAAATACAAAGGGGGTTGGCGCAAGCCACTGGATCTAACCCTATCAGGAAACTGATAGCCACTGCTCCCCCACCACCATACATACCTGGAGAGAAATTGGTTGCAGAGAATGGCACTCAGGGTCATGTTAAATGTGTAGAAGTTAAGGATAATGTAACCAAAGTAATTAATGCTAACACTAATCCGTGCAAGTTGTACCCTGTTTTGAACTTTCCCCAGGATTGTGACCAAGAGGATGAGCCCACAACAATATCAGCACTCTCCCTAGCAGCCACCATATCAGAAACAGCAGTAGGCACGACTCAACCCGTAAGATTAGCATCAAAGGCCCCTAGCGGAGGGACAGGTGAGGTCGTATCGACTGGTAAGTACGGCACCATACACTATGCTGAAACCATTTCACCACATGTTGTAGAATCTACTCAGAATGATGTTATTGGACTTAATCCCGATAGGGTAATAGCAGTGCCAAATGGGAAAACTGAAGCTTCAGGAGCAACTCCTGTCAGGAACATCGCCATGCACTGTCCCTTTTCCCGCACGGAATTAAGGTCAATGATGTCTGAATTCCCTGATCCTAGAAAAGACTTAGCTGCATGTCAAAAGTATATTAGAGAACTAGGAAATTCTGCAGAGCCAAATAACAAAGATTGGAGGACAGTTTTGAGGGCATGTTTACCCCCCAGTGTTGATCCGTTAAAGTTTATCGCTGATTGCAAGTTAGATGAGGAAGTACCACTAACAGACGAGTATAATCAGGATAATGTAAAGAGAATCAACTTACAGCTAGGGGTATATTTTCCTGCAGTTGTAAAGTGGAATAAAATCTTTACCATAAAACAAAAAGAAGGTGAATCCACACCAGAGTATTTTCACCGGGCTCTGCAGGATATGGCTAGGTACACTGGTATAGATGACATTAAAACTAATGTACACCACAGGGAAGTAGCTGTTTCAGTATTAATGGACGGTCTAAAAGAGGTTTTAAGGAATAGAATACAAACCACTAGGCCTGATTGGAGAGGTATGTCGGTGGATGCATTGGGAGAGGCTGCTGCTGGGCATGATCGGAATATCATCAGACACAGGGAGTCACAGAGTGATAAGTTAATGGCTGTGAGCATACAGGCCCTCACTACCCGGCCACCTCAGCCCAGAACTGTGACCCCTGTGAGTAAGTCAAGAGGTATAAAATGTTTTAGTTGTCATAGAGAGGGACACATGTCACGTGATTGTAAAGCAAGACAAATACAAAATTCATATCAACCCTATAGACAACGAACTGATACGAGACACTGGGATCAAGGACCGAAGGGGCGGAGCTATGAGCCACATGCAGGGGAAACAAAAAGGTATCCCCCAAGCAGAGACTGGCAAATCTCTGATAGTTCCCATCTACCCCCACCACAAGTAATTGCTGCCAGCGCGATTCAGGGAGGTCACCATACCCAATAGGGGTGTGGCCACACCTGTAATCTGCAGCCAGCGAAATTAATTGCAAGTCTTGGAAGTGAACCCGAGATCACAATTGATGTAGCTGGTAAATCATTAAATTTCCTTGTAGATACGGGGGCGGCCAATCAGTGATAAATTCGACAGTGGGCATGAGAACCACTGGTAAAACAATTCCAGCCATGGGAGTAACGGGAGTAGTACAACACTACCCTATTAGCAAACCAGCAGAGATTACAATAGGGCCTTTGCATACCAAGCATTCCTTTTTGCTGGCTGCATCGGCACCGACTAATCTCCTGGGAAGAGATTTATTGTGTAAAATGGGGTGCGTCATTTATTGTACTCCTGAAGGTGTATTCTTAGACATACCTGAGAATTACGCTCAGGAAGTACGAGACATGCTAGACTCCCCATCAAAATTAATGTCACAAACCGTTATGATAAATAGGAGTTCATCCCAGGTAGAAGAAATGACATCCCAAATACCAGAGTCACTTTGGACTAAAGATGGACAAGACACTGGATTAATGGCAAACGTAGCTCCAGTAGTTGTGCAAGTAAAAGATGGTAGGATAGCTCCAAAAATCCCACAATACCCTCTGAAGCCAGAGGTGGAGTTAGGACTATACCCCGTAATAGAGCGCTTGCTACAACAGGGCATTCTGGTAAGAACATCCAGCACTGCCAATAGTCCCATCTTCCCTGTGAAAAAGAGTGGGGGGAGGGGTTACAGGCTAGTGCAGGATCTAAGGGGGATTAATAAAATAGTTGAGAGTCAGTTCCCCGTAGTGCCAAATCCAGCTGTCATCCTTATGCAAATCCCTCCCACTGCGAAATTTTTCACTGTTATTGACCTCTGCTCCGCCTTCTTCTCGGTACCTCTACACCCTGACAGCCAATATTTGTTTGCATTCACATACAGAGGAGTCCAATACACATGGACTCGATTACCACAAGGTTTCATAGACAGCCCAAGTATATTTTCACAGGCTTTGCATGATTGTTTACAGTCTTTCCAACCAGAGAGTGGATCAGTATTGATCCAATATGTGGATGATTTACTACTATGTTCAGATTCACTGGAAGCGTCCCTGAAAGATACGAAACAGCTCCTGTTTCATCTTTCAGACACAGGACACAAGGTTTCCAAAGACAAGTTGCAATTATGCCAGACTAAAGTAAAATATCTGGGACATTGTCTGACACAAGGACTGAGACACCTGACCGCTGATAGAATTCAAGCAATTCGAGACATGACTCTGCCACAAACCCAGCAACAGATCAGAACATTTCTAGGAATGTGTGGGTATTGCCGTAACTGGATTCCAGGTTTTTCCATTCTAGCATTACCTTTGCAGGAGATGGTCTCATCAAACAAACCTGATCGGATTTCGCATACAGACGAATCCGAGATGACATTTGAGAGACTTAAACAGTGCCTAATGCAGGCACCAGCATTAGGTATGCCAGACTATGGGAAACCCTTTGAGCTGTACGGAACAGAAAGTGCTGGTTGCGTGGCAGGCGTCCTAACCCAAAAGCACGGTGATGCCAGCAGGCCGGTAGCATACTACAGCGCTCAGCTAGATACGGTAGCGCGATCCCTCCCCACATGCTTGCGAAGTGTTGCAGCGATAGCATTGCTAGTTACAAAAAGCGAAGATGTAGTGCTAGGACACAACCTCACAATCCATACACCGCATGCAGTGTCAGCCTTGCTGAATTCTGCCCAAACCAGGCACGTCTCATCAGCGCGGTTTACAAGATGGGAATTGGCATTAATGGCCCCCGTAAACATCACCATAAAGAGATGCAGTGCATTAAATCCTGCAACATATCTCCCAGGTGTGCCTGGACAGGCACAAAGGGTGGAGGATGAGAGTGATGGGGAAGGAGGATTTAATACAGGAGATGACATGCATGATTGTATGGAGTATTTGACCCAAAATTTCACGGCAAGGCCTGACATCAGTGACAACCCACTGGAAGATGTAGATCTTACTTTCTACACTGACGGTAGTTGTCACAGACAGACGGACTCGGGAGACTTGTGTACTGGATACGCAGTCGTAGATGACCAAGGCACCATAGAAGCAGAACCGCTAGGCCCACCTCACTCAGCCCAGGTTGCTGAACTGGTTGCCCTGACCAGAGCATGTGAATTGGCTAAGGGCAAGTCAGCCAATATCTACACCGATTCTAGATACGCCTTCGGGGTAGTCCATGATTTCGGAGCCCTATGGCGCCTCAGAAATTTCATGACGGCAGCTGGTACACCGGTAGCGCATGCAGCTCACATCAAAAGGCTTCTAACAGCGATACAGGAACCCGACAGAGTGGCTGTTATCAAGTGTAAAGCACATACATATAGCCAAGACCCAATATCACTTGGTAACAGCCCAGCAGACGAGGCTGCTAAGTTAGCAGCTGGTACCCCCAGACAGACAGACACCACACAACTGATGGTATTTAATACCGTCAACAAACAGAAATTGTGTGAAATGCAAAATTTGTGTTCCGCACAGGAAAAGGCAGTTTGGAGGGCAAAGGGATATGGCCAGGAGTCCTCAGGACTCTGGACAGATGGACAGGGTAAACCAGTGGCACCCAGAGCATACCTTCCAAGTTTGGCTGAAGCAGCACATGAGCTGACTCATCTAGGCAAGGAAGGGATGTGCAAGTTGGTAAGAGCATATTGGTGCGCCCCAGGATTTTCTTCCCATGCGGGAAAGAGAGCAATGTCATGCCTCCCCTGCTTGAGGAAGAATATCGGAAAGGCAATACCAACAGAACCATCTCATATCCCACCCACAGGCGGTCCTTTTCAGGTAATTCAGATTGATTTCATACAATTACCCCCTTGTCGAAATTTGAAGTATGTACTTGTTTGTATAGATGTGTTTTCAAATTGGGTCGAAGCATTTCCTGCGGCCACAAATACCGCAATGTTTACTGCTAAGAAAATTGTACAGGAATTTGTGTGTAGATACGGTATCCCTAGAATAATTGAAAGTGATAGGGGTACCCATTTTACAGGTGATGTCTTTCAAGGAATGTGTAAGTTGATGGGAATTGATAGTAAGCTGCACACTCCGTACCGCCCCCAGGCGAGTGCGAAAGTAGAAAGAGTGAACAGCACTATTAAAAATAAATTGAGCAAAGTTATGGCGGAAACAGGATTAACATGGCCATTAGCTTTGCCCCTTGTATTATACAGCATCAGAACCACTCCAAGGTCCCCTCTTAATCTGTCCCCTTTTGAAATTCTGTTTGGTCAACAACCGCATGTCATGATTAACCCTCAGGATGATTTGAAGTGTAACAATGAAGTGACTGTAAAGTATTTGGTTAAGATGAGTAAACAGCTAAAGAATCAGAATGATAATTTGAAGTTAGTGATTCCTGATCTGCCAGATAGTAATTGTCATGACATTGAACCTGGGGATTATGTAATGATACGGAATTTTCTACGCTCAGGTTGCCTTATTGACAGATGGGAAGGACCATACCAAGTCTTATTGATTAGCACGACAGCACTGAAGGTCGCCGAGAGAGAGACTTGGGTTCATTCGTCCCATTGTAAGAAGGTTGCTGATCCAGAGAGGTCCCGTGATAAGGAACAGATGGTAGAGGAAGTTGTATCACTGGAGTGTCTGTTTCAGGGGGACTGAGACGGCACCTGAGCATTGAGAATAATAAGATCAGAGGCAGTTGTCGATTCCCTGTTCCCTTTTATTGTTTTTCTCCACTTCCCATCCCATCTCCCTCAATTGTTTCTTTCCCCCTTCTCATTCTTCTCCATTTCCTCCTATAAGATGGACTTGCCCCAAGAGACTGTGATCCGGATTTTCCTGTTGACCATGATGTTGACCAGAGCAGTCTGTTCTGGCGAGAGTACCATGGAGGTCGAGAGAGGTTCTGGAATGGGTTCTGATGACAGAGATGGAGGCGTAGATTTCCAAGAACAACATAATCACCGAGTAAAGGCGAGTATCAGAAAACGATCTGGTAGCATTGACAATAGAAGAAATTGTGAAGGATTGTTAGCTGAAGAGAACTGTATCTGTAGACTCTGTGACAGTGTAGTTGAGGATGGGTGTATCAAGAAATGCCAATCCAGTTTTAATATCCACATGGACCGGCATCCATTGAGTGACTATCACTCCTTAGTGGGTAAAGTGTTAAATCAGACAGATTGTTGGGTATGCTCTCAAGTACCTCAAGGCCATAGCAAATCAGGATTAGTGCCTTTCCCTTTAACTATAGGGGAGGTACTAGAGCTAAGTGGTGGGAGGCCGGTGGACAGGAGGTTTAATATCTCCAGTCCTCCTAGTTTGAAGCTCCACCAATATCATGTGGATAGATCCCTAGTATGTTTTAACATTTCCAATCCCCGAAAGCCGGGAAATTGGGAAGTGTCATGGAATAACCAAACCATGACCTTTTCATACAGAGCCGATAGAATGCCTACAGATACAGAACTTATACGCCACATAGCCGGTAGTGGAAAATATTTCCGATATAGGTATACCCTAGGAAGTAGGACCATGAGAGTTGGAGAGGTATCACCAGGATACTGTGCACATATCGTACAAACTGATACGTATACTAAACAGATGGGAGAATTAGGGTTAGGAGATTTCGTATGGAAAATGTGTAATATGGTAATGTCCTACTCCGTCCCATATGTTCTCCCCGATGATGCATATTTCATATGCGGGAGGAAGGCGTATAAGTGGCTTGCCCCAAACTCAGAAGGGTTATGTTATATTGGAAAAGTACTGCCTGAAGTAATGACCGTATCCCACACTAAAATGAAGGATATTCACCGCAGTGCCCAAGCTCCTTATACTCACACTCATTACGAGCACATCGTTAAACGGCACCTGATAGAAAGAACAGAGCATCCGGCCTCTGACCTGATCCATGAATCCACCGGGATTCAATTCCTAATCGCGTTAGATATCACTCGTACCGCCAGAGGAGTGATAAATTATAAATATATATCTGCGCTTGCAAATTTATTAGACAATATCACTGAAATGTATGATGACACATTCAGGTATACCGGAAGGGAGCTCCAAGCTTATAAAACAGAACTGGTTCAGCATAGGATGATTCTCAATTATCTCACAGCTGTGACAGGCGGGTATTGTGTTACCCTAGCGACTCAGTATGGAATAAAGTGCTGCACATATATTACAAACAGCACCGAGGACCCGGCCGAGGTCATAGACAAAAAGATGGATGACATTTTGCAATTAAAATGGGAGTTCTGAAGGAAACACAATCTCACCCTTGCCACTGTGGGTAATGAGCTGACCAGTTGGGTGTCATGGTTGAACCCACGAAATTGGTTCCCTGGTTTAGGAGAATGGACTCAAGGAATTATCATGGATGTAGGGAAATTTCTTTTGTGTATTCTGGGTGTCATCATATTGATCGGTCTGATATTTAGATGCGTTCGGGTTTTAACAAAGTGTAAACGTAGCGCCCGAGTGATGAGTTTAAGAAGTGAAGATACTGGATGCAATTTATTATATGTGGGTCGGACCACAAGAGCCATGAAAACTCGGTTCACTGAACATAGGAGAAACATCCTTAATAGACTAACTAATCATAGCATCCCAAGACGTTTTACTAAACATCATCAGGGGAATCCTGAAAGCTTAAAAATTATCGGCCTTGAACATGTTCCTATTACCAAGAGAGGGGGAGACAGATTTGGAAAACTCTGTAAACAAGAGATATATTGGACTTTTCAATGAAATTCTCTACATCCTGAAGGTTTGAACGAAGCCTTAGAACTAAACACCATATTATAAAAAACCTTTTTCCATACCGACCCAGTTGTGGTGGCTCTAGTCCTCTACATAGGATAGGAATAATTACCATATATCATTTTGTCGTTATTTGTTTATTTTTTATTTTTGTTTCTGCTTTTGTTCTTATTTTTATTTTTGTTTTTGGTATTTTTTTCCCCCTTTCTTCTTAAAATAAAAAGAAATAAAGATAAAGATAAAAATGATAACCCTAATGACAAAAATGACAATAAAATAAAGATAAAAATAAAAATAAAAATTAGAATACAGTCATAGTATTGACATAACATTAGAATATGGACTTGACAAAATCATAAATATATTCTTTATTTACAATTCAATATTTAATATATATACATATATCTTCAGACAATGTCATATATTAATGAGTTTATTCCACTACCCTAGATAAAATAAGTGTTAATAAATTTGGGACGTTTTATCAAAGTGAAATTCTTTTTACTAATTATTATCTAATATGATCAAGCTTAATTCATTTAGATACATCCTTAAATAAAATAAAATAAATAGATCCAATTCTCCCCTCCCCCCCCCCCCCCCTCCACCTTTTTGGACTAAAAGATTTCAGCATGGTCATTATTTCGCCATGCAACTGTGATCTTATTCCTTGATATTCCTCTGTCGTTAATACATATTCCTATACTTTTCATGTATTGACACATAAACACAAAAACATAAAAATATCTAAAGTGCTTATGTATATTATCTACATTATACATCTAGATAAACATTCTTAAACATCTTCAATGTATCCCACGGTAACCTAGCAACTATTTCTTAGCCAATCGTATTATGAAATCAAGTCCTGTGACCCTAGTCACGTGACCGGCATCAGTCCGATCACGTGACACGGAAGGCTCATCTCCCACGATAATAGTGTTCACCGAACTTCTCTGAACAAGTCATGATAGGCATAGCGCTAACATAACGCGAGACCGCGATCACGTGACCAATGTCCGGTCACGTGATCGGAACTCCATGCGTTCCAACTGAAATCAGGAACACGCAATACAAACCTTTTCCATAAACACTTTCCTGTTTGATAAATCACGTTACACTCTCACATGATTGATATTGATTCTTTCATTGGTTGCTATATAATTAGAGATCACATGATCGGAACTAAGATAGATAAATAAATAATAATACCAGTTATTTCTCGTGTCTCCAGCTTCGTTTTTATTAATTACTAATTAGAGATGATTTCTTAATATAAGTACTAAACATTAGATTCATTTCTGTATTATTTTTAGTAATATGTACAGTTTAACAATTAAACACCAGCTGTCTCCAATGTCTACATCACTTCCCCTATAAAAGGGGCATCAGTCTCAATGGCATATCACCTTTGAAAAAGCTGCCTGGAGCAGCGAAACATGTTAGGTTGAGACCTATGTGGACCTTTGCTGACCAACACCATCATCATACCATTACCTACAGTCTGGACCTTGCCACCTGCTACATCCGTGAACCAGGACTCCTACAGGCACTGCCATTGCCTATTACAACTATAGGAGAATCCACCCATTGGAACACGGCGTTCCGAATGATCTGTGAACCAGGACCCCAATAATTGCCGCCGTTGCCATACGGACTTACACCTAAAGGGAGCTCCTTTTAAACAGGAACACAGACTCGGTAATCACATCCAATTGGATGAACAAATTCTATTTGGTCCTTATTCATGACTGTTGATATATTGGTTGTTAACAATCTGATGAGTGTACTATACTCTTGGCATCAGCAATAATAGAAATCTAAGTCCACCTGAAGTCAGTATTGAGACATATTTTAGATTGATAGTTTATACAACTGTTTAATGTCTGTATTTTACATTTTTAAAGTATTAAATATTTACATTTATTTTGGAAAAGATTGTGTCAAAAAGCGCTGTATATCCCTTTTCTTTTCCTCTTCTTGTTACCAAAGGGTTTGACTAACCCTTATATACTCAGCTGCTAGGAGAAGCACACTCATCACAGCGCCTGTATATATATACTTGTTATATATAATTTTCCACTCAATCGGCAAATGTATATTAAACTCACATAGTTTATCACTGCATTTACCATAATTGCTTCTTATCTTCATCTCTACAACCTTCAGGTAATGACACACATAGTCGATAGGGAATATAGGTACAGATATCAGCACTCACATATCCCCCTATTCATGTATCATCAACTAAAATGTGCTCCCCCATTTTGTTGCAACCAAAAGCCGAAAAGAGCTCGGTAAAGTTTGACAGCCCATCCACAGACCCTTAATACGGGATAAGAAGGAATTCAAATGTATACTTCGCAATACCTCGAAGCTTGATTTAAAACACGTACGGCACGATGATACATGACCCCCCAAACATGGATTCATACACACACGCTTCTGCTATCTCACTAGGTCATACCGTTTTCCCACCTTCTCCTCTCCTCCCCTACCCAACCATAGAAATGTTGTATTTACACATGACATACATTTTTCTCTTTTTGAAATGTTTTAGGAAGTGGCAGTTATTGGTGACTGCCAAAGGGTGGACTGTCAAAGTTAGAAAAATATCACGCTACACACTGCCATATATGCACCTCATGCGAGTGCCTGCTGCGTGTGCATGAGGTCTCCCGTGCGTGCGCATACTCACAGTTGCGTGCACCCGCAGGCGCACGGTATGCGCATTTACGGTAGAGTTTATGGGCGTCTAGCGGGCGACTCAATCGTAACATATTTTAGTCATATAATGTATTTTGTAGATTATGGTCCCTTTGATAGAATCTGAAAGTTTAGTTAATATAGCATGTTCGGGGACAAAGAGATTCCTCTTTGTTTGATACGAAGGGTCAGACAGGGGTTACACAGTGGTGTTTAGTATCCATCGGAAGAGAATATAATTAGCAATATTCCGGTGTTGGTTTGAAGCGGATTACTCGCTCGTGCATATAGTTATGGACATAAGAAGTTTATGGACATTTACTATATTTGCACTTTATTACCCATGCGGCGGGAAACCCAGTTTCCCTCCCACCTGAGCAGTTTGAAATAGTCACAGCCCACCTGTATGAACCAACCTATGACCTTTTGTTATAATACAGAGACGAATTCCTGTGTCCAATGAACAATAAGAATGTAGGGACCATTGTACTGTACTGTGTGTAAGTGTATATAAAGACAAGCCGATCTGGGCCAGCTCTCTACTCTCTTCAACGGTTCTCATTGCTGATAATCGGGAGCTGGATATCCAGAAAGGCGCTTGCGATTGTTTCCCATGGTGCGTAAGTTCTCTGCAACCATATTGTCTCTTATTTAATGTTATAAGCCATTCTCTCTCTCCTTCTCCTCCCTTAAATGTAATTGTATCTTTATTGTATTTTATGTGTAGTGATTCGGTTAGGTATTTTATGTTATCTTGGTAGTGTATAACTTGTATTGTATTATTCTTTTGCAATTGAACGTTCATTCATTTCCTTAAAAGGCGTTAGACCCTTAGACCGGTATTTGAGTGTTTATTATATTGCTAAGGGGTTCTCAGAGCGTCACATACGCTCATACAGCTTTTAAACTAACAAGGTTACACTGTGTTGCATTTACACCTTATCACTGCACAAGGGTTTACAGTATAAGTACATTGTTTATGGTATAGTTATAAAGGTTTAACTCTGTGAGCGTCAGCGCCGCTTGTGATCTCCTCGTGGTCTCGAGCGTCCGCTACGCTGATAGCGTATCATTACGTTAGTCGGCAGCCTATAGCGTGCTTGCCTTTACGCTCTAAGCCGTGAGCGAACGTGACGCTCGTGCGTCTCGTCCACAGCTAAGCGTTCGTTACGCTACGTGCGTACTCATACGGTATTCCATACGCCAATTGCGTACTGTGTTCTTTAACCTTTTAGAGTGTTTTATACAAGGTATAGAATAGGCATTGTCAATACTAGTAGCTTACTTTAGGAGTCTGCAGTGCTGACAGTGTCCAGCAGGTCCGTCATTATATAATATATACCTGTCCGGCTGCAGTAGTGATATATATATATTTTTTATATCATTATCATCCAGTCTATATTAGCAGCAGACACAGTACGGTAGTCCACGGCTGTAGCTACCTCTGTGTCGGCAGTCGCTCGTCCATCCATAATTGTATACCACCTACCTGTGGTGTTTTTTTTTTTCTATCTTCTTGATACTAGTATCTTACTTTAGGAGTCTGCAGTGCTGACAGTGTCCAGCAGGTCCGTCATTATATAATTTATACCTGTCCGGCTGCAGTAGTGATATATATATTTTTTTTATATCATTATCATCTAGTCTATATTAGCAGCAGATGCAGTACGGTAGTCCACGGCTGTAGCTACCTCTGTGTCGGCAGTCGCTCGTCCATCCATAAGTATACTAGTATCCATCCATCTCCATTGTTTACCTGAGGTGCCTTTTAGTTGTGCCTATTAAAATATGGAGAACAAAAATGTTAAGGTTCCAAAAATAGGGAAAGATCAAGATCGACTTCCACCTCGTGCTGAAGCTGCTGCCACTAGTCATGGCCGAGACGATGAAATGCCAGCAACGTCGTCTGCCAAGGCCGATGCCCAATGTCATAGTACAGAGCATGTAAAATCCAAAACACCAAATATCAGTAAAGAAAGGACTCAAAAATCTAAAATAAAATTGTCGGAGGAGAAGCGTAAACTTGCCAATATGCCATTTACCACACGGAGTGGCAAGGAACGGCTGAGGCCCTGGCCTATGTTCATGGCTAGTGGTTCAGCTTCACATGAGGATGGAAGCACTCAGCCTCTCGCTAGAAAAATGAAAAGACTCAAGCTGGCAAAAGCACAGCAAAGAACTGTGCGTTCTTCGAAATCACAAATCCACAAGGAGAGTCCAATTGTGTCGTTTGCGATGCCTGACCTTCCCAACACTGGACGTGAAGAGCATGCGCCTTCCACCATTTGCACGCCCCCTGCAAGTGCTGGAAGGAGCACCCGCAGTCCAGTTCCTGATAGTCAGATTGAAGATGTCAGTGTTGAAGTACACCAGGATGAGGAGGATATGGGTGTTGCTGGCGCTGGGAAGGAAATTGACCAGGAGGATTCTGATGGTGAGGTGGTTTGTTTAAGTCAGGCACCCGGGGAGACACCTGTTGTCCGTGGGAGGAATAGGGCCATTGACATGCCTGGTGAAAATACCAAAAAAATCAGCTCTTCGGTGTGGAAGTATTTCAACAGAAATGCGGACAACATTTGTCAAGCCGTGTGTTGCCTTTGTCAAGCTGTAATAAGTAGGGGTAAGGACGTTAACCACCTCGGAACATCCTCCCTTATACGTCACCTGCAGCGCATTCATCATAAGTCAGTGACAAGTTCAAAAACTTTGGGTGACAGCGGAAGCAGTCCACTGACCAGTTAATCCCTTCCTCTTGTAACCAAGCTCACGGAAACCACCCCACCAACTCCCTCAGTGTCAATTTCCTCCTTCCCCAGGAATGCCAATAGTCCTGCAGGCCATGTCACTGGCAATTCTGACGAGTCCTCTCCTGCCTGGGATTCCTCCGATGCATCCTTGCGTGTAATGCCTACTGCTGCTGGCGCTGCTGTTGTTGCTGCTGGGAGTCGATGGTCATCCCAGAGGGGAAGTCGTACTCATAAGACCACTTTTACTACTTCCACCAAGCAATTGACTGTCCAACAGTCCTTTGCGAGGAAGATGAAATATCACAGCAGTCATCCTGCTGCAAAGCGGATAACTGAGGCCTTGGCATCCTGGGCGGTGAGAAACGTGGTTCCGGTATCCATCATTACTGCAGAGCCAACTAGAGACTTGTTGGAGGTACTGTGTCCCCGGTACCAAATACCATCTAGGTTCCATTTCTCTAGGCAGGCGATACCGAAAATGTACACAGACCTCAGAAAAAGACTCACCAGTGTCCTAAAAAATGCAGTTGTACCCAATGTCCACTTAACCACGGACATGTGGACAAGTGGAGCAGGGCAGGGTCAGGACTATATGACTGTGACAGCCCACTGGGTAGATGTATGGACTCCCGCCGCAAGAACAGCAGCGGTGGCACCAGTAGCAGCATCTCGCAAACGCCAACTCTTTCCTAGGCAGGCTACGCTTTGTATCACCGCTTTCCAGAATATGCACACAGCTAAAAACCTCTTACGGCAACTGAGGAAGATCATCGCAGAATGGCTTACCCCAATTGGACTCTCCTGTGGATTTGTGGCATCGGACAACGCCAGCAATATTGTGTGTGCATTAAATCTGGGCAAATTCCAGCACGTCTCATGTTTTGCACATACCTTGAATTTGGTGGTGCAGAATTATTTAAAAAACGAGAGGGGCGTGCAAGAGATGCTGTCGGTGGCCAGAAGAATTGCGGGACACTTTCGGCGTACAGGCACCACGTACAGAAGACTGGAGCACCACCAAAAACGCCTGAACCTGCCCTGCCATCATCTGAAGCAAGAAGTGGTAATGAGGTGGAATCCAACCCTCTATATGCTTCAGAGGTTGGAGGAGCAGCAAAAGGCCATTCAAGCCTATACAACTGAGCACGATATAGGAGGTGGAATGCACCTGTCTCAAGCGCAGTGGAGAATGATTTCAACGTTGTGCAAGGTTCTGCAACCTTTTGAACTTGCCACACGTGAAGTCAGTTCAGACACTGCCAGCCTGAGTCAGGTCATTCCCCTCATCAGGCTTTTGCAGAAGAAGCTGGAGACATTGAAGGAGGAGCTAACACAGAGCGATTCTGCTAGGCATGTGGGACTTGTGGATGGAGCCCTTAATTCGCTTAACAAGGATTCACGGGTCGTCAATCTGTTGAAATCAGAGCACTACATTTTGGCCACCGTGCTCGATCCTAGATTTAAAACCTACCTTGGATCTCTCTTTCCGGCAGACACAAGTCTGCTGGGGTTCAAAGAACTGCTGGTGACAAAATTGTCAAGTCAAGCGGAACGCGACCTGTCAACATCTCCTCCTTCACATTCTCCCGCAACTTGGGGTGCGAGGAAAAGGCTCAGAATTCCGAGCCCACCCGCTGGCGGTGATGCAGGGCAGTCTGGAGCGACTGCTGATGCTGACATCTGGTCCGGACTGAAGGACCTGACAACGATTACGGACATGTCGTCTACTGTCACTGCATATGATTCTCTCCCCATTGAAAGAATGGTGGAGGATTATATGAGTGACCGCATCCAAGTAGGCACATCAGACAGTCCGTACTTATACTGGCAGGAAAAAGAGGCAATTTGGAGGCACTTGCACAAACTGGCTTTATTCTACCTAAGTTGCCCTCCCACAAGTGTGTACTCCGAAAGAGTGTTTAGTGCCGCCGCTCACCTTGTCAGCAATCGGCGTACGAGGTTACATCCAGAAAATGTGGAGAAGATGATGTTCATTAAAATTAATTATAATCAATTCCTCCGTGGAGACATTGACCAGCAGCAATTGCCTCCACAAAGTACACAGGGAGCTGAGATGGTGGATTCCAGTGGGGACGAATTGATAATCTGTGAGGAGGGGGATGTACACGGTGATATATCGGAGGATGATGATGAGGTGGACATCTTGCCTCTGTAGAGCCAGTTTGTGCAAGGAGAGATTAATTGCTTCTTTTTTGGTGGGGGTCCAAACCAACCCGTCATTTCAGTCACAGTCGTGTGGCAGACCCTGTCACTGAAATGATGGGTTGGTTAAAGTGTGCATGTCCTGTTTATACAACATAAGGTTGGGTGGGAGAGCCCAAGGACAATTCCATCTTGCACCTCTTTTTTCTTTCATTTTTCTTTGCATCATGTGCTGTTTGGGGGGTGTTTTTTGGAAGGGACATCCTGCGTGACACTGCAGTGCCACTCCTAGATGGGCCAGGTGTTTGTGTCGGCCACTTGGGTCGCTTATCTTACTCACACAGCTACCTCATTGCGCCTCTTTTTTTCTTTGCGTCATGTGCTGTTTGGGGAGTGTTTTTTGGAAGGGCCCTCCTGCGTGACACTGCAGTGACACTCCTAGATGGGCCAGGTGTTTGTGTCGGCCACTTGGGTCGCTGAGCTTAGTCATCCAGCGACCTCGGTGCAAATTTTAGGACTAAAAATAATATTGTGAGGTGTGAGGTGTTCAGAATAGACTGAAAATGAGTGGAAATAATGGTTATTGAGGTTAATAATACTTTGGGATCAAAATGACCCCCAAATTCTATGATTTAAGCTGTTTTTTAGGGTTTTTAAAAAAAAAAAAAAAAAAACCAAATCCAAAACACACCCGAATCCGACAAAAAAAATTCGGTGAGGTTTTGCCAAAACGCGTTCGAACCCAAAACACGGCCGCAGAACCGAACCCAAAACCAAAACACAAAACCCGAAAAATTTCCGGTGCTCATCACTACTTTATTGTGGGGACTGGGGACCACCAGTATAATTAATATTATATAGGAGGTGGTCACTGTGTCAGCAAACTGCAAAACTAAAATGCACCACAGGTATAGAATGTAGATGGACAGTATACTTAATGAATGACGACACAGAGGTAGGTACAGCAGTGGCCTACCGTACTGCTATATATAGTATAGTGGTGGTCACTGTGTCAGCAAACTGCAAAACTAAAATGCACCACAGGTATAGAATGTAGATGGATAATATGAATGAATGACGACACAGAGGTAGGTACAGCAGTGGCCTACCGTACTGCTATATATAGTATACTGGTGGTCACTGTGTCAGCAAACTGCAAAACTAAAATGCACCACAGGTATAGAATGTAGATGGATAGTATACTTAATGAATGACGACACAGAGGTAGGTACAGCAGTTTGCTGACACAGTGACCACCAGTATACTATATATAGCAGTACGGTAGGCCACTGCTGTACCTACCTCTGTGTCGTCATTCATTAAGTATACTATCCATCTACATTCTAAACCTGTGGTGCGCCTCTTTTTTTCTTTGCATCATGTGCTGTTTGGGGACAATTTTTTTGAAGTGCCATCCTGTCTTGACACTGCAGTGCCACTCCTAGATTGTCCAGGTGTTTATGTCGGCCACTTGTGTCGCTTAGCTTAGTCACACAGCGACCATGGTGCGTCTCTTTTTTTCTTTGCATCATGTGCTGTTTGGGGACAATTTTTTTGAAGTGCCATCCTGTCTTGATTGACACTGCAGTGCCACTCCTAGATGGGCCAGGTGTTTGTGTCGGCCACTTGTGTCGCTTAGCTTAGTCACACAGCGACCTTGGTGCGCCTCTTTTTTTCTTTGCATCATGTGCTGTTTGGGGACAATTTTTTTGAAGTGCCATCCTGTCTGAACACTGCAATGCCACTCCTAGATGGGCCAGGTGTTTGTGTCAGCCACTTGTGTCGCTTAGCTTAGTCACACAGCGACCTTGGTGCGCCTCTTTTTTTCTTTGCATCATGTGCTGCTTGGGGACAATTATTTTGAAGTGCCATCCTGTATTGACACTGCAGTGCCACTCCTAGATGGGCCAGGTGTTTGTGTCGGCCACTTGTGTCGCTTAGCTTAGTCACACAGCGACCTTGATGCGCCTCTTTTTTTCTTTGCATCATGTGCTGTTTGGGGACAATTTTTTTGAAGTGCCATCCTGTCTTGATTGACACTGCAGTGCCACTCCTAGATGGGCCAGGTGTTTGTGTCGGCCACTTGTGTCGCTTAGCTTAGTCACACAGTGACCTTGGTGCGCCTCTTTTTTTTCTTTGCATCACGTGCTGTTTGGGGACAATTTTTTTGAAGTGCCATCCTGTCTTGATTGACACTGCAGTGCCACTCCTAGATGGGCCAGGTGTTTGTGTCGGCCACTTGTGTCGCTTAGCTTAGTCACACAGCGACCTTGGTGCACCTCTTTTTTTCTTTGCATCATGTGCTGTTTGGGGACAATTTTTTTGAAGTGCCATCCTGTCTTGACACTGCAGTGCCACTCCTAGATGGGCCAGGTGTTTGTGTCGGCCACTTGTGTCGCTTAGCTTAGTCACACAGCCACCTTGGTGCACCTCTTTTTTTCTTTGCATCATGTGCTGTTTGGGAACAATTTTTTGAAGTGCCATCCTGTCTTGACACTGCAGTGCCACTCCTAGATGGGCCAGGTGTTTGTGTCGGCCACTAATGTCGCTTAGCTTAGTCACACAGCGACCTTGGTGCGCCTATTTTTTTCTTTGCATCATGTGCTGTTTGGGGACAATTTTTTTGAAGTGCCATCCTGTCTTGATTGACACTGCAGTGCCACTCCTAGATGGGCCAGGTGTTTGTGTCGGCCACTTGTGTCGCTTAGCTTAGTCACACAGCGACCTTGGTGCGCCTCTTTTTTTCTTTGCATCATGTGCTGTTTGGGGACAATTTTTTTGAAGTGCCATCCTGTCTTGATTGACACTGCAGTGCCACTCCTAGATGGGCCAGGTGTTTGTGTCGGCCACTTGTGTCGCTTAGCTTAGTCACACAGCGACCTTGGTGCGCCTCTTTTTTTTTTTTTGCATCATGTGCTGTTTGGGGACAATTTTTTTGAAGTGCCATCCTGTCTTGACACTGCAGTGCCACTCCTAGATGGGCCAGGTGTTTGTGTCGGCCACTTGTGTCGCTTAGCTTAGTCACACAGCGACCTTGGTGCGCCTCTTTTTTTCTTTGCATCATGTGCTGTTTGGGGACAATTTTTTTGAAGTGCCATCCTGTCTTGATTGACACTGCAGTGCCACTCCTAGATGGACCAGGTGTTTGTGTCGGCCACTTGTGTCGCTTAGCTTAGCCATCCAGCGACCTCGGTGCAAATTGTAGGACTAAAAATAATATTGTGAGGTGTGAGGTGTTCAGAATAGACTGGAAATGAGTGGAAATTATGGTAATTGAGGTTAATAATACTATGGGATCAAAATGACCCCCAAATTCTATGATTTAAGCTGTGTTTTAGGATTTTTTGAAAAAAACACCCGAATCCAAAACACACCCGAATCCGACAAAAAAATTTCGGTGAGGTTTTGCCAAAACGCGTCCGAATCCAAAACACGGCCACGGAACCAAATCCAAAACCAAAACACAAAACCCGAAAAATGTCCGGTGCACATCACTACCATTTACACACCATTCACACATAAATAATACTGGAATGACAGACAGACAGAAATGACAAAGACTAAAAATGCAAAATGTATCTGCATTTTTTTTATTTTTGTATATTTTTTATGCTGTATGCAATTTTATGCTGTATGCAATTTTATCTTTAACTTAAAAGTTCTGTCTGAATTACCATTGCTTTTTTACCCTCACTCATAAACCTCTAATTTCTTACAGTCCAAATCAATTTCTACACCCATTTTATCTACGCTTTTGATTTACTTCAAACTAAATTTACACCCATTTAGCTTACACTGCTTCTCTCAACTGCACTTCTGCAGTTCTTCTGCTTTGATTCCCTTACAGCCTCCACTCCTAGTGTATTTCCAGTTTCCCTCAACACAGCTTACACGTAACATCCCAGTAGTAGCGTAGCTTACACGTACGCCCCAGTAGTAGAGCAGCTTACACATACGCCCCAGTAGTAGCGCAGCTTACACGTACGCCCCAGTAGTAGCGCAGTGTACATGTAATGCCCCAGTAGTAGCGCAGCTTACATGTAATGCCCACAGAAGTCCAGTTTATTCACCTTCCTCCCCCTCCCCGCCCACATACACATACATATACACACACACACACACACACACACACACACACACAGAATTTCTCACTCTCCCTGGCTGGCAGGATCTGGAGCAGCATGTCCTCCTCTGTGGCACTGCAGTCTGATGGTCCCATGTAGCCCCGCCCCCTCCATCCATGTAGCTCCACCACTCCGTCCGTGTAGCTCCGGCCCCTCCATCCGATCAATCACTGTCACAGGAGGGGAGGGGGAGAGGAGAGGAGGCTTTCAGCTGCCGGCGCCGCTGCTTGTCATGCAGTGACTGGCACAGCGGCCGGCAGCAACAGGGGGACCAGGCACAGCAGTGTGGATGTAGAGCAGGTAAAGCGCCTCTCCTGCCTGGCGCCTACCTGCACTGCATCCCTTTGCTGAGTGGGTAGCGCCGGGCCTGGAGGGCAGGGACAATGAGAGAGTAGTGATGGAGCGGGTGCCTGAGCTAGGAAGGGAAACTGCAGGAGGTGGGCAGGGAAATAGTTCAGTGTGATGTGGATGGGGGTGTGGGGAGATTACAGGGAGAGGAGGGAGGGAGCAGGGATGAGTGGTGGAGTAGTAGGACCATGGGGCAGAGGTGAATGAAAGTGTGGAAACAGGAAAAGAGGGTAAAGGAAACAGAGGGGTGGAGGGGAGACAGCGGAGGGGAGACAGCGGAGGGGAGAAATAAGGAGGTGTAGGAGAGTAGGACATACCCTCCAACTGTACCTTTTTAATAGGTACAGTACCTTTTTTTCATGGTCTGTACCGATTTTTGCTGAGGGTATGGTAGGAGGGAAGGATAAACGTGTGAACAGGGGGCAAAATCTGAGTGATGTGGGGAGTAGAAGAAAGCCTTGACATAGTGTGGAGTAGATAAATAGGTTGAGGGAAACTGGGGCGTTACGTGTAAGCTGCGCTACTACTGGGGCGTTACGTGTAAGCTGCGCTACTACTGGGGCGTTACATGTAAACTGCGCTACTACTGGGGCATTACGTGTAAGCGGCGCTAATACTGGGTTTATTACGTGTAAGCGGCGCTACTACTGGGGTTGTTATGTGTAAGTGGCTCTACTACTGGGGTCATTATGTATAAACGGCGCTACTACTGGGGCGTTACGTGTAAGCAGCGCTAATACTGGGTTTATTATGTGTAAGCGGCGCTACTACTGGGGTTGTTATGTGTAAGTGGCTCTACTACTGGGGTCATTATGTATAAACGGCGCTACTACTGGGGCGTTACGTGTAAGCAGCGCTAATACTGGGTTTATTATGTGTAAGCGGCGCTACTACTGGGGTTGTTATGTGTAAGTGGCGCTACTACTGGGGTCGTTATGTGTAAACGGCGCTACTACTGGGGCTTTACGTGTAAGCAGCGCTACTACTGTGGTCGTTACGTGTAAGCTGCACTATTACTGGGGCATTACGTGTAAGCGGCGCTACTACTGGGGTTATAATGTGTAAGCGGTGCTACTACTGGGGTCGGTATGTGTAGGTGGCGCTGCTACTGTGGCGTTATGTGTAAGCTGTGCTACAACTGCGGTGTTATGTGTAAGCAGCTCCACTACTGGGGACGTTTTAAATGGGGGTACAATTGTGTGGCCATGCCCCTACTTTGTGAGACCACATCCCTTTTTTTACGTGCGCTGTCCCATTGTAAAGTATAAGAGGGCGCAAATTTAAAGTTTGCAGGGGGGCGCCGAACACCCTAGCACTGGCCCTGCTGCCCTCAAAGTTAATCTCACCTCAATGCCACAGCAATCCTAACAATGTCATCCACATCTATCGCACAAACTCACACCCCTTATCCTGTGCCCTCTGGAATGACAAAACTGTTTATAACAAACTAGTCCCCACTCATAACCTTTTAATTTCTAACTCCCTGCATCTACTAGCCATTAATGAAACCTGGATTACTCCCTCTGACACTACTTCTTCTGCTACTCTCTTTGCTGGGGGTCTCACAATCACTCCCCCCCCCCGACCTGAGGGTTATCATGGTGGTAGTGTTGGGGTCCTTTTACCTTCCAGTTACTCCTACCAACTCATGCCCGCCGAAACCATCCCTTACATTCTATACATTTGGGGTCCATGCTATACGCCTCTTCCAACCTGTCCATCTTAGAGATGCTGTCATTTACCGCCCCCTTTGCATTACTCCAAATTCCTCGACAACTTTGCTTCCTCGCTTCCTCTCTTCTGACATTCCATCCATTATACTAGACAATTTCAACATCCCTATCGATATCCCCACAACATCCCCTGCCTCTAAACTCCTTAACCTCACATCTTCCATGGGTCTCTCCCAGTGGACCTCCTCACCCTCCCATGTGAATGGGAGCTCACTGGATCTGCTCTACACTCACTGTTGTGATATTTCTGATTTCTCCAACTCCCCATTTCCCCTCTCTGACCACCACCTGCTCTCCTTTAACTTATCTTTCTCAGCTTCCCCATCTCTACCTCCTAAGGCTACCATCACTAAGCATAACATTGAGGCTATTGACACCACATCCTATCCTCCCTGTTTAGCTCACTTCTCTCTCCTCTTCTCTCTCTCACATGCCCTGAAAAAGCCACTTCCCTATAAAATGCATCCCTTACTTCTGCTCTTGACTCTGTCGCTCCACAAACCACTATTCACCATCGCAAATTACACCTCAACCCTGACACACCAAATGCACCAGATATCTGCAAAAATGCTCACGTACGTGCTTAGCGACACTGGAGGAAATCACACTATAAGGCAGACTTCCTCCATTTCAAACTTATGTTCTTGACCTTCAGTGCTGCTCATTCCCTTAAACAGTCATACTTCAAGAACCTCATTTTCTCCTAGTCTATCAACCCCCGACGCATCTTTGCCTCTCTCAACTCCTCTGCCCACCTCCACCTCCCCTCCTCACTCTCTGCTCTTGACTTTGCCATTCACATAACACCAGACCATCAGCAACCAGCCATTCTCCTATCCCTTACCACCCCTCCCCATCTCTCTCACCAACTTTGACATATTTCTCCCATGGATCTGGTGAGGAAGTCATGGTCCTCATTTGTTCCCCCCCCCCTCCTCTCCACTTGACCCTATGCCCTCCTGCCTCCTCCGCTACCTCTCTCCTTCTGTCTGTTCCCATCTTTCCCACCTTCTCAGTCTCTCCATCTCATCAGGCACTGTCCCCTCTGCCTTCAAACATGTATCCGTCTCTCCTATTCTTAAAAAACCTACCCTTGATTTAAACACTCTTTCCAGCTACTGACCCATGTCTCTTCTCCCTTTTGCCTCCAAACTCCTTCAGCGCATTGTCTACAACTGTCTTACCTCCTTTCTTTCCTCACACTCACTTCTTGACCCATTCCAATCCGGCTTCCATCCTCTCTACTCCACTGAAACTGCACTCACAAAAGTCTGCAATGACCTCCATGCTGCCAAATCTAAGGGCCACTACTCATTCTTCTTGACCTATCTTCTGCTTTTACACTGTGGACCATCCTCTCCTTCTGCAAATCCTTCACTTCATTGGTCTGCGTGATACTTCCTCTCTGACCATTCATTCTCTATCTCCATCCATGACTCCACCTACGCCCCACTTCCACTAACTGTAGGATTCCCCCAAGGTTCTGTGCTTGGTCCTCTCCTTTTATCTCTATACGTCCTCTTTATGTGAATTCATTAGTTCGTTTGACTTCCAATATAATTTCTATGTTGATGAAACTCAAATCTACCTTTTCTCTCCAGACCTGTTCCCCGCTCTCCTCACTCGCATCTTCGACTGTCTCTCTGCTATCTCTTCTTGGATGTCCCAGTGCTTTCTTAAACTTAACATGTCTAAGATTAAGCTGATCATCTTCCCACCCTCCCGCACAACCTTACCTCCCACAATTTCATTATCTATTGATGGCACAACTATGTCCTCTGGCCCCCAAGTGCGCTGTCTTTGTGAAATCCTTGACTCCTCCTTCTCCTTCAAGCCACACAATCAGCACCTCTCACAAACCTGCTATTTTCATCTAAAAAATATTTCCAGGATCAGACCCTTTCTGACCCAGGATGCTACTAAGATTCTTATCCACTCACTGGTCATCTCCAGACTAGACTACTGTAATCTCCTCCTGACTGGCATCCCTGACAAATGCCTCTCTCCACTCCAATCTATCTTCAATGCTGCCGCCCAGTTCATCTTCCTCACCAAACGCACTACATCCACCTCTCCTCTCTTACTAGACCTTCACTGGCTCCCCTTCCCTTTCAGAATCCAATTCAAGCTTCTCACACTCGCATACAAAGCCCTCACCCACTCCTCTCCTATTTAAATCTCTGACGTTATCTCCCATTACACTCCCACCCATCCTCTTCATTCTGCTAATGCTCGCCGACTCTTCTGCCTACTGATTACTTCCTCCCACTCCTACCTTCAAGATTTTTCATGTGCTGCTCCCTTTCCCTGGAATTCCCTACCACTCCCCCTCAGACTCTCTACCTTTCTACAAAACTTCAAACGGCTCTCAAGACCCACTTCTTCACCAAACCCAGCCAAATCTCATCCTAACCCTCTGTTCCATGCTCTCTGTCTACCCAATCTGTGTCACCCCTGTCTGTCTGACCATTCCCTATAGAATGTAAGCTCTCATGAGTAGGGCCCTCTTCCCTCATTTGCTTATCCTTTTCTTACTTTAATAGTCTGCAACTACACCAAATCCAGCAGTCTTCTGCCACCTGATATATATTTCATTGTCATCTGCTAACGTAGCTATGTTTATTTATCCTGTACTTATCCTATATTGTATTCAACTGTAAGTCGCTGTTTTCCTGTTTTGATTTTTTGTTTATGTACTCTGTAATTGGGCGCTGTGGAACACTTGTGGCGCCATATAAATAAAGGATAA
Source organism: Pseudophryne corroboree (assembly GCF_028390025.1). Taxonomy (NCBI): domain Eukaryota; kingdom Metazoa; phylum Chordata; class Amphibia; order Anura; family Myobatrachidae; genus Pseudophryne; species Pseudophryne corroboree. Next base: position 184,525,552 of record NC_086444.1, on the reverse strand, counting down.
CAATAATAATAATAATAATATATATAAAAAAATAAAGACAATTTCACAAAGACAATGCACTCAGCAGTCAAATACTGTATAACACTCACCAATCCCAAATGTCTCTTTGCTCTGTCCTCTCTACTAGTCACCTACTCCTGGCTCCTTCACATCCCTCCAAGGCAAATCAGCACAAAGGAGGCTTATATAGAGCTAATGAGGTCAAATTCCTGTGATTTTGTGTGACTAATACTAATAATGGTTTAAAAATAAACACCCCAAACTCGCCATAAGATGTTCACATTTTTGGTGGGTTAATGCACCTGGCAGCCCAAACAAAGTTGCCATCGAGTTATGTAGGCAGTTTGTGACTCCACACAGGGGCGTAGCCAGAACTGTGGAGGCCCCATAGCAACATTTTGAAGGGGCCCCTGTCACAATGCCTTTAGAGATACACCTCTCCGCAGCAGTTCTTATTTGTATGCCCCATAATAGTGCCCTAGTTGATTTTCTGAGACATAGTAGTGCCTTAGTTAATGTTATGCCACATAGTAGTGCCCTAGTTTATTTTATGAACCATAGTAGTGCCCTAGGTCACATTGTAGGGCTACCAGTACACATTATGCCAGTACACATTGCTATTACACAGTGCCCCCCACATTATGACACAGTGTCCCCAGTTTATAGTATGCCACAATATAATACCCTCCCGTTTATTTTATACCACATTACAATGATCAGGACCAGGGGAAAAACTAGATATATTGTAGGCCCCAAGGCAAGAGTTGTAAGGGTCCTTATGTATAAACTAATGGTAAAAAAAGAATGTAACACATGTAACTTTGACAGGGATGGTGGGCTCCTCTAAGCTCTGGGCCCCATAGCAGCTGCACTGCCTGCACCTATGGTAGCTACTCACTTGACTCCACACCTAATACATCCAGCAAACTGCTATGCAAACTCGCCATAAACTCACAGTGGGTTCCAGCGAGATTAATCTTGCAACCTCTTACATTTACCCCAAAATGTCTGGTTGGTTATCATGATTTAGTGGTAATTTTGTGCCCAATGCAATGTTTAATAATGTCAGTATACTGAACGAGTCTGTATCCAATCTCTAAGATATTGAAATAGCTGATAACAGTTGAAAACAGCTTGCACTCAGCTGCAGTGCAAAAGTAAACATCGAACTCTCTCAGGCTATAGGAATAATATACTTGTATACAGTATATTGAAAATGCCTTTCAATGTTGCATCATACTGTACAGTGTGTTATTATTAGTGATTCTTTCGTTCCATGCATTTAATCTCACTTTATGCTTTATGTAAAATGTCAAGCTTACATTAACTTACAATACTATATAAATAATTCAGATATGTGCTGACAATGAGATTGTGAATACCACTAACTGATAATGGTAACATTCAGGAATTTAGTCTGGAAAACACTGACATCTGAATGTGACACATTCATGTTGATTCACAACACAGTGTACAAAATAATACTACTTTATCTTTATTTGTTGCTGCATATTATTATAAATGTATATAGCGACATAAAATGGGAGCTGCTCAATCAACTTAGTATTACTTTTTGATGCATGAAAGGGAGTGCATTAATTTAAACAAGAAAAAGAGAAACATTTGTTCCCCAAGCACACCAAAATGTATCAGCAATAAGACTTGACCACTACATGATCTAGAAAATTCAGAGATCTTCATTGCATATATTTGCAAAGATATGGTTAAGCCACTTCCCTGATACTGGTGGTCCCCAACACTACATGATAATAGCATCCACTCTTGTTCATATTATTGCTAATTGTTATCCTACAAGATAATAGCACATACTGTACAAAAATATATTGAGAGCCAACTCACCTGGAATCACATAATGCAGTTATATAACCACATGCGGAGCTTCCTGCTCCTTCGTCTGCTGTTGAGGTCTCTCATGCTGTTGTAGATGCAAACCAGCCTCTCCTGTGTACCCATGATATGCGTGCTCCCGTGGGTCCCTAACGACAGCTCCTGTCGGCTCTGCATCAGCAAGTGTATATGCACTTGTCCATTGCCGGGTCCCATGGACGGTGATGTCAGGCTGGGTACACGTCGTCTAGTGTGTAGCGAGCCTAAAAGAAGAAACATGTAAGTTAATATGTCATATACAGTAAAGCCTCATGACATTTTACTATCATATGACTATCTTACCTTTTACCTTGGCTCATTACATTTTTTTATATATTACACTGTACATATAAATATACCTTTATGTGGCACCAAAAACACATTTATTTGTATGAAATGTATATAAATTACAACAACCTCCCGGGAGTGTAAAACAATGATATAAATATCACAACAATAAAACTGTACGCTGTATTATAGCTTCTTTATCAATTGCTTGAAAACCATTAATAGTAAAATGATCTTATTTGCACATGACTATTTATTAGTAGCACCTGAGAGGTTTTCAACCGTGCTGGATTCACTTAGTACACACAAATAGTGATATGTGGAGAATGTGTGTAACTAATAGGTATTGAATCTACACATGAGTCACTCACGATTGTATATATCAGAAGGAATTGCGTGTATCACAAATCCGTAGCAGTGACTGGCTGGTTAAAAAGTTAATTGAAGAATTACCTCCGCTGGGCAGGAGCCTGTTCTGTCCTTGCTCCCTGGTGTCGTCTCACCGTCCCGTCAGAGACACATGCCAGAGCCTCAGCGGGTGTGACTGATGCTGCGCCGTGCAGGGAGCCCCAACGAGCCGTCCCCGATGGTCCACGCCACCTCCGGTACCTCCACACTTACAAAAAGGAGGCTGTTAAGCTGGTTAGCCGGAGTTTACCGGTCTGCGCCGGACTGGGAAGGAGCGGCACCCGCTGTTTTCACTTCCCCAGATTGTGTAAACGGCTGTGGCTCCAGGGATTAGGGCTGCAGTGTAGATGTTCTTGAATGCGGTAATTAAAAAACCGGGCTCCTGTGCACGGATGGATAATCAAAACGGCAGCTACTGGCAGTGTAGATCCTTGAAGGAAGAAAGCCTGTATCCTTAACGCGTTTCAACGCCAGCAGGGCGTCTTTTTCGAAAGGCAGGTATACCTGGGAATAGGAGTGGTCTATTCTTATACCTGTTCCACAGGTGAAACTATTTTTCAGCAATTAGATTCAGCCATCTCTTGTGTCATTAATTCATATATGGTATGTTGAACTCCTGACGTTATAAGGCAAACAAGTACATTTAAAAAGGACATCACTATAATGATATCATTTTAGTAACTTAATCTGATACACAATATCACAGCATATATCACATTTGATGCATGAAAAAATAATAATAATAAACCCAATAAAATAAAATATAATATAATATATAATATGAGACTGGGAATACTAATCCTTATTTTGAAAAATTACTGAGGCAATCTACAAATGTCATGCTAATTTCATGTCTTTCCGTATATGCATTAAGGTAAATATATTTTCTCAGGTTGTCATAATATTAATTTACATGACTATAATGGGAAAATTAGTTTTCTTTCATGTGGCACGACTACTGTGGGCGTTCTGTGTGGCACTACTGCTGTGAGCATTGTGTATCAGGCACGCTATTATTGTGGGCATTTTGTGTGACACTACTACTGCGGGTGTTATTTGTATAAGGGACACTACTGTGGGTATTGTGTATAAGGAGCACTACTGTGTATCGTAATGTGAATTGGGTACGCAACTATCGGGTGCAATATGAATCAGGCACTACGTGTGGTATAATGTGAATACGATTGTGATACTGTGTGGCGTAATTTGAATTGGGGATACTATTATGTGGCCACGCCCCTTCCATGTGAGATCACACCCCTTTTGCGAGCACTGTCCCTTTATTCCATATGGGAGGGAGGGCGCAAATTTATTGTTTGCAGGAGGGCGCCGGACACCCTAGCACCGGCCCTGGGCAGATATAACATGTGCAGAGAGAGTTAGATTTGGGTGGGGTGTGTTCAATCTGCAATCTAAATTGCAGTGTAAAAATAAAGCAGCCAGTATTTACCCTGCACAGAAGCAATATAAACCACCCAAATCTAACTCTCTCTGCACATGTTATATCTGCCCCCCCTGCAGTGCACATGGTTTTGTCCAACTGCTAACAAAGTTCCTGCTGCGATCAACTTGACATTACCCCCAAAGTGCATAAACAAATGAGCACACAAGAAAACAGTGACTTTCAGTGCAAATCAATGCAGGACAAGTACATGGTATATAGACATGGCTGCATCAGGGGACATGACACTGAAATAAGTATCAGGGTGGCAGAAACCGAGGGTTAGGTGTCACTGTAGGGAGCATGGAGTGGATGATAGTATAAGTAAAGAAGGAAAAGCACATAAGCGGAGAGGGCCCTGCTCGTGAGATCTTACAGGCTAAAGTGGGGGGACAGACAGGGGTGACACAAATTGGGGAAACAGTGAACAACTCAACTCAGCATTGGCCACAGTATGTGCAGATGTTCCTATTGGCAGCTGTTGCTACAGATCACGTCAATCCCATTGTCAGTGAATGCATGGGACTTGACTACTTAACTATTTTCTCTGATTTTCCTTCTGGCTGGGAAACTGGAGCCCCAGTGGAGCCCCTGATCATAACTAGGTGTATTACAGTCCAAGGCCACCTCCCAGGGAACAGGGAAGAGGGTGCTGGCCAGTGGCCCCTGGGTTCAGCTTGTGGGATGCCTAAAACAGCAGCTTGGTCAGCTGCCCAGTGCACTCAAATGCCCCTGGTACCCATCTTCCTTCTCCCAGGTCCCTCTTCTGTGCTATAAAAAAGAAATTCATAAATATTTGTACAATTTATATAAATGGCAAACACTGAGTTAAAAATAAATGGCATATTTGACCTATGAGGTAGAGAGAACTGACATTCTGATTAAGATTTGTGCTAGCAAATGTGAAACCAATCATGTTACTTAGCATTTCTTTTATTTGCTAATGTACTTGATTGCATTTCATAGAAAAAAAGAGTGATGTTGCCTTGTCGTTCATAATAAATCATACTGAGATGCTGAAATATAGACACAGGAGGGAGATGCAGAGCTGATTGCAAATGGGCATAAATCACACACACACAAATAACTACATTAAGGGGTGTTTCCTCATGTATACACATGTGCACATGTAGAGATGCATTGGCAGCGTAATTAATGAATGTTATTTGCTCCCACCCTGTAGCAGGTGCAAAATATATAGCACGGGTGTGGTATGTTAGATAGAATAGACTTAGGTCGACAGTGTCTAGGTCGACCACTATTGGTCGACAGTACGTAGGTCGACATGGTTTCTAGGTCGACATGTAGTAGGTCGACGTGGAAAAAAGGTCGACATGGGTTAAAAAAAATGGTGTTGTTTTCTTCGTAGAGTGACCGGGAACCCCAATTAGTGCACCGTGTCCCCTCGCATGGCGAGCGAGCTTCGGCAATTAGGTTATCGTTCCCAATTGTAGTCCACGTGGATCGTAAAGTATGAAAAAGGTCAAATAATGACAAAAAAAAAGGAAAAAAAACTCATGTTGACCTTTTGTCAGATCGACCTAGTACATGTCAACCTAGAGTCCCTGTCGATCTAGAAACCATGTTGACCTACTTACTGTCGACCTAGACAGTGTCGACCTAAGTCTTGTCGACCGAGAGACCGGATCCCTTATAGCACATAGCAGGCGTATTTCTGCTGCTCTGCAAGAGCCACATTTGCAGATGCCCTCACTGAGCATGCTGTACATTGGAACTCCCCATCCCTCCCTCATCTATTGGCAGATACTATAGGTGTTGATATAGGTGGCAGTGATGTGTGATGAAGGTCAGTCCACACAATATCTTGACCAGGTCTTTGGTTTATTAATGAGGCAGAACAGGTTTGCGGGATGACACTGTCATACCTCCCTATATTTGGAGGCTTTAAGTCGGGACTCCAGGTGCGGCTTTGCAGTGCGGCGCTGAAAAGTGGGTGTGGCCTATCAAAAAGGGGGCATGTCTGCACGTGAATGATGCAATCGCGAGCCACGCCTCCAGTTTTCATCACAGTGGGGGCATGGCCTGCGCTCTGTGAGCTGCTGGCCATGCCCCCAGTCCCTCTGGCTCACTGGAATAGGCAACTGAGCAGAGTGGCGAGTGATAGGGAGTCTCCCAACTGCCCCCCCCCCCCCCCCCCCCCCCCCCGCCATGGGACACTGCAGCTCGTGGGAGGGACAGTGAAACAGAGCCAAAAAAAGGGACTGTCACGTGAAATTTGGGACAGTTGGGAGGTATACACTGAGTTTATGCAGCAGGTATGTACAACAGGTAAACAATGCACATATATGATGCTGTACCAGATTCAGCCAGGAACCCATGAGAATTTACAATCCTTAATCTCGCATGCTGGGGGCCGCCCATTGCACGGCAAGGCATGCTAACAGCTGCCTCCACCCACGACCACGTACTAATTGCAATCGCACTGCAATTAGTGTGCAGACGTAGAAAGTAGGGAAGCCTTCTGCCGGCGAAGCCTAGCTGCACCAGCAGGAGGCCGATTTCCCGATTTCCCTGCCGTGGCCACCCCGCAAACGCCTTTTTCTGATTGACAGGCAGAGGTGTTTGAATTTACTGCAGGTCACCGCAGTAAATGCGGGTGCATGCACAGGACGGGACCTGCATATGTGCCCATGCGTGAATGCAAAAATTCCGGTTGGAATTACTGTGGGCCTTACTCTGTACCAGCCGCAGGAGCTTTACCTTCACTTTTATTTCATTTAATATCATTGCATGAAGCGTTTTGCATAAATATCCCCTCGAGATTACAATGTTAGTGCTTTATAAATAAACAATAGAAATATATCTAAGATATCCTACAGTATGTCATGTACTTCAAAGTCCTTGAATACTATGATGCCCTAATATACCATAAAAACAGTTAAGAAATAAATTCCTGGAGATTCGGCAGCAGATAAAACAGGACGGCATATAAATCATATATCTCATCTCTGGGGACACTACATATAATTACATGCCTTCTGATATGTACCAGACCTGAAAATGATTGTCAAGTGTTTAATATTTATTCTGACACATCAGCCTAAAGTCAGCACTATAATTAAATGGGGAAATCTTATTTATGTAGCACATAAAATAACATGGGCCCACAATTAAAACAAGCTATTGAATACTTTAGCGCAATATCTAATTATTTTTTTTCCCTCTGAAGCAGACTGTACATTCAATAAAATATAGTCTATGGAAGGTGCGAAAATATAGAAAACACACCAAATGCTATTTTTTATCCTCTTCACAAAAATAATGTGTCATTAGAAAACAATATTCCTGAAAAAATGCAGTCATTCAAAGTGTGAAATCTGATTGTTATTATAGAGCCATCTAAAGCCAATTTGGGGCATTTATATTTATAATGTAAACTGTTTAGAGTAGTTGGTTATCAAACTAGCTCTTTCTCAAAAATGATTGCTGGAAATGTGCGTTATTATTGTGCAATCAACGATTTTCTGTAACACGTTAGGATGGAGAAAATGCTGCAGTACTGATTTTGTATAAAGCCAGGAAAAATGCAACTGGCATAATATAATGTATGAAAGTGTTACACAGCTTGAATAAAGGATTGCGGTTATAAATATGTAAACATGTTCTTTCTAGTGATTGGTGGCAGGGCGGTGCAGTTAAAACATTGTAAAGGGCAATCGATTAAGTTTATGAAGCATGATGCACTGCAGATATACGGTGTAACAAGACACAGATGTTGACAGTTCTATTGTAAATCCTCTACTTTATTAACACAACAACATTCTTGCAAATTGTAAAAAACGCAAAGGTCTATGAACATAGTTATACTAATAGGTTTGAATAGAATATAGGGAGCACTTTTAAGGTGATAAATTACTTTGTGTGAGCTGCCTTGTCCTAGTGTATATATCAAAGTAGCACCAAGAGCTAATCCAGACAATATAACACAATGTGGATAGGACACTGGTGCAAACACTATGTAAGAGTGTATATATACATAAATCAATATGTGTGAGAGACAAAATTCAGAGTATTACTTTCCTTTATTGTTTGCTGCTCAATATGTGTGATCTGCGTCCATCTACTCACATGCTGTGTGCCGCTCAGCACAGGGCAAGGCCGCCCAGCATGTGTGTGGCGCCGTCTCATGATGTATCCGCAATTTACTTGCGGACCCATCGATTAGACTCTGCAGGGATGGGGAACCTTCGGCCCTCCAGCTGTTGTTGAATTACACATCCCAGCATGCCCTGCAACAGTTTTAGCATGGCCAAATAGCAAATAGCATGGTATGTGTAGTTCAACAACAGCTGGAGGGCCAAAGGTTCCCCACCACTGGATTAGAGGTTTACCCTTGCCAGCGCTGGCAGGCAGTCCGACGCCAGTTTATTGTTCAGAGCGGCTGTGTGTGATGTTACGGAGCCACCCTGAAAACACTCCCAACTTGCCCCCATTTAGCCCGCCATGCCTGCGAAACAACCCAAACATTGCCCCCCTGCTGTCAATCACCTACGGTCGCATCCTTCCAGGATGTGGCCGCAAGGAGAAGGAGCGCACATGTAAACTGCGGGCATTGCACGTGCACAGACCAGATGGACACAGCTGCTGTGTACAGACGCTCTGATGCATCCATCTCTGAATCGCCCCCTATATTTATCACAATCAAACACATTTCCATATAAAAAACACTCAATAGTGTAGATTGGTGGCTTTACCAGAAATCAGTGTGTCAGATACATATAGATATAAAATGCCTTGAGGAAGAGCAAGCTGCTCAAAACCCATTGGTGACGGAGTGGAGAAACCTTTGGCGGAAAGGAGCCTGATCCAGAAGGTTGGTAACCACAGATGCCAGGTCTGTGGTGTTCCAGAAGCCTTGATCCACTTTATAGCAAGGGCGTAGCTAGCTACCATAGGTGCTGGCAGAGCAGCTGCTATGGGGCCCAGAGCTGAGAGGGGCATACCTTCCATGCCACAGTTACATGTGTTATATACATTTCTCTATCGTCCTAGTGGATGCTGGGGTTCCTGAAAGGACCATGGGGGGGAATAGCGGCTCCGCAGGAGACAGGGCACAAAAAGTAAAGCTTTCCGATCAGGTGGTGTGCACTGGCTCCTCCCCCTATGACCCTCCTCCAAGCCTCAGTTAGATTTTTGTGCCCGGCCGAGAAGGGTGCAATCTAGGTGGCTCTCCTAAAGAGCTGCTTAGAAAAGTTTAGCTTAGGTTTTTTATTTTACAGTGAGTCCTGCTGGCAACAGGATCACTGCAACGAGGGACTTAGGGGAGAAGAAGTGAACTCACCTGCGTGCAGGATGGATTGGCTTCTTGGCTACTGGACATCAGCTCCAGAGGGACGATCACAGGTACAGCCTGGATGGTCACCGGAGCCTCGCCGCCGGCCCCCTTGCAGATGCTGAAACAAGAAGAGGTCCAGAATCGGCGGCAGAAGACTCCTCAGTCTTCTAAAGGTAGCGCACAGCACTGCAGCTGTGCGCCATTTTCCTCTCAGCACACTTCACACGGCAGTCACTGAGGGTGCAGGGCGCTGGGAGGGGAGCGCCCTGGGAGGCAAATGAAAACCTATTTGGCTAAAAAATACCTCACATATAGCCTCCGGGGGCTATATGGAGATATTTAACCCCTGCCAGAATCCACTAAAGAGCGGGAGACGAGCCCGCCGTAAAAGGGGCGGGGCCTATCTCCTCAGCACACAGCGCCATTTTCCTTACACAGCTCCGCTGGTCAGGACGGCTCCCAGGTCTCTCCCCTGCACTGCACTACAGAAACAGGGTAAAACAAGAGAGGGGGGGCAAAATAGTGGCAAAAATTATATTATAAAAGCAGCTATACAGGGAGCACTTATTATAAGGCTATCCCTGTCATATATATAGCGCTTTGGTGTGTGCTGGCAGACTCTCCCTCTGTCTCCCCAAAGGGCTAGTCGGGTCCTGTCTTCGTTAAGAGCATTCCCTGTGTGTCTGCTGTGTGTCGGTACGTGTGTGTCGACATGTATGAGGACGATATTGGTGTGGAGGCGGAGCAATTGCCAAATATGGGGATGTCACCTCCTAGGGGGTCGACACCGGAATGGATGCCTTTACTTATGGAATTACGGGATAGTGTCAACACGCTAAAGCAGTCGTTTGACGACATGAGACGGCCGGACAATCAATTAGTGCCTGTCCAGGCGCCTCAAACACCGTCAGGGGCTGTAAAACGCCCTTTGCCTCAGTCGGTCGACACAGACCCAGACACAGGCACTGATTCCAGTGGCGACGGTGACGAATCAACCGTATTTTCCAGTAGGGCCACACGTTATATGATTTTGGCAATGAAGGAGGCGTTACATTTAGCTGATACTACAGGTACCACTAAACAGGGTATTATGTGGGGTGTGAAAAAACTACCTATAGTTTTTCCTGAATCAGAAGAACTAAATGAGGTGTGTGATGAAGCGTGGGTTGCCCCCGATAAAAAGATGCTAATTTCAAAGAAGTTATTGGCTTTATACCCTTTCCCGCCAGAGGTTAGGGCGCGCTGGGAAACACCTCCTAGGGTGGACAAGGCGCTCACACGCTTATCTAAACAAGTGGCGTTACCCTCTCCTGAGACGGCCGCACTTAAAGATCCAGTAGATAGGAGGATGGAAAATATCCAAAAAAGTATATACACACATACAGGTGTTATACTACGACCAGCTATAGCGACAGCCTGGATGTGCAGTGCTGGAGTAGCTTGGTCAGAGTCCCTGATTGAAAATATTGATACCCTGGATAGGGACAATGTTTTACTGTCTTTAGAGCAAATAAAGGATGCATTTCTTTATATGCGTGATGCACAGAGGGATATCTGCACACTGACATCACGGGTAAGTGCTATGTCCATTTCGGCCAGAAGAAGTTTATGGACGCGACAGTGGTCAGGCGATGCGGACTCAAAACGGCATATGGAAGTTTTGCCGTATAAAGGGGAGGAGTTATTTGGAGTCGGTCTATCAGATTTGGTGGCCACGGCTACAGCCGGGAAATCCACCTTTTTACCTCAAGTTACTCCCCAACAGAAAAAGACACCGACTTTTCAACCGCAGCCCTTTCGTTCCTTTAAAAACAAGAGAGCAAAGGGATATTCATATCTGCCACGAGGCAGAGGAAGGGGGAAGAGACAGCAACAGGCAGCTCCTTCCCAGGAACAGAAGCCCTCCCCCGCTTCTACAAAAGCCTCAGCATGACGCTGGGGCTTCTCAAGCGGACTCGGGGGCGGTGGGCGGTCGTCTCAAGAATTTCAGCGCGCAGTGGGCTCACTCGCAGGTAGATCCCTGGATCCTGCAGATAATATCTCAGGGATACAGGTTGGAACTAGAGACAGATCCACCTTGCCGTTTCCTGAAGTCTGCTTTACCAACGTCCCCCTCCGAAAGGGAGACGGTCTTGGAAGCCATTCACAAGCTGTACTCTCAGCAGGTGATAGTCAAGGTACCTCTTCTACAACAAGGAAAGGGGTATTATTCCACTCTATTTGTGGTACCGAAGCCGGATGGCTCGGTAAGACCTATTCTAAATCTGAAGTCATTGAACCTGTACATAAAGAAGTTCAAGTTCAAGATGGAGTCACTCAGAGCAGTGATAGCGAACCTGGAAGAAGGGGACTTTATGGTATCCTTGGACATCAAGGATGCGTACCTCCACGTTCCAATTTACCCCTCACACCAGGGGTACCTCAGGTTCGTCGTACAAAACTGTCACTATCAGTTTCAGACGCTGCTTTTCGGATTGTCCACGGCACCTCGGGTCTTTACAAAGGTAATGGCCGAGATGATGATTCTTCTTCGAAGAAAAGGCGTATTAATTATCCCATACTTGGACGATCTCCTGATAAGGGCAAGGTCCAGAGAACAGCTAGAGATGGGATTAGCACTGTCTCAAGAAGTGCTAAAACAGCACGGGTGGATTCTGAATATTCCAAAATCCCAGTTAATGCCAACAACTCGTCTGCTGTTCCTAGGGATGATTCTGGACACGGTTCAGAAAAAGGTTTTTCTCCCGGAGGAAAAAGCCAAGGAGTTATCCGAGCTTGTCAGGAACCTCCTAAAACCAGGAAAGGTGTCTGTACATCAATGCACAAGAGTCCTGGGAAAAATGGTGGCTTCTTACGAAGCAATTCCATTCGGCAGATTCCACGCAAGAATTTTCCAGAGGGATCTGTTGGACAAATGGTCAGGGTCGCATCTTCAGATGCACCAGCGGATAACCCTGTCTCCAAGGACAAGGGTATCTCTTCTGTGGTGGTTGCAGAGTGCTCATCTATTGGAGGGCCGCAGATTCGGCATACAGGATTGGATCCTGGTGACCACGGATGCCAGCCTGAGAGGCTGGGGAGCAGTCACACAAGGAAGAAACTTCCAGGGAGTGTGGACGAGCCTGGAAACGTCTCTTCACATAAACATTCTGGAACTAAGAGCAATCTACAATGCTCTAAGCCAGGCAGAACCTCTGCTTCAGGGAAAACCGGTGTTGATCCAGTCGGACAACATCACGGCAGTCGCCCATGTGAACAGACAGGGCGGCACAAGAAGCAGGAGTGCAATGGCAGAAGCTGCAAGGATTCTTCGCTGGGCAGAGAATCATGTGATAGCACTGTCAGCAGTGTTCATCCCGGGAGTGGACAACTGGGAAGCAGACTTCCTCAGCAGACACGACCTTCACCCGGGAGAGTGGGGACTTCATCCAGAAGTCTTCCACATGCTGGTAACCCGTTGGGAAAGACCAATGGTGGACATGATGGCGTCTCGCCTCAACAAAAAACTGGACAGGTATTGCGCCAGGTCAAGAGATCCGCAGGCAATAGCTGTGGACGCGCTGGTAACGCCTTGGGTGTACCAGTCGGTGTATGTGTTTCCTCCTCTGCCTCTCATACCAAAAGTATTGAGAATTATACGGCAAAGAGGCGTAAGAACGATACTAGTGGTTCCGGATTGGCCAAGAAGGACTTGGTACCCGGAACTTCAAGAGATGATCACGGAAGATCCGTGGCCTCTACCTCTAAGGAGGGACTTGCTTCAGCAGGGTCCCTGTCTGTTTCAAGACTTACCGCGGCTGCGTTTGACGGCATGGCGGTTGAACGCCGGATCCTAAAGGAAAAAGGCATGCCGGAAGAAGTCATTCCTACTTTGATTAAAGCAAGGAAGGAAGTAACCGTGCAACATTATCACCGCATTTGGCGAAAATATGTTGCGTGGTGCGAGGATCGGAGTGCTCCGACGGAGGAATTTCATCTGGGTCGATTCCTACATTTCCTGCAATCAGGATTGTCTATGGGTCTCAAATTGGGATCTATTAAGGTTCAAATTTCGGCCCTGTCGATTTTCTTCCAGAAAGAATTGGCTTCAGTCCCTGAAGTCCAGACTTTCGTTAAGGGAGTGCTGCATATACAGCCTCCTGTGGTGCCTCCAGTGGCACCGTGGGATCTCAATGTGGTTTTGGACTTTCTAAAATCTCATTGGTTTGAACCACTAAAAAATGTGGATTTGAAATATCTCACATGGAAAGTGACCATGCTACTAGCCCTGGCTTCGGCCAGGAGAGTGTCAGAACTGGCAGCTTTATCTTACAAAAGCCCATATCTGATTTTCCATTCGGACAGGGCGGAACTGCGGACTCGTCCGCATTTTCTCCCTAAGGTGGTGTCAGCATTTCATCTGAACCAGCCTATTGTAGTGCCTGCGGCTACAAGTGACTTGGAGGACTCCAAGTTACTGGACGTTGTCAGAGCATTGAAAATATATATTGCAAGGACAGCTGGAGTCAGAAAATCTGACTCGTTGTTTATATTGTATGCACCCAACAAGATGGGTGCTCCTGCGTCTAAGCAGACGATTGCTCGTTGGATCTGTAGCACAATCCAACTTGCACATTCTGTGGCAGGCCTGCCACAGCCTAAATCTGTAAAGGCCCACTCCACAAGGAAGGTGGGCTCATCTTGGGCGGCTGCCCGAGGGGTCTCGGCATTACAACTTTGCCGAGCAGCTACGTGGTCAGGGGAGAACACGTTTGTAAAATTTTACAAATTTGATACTCTGGCTAAGGAGGACCTGGAGTTCTCTCATTCGGTGCTGCAGAGTCATCCGCACTCTCCCGCCCGTTTGGGAGCTTTGGTATAATCCCCATGGTCCTTTCAGGAACCCCAGCATCCACTAGGACGATAGAGAAAATAAGAATTTACTTACCGATAATTCTATTTCTCGGAGTCCGTAGTGGATGCTGGGCGCCCATCCCAAGTGCGGATTATCTGCAATAATTGTACATAGTTATTGTTAACTAATTCGGGTTATTGTTGTAGGGAGCCATCTTTCAGAGGCTCCTCTGTTATCATACTGTTAACTGGGTTTAGATCACAAGTTGTACGGTGTGATTGGTGTGGCTGGTATGAGTCTTACCCGGGATTCAAAATTCCTCCCTTATTGTGTACGCTCGTCCGGGCACAGTACCTAACTGAGGCTTGGAGGAGGGTCATAGGAGGAGGAGCCAGTGCACACCACCTGATCGGAAAGCTTTACTTTTTGTGCCCTGTCTCCTGCGGAGCCGCTATTCCCCCCCATGGTCCTTTCAGGAACCCCAGCATCCACTACGGACTCCGAGAAATAGAATTATCGGTAAGTAAATTCTTATTTTTTTTGCCATTGTCCTTTCAAACTTTTCCCTTGGGGCCTGCAATATATCTAGATATGCCCCTGGACCTGCTCATTGTAGTGTGGTATTTAATTAACTGGAGGGCATTTTAATGTTATATAGTATGAACCGGGGCACTGTAATGAGGCACAATATGAATGGGGAGCACTATATACCATAATGCAAATTGGGGGTACTGTGCGGCATAATGTGTACTGGCAGCTCTGAAATGTGACATAGGGTGAACTTCATCACTACTACGATTCATAAAAGAAACTAGGGCACTACTATGGGGCATAGCATTAACTTAGGCTCTACTATGGTTCAGAAAATGAACTAGGGCACTATTATAGGGCATAAAATTAACAACTGCTGCAGAGAAGTGTCTCTCTAGAAGCATAGGGACGGGGGCCCCTTCAAAATGTTGCTATGAGGCCCACAAATTTCCGGCTACGCCCCTGCTTTATAGCTAAATGTATCTGACACACTTATTTCTGGTAAAGCCTACACCCTACACTACTGAGTGTTTTATTTGGAAATGTGTGTTTTTGATTGTGATAAATAAAAGCTTTCAATGATATTGTGCAATTGTGGGGATATTCTCTCCTTTATATCTTTCATATAGATTGAAAACCTTTTCGTCCTGTGCGGTGTGTGAAACACAACAGCTACAAACAAGAAAGAAATGTATTGCTTTGAATTTGTCTTTCTCACGTATTGAATTATGTATATATACTCACGAATGAACACTTTAGTCAGGGCCGGATTAACAATGGGGCGGATGGAGCTGCAGCTCCAGGCCCCCCATTGAAAACAGGCCCATAGGCTCCCCTGCAATGCAGCCAGTGTTGACAGGAAAGAAACACTGTCTGCATTGCTTTGTCCCCACAGTGGCCTGCACTCACCTCTTCAGTGGGTTGGCTGCCGCAATTGGAGCTCAGCTCCGATCAGGCAGCGTTTGGTAACCTGTACTACTGATGCTGCACCCCCTGCTAGTTCTGCGTGGCTGGGCTCTGCAGCACTTCCTCATACTGCAAGCCCCGCCCACTCCATGACATCGTGAAAGGGGCGGGGCCAGCACTCGGCACTGCTGCTGCTGTCATGTCACTAGAGATGAGCGGGTTCGGTTCCTCGGAATCCGAACCCGCCCGAACTTCAGCTTTTTTTACACGGATCCGAGCGACTCGGATCTTCCCGCCTTGCTCGGTGAACCCGAGCGCGCCCGAACGTCATCATGACGCTGTCGGATTCTCGCGAGGCTCGGATTCTATCGCGAGACTCGGATTCTATATAAGGAGCCGCGCGTCGCCGCCATTTTCACACGTGCATTGAGATTGATAGGGAGAGGACGTGGCTGGCATCCTCTCCATTTAGATTAGAAGAGAGAGAGTGAGATTGAGACAGAGACACTTGATTTACTGGAGCTTAGGAGTACTAGAGAGAGAGTGCAGAGTTTACTAGTGACTGACCACTGACCAGTGACCACCAGTGCAGTTTTAGTTAATATAATCCGTTCTCTGCCTGAAAAAAACGATACACAGTGACTCAGTCACATACCATATCTGTGCTCAGCCCAGTGTGCTGCATCATCTATGTATAATATCTGACTGTGCTCACACAGCTTAATTGTGGGGGAGACTGGGGAGCAGTTATAGGTTATAGCAGGAGCCAGGAGTACATACATATTATTAGAATTAAACAGTGCACACTTTTGCTGCAGGAGTGCCACTGCCAGTGTGACTGACCAGTGACCTGACCACACTGACCACCAGTATAGTATACTATATTGTGATTGCCTGAAAAAGTTAAACACTCGTCGTGTGACTTGTGTGGTGTTTTTTTATTCTATAAAAAACTCATTCTGCTGACAGACAGTGTCCAGCAGGTCCGTCATTATATAATATATACCTGTCAGGCTGCAGTAGTGATATATATATATTTTTTATATCATTATTTATCATCCAGTCGCAGCAGACACAGTACGGTAGTTCACGGCTGTAGCTACCTCTGTGTCGGCACTCGGCAGTCCATCCATAATTGTATACCACCTACCCGTGGTTTTTTTTTTCTTTCTTCTTTATACATACTACATCTCATTATCATCCAGTCTATATTAGCAGCAGACACAGTACAGTACGGTAGTCCACGGCTGTAGCTACCTCTGTGTCGGCACTCGGCAGTCCATCCATAATTGTATACCACCTACCCGTGGTTTTTTTCTTCTTCTTTATACATACTACATCTCATTATCATCCAGTCTATATTAGCAGCAGACACAGTACAGTACGGTAGTCCACGGCTGTAGCTACCTCTGTGTCGGCACTCGGCAGTCCATCCATAATTGTATACCACCTACCCGTGGTTTTTTTTTCTTTCTTCTTTATACATACTACATCTCATTATCAACCAGTCTATATTAGCAGCAGACACAGTACAGTACGGTAGTCCACGGCTGTAGCTACCTCTGTGTCGGCACTCGGCAGTCCGTCCATAATTGTATACCACCTACCCGTGGTTTTTTTTTCTTTCTTCTTTATACATACTACATCTCATTATCATCCAGTCTATATTAGCAGCAGACACAGTACAGTACAGTAGTCCACGGCTGTAGCTACCTCTGTGTCGGCACTCGGCAGTCCATCCATAATTGTATACCACCTACCCGTGGTTTTTTTTTCTTTCTTCTTTATACATACTACATCTCATTATCAACCAGTCTATATTAGCAGCAGACACAGTACAGTACGGTAGTCCACGGCTGTAGCTACCTCTGTGTCGGCACTCGGCAGTCCGTCCATAATTGTATACCACCTACCCGTGGTTTTTTTTTCTTTCTTCTTTATACATACTACATCTCATTATCATCCAGTCTATATTAGCAGCAGACACAGTACAGTACGGTAGTCCACGGCTGTAGCTACCTCTGTGTCGGCACTCGGCAGTCCATCCATAATTGTATACCACCTACCCGTGTTTTTTTTTTCTTTCTTCTTTATACATACTACATCTCATTATCAACCAGTCTATATTAGCAGCAGACACAGTACAGTACGGTAGTCCACGGCTGTAGCTACCTCTGTGTCGACACTCGGCAGTCCATCCATAATTGTATACTAGTATCCATCCATCTCCATTGTTTACCTGAGGTGCCTTTTAGTTGTGCCTATTAAAATATGGAGAACAAAAATGTTGAGGTTCCAAAATTAGGGAAAGATCAAGATACACTTCCACCTCGTGCTGAAGCTGCTGCCACTAGTCATGGCCGAGACGATGAAATGCCAGCAACGTCGTCTGCCAAGGCCGATGCCCAATGTCATAGTACAGAGCATGTCAAATCCAAAACACCAAATATCAGTAAAAAAAGGACTCCAAAACCTAAAATAAAATTGTCGGAGGAGAAGCGTAAACTTGCCAATATGCCATTTACCACACGGAGTGGCAAGGAACGGCTGAGGCCCTGGCCTATGTTCATGGCTAGTGGTTCAGCTTCACATGAGGATGGAAGCACTCAGCCTCTCGCTAGAAAACTGAAAAGACTCAAGCTGGCAAAAGCACCGCAAAGAACTGTGCGTTCTTCGAAATCCCAAATCCACAAGGAGAGTCCAATTGTGTCGGTTGCGATGCCTGACCTTCCCAACACTGGACGTGAAGAGCATGCGCCTTCCACCATTTGCACGCCCCCTGCAAGTGCTGGAAGGAGCACCCGCAGTCCAGTTCCTGATAGTCAGATTGAAGATGTCAGTGTTGAAGTACACCAGGATGAGGAGGATATGGGTGTTGCTGGCGCTGGGGAGGAAATTGACCAGGAGGATTCTGATGGTGAGGTGGTTTGTTTAAGTCAGGCACCCGGGGAGACACCTGTTGTCCGTGGGAGGAATATGGCCATTGACATGCCTGGTGAAAATACCAAAAAAATCAGCTCTTCGGTGTGGAGGTATTTCAACAGAAATGCGGACAACTGGTGTCAAGCCGTGTGTTCCCTTTGTCAAGCTGTAATAAGTAGGGGTAAGGACGTTAACCACCTCGGAACATCCTCCCTTATACGTCACCTGCAGCGCATTCATAATAAGTCAGTGACAAGTTCAAAAACTTTGGCCGACAGCGGAAGCAGTCCACTGACCAGTAAATCCCTTCCTCTTGTAACCAAGCTCACGCAAACCACCCCACCAACTCCCTCAGTGTCAATTTCCTCCTTCCCCAGGAATGCCAATAGTCCTGCAGGCCATGTCACTGGCAATTCTGACGAGTCCTCTCCTGCCTGGGATTCCTCCGATGCATCCTTGCGTGTAACGCCTACTGCTGCTGGCGCTGCTGTTGTTGCTGCTGGGAGTCGATGGTCATCCCAGAGGGGAAGTCGTAAGCCCACTTGTACTACTTCCAGTAAGCAATTGACTGTCCAACAGTCCTTTGCGAGGAAGATGAAATATCACAGCAGTCATCCTGCTGCAAAGCGGATAACTGAGGCCTTGACAACTATGTTGGTGTTAGACGTGCGTCCGGTATCCGCCGTTAGTTCACAGGGAACTAGATAATTTATTGAGGCAGTGTGCCCCCGTTACCAAATACCATCTAGGTTCCACTTCTCTAGGCAGGCGATACCGAGAATGTACACGGACGTCAGCAAAAGACTCACCAGTGTCCTAAAAAATGCAGTTGTACCCAATGTCCACTTAACCACGGACATGTGGACAAGTGGAGCAGGGCAGGGTCAGGACTATATGACTGTGACAGCCCACTGGGTAGATGTATGGACTCCCGCCGCAAGAACAGCAGCGGCGGCACCAGTAGCAGCATCTCGCAAACGCCAACTCTTTCCTAGGCAGGCTACGCTTTGTATCACCGCTTTCCAGAATACGCACACAGCTGAAAACCTCTTACGGCAACTGAGGAAGATCATCGCGGAATGGCTTACCCCAATTGGACTCTCCTGTGGATTTGTGGCATCGGACAACGCCAGCAATATTGTGTGTGCATTAAATATGGGCAAATTCCAGCACGTCCCATGTTTTGCACATACCTTGAATTTGGTGGTGCAGAATTTTTTAAAAAACGACAGGGGCGTGCAAGAGATGCTGTCGGTGGCCAGAAGAATTGCGGGACACTTTCGGCGTACAGGCACCACGTACAGAAGACTGGAGCACCACCAAAAACTACTGAACCTGCCCTGCCATCATCTGAAGCAAGAAGTGGTAACGAGGTGGAATTCAACCCTCTATATGCTTCAGAGGTTGGAGGAGCAGCAAAAGGCCATTCAAGCCTATACAATTGAGCACGATATAGGAGGTGGAATGCACCTGTCTCAAGTGCAGTGGAGAATGATTTCAACGTTGTGCAAGGTTCTGATGCCCTTTGAACTTGCCACACGTGAAGTCAGTTCAGACACTGCCAGCCTGAGTCAGGTCATTCCCCTCATCAGGCTTTTGCAGAAGAAGCTGGAGACATTGAAGGAGGAGCTAACACGGAGCGATTCCGCTAGGCATGTGGGACTTGTGGATGGAGCCCTTAATTCGCTTAACAAGGATTCACGGGTGGTCAATCTGTTGAAATCAGAGCCCTACATTTTGGCCACCGTGCTCGATCCTAGATTTAAAACCTACCTTGGATCTCTCTTTCCGGCAGACACAAGTCTGCTGGGGTTGAAAGACCTGCTGGTGAGAAAATTGTCAAGTCAAGCGGAACGCGACCTGTCAACATCTCCTCCTTCACATTCTCCCGCAACTGGGGGTGCGAGGAAAAGGCTCAGAATTCCGAGCCCACCCGCTGGCGGTGATGCAGGGCAGTCTGGAGCGACTGCTGATGCTGACATCTGGTCCGGACTGAAGGACCTGACAACGATTACGGACATGTCGTCTACTGTCACTGCATATGATTCTCTCAACATTGAAAGAATGGTGGAGGATTATATGAGTGACCGCATCCAAGTAGGCACGTCACACAGTCCGTACTTATACTGGCAGGAAAAAGAGGCAATTTGGAGGCCCTAGCACAAACTGGCTTTATTCTACCTAAGTTGCCCTCCCACAAGTGTGTACTCCGAAAGAGTGTTTAGTGCCGCCGCTCACCTTGTCAGCAATCGGCGTACGAGGTTACATCCAGAAAATGTGGAGAAGATGATGTTCATTAAAATGAATTATAATCAATTCCTCAGCGGAGACATTGACCAGCAGCAATTGCCTCCACAAAGTACACAGGGAGCTGAGATGGTGGATTCCAGTGGGGACGAATTGATAATCTGTGAGGAGGGGGATGTACACGGTGATATATCGGAGGATGATGATGAGGTGGACATCTTGCCTCTGTAGAGCCAGTTTGTGCAAGGAGAGATTAATTGCTCCTTTTTTGGGGGGGTCCAAACCAACCCGTCATATCAGTCACAGTCGTGTGGCAGACCCTGTCACTGAAATGATGGGTTGGTTAAAGTGTGCATGTCCTGTTTTGTTTATACAACATAAGGGTGGGTGGGAGGGCCCAAGGACAATTCCATCTTGCACCTCTTTTTTCTTTTATTTTTCTTTGCGTCATGTGCTGTTTGGGGAGGGTTTTTTGGAAGGGACATCCTGCGTGACACTGCAGTGCCACTCCTAGATGGGCCCGGTGTTTGTGTCGGCCACTAGGGTCGCTTATCTTACTCACACAGTCAGCTACCTCATTGCGCCTCTTTTTTTCTTTGCGTCATGTGCTGTTTGGGGAGGGTTTTTTGGAAGGGACATCCTGCGTGACACTGCAGTGCCACTCCTAGATGGGCCCGGTGTTTGTGTCGGCCACTAGGGTCGCTTATCTTACTCACACAGTCAGCTACCTCATTGCGCCTCTTTTTTTCTTTGCGTCATGTGCTGTTTGGGGAGGGTTTTTTGGAAGGGACATCCTGCGTGACACTGCAGTGCCACTCCTAGATGGGCCCGGTGTTTGTGTCGGCCACTAGGGTCGCTTATCTTACTCACACAGCTACCTCATTGCGCCTCTTTTTTTCTTTGCGTCATGTGCTGTTTGGGGAGGGTTTTTCGGAAGGGACATCCTGCGTGACACTGCAGTGCCACTCCTAGATGGGCCCGGTGTTTGTGTCGGCCACTAGGGTCGCTTATCTTACTCACACAGTCAGCTACCTCATTGCGCCTCTTTTTTTCTTTGCGTCATGTGCTGTTTGGGGAGGGTTTTTTGGAAGGGACATCCTGCGTGACACTGCAGTGCCACTCCTAGATGGGCCCGGTGTTTGTGTCGGCCACTAGGGTCGCTTATCTTACTCACACAGCTACCTCATTGCGCCTCTTTTTTTCTTTGCGTCATGTGCTGTTTGGGGAGGGTTTTTTGGAAGGGACATCCTGCGTGACACTGCAGTGCCACTCCTAGATGGGCCCGGTGTTTGTGTCGGCCACTAGGGTCGCTTATCTTACTCACACAGTCAGCTACCTCATTGCGCCTCTTTTTTTCTTTGCGTCATGTGCTGTTTGGGGAGGGTTTTTTGGAAGGGACATCCTGCGTGACACTGCAGTGCCACTCCTAGATGGGCCCGGTGTTTGTGTCGGCCACTAGGGTCGCTTATCTTACTCACACAGCTACCTCATTGCGCCTCTTTTTTTCTTTGCGTCATGTGCTGTTTGGGGAGGGTTTTTTGGAAGGGACATCCTGCGTGACACTGCAGTGCCACTCCTAGATGGGCCCGGTGTTTGTGTCGGCCACTAGGGTCGCTTATCTTACTCACACAGCGACCTCGGTGCAAATTTTAGGACTAAAAATAATATTGTGAGGTGTGAGGTATTCAGAATAGACTGAAAATGAGTGGAAATTATGGTTTTTGAGGTTAATAATACTTTGGGATCAAAATGACCCCCAAATTCTATGATTTAAGCTGTTTTTTAGGGTTTTTTGAAAAAAACACCCGAATCCAAAACACACCCGAATCCGACAAAAAAAATTCGGTGAGGTTTTGCCAAAACGCGGTCGAACCCAAAACACGGCCGCGGAACCGAACCCAAAACCAAAACACAAAACCCGAAAAATTTCCGGCGCTCATCTCTACATGTCACACGCTGAGTCAGGAATAGGTAGGAGACAGAAGTAACAAGGGAGGAAGAGTAAAGAAAGAATACAGGTAAAGAAAAGTAATGTACCTGAGACAAACATTAAAGTAGGTGATGAAGGTATGTTTGAAAAGTAGGAAAAAAAGATAGATACTCTAACTAAGAGATTAGAAAGAAAGGGAAGTATGTGATGTGAGAGATTCAGTGATCACAAAATACACACTACAGGCATTTTGTGACCCTGATTTTAAAAATGAGCGGGTCCTGCAGGGCATGCTGTGTAGCCAGTAACAATTTTCAGCGTCTGTCACCGCCGCCAGCTATCTCTTCCAATCGCCGCCTGAGATCTACGGCCTCCCCTCTC
Organism: Pseudophryne corroboree; assembly: GCF_028390025.1. Lineage (NCBI taxonomy): Eukaryota > Metazoa > Chordata > Amphibia > Anura > Myobatrachidae > Pseudophryne > Pseudophryne corroboree. The sequence continues at coordinate 184,502,481 of NC_086444.1, read as the reverse complement.
TGCTTACCAGAGCACACTGCCGCTATACAATTTATATCAGGTGTGACTATATGCACGTTGGGGGAGAGCTTGTCGGTGTGATCTGGTCTGTGGCATCTTCACAGGGAGAGCTTGTTCGCATGACCCGGGCTGCGGCATCGGCATGGGGAGATCTTCTTGGCATGACCCGGGCTGCGGCATCGGCATTGGGAGAGCTTGTTGGCGTGACCCAGGCTGCGGCATCGGCATGGGGAAGAGCTTGTTGGCGGGACCCGGGTTGCGGCATCGGCATGGGGAAGAGCTTGTTGACGTGACCCGGGCTGCGGCATCGGCATTGGCATGGAGAAGAGCTTGTTGGCGTGACCAGGGCAGTGGCATCGGCATGGAGAAGAGCCGGCAGATCACGGTGTTCGGCAGCGCTTTCTGCGTGGTGATCTTCCTCTACCTGATGCTGGACCGGGGCAAGTTTGACCAACCAAGAAACCCAACAAAGAGGTGACCTTCTCCAAGGTGAGAGAGGTGCCCACACCTGGTATGTGTTAACCCTTATATCCTGGTTACTGCCCATTTCTTGGTGTTGCGCATTACATAGTTACTGTGTGCCTCCTGTACCTGATAGGTTATGTCTTACTGTTTACTCTCCTCACAGCCAAACTTACTGCCTCCCTGTGCCCTACACAGCATCGCTCAATATTTATCTGTGCCTCCCAATGTATTCCGCACTGGGTATCCGGACTCCAGGTCGACAACAAAAAGGTCGACACACCTTAGGTCGCCGCCAATTGGTCGACACACCTTAGGTCGACATGGAGAAAAGGTCGACAGGAACAAGGTCGACATGGGAAAAGGTCGACATTAGTTTTTCACAATTTTTTTCTTTTTTGGAACCTTTTCATACTTAACGATCCACGTGGACTACGATTGGAACGGTAATCTGTGCCGAGCGAAGCGAAAGCACCATGCCCGAAGCATGGCGAGCGAAGCGAGCCATGCGAGGGGATGCGGTGCACTAATTGGGGTTCCCGGTCACTCTACGAAGAAAACGACACCCAAAAAACATAAAAAACTCATGTCGACCTTTTTCCATGTCGACCTTGTTCCTGTCAACCTGTTATCCATGTCGACATTTTATCCATGTCGACCTAAGGTGTGTCGACCAATTGGTGTCGACCTAAGGTGTGTCGACCTTTTTATTGTCGACCCTGAGTCCCAGACCCTCCGCACTGTACCCCACACAGTAACCAGCAGGTACGGAGCACTGTTTTTATGGTTAGGGAAATTTTGGGCAGCTGCTCAACAAAAAGGCCGATTGATCGGTTCTTTACATGGGCACAGAGTGACTGTCATAAGTGGTCCCAAGAGCCCCAGGGGGCTGGTATAGATTGGCCACTGAGAATAGGCATGCGAACATGCCTAAGTCAGCCACCCATGGGCTGATGCACTGTAGTGAGTAAGCAGACATCCAAAGTAGTCCCTCCCATCCCCATCCTCAGGCCCACACCTTCTTACCCCTTATGCTACCTGGACTGCATCACTCTAAACTTCTCCAGAAGCTGCTGTGCACACAAAAACCAGAGCAAAGATAAAAAATAAAAATGTAGTGTGGGGAGGCAGTGGAGTGTTGTGTATAGTGATGTATTGTGGTGAAGTAGTGCAATTATAAAGTGTGAGGGAGAGAGTGAAGTGATGTAGTGTGGAGAGTTAGTGCTGAGATGTAGTGTGGGAATGTAGCATAGTGATGTAATGTGGGGAGGCAGTGTAGAATAGTGGTGAGATGTAGTGTAGGGAGGTGGCGTAGCAATGTAGTGAGGGTTGGTAGTGCAGTGATATGGTGCAGAGATGTAGTGTGGGGAGGTAGCATAGCGATGTAGTGTGGGGTGGTAGTGCAGTGATATGATACAGATATGAAGTGTGAGGAGGTAGCAGAGTGATGTAGTGTGGGGTGGTAGTGCAGTGATAACGTGCAGAGATGTAGTGTGTGGAGGTAGCGTAGTGATGTAGTGTGAGGTGGTAGTGCAGTGATATGGGGCAGATATGGAGTGTGAGGAGGTAGCAGAGTGATGTAGTGTGGGGTGGTAGTGCAGTGATAACGTGCAGAGATGTAGTGTGGGGAGGTAGCGTAGCGATGTACTGTGGGGTGGTAGTGCAGTGATATGGTGCAGATATGGAGTGTGAGGAGATAGTAGAGTGATGTAGTGTGTGGAGGTAGTTCAGGGATATAATGCAGGGGTGTAGTGTTGGGAGGTAGTTTGGGTATGTATAGTGCTGGGATGTAGTGTGGTGAGGTAGCAAAGTGATATAGGGGGTCATTCCGACCCGTTCGCACGCTGCTGTTTGTCGCAGCGGTGTGAACGGGTCAGTTCTGCACATGCGCGCCGGCCACAACGCGCATGCGCGTCATTGCCCAGCAACGGCCGTCGCTGCGCAATGACAGAAATAACGAAGAAAGCGATCGCTGCTGCGATCGCAAGAAGAGTGACAGGCGGAAGGCGTTCCGGGGCGTCAACTGACCATTTTCTGGGAGTGGAGCAGTGAACGCAGGCATGTCCAGGCATTTGGAGGGCTGATCTGTGACATCAATTCCGGGACCTTCATCGCTGGATCCATCGCACAGGGTAAGTAACTGCAGGGCAAGTCTTGTTTCACACAAAACTTTTTTAGCATAGCAGGGCTGCACAAGCGATCGCAACACTGCTATGCTAAAATACATTCCCCAATAGGCGGCATCTAGTTGATCGCACGAGCAGCAAAAAGTTGCTACGTGCGATCAACTCAAAATGACCACCATAGTGTAGGCATGTAATGCAGTGATATAGTGTGGGGAGGTTGCATAGTGATGTAGTGTGGTGAGGTAGTTCAGGGTGGTAGATATAGTGCTGGAATGCAGTGTGGGGAAGTAGCATAGTAATGTATTGCAGCAGTGGCGGAACTACCGCCAGTGCAACCAGTGCGTTGCACTGGGGCCCGCCACTGTCTAGGGGCCCAAAGCAGCATGGCATGTAATGAGTCAAACTGACTCATTACATGCCACTGTGTGCTGCGGGCAACAGCCACCCGCAGCACACAGCCACCGCCGAGGACAGGAGAGGAGCAGCGGCTACGGGGGTGAAGGAGGGAGCCACAGCAGCGCACTGTAATTGGTAGAGGCGCTGCTGCTGTCCCTTTCCTTCCCCATAGGCTGTCCTCCACCGCTGTGAATGCTGGGAAGTGCATCCCAGCATTCAAAGCGGCGGAGGACAGCCAATGGGGCCCTTCTCTTCCCACCCCTTCCCTTCCCGCCACACCCCTTCCCCACAAAGCCATGCCCCTATATTTTTTCCCGCGCCTACGGCGCGCACTGCCCCTGTTTTGCATGGAGGTGGGGGGACTCCGATGCCGTTTCTTGCACACAGTGAAGGCACTGTTGCTAGGTATCCATTTCTCTGGCCCTGAGCAGGTCCCCCCTCACTAGATCCTCTCCAGGGGTGAGAGGGTGGACTTGGATGGGATGGGGGGGCCCAAAGCATTTTGTCGCACCTGGGCCCACCGCTCGCTAGTTCCGCCACTGTATTGCAGGGATATAGGTCAGAGATGTAGGAGTGATATAGGGGGTAATTCAGAGTTGATCACAGCTGCAAATTTGCTAGCAGTTGGGCAAAACCAGGGCCCTCATTCCGAGTTGACACCAAGCAACTTTTTGCTGCTGGTGCGATCAACTAATATCCGCCTATGGGGGAGTGTATTTTAGCTTAGCAGGGCTGCGTTCGCTTGTGCAGCCCTGCTTAGCTAAAAAAGTTTTGTGCAAGTTAAGAGTAAGGCTGGAGTTACTTACCCTGTGCGACGGATCCAGCGATGAAGGTCCCGGGTTTGACGTCAGACATCCGCCCTCCGTTCGCCTGGACATGCCTGCGTTCGGCCGACCACTCCCCAAAAACGCCATCCAATGGTGAGTATCCGCCCCGGAACGCCTCTCCTCTGTCAATATTCTTGCGGTCGCCGCTGTGACCGCTTTCTTCGTAGTCAGTGTCGTTGCCTGGCGATGGCCGTCGCCGGGCAATAACGTGCGTGCGCATTACGGCCCCCGCAGCTGCACAGTAATGACCCGGTCGCAGCTGTGCAAATGAAAGCACGCTGCGATCGGGTCGGAATGACCCCCCATGTGCACTGCAGGTAGGGCAGTTATAACATGTGCAGAGAGAGTTAGATTTGGGTGGATTATTTTGTTTCTGTGCAGGGTAAATACTGGCTGCTTTATTTTTACACTGGAAGTTCGATTTCAGTTTGAACACACCCCACCCAAATCTAACTCTCTCTGCACATGTTACATCTGCCCCCCCCCCCCCCCCCCCCTGCACTGCACATGGTTTTGCCCAACTGCCAACAAATTTGCTGCTGCGATCAACTGTGAGTTAGGCCCCTAGTGCAGAAATGTAGTATAGTGAAGATATGTAATGTGGGGAGGTACTGTAGTGTAGTGATGTAGTATGCCACCACACCACCCTGGCCACACAGGGAGAACTTCTCTGTGGTGATCACACGCCCTGTGGCGGCACACAATAGGCCCTGCATAAATTTCAGCTCCAGGCCTATGTGGACCTTAATCTGGCACTGACTTTAGTGTATGCGCCAGTGTCCTATCCACACTATTTTTTGTAGTAATACTAATAGCTGTTGACCCCTAAAAGTGACCTGTCATTGTGCGGAGTGATTTATTTATTTATTTACTATAGAAATCATTTTACGCTAAGAATTTAGTAGAACTGCCTGACAGTATTTGAGAAACAATGTGTTCCCAGAAAGGAACTTGCTAGTCTCCACATCAAGCTTCAGGCTGTTATACTCTCCCCTGGGCTGCCTGCCTCAATACAGCACAGCCCTGCTACAGGAATCTGGCTCAGGAGAGAGCAAAGCACAGCCTGAATCTCATCTGTCACTGACCACTGTGTGTATTGTTTGCAGTTTGCACATCCTAGTGAACAAGAAGCATCTGGCATGCAATGCAGAGTTAATATATACCAATGCCTTTTAAATTACATATTGCACAAACGCAACACTTACAACGGACAATATAAATCAGCCACAAAATTTATTAATATATTTATTGTATATATTTTATATATTGGGTGTCAGGAAAAGTTCAAGGAGGAAATGTGTGATTTTCCTTAGGAAAAAAAAAAACAGTTGAGAGAATGTATGTTATGAACCTATTGTGCACTTTAAGGGGTAATTCTGAGTCGGACGCATCTGAAGAAATGGATGCGTCTCCCAATTTCAAGCTGACTGCGCGTGTGTCGGAATATGAACATATGGTCTGCACATGTGCTGCATGATGATTGGGAAGCAGCAAGCAGCTGCAACTATCTTGGATCTGGGGGGTCATTCCAAATTGATCGATCGCTGGCTAGTTTTATCAGCCGGATTTGATGTCATACACCCGCCCAGCAAACGCCCAGCCATGCCTGCGTTTTTTCAGACACGCCTGCGTTTTTGCAAACACTCCCTGAAAACGGTCAGTTGACACCCAGTAACGCCCCCTCCCTGTCAATCTTCTTGCGGCTGCCAGTGCGAAGGAAAACTTCACTAGAACCTGAGCACAACCACAACAGACTTTGTAACCATACGTCACGCGTGTGCATTGTGGGGCATACGCATGCGCAGAAATGCAGTTTTTTCACCTGATCGCTGTGCTGCGAAAAATCGTCAGCGAGCGATCAACTCGGAATGACCCCCCCTCGTGTGAGCAGAGTGAGACTATCATCAAGCAGACATTTCCAGGAGGCCAGTAAGATGCACAGAGCGGGGAGAGTCATGGGAATGTCATGAGCAAGCAGATATCGTGACTCTCATTCTTGATTACGCTGCTCTGCTGTGGTTGGGACACCTGTCACAGTGTACAGTATATCTTGCACCTGTCATGGGGCTACTTCAAGTCCAAATACTAATGATGACAACTGGTACTTGGATGTGACCGGGACACATGAAAGCACACCATTATGCACACAGATGGACAGATCGGCTCACTGACAGCAGCACATCCCTGCCTCACTGACAGCAGCACATCCCCACCTCACTGACAGCAGCACATCCCTGCCTCACTGACACCAGCACATCCCTGCCTCACTCACAGCAGCACATCCCTGCCTCACTGACAGCAGCACATCCCTGCCTCACTGACAGCAGCACATCACTACCTCACTGACAGCAGCACATCACTGCCTCACTGACAGCAGCACATCACTGCCTCACTGACAGCAGCACATCCCTGCCTCACTGACAGCAGGAACATCCCAGTCTCACTGACAGCAGTACATCCCTGCCTCACTGACAGCAGCACATCACTGCCTCACTAACAGCAACATATTCCTGCCTCACTGACAGCAGCGCATTCCTGCCTCACTGACAGCAGCGCATCCCTTCCTCACTGACAGCAGCACATCCCTGCCTTACTGGCAGCAGCACATCTCTGCTTCACTGACAGCAGCCCATCCCTGCCTCACTGACAGCAGCACATACCCGCCTCACTGACAGCAGCACATCATGGCCTCAATGACAGTAGTGCATCACTGCCTCATTGACAGCAGCACATCCCTGCCTCACTGACACCAGCACATCCCAGCCTCATTGACACCAGCAGATCCCTGCCTCACTGACACCAGCACATCCCTGCCTCACTGACAGCAGCGCATCCCTGCCTCACTGACAGCAGCACATCCCTGCCTCACTGACAGCAGCACATCCCCGCCTCTATGACAGCAGCACATTCCTGCCTCACTGACAGCAGCACATCCCTGCCTATCTGACAGCAGCGCATCCCTGCCTCACTGACAGAAGCACATCCCTGCCTCACTGACAGCAGCACATCCCTGCCTCACCGACAGACATACACATTTCTGACAGAAAAAAAATCAAAATTACTGCATAACTCAAAGGACCTGACATCAATCCTCACCACAAATGACTGGCGCAATGATGATATCTTTAAAGATTTTTATTTCCTCCTATTCTGTATTTGTTTCACCCAACATCGGGGGTAATTCTGAGTTGATCGCAGCATCAAATTGGTTAGCAGTTGGGCAAAACCATGTGCACTGCAGGGGGGACAGATATAACATGTGCAGAGAGAGTTAGATTTGGGTGGGGTGTGTTCAAACTGAAATCTAAATTGCAGTGTAAAAATAAAGCAGCCAGTATTTACCCTGCACAGAAACAAAATAACCCACCCAAATCTAACTCTCTCTGCAAATGTTATATCTGTCACACCTGCAGTGCACATGGTTTTGCCCAATTGCTAACAAACTTGCTGCTGCGATCAACTCAGAATTACCCCCATCATCTCCATGTAGAACTATTTCATCACAACAGAGACCATTTGATTTTAGCTATACTATTCTTGGGCGGTCGCGCTCTGGTATATGCATGGTGGTTGAACACACACAAAGGCGTTTTTCCAGTATATCAGAGCATTACTGCATACCTAAGAATGGCATATGTATTACGTAATGGATAGGTAGCAATAATGTGGTTTATTTATATTTCAGAAAACTAGCATCAAAAGCAACATAATAAAAAAACAAACATCATTTCTCATTAATCCTCAAAAAATCCCCCAGTGTCTTCATGAGTGTATTTCCAAGCTAACATTTCAATAATTAAGTCTTCTTGATATTTTAACGTATTTTTAGGGCTGTGGCACTTCACATCCTCCTGACATTTACTTAACATCAATAGGGCGATAAGCCATTTAATCAGGATGCAGGGTTCAGCAATACAGAGCAGAACACAAGAAGCCAGCACTGAAAATTTCTATTTTGTATTCATAAGTGTGAATACTTAATATTGACTAAAAAAAGGGAGTTCTTGTAATACCTACTTATGGATAGGTCTTACTAAAAATGAAAAAAACGAAACAAAATAATTAGTGTACTGCATGAGAGCACTTGAAACGTTTCATTTGGTTTAGCTCCACATCTAGTGCCATTTTCATTAATACTGTAAAATAGACTCAAATGAACTTAAGCTTTTTATAGCATGCATTTGCACATAGGTAAAATTGCTGGTTGAGCCTAGGTACACCTTACTGTCAATCCTCAAGCTGTTGGGGCCCTAACCTGAGTGGCAGAGACTTCAAGGGGCACTCATAGGAGAAGGCTCAGTGTATGTGGCACCCATAACCTCAGTACGGAGGAGATCTCTGCAAGAAGATTTCTGCTTTATTAATAAACATTGGCATATAATTGTCATATAATTGTCACTACAGGATGCTATATATGTGACCTGATACTCTGGAACACCATACTGAAAATATCAAAAAGAGAACTAACTGATCATAGATCACAACAGAAGCTGGCGTGTAACCTGTGGTGGCACAAGGGCGTTCAGAGGAAAACTAATGGATGACTAGTTCTACAGTACTCTGAGTGGGAGGCAATCAATTTGCAGGCTGTCAGGATCCCGGCAGCCGACAATGCCAACAGCCGGAATACCAGCTCACAGGAGCTATGTCAGGAATCTTACCAGTGCTCTGATGTACTTGCCTCCGGAGGTCACATCCTCAGCCTGGCAGCATGTTCCATGATTGCCTGCAATGTGCAGAGACTCTCTCCAGTGTGTACCCTGCTTGTCATACAGCGTGTACCCCGATGTATTCCCAACATCTCCAGAGTATGTGCGCCGTCATGACACCTGCAGTCAGCTGACTTGGTGCTTTCCACTCCTAAGCATTGGAGCGCTCACATGACTTGATTCTCCAATCCCTGCTGACCAGAGGGTATATACTCAGAGTTCCTGCTCAGTGTCATTGCCTTGAATAACGCATCACATCTTGTGAACAAGCGGTTCCTGGCTCCAGTCTCCTGTCTTCAGAGATTCCCCTGTGTATCAGCTTCGTGGAACTACAGGCATCAGCCATCCATTTTGGTGTAGTTCCATCTGCATTCAGATCCAGTCACCAGCAGTCTCCAGTGACTTCCTAGCTTCAGTGTCTCCGTGGAACTACAGGCTCCAGCCATCCAGCTCTGCTACAATTGCTTCCACAGTCAGCTTCCACTTCTACATGCAGTAAGAGACTCTCTCCAGGTGCAGCCTTACCATTCTCACATGTGTGTTGTTAATCTGCATTCAGCACTGTGCTATTTCATCTAGCACTTAAACAACCAGCTTGTATATTACCAAATGTCTCCTGCTATAGCCTTGCTTGGCTCTGTGGACTTTGTGCATATATTCTGACTGTGTGCATCTATTGCTGTCGATTTCCAGACTGATTACCGGAGTTACTCATTTCCTGTATTTACTACCATCAGTTGCATTACCTACCGACTGCATATTGATCCTGTTACCATCAGCTTCCAAGCCAGCCATCGATGTTCACCATCAGTTTCCAGGCCGATCATCGCAGTTTGCTAATTACACTGGTTCCCAGACCAGTTTATTACCTGTGACTGTTATTATACCATTTGTATTACTTACCTCCAGAGTACTGATTTCAGTTGCCATCGGCTCCCTGGCCGACCATCGTTATTTGCATGTTGCTAACGGTTTCCAGACTGAATACCAAAAGTTACTTATTGCCTGTGTTGATTCATCACATTCTCCCATTGGTTTCCAGGCCGATCCTCTGTGTCATTATTTATCCTCAGGATATAGACTCTGCTTCACATCGGCTCCCAGGCAGACCATCGTTTATTTGCCATCGGCTCCCAGGCCACCATCACTGATTGCCATCGGCTCCCAAGCTGGTCATTACTGTTCTCTAATTACTGCTGGTTTCCAGATCAGCTCATTCTTCGTGACTGTACTTAAAACCAATGTCAGCTTCCACGCTGTGAAACTTCTGTATTGTTATTCCTGTTCCAGTAATCATTATATTGCTGTGTGTATTTAATAAACATCATTGCGCACATGCGCAGGAACTTACTACGGCCTCCTCATTTTCTCCATTGTATCACCACTGAGCCACTAGTGCCCCCTCCGGGAACAGACATTTACACAGACCTGACAGGCTATTCCTACTCGTGGGTTTTTTGATGACACCCATACAGTGGGAATAGAACCTAGCCACAAGTGCGCTTGCCCTGCTGCCAGCAAGACTCGTAGCGCTCGCCCCGCTGCAGGCATTCTGGTAGGCGGCATGCCACCATCGGGATACTGACAGCTGGCATCCCGCCCACCAGGATTTCATATGTATTCCCTCTGAGTAACTGCAGGGGAATATCATGCCAGATCAGGAGAGCGAGTGAGAGAAGTGGATGATATTATGAGCATTAGGAGATTAATGAAGAATCATGAAGGAGCTTAAAGGTGAATGATGATGTTTAAAAGATGGGGAATGATGGAGGATAAGGAGGAAAAGGGTTTGCTAAACCATTAAGGACAATAGTCACACTTCATCCAGTGAATCATTGGGATTTGGTAATGAGTATCACATAGTCTTCTGGCTTTGCAAGTCTAGACCCTGCATTCACCTCTGCCAGTCTGCATATAATTATGATTATTATTACTCATGTCAGTGACATGGCATGGTGGGTAGGCAATAAGCAAGTCAAAGGAATCTCATTGGCTGCTGAAGGATTATTGTATGGCACGGCTAATGCCAGATGTAACAAATCTCCCTGGGTGGGAAATGAAGCACTAGAATTGGAATGAAAAATAGTATTACAAAGCATAAGTTCTGAGCCCACCATGCATTACCACCCCCTCACCCACATCGATGAGGAAAAGTCAATGATTTCTCACCATCAATGGTTTATACCGATGATTGTTCATATTCAACTTACAGACTTCCTTGATCCTGCTACATTCTGATTGGTGCTGTCTTCTTGGAGGAGACAATGACAGTTAGACTCATACATTGATTGGGCTTATTGCTTTTTTTTTTGCAGACATCGGTGTTTTGGGGCTGATTCTGAGGTAGACGGAGACGTGGCTAGGCCTCATCTAATGGAGGTCGCCAGTCTGTGACTTTATGTAAAAGCTGCTACAAAGTCCTTTCCTGGTGTACATCCATGCACCCAAATGGACAAGGACTACGACGTTCACGCTCAGCATCCATAGGTGCTTATATTCTGATTGGTGCATCTTTAAAACCATCATTAGTCGCACCATCTAAACTTGCAGCTGCCCTATGACATGTGCAGTTTCTCTGTCTGAGTATGTCCTCCTATATAGCAACCACTTTCCCCAACATGCCTGTGACTCCGACAACTCGCCCATAAGACCATATCTCTGTGCATACGCTAGGCCACCTCCTACTCACCACCCACAAATGCCCAGCACTTTTTCAAGACATTTCTGATACTGTGCGTCTTGACCCTAACAGCACCTTTGCGTGTACACTCTGAGTAATGCATGTGCCGTAGGAATTTTACACACAAACAGTAGTAAAAAAAAATATTACGTTAGCATTGGTATTGCATGTGGCTTTGAATCAGGCCCATTGTGTCTGATATACAGTATGATGTTTTTCCACCATTCATGGTCACGTGCAACATCAATATTAAGCTTAAATGTTCAATTCCTATTTGTTACAATTAGGTTATTTTATTTCTTAACAATGGTTATCTGTAAAGTGTATAAAAGAAGGGATGCTGTCATGATCCCAGAATTCGGGATCCCGACAGTCAGAAGACTGACAGCAGAATCCCGACAGTCAGAATACAGATGGACAGTGATGGTCATTCCGAATTGTTAGCTAGCTGTTTTCGGTTGCTGTGCAGCGATCAGGCAAAAAAATCTGCAATTCTGCGCATACGTATACGGCGCAATGCGTACGCGCGATGTACTTTCACAACAGCCGATGCAGTTTCACACAAGGTCTAGCGACGCTTTTCAGTCGCACTGCTGGCCGCAGAGTGATTGACAGGAAGTGGGTGTTTCTGGGCGGTAACTGGCCGTTTTCGGGGAGTGTGTGTAAAAACGCAGGCGTGTCAGATACAAACGCAGGCGTGCCGGGGGAAACGCAGGCATGGCTGGCCGAACACAGGGCATGTTTGTGACGTCAAAACAGGAACTAAACAGTCTGAAGTGATCGCAAGCTAGGAGTAGGTATCGAGCTGCTCAGAAACTGCACAAACTTTTTTTTGTAGCATCGCTGCAATCCTTTCGTTCGCACTTCTGCTAAGCTAAAATACACCCCCAGTGGGCGGCGGCTTAGCGTTTGCACGGCTGCTAAAAGCAGCTAGCGAGCGAACAACTCGGAATGAGGGCCAGAATACCAAGAGATCCCACCAGCAAGTACTGGGCTTAGGGTTAGGGTTATGCACTAATGGGAGGGTTAGGTTTAGATTGCAGGAATGATGGTTAGGCACTAGACTGCAGGATGGGATGGTTAGGGTTAGGCTGCAGGAGGGGATGGGTAGGGTTAGTTTGCAGGAGGGGGTGGTTAGGGTTAGGTTGCGGGAGGGGATGGTTAGGGTTAGGCTGCACGAGGGGGAGGTTAGGTTGAGGGAGGGGTAGATTAGGGTTAGGCTGAGGGACGGGTGGGTTATGTGTAGGGTTAAAATTAGTGATGAGCGCCTGAAATTTTTCGGGTTTTGTGTTTTGGTTTTGGGTTCGGTTCTGCGGCCGTGTTTTGGGTTCGACCGCGTTTTGGCAAAACCTCACCGAATTTTTTTTGTCGGATTCGGGTGTGTTTTGGATTCGGGTGTTTTTTTCAAAAAACCCTAAAAAACAGCTTAAATCATAGAATTTGGGGGTCATTTTGATCCCATATTATTATTAACCTCAAAAACCATAATTTCCACTCATTTTCAGTCTATTCTAAATACCTCACACCTCACAATATTATTTTTAGTCCTAAAATTTGCACCGAGGTCGCTGGATGACTAAGCTAAGCGACCCTAGTGGCCGACACAAACACCTGGCCCATCTAGGAGTGGCACTGCAGTGTCACGCAGGATGTCCCTTCCAAAAAACCCTCCCCAAACAGCACATGACGCAAAGAAAAAAAGAGGCGCAATGAGGTAGCTGTGTGAGTAAGATTAGCGACCCTAGTGGCCGACACAAACACCGGGCCCATTTAGGAGTGGCACTGCAGTGTCACGCAGGATGTCCCTTCCAAAAAACCCTCCCCAAACAGCACATGACGCAAAGAAAAAAAGAGGCGCAATGAGGTAGCTGTGTGAGTAAGATTAGCGACCCTAGTGGCCGACACAAACACCGGGCCCATCTAGGAGTGGCACTGCAGTGTCACACAGGATGGCCCTTCCAAAAAACACTCCCCAAACAGCACATGACGCAAAGAAAAAAAGAGGCGCAATGAGGTAGCTGACTGTGTGAGTAAGATAAGCGACCCTAGTGGCCGACACAAACACCGGGCCCATTTAGGAGTGGCACTGCAGTGTCACGCAGGATGTCCCTTCCAAAAAACCCTCCCCAAACAGCACATGACGCAAAGAAAAAAAGAGGCGCAATGAGGTAGCTGTGTGAGTAAGATTAGCGACCGTAGTGGCCGACACAAACACCGGGCCCATTTAGGAGTGGCACTGCAGTGTCACGCAGGATGTCCCTTCCAAAAAACCCTCCCCAAACAGCACATGACGCAAAGAAAAAAAGAGGCGCAATGAGGTAGCTGTGTGAGTAAGATTAGCGACCCTAGTGGCCGACACAAACACCGGGCCCATCTAGGAGTGGCACTGCAGTGTCACGTAGGATGTCCCTTCCAAAAAACCCTCCCCAAACAGCACATGACGCAAAGAAAAAAAGAGGCGCAATGAGGTAGCTGTGTGAGTAAGATTAGCGACCGTAGTGGCCGACACAAACACCGGGCCCATTTAGGAGTGGCACTGCAGTGTCACGCAGGATGTCCCTTCCAAAAAACCCTCCCCAAACAGCACATGACGCAAAGAAAAAAAGAGGCGCAATGAGGTAGCTGTGTGAGTAAGATTAGCGACCCTAGTGGCCGACACAAACACCGGGCCCATCTAGGAGTGGCACTGCAGTGTCACGCAGGATGTCCGTTCCAAAAAACCCTCCCCAAACAGCACATGACGCAAAGAAAAAAAGAGGCGCAATGAGGTAGCTGTGTGAGTAAGATTAGCGACCGTAGTGGCCGACACAAACACCGGGCCCATTTAGGAGTGGCACTGCAGTGTCACGCAGGATGTCCCTTCCAAAAAACCCTCCCCAAACAGCACATGACGCAAAGAAAAAAAGAGGCGCAATGAGGTAGCTGTGTGAGTAAGATTAGCGACCCTAGTGGCCGACACAAACACCGGGCCCATTTAGGAGTGGCACTGCAGTGTCACGCAGGATGTCCCTTCCAAAAAACCCTCCCCAAACAGCACATGACGCAAAGAAAAAAAGAGGCGCAATGAGGTAGCTGTGTGAGTAAGATTAGCGACCCTAGTGGCCGACACAAACACCGGGCCCATCTAGGAGTGGCACTGCAGTGTCACGCAGGATGGCCCTTCCAAAAAACCCTCCCCAAACAGCACATGACGCAAAGAAAAATAAAAGAAAAAAGAGGTGCAAGATGGAATTGTCCTTGGGCCCTCCCACCCACCCTTATGTTGTATAAACAAAACAGGACATGCACACTTTAACCAACCCATCATTTCAGTGACAGGGTCTGCCACACGACTGTGACTGATATGACGGGTTGGTTTGGACCCCCCCCAAAAAAGAAGCAATTAATCTCTCCTTGCACAAACTGGCTCTACAGAGGCAAGATGTCCACCTCATCATCATCCTCCGATATATCACCGTGTACATCCCCCTCCTCACAGATTATCAATTCGTCCCCACTGGAATCCACCATCTCAGCTCCCTGTGTACTTTGTGGAGGCAATTGCTGCTGGTCAATGTCTCCGCGGAGGAATTGATTATAATTCATTTTAATGAACATCATCTTCTCCACATTTTCTGGATGTAACCTCGTACGCCGATTGCTGACAAGGTGAGCGGCGGCACTAAACACTCTTTCGGAGTACACACTTGTGGGAGGGCAACTTAGGTAGAATAAAGCCAGTTTGTGCAAGGGCCTCCAAATTGCCTCTTTTTCCTGCCAGTATAAGTATGGACTGTGTGACGTGCCTACTTGGATGCGGTCACTCATATAATCCTCCACCATTCTTTCAATGGTGAGAGAATCATATGCAGTGACAGTAGACGACATGTCCGTAATCGTTGTCAGGTCCTTCAGTCCGGACCAGATGTCAGCATCAGCAGTCGCTCCAGACTGCCCTGCATCACCGCCAGCGGGTGGGCTCGGAATTCTGAGCCTTTTCCTCGCACCCCCAGTTGCGGGAGAATGTGAAGGAGGAGATGTTGACGGGTCGCGTTCCGCTTGACTTGACAATTTTCTCACCAGCAGGTCTTTCAACCCCAGCAGACTTGTGTCTGCCGGAAAGAGAGATCCAAGGTAGGCTTTAAATCTAGGATCGAGCATGGTGGCCAAAATGTAGTGCTCTGATTTCAACAGATTGACCACCCGTGAATCCTTGTTAAGCGAATTAAGGGCTCCATCCACAAGTCCCACATGCCTAGCGGAATCGCTCCGTGTTAGCTCCTCCTTCAATGTCTCCAGCTTCTTCTGCAAAAGCCTGATGAGGGGAATGACCTGACTCAGGCTGGCAGTGTCTGAACTGACTTCACGTGTGGCAAGTTCAAAGGGCAGCAGAACCTTGCACAACGTTGAAATCATTCTCCACTGCGCTTGAGACAGGTGCATTCCACCTCCTATATCGTGCTCAATTGTATAGGCTTGAATGGCCTTTTGCTGCTCCTCCAACCTCTGAAGCATATAGAGGGTTGAATTCCACCTCGTTACCACTTCTTGCTTCAGATGATGGCAGGGCAGGTTCAGTAGTTTTTGGTGGTGCTCCAGTCTTCTGTACGTGGTGCCTGTACGCCGAAAGTGTCCCGCAATTCTTCTGGCCACCGACAGCATCTCTTGCACGCCCCTGTCGTTTTTTAAATAATTCTGCACCACCAAATTCAAGGTATGTGCAAAACATGGGACGTGCTGGAATTTGCCCATATTTAATGCACACACAATATTGCTGGCGTTGTCCGATGCCACAAATCCACAGGAGAGTCCAATTGGGGTAAGCCATTCCGCGATGATCTTCCTCAGTTGCCGTAAGAGGTTTTCAGCTGTGTGCGTATTCTGGAAAGCGGTGATACAAAGCGTAGCCTGCCTAGGAAAGAGTTGGCGTTTGCGAGATGCTGCTACTGGTGCCGCCGCTGCTGTTCTTGCGGCGGGAGTCCATACATCTACCCAGTGGGCTGTCACAGTCATATAGTCCTGACCCTGCCCTGCTCCACTTGTCCACATGTCCGTGGTTAAGTGGACATTGGGTACAGCTGCATTTTTTAGGACACTGGTGACTCTTTTTCTGAGGTCTGTGTACATTTTCGGTATCGCCTGCCTAGAGAAATGGAACCTAGATGGTATTTGGTACCGGGGACACAGTACCTCCAACAAGTCTCTAGTTGGCTCTGCAGTAATGATGGATACCGGAACCACGTTTCTCACCACCCAGGATGCCAAGGCCTCAGTTATCCGCTTTGCAGTAGGATGACTGCTGTGATATTTCATCTTCCTCGCAAAGGACTGTTGGACAGTCAATTGCTTGGTGGAAGTAGTAAAAGTGGTCTTACGACTTCCCCTCTGGGATGACCATCGACTCCCAGCAGCAACAACAGCAGCGCCAGCAGCAGTAGGCGTTACACGCAAGGATGCATCAGAGGAATCCCAGGCAGGAGAGGAATCATCAGAATTGCCAGTGACATGGCCTGCAGGACTATTGGCATTCCTGGGGAAGGAGGAAATTGACACTGAGGGAGTTGGTGGGGTGGTTTGCGTGAGCTTGGTTACAAGAGGAAGGGATTTACTGGTCAGTGGACTGCTTCCGCTGTCACCCAAAGTTCTTGAACTTGTCACTGACTTATTATGAATGCGCTGCAGGTGACGTATAAGGGAGGATGTTCCGAGGTGGTTAACGTCCTTACCCCTACTTATTACAGCTTGACAAAGGGAACACACGGCTTGACACCAGTTGTCCGCATTTCTGTTGAAATACCTCCACACCGAAGAGCTGATTTTTTTGGTATTTTCACCAGGCATGTCAATGGCCATATTCCTCCCACGGACAACAGGTGTCTCCCCGGGTGCCTGACTTAAACAAACCACCTCACCATCAGAATCCTCCTGGTCAATTTCCTCCCCAGCGCCAGCAACACCCATATCCTCCTCATCCTGGTGTACTTCAACACTGACATCTTCAATCGGACTATCAGGAACTGGACTGCGGGTGCTCCTTCCAGCACTTGCAGGGGGCGTGCAAATGGTGGAAGGCGCATGCTCTTCACGTCCAGTGTTGGGAAGGTCAGGCATCGCAACCGACACAATTGGACTCTCCTTGTGGATTTGGGATTTCGAAGAACGCACAGTTCTTTGCGGTGCTACTGCTTTTGCCAGCTTGAGTCTTTTCATTTTTCTAGCGAGAGGCTGAGTGCCTCCATCCTCATGTGAAGCTGAACCACTAGCCATGAACATAGGCCAGGGCCTCAGCCGTTCCTTGCCACTCCGTGTGGTAAATGGCATATTGGCAAGTTTACGCTTCTCCTCCGACAATTTTATTTTAGGTTTTGGAGTCCTTTTTTTACTGATATTTGGTGTTTTGGATTTGACATGCTCTGTACTATGACATTGGGCATCGGCCTTGGCAGACGACGTTGCTGGCATTTCATCGTCTCGGCCATGACTAGTGGCAGCAGCTTCAGCACGAGGTGGAAGTGGATCTTGATCTTTCCCTAATTTTGGAACCTCAACATTTTTGTTCTCCATATTTTAATAGGCACAACTAAAAGGCACCTCAGGTAAACAATGGAGATGGATGGATACTAGTATACAATTATGGACGGACTGCCGAGTGCCGACACAGAGGTAGCTACAGCCGTGGACTACCGTACTGTACTGTGTCTGCTGCTAATATAGACTGGTTGATAAAGAGATGTAGTAGTATGTATGTATAAAGAAGAAAGAAAAAAAAACCACGGGTAGGTGGTATACAATTATGGACGGACTGCCGAGTGCCGACACAGAGGTAGCTACAGCCGTGAACTACCGTACTGTACTGTGTCTGCTGCTAATATAGACTGGTTGATAAAGAGATGTAGTAGTATGTATGTATAAAGAAGAAAGAAAAAAAAACCTCGGGTAGGTGGTATACAATTATGGACGGACTGCCGAGTGCCGACACAGAGGTAGCTACAGCCGTGGACTACCGTACTGTACTGTGTCTGCTGCTAATATAGACTGGTTGATAAAGAGATGTAGTAGTATGTATGTATAAAGAAGAAAGAAAAAAAAACCTCGGGTAGGTGGTATACAATTATGGACGGACTGCCGAGTGCCGACACAGAGGTAGCTACAGCCGTGAACTACCGTACTGTACTGTGTCTGCTGCTAATATAGACTGGTTGATAAAGAGATGTAGTAGTATGTATGTATAAAGAAGAAAGAAAAAAAAACCACGGGTAGGTGGTATACAATTATGGACGGACTGCCGAGTGCCGACACAGAGGTAGCTACAGCCGTGGACTACCGTACTGTACTGTGTCTGCTGCTAATATAGACTGGTTGATAAAGAGATGTAGTAGTATGTATGTATAAAGAAGAAAGAAAAAAAAACCACGGGTAGGTGGTATACAATTATGGATGGACTGCCGAGTGCCGACACAGAGGTAGCTACAGCCGTGAACTACCGTACTGTGTCTGCTGCGACTGGATGATAAATAATGATATAAAAAATATATATATATCACTACTGCAGCCGGACAGGTATATATTATATAATGACGGACCTGCTGGACACTGTCTGTCAGCAGAATGAGTTTTTTATAGAATAAAAAAAAAACACCACACAAGTGAAGTCACACGACGAGTGTTTAACTTTTTCAGGCAATCACAATATAGTATACTACTAACTATACTGGTGGTCAGTGTGGTCAGGTCACTGGTCAGTCACACTGGCAGTGGCACTCCTGCAGCAAAAGTGTGCACTGTTTAATTTTAATATAATATGTACTCCTGGCTCCTGCTATAACCTATAACTGGCACTGCAGTGCTCCCCAGTCTCCCCCACAATTATAAGCTGTGTGAGCTGAGCACAGTCAGATATATATACATAGATGATGCAGCACACTGGGCTGAGCAGTGCACACAGATATGGTATGTGACTGAGTCACTGTGTGTATTGTTTTTTTCAGGCAGAGAACGGATATATTAAATAAAACTGCACTGTCTGGTGGTCACTGTGGTCAGTCACTAGTAAACTCTGCACTCTCTACACTTCTACAGTACTCCTAAGCTCCAGTAAATCAGGTCAATCTCTCTCTCTCTCTCTCTCTTCTAATCTAAATGGAGAGGACGCCAGCCACGTCCTCTCCCTATCAATCTCAATGCACGTGTGAAAATGGCGGCGACGCGCGGCTCCTTATATAGAATCCGAGTCTCGCGAGAATCCGACAGCGTCATGATGACGTTCGGGCGCGCTCGGGTTAACCGAGCAAGGCGGGAGGATCCGAGTCTGCTCGGACCCGTGAAAAAAACCATGAAGTTCGGGCGGGTTCGGATTCAGAGAAACCGAACCCGCTCATCTCTAGTTAAAATACTGGGATCCGTCCAGATCCTGTTGATCGGGATTCCGCTGTAACTCTTCTGACTGTCAGGATCCCGACTGATGGGTTTTCTTACCGAACCCTAAAACGAATAGGAATTTCTAGGCACTGATATCAATCTTTATTTATGTCTTCTTACAATACTTGTTCTTCTTACCAAAGTGCATTTGTTCCATTCAGTTAAAAGAGTTAAGGTGCATACACACGGTGCAATGTAACCTTATGACTTTGACTATATAGTCAAAATCATAAGGAAAGTCAGTGCAAATCGCACCGTGTATACACAGCTTGTAATACTGATGTGTGCTACCGTGGGGTCGGTATCGCAAGAAAAGATAGGCAATTCAATCTTGACTATATTCTGTACAATTTAGTACATAGTATAGTCAAAACTAGCACTTAATGAAAATCTCACATAGTCAAAATCTCAAGTAACGATAGTCAGTATCGGTGGCTCAGGGCTCCAGGGAGTTCAGGGGAAATCGCAGAGTCAAAATCGAAGATAGCCAATATCTCACCGTGTGTATGCACCTTTAATTCATTGTTTATCTGGTAGTGAAAAATAAATAAAAAAAATAAATATTTTTATCCACTGAAGATTGAAAAATCCACATGAAAATGAAAACAATTATAAACAAATAGAAGATATTAGCTTATGTGTAACTCCAGAAATATACATTCAGTTCACAAAACTTTATGAATGAGATAAAATTGAAGTAACGCACAATGATTAAGTCAACTATTAAACATAAATTGTTTTCTTAGGGCTTATTGCTGTTCATTGACTATCTGAGCAAGCACAGGTTCAAGAGATAATTGAAAAACTATTGCTGCCAAAAAACAATGATTGCTAGTGTGCAAGTGGCCAAAGGATCGAAATGAGCCAAACTGGTGTCTATCCAATTCTGTTTAAGAGGGAGTTACAGGATTCTCAAAATTAATCACTGCCCTAGTAGTAACTGGCATATAGAAAGTTTAATAACGAGTGTGATGCAATAATATTACTTCACCATTAATGAATGGCTGAAAGTGGAACCCAATTGAATCATTTTGCATTCTCTCTGTGAGACAGAACTTCGTTAGCATAATTTACAATATTTAATTTTCATGTCTTGGGGCAGTACTAGTTAATTTCATCCATATCTAATGCTGTGAATGATATTATCTGCACTATAATACCATTTCTCTAACGTCCTAGTGGATGCTGGGGACTCCGTTAGGACCATGGGGAATAGACGGGCTCCGCAGGAGACTGGGCACTCTAAGAAAGATTTAGTACTACTGGTGTGCACTGGCTCCTCCCTCTATGCCCCTCCTCCAGACCTCAGTTAGAGTCTCTGCCCGGCCAGAGCTGGGTGCTTTTAGTGGGCTCTCCTGAGCTTGCTAATAAGAAAGTATTTTAGTTAGGTTTTTTATTTTCAGAGAGCTTCTGCTGGCAACAGACTCTCTGCTACGAGGGACTGAGGGGTGAGAAGCAAACCTACTAACTGCGGATAGGTTGCGCTTCTTAGGCTACTGGACACCATTAGCTCCAGAGGGATCTAACACAGGACCTGACCTTGTCGTCCGTTCCCGGAGCTGCGCCGCCGTCCCCCTTGCAGAGCCAGAAGACAGAAGCCGGCAGAAGCAAGAAGACATCAAAATCGGCGGCAGAAGACTCCTGTCTTCACATGAGGTAGCGCACAGCACTGCAGCTGTGCGCCATTGCTCCCACTCTAACCCACACACTCCGGTCACTGTAGGGTGCAGGGCGCAGGGGGGGGCGCCCTGGGCAGCAATTAAGTACCTCCTGGCAAAAGCAGCATATATACAGTTGGACACTGTTATATGCATGAGCCCCCGCCATTAATTTTACACAAAATCGCGGGAGAAGCCCGCCGCTGAGGGGGCGGGGCCTTCTTCCTCAGCACTCACCAGCGCCATTTTCTCTCCACAGCTCCGCTGAGAGGAAGCTCCCCAGGCTCTCCCCTGCACGATAGAGAGGGTGTAAAAGAGAGGGGGGGCACATAAATTTGGCGTAAAAACACTATATACAGCAGATACTGGGTTAACACTAAGTTACTGTGTGATTCCTGGGTCATATAGCGCTGGGGTGTGTGCTGGCATACTCTCTCTCAGTCTCTCCAAAGGGCCTTGTGGGGTAACTGTCTTCAAATAGAGCATCCCCTGTGTGTGGTGTGTCGGTACGTGTGTGTCGACATGTCTGAGGTAAAAGGCTCCCCTAAGGAGGAGATAGAGCAAATATGTGTGTGAGAGGGTGTCTCCGTCGACAACGCCGACACCTGTTTGGATATGTGTAAGTGCTGAGGTGAATTTATTGCACAAAAGATTAGAGAACAGACAGGAAATCTACCCATGTCTGTCCCTGTGTCACAGAGACCTTCAGAGTCTCACAATGCTCACTATCCAAAATAATAAACACTGATATCGACACAGAGTTTGACTCCAGTGTCGACTACGATAATGCAAAGTTACAGCCAAGATGGCTGAAAGGTATTCAATATATGATTATTGTAATAAAAGATGATTTGCATATCACTGATGACTCATCTGTCCCTGACACGAGGGTACACATGTTAAGGGGAAGAAAGCTGAGGTAAATTTCCCTCCTCTCATGAGGAAAAAGAGCGTGAATCTCCAGACAAGAGACTGCAGCTTCCCACAAAAAATTCTCAGGCAGTATCCTTTCCCCACTAGGGCCAGGATGTGTTGGGAATCTTCCCCTAGGGTGTCCTGTTTGCACAGAAGGTAGCACTAGCTATTCTCAGGGATCCTGCAGATAGCGTGCACATTCTAGTATACTACTCAGACCGGCGATTGTGTCGGCATGGGTTTATAGCGCTGTGGCAGCGTGGACAGGTACCTTATCAGCAGAGATTTAGACCCTAGTATGCATATAGATATATATATATATATATATGTATATATAGATATATATATATATATATTAAAGATGCTGTCTTAAGTGATAGATAGATATATATATATATATATATATAAAACATGCCCAAAGAGACATGAGTATACTGGGTCCTAGAGTCAAAGCTATGTCGATTTCTGCTTGACGTGTCCTGTAGAATATGCAATGGACAGATGATGCCGACTTAAGAGGCATGTGGAAGGCTGAGGATTGTGTGGAGAAGGGTTCTCGGACCTGGTCTACACAGCTATAGCTGGTAATTCTGATATTTTGCCTTATATTCCTGCACAGCCTAGGAAAGCATGACATTATCAAATGCAGCCTTTCGAATAAAGAAACAAGAAAGTCCGAGGTGCGTCCTTTCTTGCCAGAGGCGGGGGCACAGGAAAGAAGCTGCACAACACAGCTAGTTCCCAGGAACAGAAGTCCTCCCCGGCCTCTACAAAAATCCACCGCAAGGCGGAGCTAGGCCCGGTGGGGGCACGCCTTCGTCAGTTCAGCCACAAGTGGGTTCACTCCCTGTTAGATCCCTGTGCATTAGATATTGTGTCTCAGGGATACAAGCTGGACTTTGAGAAGATGCCCCCTCACTGACGGCCTTGCCGGCTTCCCCCCACGAGAGGGAAACAGTGTTAACTGCAATTCATAAATTGTATCTTCAACAGGTGGTGGTCAAGGTTCCCCTCCTTCAACAAGGAGGGGGTTATTATTCGACCATGTTGTAGTCCCGAAACCAGACGGTTCGGTCGGATCCATATTGAATTTAAAATCCCTGAACATTTACCTGAAAGGGTTCAAGTTCAAGATGGAATCGCTAAGAGCGGTTAATGCAAGCCTGAAAGGGGGAGATTTTATGGTGACTCGGGACATAAAGGATGCATACCTTCATGTCCCCATTTATCCACCTCATCAGGCGTACCTCAGAATTACGGTACGGGATGGTCATTACCAATTTCAGACGTTGCCGTTTGGTCTCTCCACGGCCTTGAGAATATTCACCAATGATGGTGCTCCTGCGGAAGCAAGGTGTCACTATTATCACGTACTTGGACGATCTCCTCATAAAAGCGAGATCAAGAGAGCAGTTGCTGAACAGCGTATCACTTTCTCTGGAAGTGAAACGGCAACACGGCTGGATTCTATATATTCCAAAGTCGCAGTTGGTTCTTACAGCTCATCTGCCTCTCCTAGGCATGATCCTAGACACAGACCAGAAAAGGGTTTATCTCCCGATAGAGAGTGCTCAGAAGCTCCTGACACTGGTAAGGAGTCTATTAAAACCAAAACAGGTGTCAGTGCATCACTGCACTCGAGTCCTGGGAAGGAGGGTGGCATCATTCGAGGCCATTCCCTTCGGCAGGTTCCATAGGAGGACCTTCCAATGGGACTTACTGGACAAGTGGTCCGGATCACATCTTCGGATGCATCGGTTAATCACCCTATCCCCCAGAGCCAGGGTGTCTCTCCTGTGGTGACTGCAGAGTGCTCACCTTCTCGAAGGTCGCAGATTCGGCATTCAGGACTGGGTCCTGGTGACCACGGATGCAAGCCTCCGAGGGTGGGGGGCAGTCACACAGGGGGGGGGAAATTTTTTTTTTTCCAAGGGTTGTGGTCAAGGCAGTAGACTTGCCTTCACATCAATATCCTGGAACTAAGGGCCATATACAACGCCCTAAGTCAAGCGGAGACCCTGCTTCGCGACCAACCGGTTCTGATCCAGTCAGACCACAGTGGCTCATGTAAACCGCCAAGGTGGCACAAGGAGCAGGGTGGCGATGGAAGAAGCCACCAGAATTCTTCGCTGGGTGGAGAGTGGTAAGCGCACTGTCAGCAGTGTTCATTCCGGGAGTGGACAACTGGGAAGCAGACTTCCTCAGCAGGCACGACCTCCACCCGGGAGAGTGGGGACTTCATCAGGAAGTTCTTACGCAGATTGCAAATCGATGGGAACTGCCACAGGTGGACATGATGGCGTCCCGCCTCAACAAAAAGCTAAAAAGGTATTGCGCCAGGTCAAGGGACCCTCAGGCGATAGCTGTGGACGCACTAGTAACACCGTGGGTGTTCCAGTCGGTCTATGTGTTTCCTCCTCTTCCTCTCATACCAAAGGTGCTGAGAATTGTAAAAAAAAGAGGAGTGAGAACAATACTCATTGTTCCGGATTGGCCAAGAAGGACTTGGTACCCGGAACTGCAAGAAATGCTCACAGAGGAACCATGGCCTCTGCCTCTCAGACAGGACCTGTTGCAACAAGGGCCCTGTCTGTTTCAAGACTTACCGCGGCTGCGTTTGACGGCATGGCGGTTGAACGCCGGATCCTAGCGGAAAAAGGCATTCCGGATGAAGTTATTCCTACGCTGATAAAGGCTAGGAAGGACGTGACAGCAAAGCATTATCACCGTATATATCGAAAATATATTGCTTGGTGTGAGGCCAGGAAGGCCCCTACAGAGGAATTCCAGCTGGGTCGATTCCTGCACTTCCTACAGTCAGGTGTGACTATGGGCCTAAAATTAGGGTCCATAAAGGTCCAGATTTCGGCCCTATCCATTTTCTTTCAAAAAGAACTGGCTTCACTGCCTGAGGTTCAGACGTTTTTTTAAGGGAGTGCTGCATATTCAGCCCCCCTTTTGTGCCACCGGTGGCACCTTGGTGTTAGGCGCCGGGGTCCGCTCGTCGGTGCGGCCCGGCGCCTAGCAACCAGGGACACCGTGCGCGTACAGCCGCCGGCTCCCTGGCAACGCTAGACGCCGGGCGCACGGAGCCGCTCTGACCCTAGCAACGGGGACGCCACGTTCGGGCCGCGTTCCCCGTTGCTGGGTCTGTTCTAATTGTATCATGATGTGCTGATTGTATCATGGTGTGCTGGCCGTGCAGCATGCAAGCTGCACGGCATTAATTGTGATGACCCAGTCTGGCTCCTGATTGGGGAGCTCACACTTATAAGCACCCTTTGGACTTCTCACAGACGCCGGTGATAGCTTCCTGTTTGCCTTTGTCAGTTGCAGAGAGTTTCCAGTCCTGCTCTATCCGGTTGTTCCTGTCCTCAGTGGTCCTGTACTCGGATATTTGTCATCTATTCCTGGAGTCTGACCGAGCACCTTTAACATCCTGTGGTGTTCGTGAGTCGCGGCGCAGCCGTGTGTTGCGGCTTGTCCGCTTACTGTTTATTATTTAGTTTATTTGTGTTCTGGAGCTTTTGCGGAGGATTCCGCTCCCACAGATCCACTCTGGTATCCAGCGGTGCTGGATAGGAGTAACGGATCAGTGGATCTTTGGTTGTCCTTTTCCCTGGCGGCTAGTCCGCACATACCTTGGTTTAAGTTAGTTAGCTTGTAACCCCTGGCCTGGTTGCTTAGTCAGAGGGCCCCTTGTTATCACCCTGTCTCG
The DNA here is from genome assembly GCF_028390025.1 of Pseudophryne corroboree. Taxonomy (NCBI): domain Eukaryota; kingdom Metazoa; phylum Chordata; class Amphibia; order Anura; family Myobatrachidae; genus Pseudophryne; species Pseudophryne corroboree. Next base: position 184,476,593 of record NC_086444.1, on the reverse strand, counting down.
GATTTCCCTTTGTCTCCCATTAAGACCTGAGGGGGCATCGGGGTTGGGCAGACATAATCCGCCCTTCGAACGCGGCTGCCATGGGCTCAAGCAACCATAGTCTCGCAGGGGATTTCTGATAACACGGGCGAGACAACGGAGTTAGGGCGCCAGGGGTTACTAGGCTCTCCTGCTCCCACAACCAGCAAATCTTCCCAGTACTCAGACCTCTGCCATTAGATCTCCTCTGGTCTGGAGTACGGGAATCATAACACTTGGGATCTTAACGTGATGTTGGGTTTCCTGAAATCCCACTGGTTTGAGCCACTTAAGACTGTGGAGCTAAAGTATCTCACGTGGAAAGTGGTCATGCTGTTGGCCTTAGCTTCGGCTAGGCGTGTGTCAGAATTGGCGGCTTTGTCATGTAAAAGCCCCTATCTGGTTTTCCATATGGACAGGGCAGAATTGCGGACTCGTCCGCAATTTCTGCCGAAGGTGTTGTCATCTTTTCATTTGAACCAACCTATTGTGGTGCCTGCGGCTACTTGTGACTTGGAGGGTTCCAAGCTGTTTGACGTAGTCCGGGCTTTGAAGATTTAGGTAACCAGAACGGCTTGAGTCAGGAAGACTGACTCGCTGTTTATCCTGTATGCATCCAACAAGCTGGGTGCTCCTGCTTCAAAGCAAACTATTGCTCGCTGGATCAGTAACACGATTCAGCAGGCTCATTCTGCGGCTGGATTGCCGCATCCAAAATCAGTGAAAGCCCATTCCACAAGGAAGGTGGGCTCTTCTTGGGCGGCTGCCCAAGGGGTCTCGGCATTACAGCTTTGCCGAGCTGCTACTTGGTCGGGTTCAAACACCTTTGCAAAATTCTACAAGTTTGATACCCTGGCTGAGGAGGACCTTGTGTTTGCCCATTCGGTGCTGCAGAGTCATCCGCACTCTCCCGCCCGTTTGGGAGCTTTGGTATAATCCCCATGGTCCTTACGGAATCCCCAGCATCCACTAGGACGTTAGAGAAAATAAGATTTTACTCACCGGTAAATCTATTTCTCGTAGTCCGTAGTGCATGCTGGGCGCCCGTCCCAAGTGCGGACTTTCTGCAATACGTGTATATAGTTATTGCTTAATAAAGGGTTATGTTATATTGGCATCCATTGGTTGATGCTCTGTTGTTGTTCATACTGTTAACTGGGTATGTTATCACAAGTTATACGGTGTGATTGGTGTGGCTGGTATGAGTCTTACCCTGGGTTCCAAAATCCTTTCCTTGTAATGTCAGCTCTTCCGGGCACAGTTTCCTTAACTGAGGTCTGGAGGAGGGGCATAGAGGGAGGAGCCAGTGCACACCAGTAGTACTAAATCTTTCTTAGAGTGCCCAGTCTCCTGCGGAGCCCGTCTATTCCCCATGGTACTTACGGAGTCCCCAGCATCCACTACGGACTACGAGAAATAGATTTACCGGTGAGTAAATTCTTATTATCTCCCAACATGACCCTCTCCAGGAGGGACAGAATGCTCTGCTCCTGGACTTCCCTCATAACTTATGATTGCCATCACCTGTGCTGAAACACCTTTCTTATCCATTAACCTGATCAAAACAGGTGCTGGCAATCATACATTAAGAGAAAAATCCAGAAAATGTTGTCCCTCCTGGAGAGGGTCATGTTGGGAGGTATATAATACAGGTGTTTAACAACTCCAGACCTCAACTATCCATCAACAGGATATGTGTTGTGCATTTATTTAATCATGCACAGGTGAGTTAATCAATTTTGCTGGGTCAGTAATTATCCTACCTGCTTTCACAGATAGACAGCCCCAAAATGTAACTTGCTCGAGATACTTCAAGGTTGGAGTTAAGAGCCACTGCTCTATATACATACAATAAAGTACTGTGTGACAGAGACGGAACAGGAAGGACAGCCAGTCTCAAGTCACATTTAGCACCAGCTGTTGCCTGCTCTTTCTCTCATGTTAAAGTCATTTCTGTTGGTAGAGTGTTGCGGTGTTGGATAGGGACGTTTGTCCACACAACGGCACTTAAACAGTATGATTGGTTTATTCATATAACAGAGATAACAGCTTGTGGTATATAGAAGATTTTCTGCAGCAGCAGGAACTCACAATGTACATGCGATGCAGTACAGCGGTAACAAAGCAATTGGATATACACAAGATGCGGCTGCAGGGTAGACAAGGTCTCACTATGTAGCATACTTGCCTTCCTGACCCTCTCCATGAGGGAGAAAATGCTCTGTTCCTGGACTTTCCTGGTAATGTATGATTGCCATCACCTGTGGTGAAACACCTTTCTTATCAATTAACTAGCTCACCACAGGTGATGGCAATCATACATTACCAGGAAAGTCCAGGAACAGAGCATGTTCTCCCTCATGGAAAGGGTCAGGTAGGCAAGTATGCTATGTAGGAGAGCAGAAGCAGCACGTCCGTGCAGTTTGTCTCTCCCAGGAAGAACACACCGGAGGAAGCGTGCAGTCCCGCCTGGGCAGTGTACATGAAGCATCTCCTCCCGCACTGAGCTGCCACTAGAGGGGAAACGCTAGAGCAGGGAAGCTGCCTCTAGCGCTGGGAAGGAAGACAGACTGCGGAGTGCTCTGCTGTCTAACAATGTCTGCCAACATTTTTTTTTATTTGAGTATAATTGTACTGAGAATAGTCCTAAGGGTGCATACACACGGTGAGATTCGGACTTATCCGATTCTCACCGTGCGACAGGGGGCCGGGTCGGCACTTAGCCAGTATCGCAAGCACATAATAACTGTGCTTGCGATGCTGGCTATGTGCGATTTCAATCCTGACTATCTCTTCTATAGAGATAGTCAGGATTGACTTGCCTGCACAGCCTATTTTTTCTTCCGATGCCGACCGCGCGGGGCCGCGCATCGGCATCGGATCGGGATCGCAAGGTGACTGTCACCTTGCGATCTGCACTATATTTTCTTCCGATTCTGACTATATAGTCAGAATCGGAAGAAAATATCTTACCGTGTGTACACACCTTTAGAGTAGGTTTACCACACTGTTCCTTTAAACCTGGATGCTCATGGATTACACAGGTTCTGTGACTGATTAAACCAGGTGAAATTCAGACTTGAATTCAGACAGCCACAGAACCTGTGTAGTTCATTAATGTCCCAGTTTAAAGGGATAGTATAGTACGTCTACTGTACCTACGGGTATAATTATTGCAATTTCCCTTTTTTACAAACAAATAATATGCTTATGTTATATTCCTAGATACAAACTAAACTCCTCGTGAAATAATTTAGTAGTATAGGATAGAGATGAGCGGGTCCAGTTTTTTGAGAAACGGACACACCCGAACATCCCGATCTGAGTCCGGATCCGAGTCTGGCTTGGGGTTTTCCACCTTACTCAGATCCCGAATCATGGCAAAACATCATCATCCCGCTGTTGGATTCTCGTGGGTTTTGGATTCTATAGAGGTCCCTGGCTCCATTTTCACTCCGGCTGTAGAAAAAGTACATGTCCTGGTATATCCGAAAGGGGTGCTCTATGTGCTGTATCAGTCCAGGGGTGCTCTGTCTGCTGTATCAGTCCAGGGGTGCTCTGTCATCTGATAGGGGTGCTCTGTCATCTGAAAGGGGTGCTCTGTTATACTGGGTTAAATTATCCCAGTGTAACATACAGGGGCTGGTGTGTCCTATTATCAGGATCAGTCCAGGGGTGCTCTGTCTGCTGTATCAGTCCAGGGGTGCTCTGTCATCTGAAAGGGGTGCTCTGTTATACTGGGTTAAATTATCCCAGTGTAACATACAAGGGCTGGTGTGTCCTATTATCAGTATCAGTCCAGGGGTGCTCTGTCTGCTGTATCAGTCCAGAGGTGTTTAGTCTGCAGTATCAGTCCAGGGGTGCTCTGTCTGCAGTATCAGTCCAGGGGTGCTCTGTCTGCTATATCAGTCCAGGGGTGCTCAGTCTGCAGTATCAGTCCAGGTGTGCTCTGTCTGCAGTATCAGTCCAGGTGTGCTCTGTCTGCAGTATCAGTCCAGGGGTGCTCTGTCTGCAGTATCAGTCCAGGGGTGCTCTGTCTGCAGTATCAGTCCAGGGGTGCTCTGTCTGCAGTATCAGTCCTGGGGTGCTCTGTCTGCAGTATCAGTCCAGGGGTGCTCTGTCTGCAGTATCAGTCCAGGGGTGCTCTGTCTGCAGTATCAGTCCAGAGGTGCTCTGTCTGCTGTATCAGTCCAGGGCTGCTCTGTATGCTCTGTCCGCTGTATCTGAAATGGGTGATCTGTCCGTCCATCCAGGGGCTCCGCCCCAGTGTAAAGTTAAAATAATAAAAGCTAAAAACAAAAAGCCTAAAAATATAATTATAAAAAGAAATATATATTTATCTTACGTCCTAGAGGATACTGGGGTTCCATTTAGTATCATGGGGTATAGACGGGGTCCACTAGGAACCATTGGCACTTTGAGAATTTGCTATTGTGGGCTGGCTCCTCCCTCTATGCCCTTCCTACCAGACTCCGTTTAGAAAATGTGCCCGGAGGAGCCGGTCACGCTTATGGAAGCTCCTGAAGAGTTTTCTCCATTTATTTTATATGTTTGTTATTTTCAGACAGGTCTGGTTGGCACCAGCCTGCCTGCTTCGTGGAACTTAGGGGGGAAGGAACGGTCCAACCTCTTGAAGGGTTAATGGTCCCATTCCCCACTGCCAGGACACTGAGCTTCTGAGGGAACTATTCGCAAGCCCCACCACGGCGAGTGTACATTCCTGCAGCCCGCCACCACCCCTAACAGAGCCAGAAGAATGAAAAGTGGTGAGTACTAAGCCGGCGTCCTGGTTAGCGGGTCACCGGCCATTATGGCGGCATGAGGGTACTAAGACGCAAGGCTTCTAACCGGGGCAAAATGCATCTCCAGACATAGTACACAGCTGCGTCTCAGTACACTGTACACAGTACCCACACTGGCAAAAACAGCCTTAAAATGGTTTTCTCTCCAATTTAAGCACCAGATTACCTCAGCCAGTATAAAAAAAGTGGGAAGACAGGATGCCATTGAAAGGGCGGGGCTTCACTATGAGCGTATCCAGCAGCTCACCAGCGCAATTTTCCCTCTGCAGTGGACACAGACGCTGACTGACAGGGATGTGCAGCTCCTCTGGGGAAACTCCAGATTACCACAGCAGTACCAGGGGGTCATAGCATGGGGGGAGCGATTATTAGTGTACTAAGGGAGACATTTACTAAGCAGTGATAAGAGCAGAGAAGTGAGCCAGTGGAGAAGTGCCCATGGCAACCAATTGGCACTGAAGTAACATCTATAATTTGCACACTATAAAGTTATACAGAGCTGCTGATTAGTTGATGGGGCAACTTCTCCACTGGCTCACTTCTCCTCTCTTATCACTGCTTAGTAAATGTACCCCTAAATCCCCTATCAGGGTACTTAGTCTGTGACCCGGCTAAGCTTGGTATTAGCGATAAAGACGCATTGGGGGCTGGCTCCAAATAACTCTGTGTCTCCCTGAAGGGCTCTTTGTGGATTAATTGTGCTTAACCTTTTCCTGTGTTTGTGTGTGTGTGTGTGTGTGTGTGTGTGTGTGTGTGTGTGTGTGTGTGTGTGTGCTGTCACATTTACATTATGTCAGGCAAAGAGTGTGTTTCTTGTACAGCGGGGTGTTCCTCTTCACCAGGGGGCTCACTACTGGGTACTCAGGGCAGTGCACCTTCCTAGAATGGCGGGGCTGAACCGGAATGGGTTAATTCCATTAAGCGAATTAACTCAAATATTTCTACAAAGCTATCCCCCGAAATGAGAAAGATACGCAATACTTTAGACAGACTGTGGATGAGTTTATGAATAAATACTCCCCAAACCAGAGTCTCAGTCCCCTCCCATTTGTCGGCAAAAACGATCTCTGGCCCATATCCCGCAGTCTGACTCTGACCCTGACGGGTCAGACATGGAGGAGGATGAGGTGGATTTGGAAGGGGGGGGGGTGCTACTCTGTCACAGGGAATTGAGGCTCTTATAGAGGGTATCAGAGAGGTTCTGCAAAATCCTGATATGGTGTCAGGAGAGTGTGAGGAATCTTATTTTATTGTAAAAAAGAAGTCCTCAGTCACTTTTTCTGCATCAAAGGAATTGAATACCCTGTTTGAAGAACCGTGGGTTAATCCTGTTAAGAAAATTCAAATCCCTAAAAGGTTGCTCTCACCTTTTCCTTTTCCTCTGGAGGATAGGAAAAAATGGGAAAATCCACCGATAGTGGACGCATCAGTCTCTAGGCTATCATGAAAAATTGTACTGCCTGTCCCTGGTGCAGCCTCCCTAAAAGATATGGCTGATCGTAAAATTGAGACTACACTAAAATCATTGTACACAGCTGCTGGGGTGGCCCAGAGACCCACTATTGCATGTGCGTGGATCACAAAAGCCATTGCTAAATGGTCAGGTAACCTAATTGAGGGGTTAGATTCCTTGTCTAGGGGGATGTTGTTTTACTACTGCAGCATATACAGGACTCTGCAAACTTTATGGTGGAAGCTATAAAAGAGATTGGTTTGCTTAATGCACAAACCACCGCTATGGCAGTGTCAGCACGCAGGGGCTTGTGGCTACGCCAGTGGACTGCTGATGTGGACTCCAGGAAAGGCGTGGAAGGCCAACCATTCACAGGAGAGGCCTTGTTTGGAGACGAACTAGACAAATGGATCGCCAAAGCTACTGTTGGTAAGTCTATGTATCTTCCTTCCACAGCTCCCCCAGCCAGGAAAGTTTATTCAGCTTCAAATTTACAGTCCTTTCGGACAGCCAAGTTTAAGGGAAAATCCAGAGGTGCTTCTACGGCCTTCAGAGGTGCAAGAGGTAAACCACACAAACCAGCAACTGCAGGTGTTCTGGAACAGAGCTCAGGCTCCGCTTCCTCAAAGCCTTCAACATGATGGTGGACCGCGATGCCTGGAGGACTGTCAGGTGGGAGCCCGACTAAAATTCTTCAGTCACATCTGGTCAAGTTCATGCCGGGATCCCTGGGTCATAGATCTTATTTCCCAGGGATACAGACTGGAGTTCCAAGAGCTCCCAACTCACAGATTCTTCAAATCAGGCTTACCTGGTTCACAAGAGGCAAGTATAATGTTACAACAGGCCATCCAAAAACTGGTACAGACTCGAGTCATTGTTCCAGTTCCACCTCATCTGCACATCAAGGGGTACTATTCCAACTTGTTTGTAGTACCGAAACCGGACGGGTCGGTACGACCAATTCTGAACCTCAAGTCCTTGAACCCGTTCTTAAGAGTGTTCAAATTCAAGATGGAGTCTCTGAGAGCGGTGATTTCAGGTATGTAGGAAGGGGAATTCCTAGTGTCTCTGGATATCAAGGATGTGTACCTTCACATTCCGATCTGGCTGCCTCATCAGGCTTATCTACGGTTTGCACTGCAGGGCTGTCAATACCAGTTCCAGTCCCTGCCATTTGGTCTCTCCACGGCACAGAGGGTGTTCACCAAAGTGATGGCAGAGATGATGTTTATACCCTGCAAGCAGGGAGTGAACATAATTCCGTACCTGGACGATCGTCTGATAAAGGCGCCGTCCAGGGAGAGGTTGCTGGACGGCATTGGTCTCTCAACCAAACTTCTCCAGGATCACGGGTGGATTCTGACCCTTCCAAAATCTCACCTAGAGCCAACACAGAGGCTCCCACTCCTGGAAATGATACTGGACACGGAGTTGCAAAAAGTGTTCATCCGTTGGAAAAGGCATTGGTAATCCAGTCGAGGGTTCGGGATGTCCCGAAGCCAACCCAGATATCGGTGCATCTATGCATTCGCCTTCTGGGGAAAATGGTGGCCTCTTATCAGGCACTTCAATATAGAAGGTTTCACGCAAGACCCTTCCAGCTCGATCTGTTGGACAAATGGTCCCGATTACATCTTCACATGCAGCAGAGGATCTGTCTGTCGCCAAAAGCCAGGATCTCCCTTCTGTGGTGGCTACAGATTTCTCACCTCGTCAAGGGTCGGAGGTTCGGAATTCGGGACTGGATCCTGTTAATCCACGGATGCAAGCCTCAGAGGTTGGGGAGCAGTCACTCAGGGGTATTGTTTCAAGGAAGATGGTCAAGTCAGGAAGTCATCCTTCCAATCAACATTCTGGAACTCAGGGCCATATACAACGCCCTTCTGCAGGCCTCTTATCTTCTTCAAGAACGGGCCATTCAGGTCCAGTCGGACAATGTGACAGCAGTGATGTACATAAACTGACAGGGCGGAACGAAAAGCAGAGCAGCAATGTCAGAGGTGTCAAGAATTCTCCTCTGGGCAGAAAAAAATGCTGTGGCGTTGTAAGCGGTCTTCATTCCCGGAGTAGGCAACTGGGAAGCAGACTTCCCCAGCAGACACGACCTGCACCCAGGGGAGTGGGGACTTCACCCGGAGGTGTTCAGGTGTTGACACATCAGTGGGGATATCCACAAATCGACATTATGGCCTCTCGTTTCAACAAGAAGCTCAAGCGGTATTGTTCCAGGTTGAGAGACCCACAAGCAGTGGTGGTAGATGGTCTGACGACTTCACGGGTCTATAAGATGGTGTATGTGTTTCCTTCACTTCCTCTGATCCCAGGAAATCTCAAAAGAATAAAAAGGGAACAGATTCAAGCAATACTCATTGCGTCGGACCTGGTACGCGGACCTTCTGGAGATGCTCCTCGAAGATCTGTGGCCTCTTTACGAGGATCTTCTGCAACAGGGCCCGTTCATCTATCAGGACTTAAAGCGGCTATGTTTGACGGCATGGAAGTTGAGTGGCTGATCCTAGCCAGAAGAGGGATCCCTAACAAAATTATCCTGACTATGATCCAAGCCATGAAGGGGGTAACGTCTAAACATTACCCCCATATTTGGAAGAAATACGTCTCTTGGTGTGAGAGCAGAACTTATTCTGTGGTGGAATTTTACCTGGGACATTTCCAGCTTTTTCTGCAGGCAGGTGTGGATGTGGGCCAACGTCTGGGCTCCACAAAAGTCCAGATTTCGGCCTTGTCCATTTTCTTTCAAAAACAATTGGCTTCTCTCCCAGAGGTCCAGACGTTTTTAAAAGGTGTTCTGCGCATCCAACCTCCCCTTTGTGCCTCCCACGGCTCCTTGGGATCTCAATTTGGTGCTGCAGTTCCTCCAATCGGACTGGCTTGAACCGTTACAGGAGGAGGATGCAAAATATTGTCACGCCTAGCAAAGTTTGAGGATCCGGCAGCTGAGACTTGCCCGAGGAGGTAGTTGACTGTGGGTGAACAAGATGAGGGGGTTGGATATAGTTCCTTCGCATGGGACACGGAGCAATGAAGAACGTAGGCGGGGTTGAGAGTCAATGAATAGTATTTATTATGTACAGGGCTGAGGTAGAGAACTGTGGCTGGAGCACGATGGTTAAAGAACGTAGTTGCGGATAAAGAACTGCAGGTTGTGGCTTGAGAGACGAGGTTGTGAATAATGAACTGCGGAACTGTGGATAGTGGTTAAAAGACGTGGCTGGAGACAGAGAACTGTGGACTGTGATTTGAAAGACGAGACTGTAGATAATGAACTCTGGAACTGTGGATGGTAGTTGAAGATGTGGCTGGAGATAAGGGCCAGTATTTACTAAAAATCCGAGTTTGGTCGATTTGTGGTTTTTTTTTTTCTAAGTCCCAATCCGGGAATTTACTAAGCACCAATCTCTGCAGTGTCTGGTGAATTCGTAATGGTTTGAATGACAACGTCCCGAAATACGAATGAATAGACCATCGGTCAAACACGGCTGTTATTTCATAGAATACGGCCATTCACTATTCATTCGTATTTGGGTGTTAGTTTCTGAGTGCTCAAGTGCGGGTCTGGTTTTTTTCGAATCGATAAAAAAAGCAGCAAAAAAATAGACCTGCTTTTTCCAGTCGAGTTTGGATAACCATGCACGGATCAGTGAGATCTGTGAATGGTTATCTATGGGAAAGGGTCTGTTTAGTTTAAAATCTGAAAAAAAAATTGCGTGGGGTCCCCCCTCCTAATCATAACCAGCCTCGGGCTCTTTGAGCCGATCCTGGTTGAAAAAATATGGGGTGAAAAATTACAGGGGTTCCCCCATATTTAATTAACCAGCACCGGGCTCTGCGCCTGGTCCTGGTTCAAAAATACAGGGGACAAAAAGCGTAGGGGTCCCCCGTATTTCTGAAACCAGCACCGGGCTCCACTAGCTGGGGAGATAATGCCAAAGCCGGGGGACACTTTGATATTGGTCCCTGCGGCCATGCCATTAAAACCCCAACTAGTCACCCCTGGCCGGGGTACCCTGGAGGAGTGGGGACCCCTTCAATCAAGGGGTCCCCCCCTCCAGCCACCCAAGGGCCAGGGGTGAAGCCCGAGGCTGTCCCCCCCATCCAAGGGCGGTGGATGGGGGGCTGATAGCCTTGTTGAAAAAATGTGAATATTGTTTTTAGTAGCAGTACTACAAGTCCCAGCAAGCCTCCCCCACAAGCTGGTACTTGGAGAACCACAAGTACCAGCATGCGGTGGAAATCCGGGCCCGCTGGCACCTGTAGTACTACTACTAAAGAAATACCACAATAAAAACAGGAGACACACACCTTGAAAGTATAAGTTTATTACATACATGCACACCTCCAAACATACATACTTACCTATGTTCACACAAGGGGCGGTCCTCTTCTCCATGTAGAATCCATGGGGTACCTGTGGAAAAAATTATACTCACATAATCCAGTGTAGATCGGTCCTCTTCTGTTCTCTGTATAATCCACGTACTTGGCAAAATAATAAAACGGAAACCTGACCACACACTGAAAGGGGCCCCATGTTTACACATGGGACCCCATTCCCCGACTGCCAGGACCCCCCCTGACTCCGGTCAAAGAGGGTCCCTTCAGCCAATCAGGGTGCGCCACGTCGTGGCACCCTCCTGATTGGCTGTGTGCTCCTGTAGTGTCTGTCAGGCAGCACACGGCAGTGATACAATGTAGCGCCTATGCGCTCCATTGTAACCAATGGTGGGAACTTTGTGGTGAGCGGTTGACCGAAAGTAACCTCACCGCTGACCACAAAGTTCCCACCATTGGTTACAATGGAGCGCATAGACGCAGGGACCGACATCAAAGTGTCCCCCGGCTGTGGCATTATCTCCCCAGCTAGTGGAGCCCGGTGCTGGTTTCAGAAATACGGGGGACCCCTACGCTTTTTGTCCCCCGTATTTTTGGAACCAGGACCAGGCGCAGAGCCCGGTGCTGGTTGATTAAATATGGGGGAACCCCTGTCATTTTTTCCCCCATATTTTTTCAACCAGGATCGGCTCAAAGAGCCCGAGGCTGGTTATGATTAGGAGGGGGGACCCCACGCAATTTTTTCCAGGATTTTAAAGACTTTAATGAACTTTTTAAGGTACACAATGAAGCCCTGCACGGATCTCACAGATCCGGCCGGGTTTCCTTGTGTTTTTTCAGGCAGTGTTTTACTCATCACTCCCGAAAAACACTGCCTGATATTACGAATCACATCGACATCGGAAAAAACAATTGTGCAAAGCTCGGCAGCTTAGTGAATGACCGTATCAGGATTCAAAAAGTTGCAGTAAAATGCACCCGATACCATTCGAGTTCAAACACCCTTCAAAACGGACAAAACACGAATATTAGTAAATAAACCCCAAGGACTGTGGACTGTGGTTTGGAGGATGAGGCTGAAGATAACAATCTGCAGGTTGTGGTCGGTGGTACAAAGATGTGTCTGGTGATGTAGATCTGTGGAGCGTAGCTTGAAAGACGAGGAAGAAGACCTGGGGCCAACTGTGCCCAAAGAGTCTTACTGGACCGGGTTTTCCAGGAGCGCTTCCAAAGGCAGTAGCAGGTTAGGAACGGCAGGACTGCAGCAGCAACAGAGAACCGACCAAGCAGGATCAGGAGTAACCAGAATACGACAAGGATCCTGGGAGCACAGGCTAAAGCACCTACAACAGGGTTTGTTTCTTGAAGCACTGGCGTCCCTGTCCTAAACCAGCCCCCTTTTATAGGGAGAGCTTCCCCTGGATTGGCTGGAAGAAACAGGAAACAGGAACTATGCTTAAAACTTGGTCTCCAACATGGTGGCGCCCAGTAATGCAGACCTTTCTGCAAAGCCACATTGCTCACTGCCTTTGGTCTCCTAGCAACGGCTCAGCAAGAGCGACCCACTGTAGCGGCATCCCGTCGCCATGAGCGGACCCCCTCACCACCACCACTGCTGCCCATGGACCCGGCGCAGCAGCCCACCTCCGCCGCTGCCCGCACACCGCCAGAGAAGCCAGCCCCGCGGCCCCAGCGTACCGGTAAGACTCCGGACGCTGACAGTACCCCTCCTTTGCGGGTGGACTCCAGACACCTATATGGTTTAGTTGGGAACTTGGCATGAAATGTCCGAAGAAGTATTGGAGCATGGACATCCTCTGCTTCTACCCAAGATCTCTCCTCTGGTCCATATCCCTTCCAATCAACAAGGTACTGGAGGCGACCATAACGTCTGCGAGAATCGAGGATCTTGTGAATCTCAAATTCGTCTCCTTGTGCTGATTGGATCTTGGGTGATTTAGGCAAAGCAGCTCTGAATCGATTCAGTACCAAAGGTTTTAATAGAGAAATATGAAATGCATTAGGGATTCTTAACTGCGGAGGTAATTCACTTTGTAAGCCACAGGATTCAAAACTTTCTCGATTGGGTAGGGCCCAATAAATCTGGGAGCAAACTTTTTCGTAGGAACCTTTAATCTTAGGTTATGTGTGGAAACCCAAACCCGATCTCCTACCTTAAGGCTTGGTACAGCTTTTCGCTTCAGATCTGCATAGGTCTTATACCTCTTGGATGTCTTGAGCAAGGCATTGTGAATTTGTTTCCAGGTTTCAGTAAACTGTCAAAGTGTTGACTCTGTGGCAGGAACCTCGAGCGTAGGCAGAGGTTGAAAGTCAGGAACTCTCGAATGGTAACCATAATTAATGAAGAAAGGAGAGATTTTGTAGCAGAGTGATATTGTTATGGGCAAATTCTGCGAACGGGACGAAGTCCAGCCAGTCGTCCTGTGAGGAGGACATGAATAAATGCAGAAAAGTCTCCAGATCCTGGTTCACTCTCTCTGTTTGACCATCTGTTTGGGGATGATATCCTGAGGAGAAGTTCAATTTCACACCAAGAGCAGAACATAGGGATCTCCAAAACTTGGCCACAAACTGAGGACCTCTATCAGACATGATTTCCTGCGGTAGACCATGAAGTCGAAAGATCTCTGCTATAAATAATTTTGCCAACTGGGATGCTGATGGAAAATTAGCCAGAGGAACGAAGTGTGCCATTTTAGAGAATCGGTCAACTATGACCCATACGGTGTTCCGTCCACCAAACATAGGTAAATCAGTAATAAAGTCCATAGAAATATGCGTCCATGGTCTAAATGGCACAGGTAATGGATGGAGTAACCCGGCTGGAGGACCTTTGGGACTCATGCTGGGCACATTTTAAACAGGCAGCCACGAATTCCTGAACGTCAATCCTGAGATGAGGCCACCAGTAGGAGCGCTGAATGAATTTGAGTGTTTTATGACCGCCTGCATGGCCCATGAAGGAAGAGGAGTGAGCCCATGTAAGAAGTTTTTTGCGAAGATTTGGTGCAACGAAGATCTCTCCTGGAGGAGGAAGTGGAGAGGTATTAGTTGCTGAAAAAGAGGTGGATTCCAGGATGAATTGCTCTTTTGAATAATCAGAGGGTTCTTCAGAACTTAGGGAGCGAGATAATGCATCTGCCTTTTTGTTGAGGGAACCTGGTCGGTAACTAAGTTTAAAGTTAAAACGAGTAAAGAAGAGTGCCCATCTTGCTTGGTGTGGGTTCAGACATTGGGCTGACTGTAGATACAGGAGATTCTTGTGATCTGTGGTTACCGAGATTGGATGCTGAGCTCCCTCCAACAAATACCTCCACTCCTCAAATGCCAATTTAATCGCCAGTAATTCCTGTTCCCCAATAGCGTAATTCTGTTTAGCAGGGGAAAATCTTTGCGAGAAGAACGCACAAGGATGTACCTTCTTGTCCTCGAAGAGCTGGGATAATACAGCTCCTACTCATACAGTAGAGGCATCAACCTCCACCAAGAACGGACGGCTGAGATCAGGTTGTCAAAGAACTGGAGCGGTCATGAAGGCCTCCTTTAAAGACGTACAGGCTTCCAAAGCCTCTGGAAACCACTTGGCAGGATTGGCTCCTTTCCTAGTTAATGCGGTTATGGGAGCTATGACAGAAAAATAATTTTGAATGAATCTTCGGAAGAAGTTAGCAAACCCCAGGAAACGTTGAACTCCTTTAAGGGTAGCTGGAAGTGCCCAATCCTGAATCGCTTGGACTTTAGCGGGGTCCATCTGTAACCTCTGCCCTGAAAGAATGTTACAGAGGAATCGAATCGTGGGCACTTCGAAGGTGCACTTCTCTAATTTAAAGAATAATTGTTTCCTTCGTAAACAGTTAGCACTTCTCTGACTTGTTCCCGATGGGTCTTCAGATCCCTAGAAATAATGAGGATGTCATCCAGATACACTACCAAGCAGTCAAAGAGGACGTCTCTGAAGATTTCGTTAACGAACTCTTGAAAGACGGCTGGGGTGTTACATAGGCCAAAAGGCATTACCAGGTATTCGGAATGGCCATCGCGGGTATTAAATGCCATCTTCCATTCGTCACCTGGGCGAATACGTATAAGATTGTAGGCCCCACGTAAGTCCAGCTTAGTAAATACAGTAGCTCCTTTAACACGGTCGAACAGTTCTGGAATCAGGGGTAATGGATATCTGTTCTTAATTGTTATGTCATTGAGACCTCTATAGTCAATACAGGGCCGCAAACCTCCATCCTTCTTTTTGACAAAGAAAAACCCCGCCCCGGCCAGGGATGTGGAAGACCTGATGAACCCTTTATCCAAGTTCTCCCGAATATACTCCGACATGGCCTGTGTCTCAGGAAGTGAGAGAGGGTAGATTCGACCTCGGGGAGGAGTCTTACCAGGTACTAGCTCAATGGGACAATCCCAAGTACGATGCGGGGGCAAGGTGTCCGCCCCATGCTTACTGAAAAACATCTTGAAAGGCTTGGTATTCCACAAGAAGGCTGGAAGGACTGGAAGAACAGGTAGGTCTTACTGAAGGTAAACAGTTCTTGAAGCATTCCTGTCCCCTAGAGAGAACATCCATAGTTTGCCAGTCTATGTGGGGATTGTGTCTGATTAACCATGGCAACCCTAGGATCAGTTCATGAGAGGCTTTAGGAATTACAAGGAAAGAGATTTTTTCTGAATGAAGAACTCCGACCTTCATCTTGAGAGGAATAGTACGAAAGGATATAATACCCTCAGGGATATAACTTCCATACACCGCAGTAACAGAAATGGTACGATCCAAAGGAACCGTTTGTATTCCAGATTGTTTGACCAGAGCTGATGTAATGAAGCTTTCGGCGGCTCCGGAGTCAAGTAGTGCAGGGATGAGAAGAGAAGAAGAAGGGAGCTCCAATTGGGTTAACAAGACAGACTCTTTCTTGGTATGTAACTCTGAGAATTCTCCTAGCTTGACCTCTCCAGCACAAGCTAGGAGCGGGCGTTTCCTGGACGTAGATTGCAAGTTTTGACAAAGTGATCAGATGCACCACAATACAAGCAGAGGTGCCCTTGTCGCTGTCTCTGACGTTCTTCGTTGGATAGGTGGGAGCGATTGATCTGCATGGGTTCTTCCGCAGTTGGTGATGATGGTGTTGGTGGAAGAACAACTGTAGGCTTAGGGTGATCTGACCGCGACCTCTCCATACAGCGTTCTCTGTACCTCAGGTCTAATTTATTGCATAAAGAAATTAATTTATCCAACTTATCAGGTACGTCCTGAGTTGCGAGGTCATCTTTGATTTTTTCAGAGAGACCGCTCCAGAAAGCTGCAATGAGAGCCTCCTCGTTCCAGTTCAGTTCTGAGGAGAGAGTACAAAACTGGATCACGTACTGACTGCCGTACGCGTGCCCTGACGAAGGCGCAGGATCTCCAATGAGGCTGCAGAAGTCCTGCCCGGTTCGTCGAAGATTCTTCGAAAGGTGGCCACGAATTCTGAATAGTTAGACAGGATGGGGTCCATCCTCTCCCACAAGGGTGAAGCCCATTCCAACGCTTGCCCGGTAAGTAAAGAAATTATATAAGCTACTTTGGTTCGTGCTGATTGGAAGTTGGCCGACTGTAGTTCAAACTGGATTTCGCACTGGTTAAGAAACCTGCGGCATTGTTGTGGATTCCAATCAAACTTACTGGGAGATGGCAAATCCAACTGCGGTACTGGTACAGGAGGAAGCGGGACCGGGGGTGCTGATGTGGGAGCAGCTGTAGATACTTGAGGGGCCGTCATGGCAACACAGAGAGAGTCGAGACGTTCGGACATATTCTGCATGAACTGCACAATTTGAGATTGTGTGGCCTCCTGCTTACTTAAGTGAGACCAGATATCTGCAGTTATAGTTCCTTTGCATGGGACATGGAGCAATGAAGAACGTAGGCGGGGTTGAGAGTCAATGAATAGTATTTATTATGTACACGGCTGAGGTAGAGAACTGTGGCTGGAGCACGATGGTTAAAGAACGTAGTTGCGGATAAAGAACTGCAGGTTGTGGATTGAGAGACGAGGTTGTGAATAATGAACTGCGGAACTGTGGATAGTGGTTAAAAGACGTGGCTGGAGACAGAGAACTGTGGACTGTGATTTGAAAGACGAGACTGTAGATAATGAACTGTGGAACTGTGGATGGTAGTTGAAGGTGTGGCTGGAGACAAGGACTGTGGACTGTGGTTTGGAGGATGAGGCTGAAGATAACAATCTGCAGGTTGTGGTCGGTGGTACAAAGACATGGCTGGTGACGTAGATCTGTGGAGTGTAGCTTGAAAGACGAGGCAGAAGACCCGGGGCCAACTGTGCCCAAAGAGTCTTACTGGACCGGGTTTTCCAGGAGCGCTTCCACAGGCAGTAGCAGGTTAGGAACGGCAGGACTGCAGCAGCAACAGAGAATGACCAAGCAGGATCAGGAGTAACCAGAATATGACAAGGATCCTGGGAGCACAGGCTAAAGCACCTACAACAGGGTTGTAACTTGACGCACTGGCGTCCCTGTCCTATACCAGCCCCCTTTTATAGGGAGAGCTTCCCCTGGATTGGCTGGAAGAAAAAGGAAACAGGAACTATGCTTAAAACTTGGTCTCCAACATGGCGGCGCCCAGTAATGCAGACCTTTCTGCAAAGCCACATTGCTCACTGCCTCTGGTCTTCTAGCAACGGCTCAGCAAGAGCAACCCGCTGTAGCACCGTCCTGTCGCCATGAGCGGACCCCCTCACCGCCGCCACTGCTGCCCACGGACCCGGCGCAGCAGCCCACCTCCGCCGCTGCCCACACACCACAAGAGAAGCCAGCCCCGCGGCCCCAGGGTACCGGTAAGACTCAGGACGCTGACAAATATGTTACATGGAAGACCGTCACACTGTTGACTTTGGGTTCAGCAAGACGTGTGTCGTAGCTGGGGGCTTTGTCTCACAAGAGCCCCTATTTAATTTTCCATGAGGACAGAGCTGAACTCAGAATTCGCCAGCAATATCTTCCTAAGGTGGTGTCAGTGTTTCACATCAACCAACCTATTGTGGTTCCGGTTATCACCGACACTTCCGCTATTTCAAAGTCTTTGGATGTTGTTCGGGCTTTGAAGGTATACGTAAAGAGGACAGCTCGTCACAGGAAATCCGACTTGCTGTTCGTTCTATATGATCCCAATAAAATTGGGTGTCCTGCTTCAAAGCAGACAATTGCATGCTGGATCAGGTTCACTATCCAGCATGCTTATTCCACTGCAGGATTGCCGGTTCCAAGATCTGTACAGGCCCACTCTACTAGGTCGGTGGGTTCTTCCTGGGCGGCTGCCCGGGGTGTCTTGGCTTTACAGCTCTGCCGAGCGGCTACTTGGTCAGGTTCGAACATGTTTTCTAAGTTTAACAAGTTCAATACTTTGGCCTCTGAGGACCTTCAGTTTGGTCAATCAGTTCTGCAAGAACCTCATCACTCTCCCACCCGGTTTGGGAGCTTTGGTACTTCCCCATGGTACTAAATGGAACCCCAGTATCCTCTAGGACGTAAGAGAAAATAGGATTTTAATTACCTACCTGTAAATCCTTTTCTCGTAGTCCGTAGAGGATACTGGGCGCCCGCCCGGTGCTTTGTTCTTCCTGCACTGTTACTTGGTTAAGTATTGTTGGTTCAGCTGTTGCTGTTCCTGTTTAAAGTTGGGTTAGCATAGCTTTCCTCTGTTTGTGTGTGCTGGTTCGGAATCTCACCACTATCTTTATTTATCCTTCTCTCAAAGTATGTCAGTCTCCTCGGGCACAGTTTCCTAGACTGAGTCTGGTAGGAGGGGCATAGAGGGAGGAGCCAGCCCACACTATCAATTTCTTAAAGTGCCCGTGGCTCCTAGTGGACCCATCTATACCTCATGGTACTAAATGGAACCCCAGTATCCTCTACGGACTACGAGAAAAGGATTTGTTTGTTTGTTTGTGCTGTACCCCAGTGTACTATACAATTTTTATTTTATTTTTATAAGTACTGTGACACTGCCGGTCAGACAGCAGTATATTATTATTTCGTACTCTTACACTTATTGTGCAACACTGTTGGTGAAGGTCAACCGTAGTGTTCGATTACAATTTCTGATGCACACAGGTATTGTGCAATGCTGTAGTTGAAGGTGGTATCACAGTAATATATATGTTATTTCCTTCACATACACATATTGTGCGACACTGTTGGTGAATTTAAACCACAGTGTTTGATTACTATTTCTGACTCACACACGTATTGTGTGACGCTGTGGGTGAAGGTGGCACCACAGTAATATATTTTATTTTGTACTCATACACATATTGTGTGACACTTTTGATGAATGTGCATGTCCTGTTTAATATATACGATGTGGGTGGGTATATACCTCTTTTCTTTACATTAGGCCCTGTTTGGAGCATTGCTCCCTGTGTTTTTCTGCTGTTGCTTAGCTTAGTCATACAGCTACCTCTCTGCAACCTTTAAGCCTAAAGTGGATGAAAACAATATTGTGAGGTGGTCAAAATGTACTGGAAATGAGTGGAAATTAATGTTATTAAGGTTAATAATACTGTAGAAACAAAAACACCCCCAAATTCTGTGATTTGAGCTGTTTTTATGATTTTTTTCCAAAAAAATAAATATCCAAACCCAAAACCAAAGCCCACAAGGGCAGTTTTGGCAAAACCAATACAGATCCAAAACACGAAGGAGATACAGATCCAAAACCAAAACACAGAACCCGAGAAAGGCCTGCGAGAAAAGGCCTTGCGTACACCCCTAGTATAGGATGGATATTTTTTTTTATCATAATACTTCTGAGTAAACTATGTTACAGGTTTTGGCTTTGAGTGAGCAGTAAAATAGTGAACTTGTGCTAACAACTCTCAAGAAGATGGCTTATAGCTGACCATGTGAGAAGCATCTGGTCCTTAGGGCTACATCTGCAGTATTGCACAGCATATTATTAAAACCTATGGGCCTTTAGGTACCGAAGACTTGACAGTGGTGATGCTGTAGCGCACAAGAGAGACATTAGGCCAATTGAAAAGCCGATTGTTGATTGCACATGTGCAGTGTGAAAGAAAGGATACTGGGGAGTGGAGCTGGAGAGAAGGGGAGAAGTGTTGGTAAGTCTGAGAAAGAGAGACTGTGGGAAGCGACTTCGCTGAGGTGGAGCTGAGGACAATGCTGTGTTTGTGTGTGGCACTGAGGGTGCAGCCAAGTTCCAGACTGAAGAGGAGGACAGAGGTAGTGTGCAGTTCAGCGTAACAGCACAGTGGCCTCAGGGGATCCGTGGAGGCTCACAGAGACTGAGACAGAAGAGAGATGTCTCTTGTAGGTCTGTTTTATATTTGACATAATCACAAGTCCAGAGCTCGATTAACAATGGGGCGGATGGAGATGCAGTTCCAGGCCCCACACTGAAAATAAGCCCACAGACCGCCACAGTAAATATGCCCATAAATGCCGGCATTACAATGAGTCACACAGACTCATTGAATGCCGCCCACACACATGCTGCAGTCTGTACATTTTAGGTCTGGCTGGTGCAGGAGGAGGATCCGCTCTGTCACGATCCTGACTGTAGTTCTCATATTTGGTGACTTACCCCTGCCATCTGTCCTGGATCCTGTGTCTCTTTGCTCACTGGGATAAACAGCTTGTCAGTACCATGAGTTTCCTGAGTACCGAGCTAACGAGCTCCACCTGTGGTGATTAATATTCTGTGTGAATCTGAATTCAGTAATCTGAAGTTTAGGCCTAAAAGCCAGCATCCTCTGTTCATTTGCAGAAGTTCAGGCGTTCTTTTGGCCTGCTAGGCCTCACTCCACATCAGGGCCCTATCTAGAGTACTCACGTGACAGTGACTGTTCACCTGACCCAGAGCTGTCCAATCCTGTGCCAGCCTGAGACTTTGAATCACCTGATACTGCTCACCAATCACCAAGGACCAGGAAATATAAGTCAGGAGACTTGAGTTGGAGACTCTGCCAGTTCCTTGTGTCACACACAGCTCTGTGTGAGCTTTGAAGCTGAGCTTCCTAAAGGTAACACTTGTATTTCGGTTCCTGTAAAACTTTGCTCTTTTGCTACCCAGTCTGGATTACAGTTGTGTTACCATTGATATCCAGTAATTCTACAGTCCCATCTTAAAGACACAGCTGCAGTATTCTACAGTCTCAACTTAAAGACACAGCTGCAGTATTCTACAATCTCATCTTAAAGCCAAAGCTGCAGTATTCTACAGTCTCATCTTAAAGCCACAGTTGCAGTATTCTTCGGTCTCATCTTAAAGCCACAGCTGCAGTATTCTGCAGTCTCATCTTAAAGTCACAGTTGCAGTATTCTTCAGTCTCATCTTAAAGCCACAGCTGCAGTATTCTTCAGTCTCATCTTAAAGCCACAGCTGAAGTATTCTACAGTCTCATCTTAAATTCACAGCTGCAGTATTCTGCAGTCTCGTCTTAAAGCCACAGCCGCAGTGTTCTTCAGTCTCATCTTAAAGCCACAGCCACAGTGTTCTTCAGCCTTGTCTTAAAGTCACAGCCACAGTCATCGTTCTACTTTCAGTTGCGTTTGCGTTTCCAGTTATATCCGGTATAAGCCTGGATTACAGTTGCGTTCCAGTATACCGGTACAACAGCCCGTTTCACAGTCTCGCCAGTAACCAGTCCGGTTCTCAATCTCGCCAGTAACCAGCCCAGTTCTGCGCAACTCCAGAGAACCTATTTCATAGTAACCTTGAGTCACCCATACATTCTCCATCCTGCTATCAACACCAAGTCCCCGATGATCCAGTGGTCAGGATACACTTCCTCTGCCGAGGCCCAGGTTCGATTCCCCGGTCAGGGATTGCTCCTTCATCTCACTGATTCCTATAGACCAGCCTAATATACACATAGTCCTCCAGTTGCCCGCACAGAGTTCACTAACACCAGGTTCACAAAAACCACGGCCATGACACGCTCTCCCTTCTCCTCTCGAGCACCTCCTCCCCCAGCCTAGTGATGCTGCTGTACTGACACTGCTGATTGACGTGAGGGCCAACTCCGAGGTGTGAGAATACTGATGGACCACCACGGAAGGGTGTGCTTGCACCACCTGAGCAGTGCTGCTGCTATCCCTTCTTGGCCGGATCCATGTCGGCCAAGCAGGGGATAGTGGGGAGGTGGTGGGAACCGGAGCCAGCCGCTCGCTGGCTGTTTGTCCCAATAATAATGGCCACTGCGGGATGGAGATAGGGAGGGAGCAGCGGTGGGTGCCTGTCCGCTGCGCTGCTCTGCTCTGGAGGTTGGGAGAAGCCAACTGCTGCTCTTGGAAAGGGGGTACTGATGGCTGAGGTTG
This sequence comes from Pseudophryne corroboree, assembly GCF_028390025.1. Taxonomy (NCBI): domain Eukaryota; kingdom Metazoa; phylum Chordata; class Amphibia; order Anura; family Myobatrachidae; genus Pseudophryne; species Pseudophryne corroboree. The sequence goes on along the minus strand of NC_086444.1, from coordinate 184,454,606 downwards.
CAGTGTGTGCTGCGAGGTGGGTGGGGGGGTAAGGGGGGAATCAGGGTGCAGTGTGTATGAAGGTACTGTTTATGCTGGGGGAGGGGTGTGTGTGCTGTGTTATGTATAGCATGGGGGGCAGAGGATGTTTCTGATATGGAGAGGGGGGAGAGATGCAGCATGCACTGTGATGGGGGGTGCTAATAATATTGTGCCTGCCCATAAAATTATACATATATGTATAAAAAAGTAAAATAGATATATGCTGTGCCACCCTATGTGTAGAGAATGCCATTGCTGGGAATGCCGGCAGTAAGAATACCGACTGACAGGGGAAGGTAAGTATACTAACTTCCCTAACTAACCCTAACCTCCCCCCAGTGGAGCCTGAATCTAACACCCCCCCTCTCCCGCAGCCTAAACCTAAACCTCTCCCCCCGCAGCCTAACCCTCCATCCCTGCAGCCTAACCCTAACCTCCCTGGTCCGCAGCCTAACCCTCCCCCCACAGCCTAAACCTAACTCTAAATCTTGGTATTTTGGAGAAGTATGTGTAGTTGTCCCATGCATCACAAAGAATCACCCACTGTATGTATGTGTGTCTGAGTTTCTTGCTCTGCTCATCTATTAAGTGGTTGAAGGTATGCACTAGCTATGACCTCCATGGAGATAGCCACACCCATGGCACAGGCCACACACCTATTTAGATCACCCCTACTGCAGCGCTTGTCACGCCTTCTGCCAAGGCACCCAATAAACCCTTCATAAATTTCAGCTCCAGGCCCATGTGGATCTTAATCTGGCACTGCACAAGTCCTTTGGCTTACCCATTGTTATGATTCTGATACTCAGGTCAGGGGTGATATTATACGGTAGGACCTGAATACCAGAACGTAATGCTGGGAAAGGGGAATGGAAAGGGAATAGCCCCTGTCACCCTATCTCCGTTGTCTCGCCCGTGCTGTCAGTACACTCTTGCGAGGCTATGGTTGCTTGGGCCCATGGCAGCCGCGTTTGAAGGGCGGATTACGTCTGCCCAACTCCGATGCCCCCTCAGGTCTTAATGAGAGACAAAGAGTGAACCGAGACAGGGTGATAACAAGGGGCCTTCTAACTGAACAACAAAGCCAGGGGCAACTAACAAAGCTGAAACTAAAGTATGCGCGGATTTCCGCCAGGGAAAAGAACAACAAAATACTCCACTTGTCCACTCTCCTACACGGCACCGCCGAGTACCGGAGAGGACTGTGGAAGCGGATACCTCCGCAAATGCTCCAATAACAGAAAAACAATATAAAGTGGTTTAGGCCGCAACTCGCGGCGGAGCCGCCACTCACAAAACCAAGCAAGAACCTCTATCGACCGCCACAGGTAAACGAGTACCAGAAGAACTCCTTAGGATAAGATGGCTACACCAAGACTCAGGAACTCAGAGAACTGGAAAGACCGGGCACAGCAGACCAGGAACAGACGTTCACCAAACATGAGCAGCATGCAGGAAGCTATCACCGGCGTCTGTGTGAGGCACTGAGGAGGCTTAAAACAGGGAACCCTCCAATCAGAGTCCAGAGCCTAATTACCCAAAATGTCGTGCAGCTGCCTTGCTGCACGACCAGAGAACATGTGTAGTGCATATTAATTAAACACCAGCAACGGGGAACGCGGTCCGCCTGTGGCGTCCCCGTTGCTATGGACCCGGCGGCTCGACACGCACGCGTCCTGGCGTTGCTAGGGACCCGGCGGCTCAGCGCGCACGGCGTCCTAGGGTTGCTAGGGACCTGGCGGCTCAGCGCGCACGGCGTCCCTAGCGTTGCCAGGCGCCGTGCAGAAAGGAGAGAAGGTGCAGCGGCCGGCTACGGACTGCTGCGCCTAACAGTATCCCCCCTTGAGGAGGGGTTAAAGAACCCCTAAAGCCAGGTTTCCGAGGAAATTCCTGAAAAAATAATCTCTTGAGTCTAGGGGCATGTAGATCCCCATCCAGGACCCAAGACCTTTCCTCCGGACCATAGCCCTTCCAGTGAACCAAAAAATATAGTCGGCCCCGAGAAACTTTTGAATCTAAAACCTTCTCAACCAAGAACTCCTGTTGCCCCTGAACATCCACTGGAGATCAACCCTGGGAGGTCTTCCGAGGAAATCTCCTGGAAGAAACATATTGTTTCAACAGGGAACAGTGGAAAGTATTTCCAATTCTGAGAGATCTTGGCAAGCGTAGCTGAAAAGCAACTGGTTTGACCTTCTTAATGATAAGAAACGGTCCAATAAATTTGGGTCCCAGTCTAGCCGAGGGTTGTCGGAGCTTGATGTTGCGAGTTGACAACCATACCTTATCTCCCACCCTAAAAGTGCAAGGACGTCGGAGCCTATCAGAAAATTTCTTTTCTCGGAAGGCAGCTTTTCTGAGGGCAAGGTGCACTTTTCTCCAAATTGCTCTGAGGTGGGAGGTTAAGGTCAACGAGGAAACTGGAGAATGATGGAAGAAAGAGTTGGCTCTAGGATGAAAACCAAAGACTGAAAAGAATGGGGACTCCTTGGTGGAGGAATGACAAGAGTTATTATAAGCAAATTCGGCCAAAGGAAGAAACTCGGACCAATCATTCTGGAGTTTGGCCGAAAACAAGCGTAAGTATTGTTTTAATGACTGGTTGACTCGTTCGGTTTGCCCATTAGACTGTGGATGGTAACCAGATGTTAAGGACAGTCTCATCTTCAATGATGCACAAAAACGTTTCCAGAATCGTGCAATGAATTGCGGACCCCGATCAGAGACAATATCAGTGGGCAAACCATGGAGCCTGAACACATGGCGAAGGAACAAAGCTGCCAACCCTTGAGCAGAGGGTAATCGGGGAAGAGCAATGAAATGAGCCATTTTACTAAAACGGTCCACCACCACCACCCAAATGACTCGAAATCCAGCTGAATGGGGAATGTCTACCACAAAATCCATGGAAATATGAGACCATGGCCTGAGAGGAACGGCTAAAGGCATGAGTTGCCCAATAGGCAACGAATGAGGGACCTTATGCTGTGCACAAACCTGACAGGAATGGACAAATTCCTTAACGTCTTTAGAAAGACTAGGCCACCACACTGAGCGAGAGACTAACTCCAAGGTTTTAGTGATACCTGGATGCCCTGAGACTTTGTTGTCATGAAACTCAGTTAAAACAGTGCCTCTCAAAAATTCAGGGACAAAAAGACGACCAGCAGGAGTTAGCCTAGGAGCTTGGTGTTGAAGCTGGTTTAACTGAGTAAATAAATCCTGTGTGAGGCCTGCCCGGATGACTGAAGATTGAACTATGGGGGTAGTAACAGGATTGCTATTGTGAACCGGAAGAAAGCAACGTGACAGGGCATCAGCTTTCGTATTCTTGGAACCAGGCCTGAAGGTGATAATAAACCTGAAACGAGTAAAGAACAATGCCCAACGTGCCTGCCGAGCATTAAGCCGTTTAGCTGACTCAATATATTGCAGGTTTTTATGGTCAGTAAATACAGTAATAGTATGCCTAGCTCCCTCCAGCCAATGCCTCCACTCCTCGAAAGCCCATTTTACTGCCAGTAATTCCCGATTACCAACGTCATAGTTGGATTCTGCGGAGGAGAATTTCCTGGACATGAAGGCACAAGGATGTAGTTCCAGAGACTCCGGATCTTCCTGAGAAAGGATAGCCCCCACTCCAACCTCTGAGGCACCAACCTCCACAATAAAGGGAAGCTCCGGATTAGGATGTCTGAGGACAGGAGCCGAGACAAAGGCCTGCTTCAAGGCCCGGAAGGCAAACTCAGCTTCAGGCGACCAATTGGAAGGATCCGCTCCTTTTTTAGTCAAAGCTACTATGGGAGCGACCAGGTCAGAAAAAGTATGAATGAACAGCCTATAATAATTTGCAAACCCTAAAAAGCGCTGAATTACTTTTAAATTAGTGGGTTGCGCCCAATTAAGAATGGCCTGGAGTTTTTTCGGTTCCATGCAAAATTCCTGGGGAGAAATAACGTACCCCAAGAAAGACACTTCTATGATGTGAAAATCACACTTCTCAAGCTTAGCATATAAATGATTCTCTCGTAGCTTTTGAAGAACCAGACGCACCTGGGTAACATGTTGTTCTATAGACTCAGAGTATATCAAAATATCGTCTAAATAAACGACCACGAACTTCCCAAGGAAGTCACGGAGAACATCGTTGATGAGGTCTTGAAAAACCGCCGGAGTATTTGACAGTCCAAACGGCATCACCAGGTATTCATAGTGACCCGACTGAGTGCTGAATGCCGTCTTCCACTCATCCCCAGATTTTATTCGGATGAGGTTGTAAGCTCCCCTCAGATCGATTTTTGAAAAGATCACGGCGGAGCGTAACTGATCAAAAAGCACTGAAATCAATGGCAAAGGATAGGTGTTCTTCACAGAGATTTTATTCAGAGCCCTAAAGTCAATGCATGGTCTAAGCGACCCATCTTTTTTCTCAACAAAGAAAAATCCCGCACTCAACGGAGATTTTGAAGGCCTAATAAAGCCTTTCTTAAGGCTTTCCTGAATGTAATTATTCATGGCCGTGGTTTCTGGTCCGGACAGGGCATATAATCTCCCCTTAGGTAAAGTGGCACCTGGTACTAACTCGATTGAACAGTCATAGGACCGATGGGGAGGCAGAATGTCCGCATTGCCTTTGGAGAACACATCGGCAAAATCCTGATATTCCACAGGAATAAGTTCTGGGACGACTGCCGCAACCCGGACTGGATGAGAAATAAATTCCTTAACACAAAAAGGACTCCATTGGGAAATTTCCCCAGACCGCCAATCAATGGTGGGATTATGAAAGGCAAGCCAAGAGTGACCCAAAACTACAGGGACTGCCGGACAATGTGTAAGGTAGAATTCTATATCTTCTGAATGTAAGGCCCCTACTGTAAGTAATACTGGAGGTGTGCGGTGAGTAATTATCCCATTGGAAAGCGGACCCCCATCTAACCCGTGCATGGTGATACGTCTATCCAAGGGAATCTGTGGAATGCCTAAGGCCTTAGCCCAAGCTAAGTCCATAAAATTTCCTGCAGCTCCACTGTCGACGAAGGCCGACACTAATGAACCGAGGCTGCCAAAGGAAATTTTAACAGGAACTAATAAAGAGTCATTTGAGGAGATAAGCTGCAGACCCAAGTGAACCCCCTCACAATTCACTTGGTCAGAGCATTTCCCGACTTGTTTGGGCCGTTGCGAGCAATATGTCCCTTACCACCACAGTACAAACAGAGACCAGAACTTAATCTTCTGGTTCTTTCCTCTGGGGACAGCCGGGAGAGACCCATCTGCATGGGCTCCTCGACGTCCTCAGGAAAGGTATAAACACTAAGACTAGGCCTAAAAGTTGTTCCTCTTTCAGCCCTCCGCTCTCGGAGACGACAATCTATTTTAATTGCAAGCTCCATGAGTTTGTCGAGAGTCTCAGGAGCGGGGTACTGAAGGAGACTGTCTTTAATAAGTTCTGACAAACCGAGACGAAACTGACTGCGCAGGGCCGGGTCATTCCAGCCACAGTCGTTCGACCAACGGCGGAATTCGGTACAATACACCTCTGCTGGATTTTTACCTTGTTTAAGAGCACGCAGGTGACTCTCAGCTGACGCCTCTCTATCAGGGTCATCATACAACAGGCCTAACGATTTAAAAAAGGCGTCTACTGATAACAAAGCAGGATCTTCCGTTCTTAACCCAAACGCCCAGGTCTGTGGATCACCCTGGAGCAATGACATAACAATCCCAACCCGCTGAGACTCAGTACCAGAGGACTTAGGCCTTAAACGAAAATAAAGCTTACAAGCTTCCTTAAAATTAAAAAAATATTTTCGGTTACCCGAAAAACGGTCGGGTAAATGCATCTTTGGTTCTAGGACCACACTCGGGGAGGCTCGCAAAAGATCTTCCTGCGATCTCACCCGAAGAGCAAGGTCCTGAACCATCTGAGTTAGTTCTTGAATTTGGTTAACCAAAAGCTGACCGGGATTTGCTCCTAACCCTGCCGGATTTATGAAGCCGGATTTTACTCTCACCAAAACAGAATGGGAAAAAATAAAAACCCCTTTTCTTTTTTTTTTTTCTTTTTTTTAAGTTTTGGGCCGGTGATAATGTTATGATTCTGATACTCAGGTCAGGGGTGATCTTATATGGTAGGACCTGAATACCAGAACGTAATGCTGGGAAAGGGGAATGGAAAGGGAATAGCCCCTGGCACCCTATCTCCGTTGTCTCGCCCGTGCTGTCAGTACACTCTTGCGAGACTATGGTTGCTTGGGCCCATGGCAGCCGCGTTTGAAGGGCGGATTACGTCTGCCCAACTCCGATGCCCCCTCAGGTCTTAATGAGAGACAAAGAGTGAACCGAGACAGGGTGATAACAAGGGGCCCTATAACTGAACAACAAAGCCAGGGGCAACTAACAAAGCTGAAACTAAAGTATGCGCGGATTTCCGCCAGGGAAAAGAACAACAAAATACTCCACTTGTCCACTCTCCTACACGGCACCGCCGAGTACCGGAGAGGACTGTGGAAGCGGATACCTCCGCAAATGCTCCAATAACAGAAAAACAATATAAAGTGGTTTAGGCCGCAACTCGCGGCGGAGCCGCCACTCACGAAACCAAGCAATAACCTCTATCGACCGCCACAGGTAAACGAGGACCAGAAGAACTCCTTAGGATAAGACGGCTACACCAAGACTCAGGAACTCAGAGAACTGGAAAGACCGGGCACAGCAGACCAGGAACAGACGTTTACCAAACATGAGCAGCATGCAGGAAGCTATCACCGGCGTCTGTGTGAGGCACTGAGGAGGCTTAAAACAGGGAACCCTCCAATCAGAGTCCAGAGCCTATTACCCAAAATGTCGTGCAGCTGCCTTGCTGCACGACCAGAGAACATGTGTAGTGCATATTAATTAAATACCAGCAACGGGGAACGCGGTCTGCCTGTGGCGTCCCCGTTGCTATGGACCCGGCGGCTCGACACGCACGCGTCCTGGCGTTGCTAGGGACCCGGCGGCTCAGCGCGCATGGCGTCCTAGCGTTGCTAGGGACCCGGCGGCTCAGCGCGCACGGCGTCCCTAGCGTTGCCAGGCGCCGTGCAGAAAGGAGAGAAGGTGCAGCGGCCGGCTACGGACCGCTGCGCCTAACACCCATGTAGTGTGATTTTATATAGTAAGTGATTATACAGCAGTAGCAGAGCGTGGTTCAGACAGATCACCAGCCGGTGACTGTTTCCTGAATGAGGGTAGAGGTGCAAAGTGCTGGAACAGTGGTGTTGCAGGGTTACTGGTTGCAGGTCTCTCATATCACGGTGGCTCCTTTCCGGGTCCAGCGGCACCTACCACCCTGAGTGCTGTCCTTGTGGGGCTCATGGGGCATGCTGGAGGTGTGGGTGCCTTGCTCTTGTATTTTGTAATAGCGGTCATGTGACCACTAACATCACACTGAGGTCATGCTGGCAACAAATTTGAATGACTCTATTTAAACTGCTCATACATTAGATATCACTACCAGAGTATTAGGCTCACATCAGTACTCAGTACTCCAGCATTCTGCCTATTTGACCTTCAGTACCTGCTACTTTACTTTATATTGCCTACTCCTCTGTTAGTATGTCCCAAGCTGGTTATGACTACAGCTTTCTCCTGACCTGCTTCAGTCTGTCCCCTGGTACTATTTTTCCCACCTGGTAATCAACCCACACCTGATGACCGCGTTTCAGTCTGCCGCATGGCAACCAGATCAGCCTGTATACAGGGAGTCAGAGGTCCATTACCTGTGCATCGAGCACAGCAAAATCCAAACTCCTTTGTGAGGAGTCCCTGGTGAAAGCCACTGATACTTAGGCTCCACACCTCTGTTTTGAGAGCATACATAAATCCTGGTGAGGAGCATGACTTATATATATAAATGATGGAGAGATTTGTGCCCTCGGTCCTGCATGCTGAAGATATCATTTTGTGTGTGCAGGACAAACTTCATTAGATGCTAACCCTTGCCCTTTTGTGGATTACAAATACATGCATATAATAGACCAGTGACCATTTAGGAAGAGAAGTACTCCAATGATAGAACGCTGTAATTGCCTATGAAGTAAATAACTGATTCGTCTGGGGTATTTATAGTCTTTTGCATAGTAACATAAAAGGATCCGGTAATACAGTATGAAAGGATCCTGTAACACGAAATTATATTTGCTATTGTGTCAGAGTTACTGTGTAGATACATAATATAATGTTTTAAAGTACTTTAGGAATTGCATTCTGTATAATTATTTCTTGCATCCCCCTATACCTGCATCCTCTTAATCCCTATAATAAATTTCCCAGTTTATTCTGCCTACCAAGCTTGTCATGGGGTGGGTTGGACTGCACACCCTAATTCTAAACATAATGAGAGGTGCTACCATACCGAGATTTGTAATTCCACAGGTGCACACTCTAAGTACTAAACACTGCTAATCAGAATAATTATAATAAACTCTGCTATATAACATAAAGTAAAATTGAGGTGCTTAGCATAATTTAGGCAAAAAATAGGCCATAATTTAGGCCAAAAGACCAATCGCGACCAGGTGACCTCATCTGGTGGGTCCCTGACATTCCTAAGGTACATGTCCAGAGCACGGGATCTCCCAGGCCTTCACAAGCCAACCGACCCAAGACATCACACTAGTGAGAGGTTGAAGGGCTCTATTTAGTAAAAAAACAGTTTCAAATAAACTTGTTTTGCGGCATCCGGATGTAGCCACAATCATTGTGGCTGTGCCTAGTCATGGGTACAACTAGGTTGCCATGATGTGTGCGCACGCTGGCGTGCATGTGCATATATCCACCCCCTCGACCCATACGCACTGCATTGACAGGGCACTGGTGCAAATAGGTGCAGCCAGTCGTTGCCACGATGCGTATGTAAATATATATATATATATATATATATATATATATATATACACAGGTTGAGTATCCCATATCCAAATATTCCGAAATACGGAATATTCCGAAATACAGACTTTTTTGAGTGAGAGTGAGATAGTGAAACCTTTGTTTTTTGATGGCTCAATGTACACAAACTTTGTTTAATACACAGAGTTATTAAAAATATTGTATTAAATGACCTTCAGGCTGTCTGTATAAGGTGTATATGAAACATAAATGAATTGTGTGAATGTAGACACACTTTGTTTAATGCACAAAGTTATAAAAAATATTGGGTAAAATCACCTTCAGGCTGTGTGTATAAGGTGTATATGAGACATAAATGCATTCTGTGCTTAGATTTAGGTCCCATCGCCATCATATCTCATTACGGTATGCAATTATTCCAAAATACGGAAATATCCGACATCCAAAATACCTCTGGTCCCAAGCATTTTGGATAAAGGATACTCAACCTGTATATATATATATATATATATATATATATATATATATATACAATAGGGAGAAAACAGGTGGCACTCTCAGTCTTGTAGATAGTGAAAAACCTCCACGTCGTGGAGTCTTTATTGAAACAAACAGGTGACGTTTCGGGGACGTATCCCCTTCCTCAGACAACAATATGGTGCAAAAACAGTGTTTAAATATAAGCATAGAACCCACTTACCCCCACAATCATGACTCTCAGCTGCGTGGACCACGGAGTGTCCGGCGTCTCATGTCCCGCACTTCCGGTTTCGGCAGCACGGCCCGGCCGGAAGTGACGCGATCACGTCAGCCGGTTTCCTTGGCAACGCGCTGGGAGCCCTGAAACAATAACAAACCAGCAATGTGACAATCTCATGTGCTATAGCTGCTCACAAGTCTAAAACACGCTCAACTGAGCTAGAGTGAGCACATAAAATAAAAGTAAAAACAACAATATGTCATATAAAAAAATATCATGTAAAATTTTTTTTATCATATAAAAATAATTAACAGTGATTTAAAATAACCTATGTGTACTAACACCCAGGGACCAGTGCACAACAGACCTTGTAAGTTTTCTGTAGTTGTATTATTATGTATTAACATTAATGCCCGTTGTATCGATGTTGACAAACATCGATGGGTCTTTTTTTAAAAATGTTTATTCATTTATTTAAAAGTTAATTTCAAAAGACAAGTTTGTTTATTTAATTTTATCTCTTATTATTATGGCCTTTAGAGCTTTTTTTAAAAAGAAGCTTAATAAATCTATGAGGTGGACAAACCAGTGAAGTGGCTGCCATCCTGGGCCCGATGGTGACAACTATATTTAATTAAAATCATAAACGGAGAAAAGTAGGGCAAATAAGTCTAAACGGGGGGAACCTGTACCAAAGCAATGGTTAAGGGTTTTATCACAGAAAATTAATCAAACCCAGTGACTCGTTTAGACCCTTGGGCGCCAAGCAATCCAGGCGGAAAATCCACTTGGATTCGAGCTGGAGCAGCTTTCTCCCCCTATCTCCCCCCCGGATGGACGCTGGTACGTGATCAATTGCTCGGTACCTCAAACTAGCAAGGCTATGTTTAAATCTGGCAAAGTGCCTTGCCACCGGCTGCTCACTAGTACCCGTGGCAATGGCTGCCCTGATGGCCGACCTGTGTTGTGTTAACCGTGTTTTTAATTGACATTCGGTTTTGCCTACGTAGTAGAGCCCGCAAGGGCAAACTACCACGTAGACCACAAACCGAGATGTACAGGTTAATGACCACCTAATTTTGAGCCGTTGACCCGTATGTGGATGGGGAAACGTCTCACCTACAATGAAAAAAGAGCAAGTCGTACATCCTAGGCATTTGAAACACCCATTCTTCTTACTCAAAAAATGTCTGGATGTCTCTTTAGTGTCAAAGCCAGTGATGTCCGTTTTGACAACTAGATCTTTCAGATTTCTGCCCCTAGAAAAACTGGGCATCAATTTACTATTATGGAAACACTTAAGATCCGGGTCAGAAGTGACCATCTGCCACATCCCCTTAACCTGTTTTACCAGTGTCGGGCTGCTGGAGTTATATTCAGTCACCCAAGGAATAGTCTTCTTGGGTAGCCTTTTTGAATGGCGTTTTGGTGGTTTCTGAAAATTGCACAGCGCTCTTTCTTTTGCTTTTTTCAGTTCTGGAAGAGAATATCCTCTCTCGGAGAACTTCCATATAATTTCTTCCAGTTGCTGCCGCCGTATCTCCGGGTCCGTGTTATTCCTACAAACCCTAAGTAACTGGGAATAGGGTAGGCTGCGGATCATGGCTTTCGGATGTGAGCTGTCAGCTCGGAGTAGGGTGTTTCTGTCTGTGGGTTTTTTATAGATGGTTGTCCCCACCTGTCCCTCCTTTAGGAGTATGCAGACATCTAAGTAACAAATTTCAGAACTACTATGGTTCCAAGTCAATTTGATAGGGCTAGCTGAACTATTGTGTCTATTGATGATCTCAGTCAGGATCTGGATGTCGCCACTCCAGAAGATGAGGAGATCGTCAATATAACGAAAGTATAACTTAATGTGCCCTGCAATGTCCGCATCCTCAAAAAACAGTCCCCTCTCCGTTTCCCACATGAAACTATTTGCAAAAGACGGTGCCACTGGGGACCCCATCGAGCACCCCGTCAGTTGTTTGTAAAACCTACCATTGAAAAAGAAGAAATTATGTGACAAGGTGTAGGCCAACAGCTCAATAAACAGATCCACATCTGGACCTGTGTATAACGGGTTCGCTGTGATTAGCCGTCTAACAGCCTCTAACCCAGTGTCGTGCGGAATGCACGTATAAAGGCTGGTGACATCTAAGGTCACCATGATCGTGTCACTGGGCAGTGGCCCCAACCTGGCCAGCCTATCCAACAACATCTTAGTATCTTTCAGGTACGTGAACGTGTCCTGGATGCATGGCTGCAAATATGCATCCAGGAAGATCGCAATCGGCTCACACAGAGACCCACGGGCAGAGATAATAGGTCTGCCCGGGGGTCTCTGCGCGTCCTTGTGGATCTTAGGGAGAGTGTAGAACAAGGGAACCCGTGGCCACTTTGTGGATAATTTGTCACTGATTACCTGAGATAGCAACCCCTCACTCACAGCCCTTTTTAACAAGAGGTCAAGTTCCTGTTTAAACCCAGGAGTGGGATCTTTATCCAATCGGTTGTAGGTGTTTCCATCACTTAGCAACCTGTCACATTCTGCTGCGTATATGGAAGTGTCCTGAATTACAATAGAGCCGCCCTTATCTGCGGCTCTCAGGACGATGTCGGTCCTCTGTTGTAAGTTCTTTAACGCTTGTCTTTCATCACTTGACAGGTTGTGTTTCACCCCTGGGATTCTCTGTCCACATGAACTGTCCATAAGTCTATGAAAAGTCTTAAGAGTGGCATTATTTGACTGCGGGTCAAATCTGGAACGATTACCCAATTTGGATATACGGCCAGGTAACGTAGGCTCCGTGTTCACCGTAGGATGTTTATGGAAATGTTCTTTAATTTTTAATGAACGGGCTAATTTAAATGATTCTATCTTCCACTTAAAAGGATCCACAAAGTTGGTGGGTATATATGAAAGTCCCTTGCTGAGTAGACGTTGCTCAGACTCCTGAAGCTCCTGCGAGGATAGGTTGAAGATTAGGTGGCTCTGTGTTTGGGCGGCCTTCCTACTGTTCTGCCTCCTCGTTTGACCTCCCCTTCTCGTTTTGCTCTTCCCCGGGTGGAGGCCCCTGCCCGGGTGTTTACCACAAAAGGGGTCACCGAGTGTCTGACCTCACTACCGGCTCCCACTGTGTCATCATTGTCGCTTGCTGAGGTACTTGAGAAGCGAACCCGTTGCGGTCTTCTCATATTACCTGCGCCTCGGCCGCGTCCTCGGAACTGGTTTGTTTGATTTAACCAGGTGTATACCCGATGCTGGGCATAATCTGTGACGACTTTCTTGTATTTTTCTTTTTTATATTTCAGGAGGTTGTTCTTATATTCCTCCAGTTGACTTTGTAGTTTGGGTAACCAGTCTGTGGTTTTGTCAGAGGTCATTGTCACAAGATGTTCCTTCTCAAACTCGCTGATCTTTTGTGATGTTAGCTTCAGCTCCCTTGTGGACTCCTCGATGACTAATAAAATGAGGTCCATGGAGCACTTATTGAGTATTGAGATCCAGCGTTTGCAGAAAGCAGAGTTATATCTGCCGATTGTGGGTGTATTGAGCACCCTAAAACCACGGGGTATCTGCTTTGCTCGATGGTAGTCAGACAAGGTGCGGCTATGATATAGGAAGTCCAGCTCCCGCTTTTTTAGTTTGAACAGTTCACGGTATATGTCCTCACAAGAATCCACATATTCCTCACATAATGCAGCATCTTTATGTAGAATTTTCTCAGCATCCACATCAGAAAAACTGAGCGTTTCGTAGTTGTCACATTCAAGCAAAAAAGATGTGAAGTCACCTTCACCCTCAGAGGTGGCCATCCTCTATTTGACACTGGTCCTGATAGTGCAGAAACACATAGGGTGTATGTGACTTGAGTGTCACTAAAGTGTCAAGTGCTTAACACCAAGGTGCAGTGCTTTAAAAACGGTTAAAACAGAGGGAGGTGGTCCAATGGGAAGGTGCCTTGGGCTGATAACACGATTTTCTTACCCACCGCAGCGGCGCGTGTATCTCTATATATCCAAAATTTGCCCCGGCACTCCTCCAGATAACTTGCTGAGGTGCACTTCCTTGTGGACTTGCTGGTCCACCCACATGCAATAGGGAGAAAACAGGTGGCACTCTCAGTCTTGTAGATAGTGAAAAACCTCCACGTCGTGGAGTCTTTATTGAAACAAACAGGTGACGTTTCGGGGACGTATCCCCTTCCTCAGACAACAATATGGTGCAAAAACAGTGTTTAAATATAAGCATAGAACCCACTTACCCCCACAATCATGACTCTCAGCTGCGTGGACCACGGAGTGTCCGGCGTCTCATGTCCCGCACTTCCGGTTTCGGCAGCACGGCCCGGCCGGAAGTGACGCGATCACGTCAGCCGGTTTCCTTGGCAACGCGCTGGGAGCCCTGAAACAATAACAAACCAGCAATGTGACAATCTCATGTGCTATAGCTGCTCACAAGTCTAAAACACGCTCAACTGAGCTAGAGTGAGCACATAAAATAAAAGTAAAAACAACAATATGTCATATAAAAAAATATCATGTAAAATTTTTTTTATCATATAAAAATAATTAACAGTGATTTAAAATAACCTATGTGTACTAACACCCAGGGACCAGTGCACAACAGACCTTGTAAGTTTTCTGTAGTTGTATTATTATGTATTAACATTAATGCCCGTTGTATCGATGTTGACAAACATCGATGGGTCTTTTTTTAAAAATGTTTATTCATTTATTTAAAAGTTAATTTCAAAAGACAAGTTTGTTTATTTAATTTTATCTCTTATTATTATGGCCTTTAGAGCTTTTTTTAAAAAGAAGCTTAATAAATCTATGAGGTGGACAAACCAGTGAAGTGGCTGCCATCCTGGGCCCGATGGTGACAACTATATTTAATTAAAATCATAAACGGAGAAAAGTAGGGCAAATAAGTCTAAACGGGGGGAACCTGTACCAAAGCAATGGTTAAGGGTTTTATCACAGAAAATTAATCAAACCCAGTGACTCGTTTAGACCCTTGGGCGCCAAGCAATCCAGGCGGAAAATCCACTTGGATTCGAGCTGGAGCAGCTTTCTCCCCCTATCTCCCCCCCGGATGGACGCTGGTACGTGATCAATTGCTCGGTACCTCAAACTAGCAAGGCTATGTTTAAATCTGGCACCATATTGTTGTCTGAGGAAGGGGATACGTCCCCGAAACGTCACCTGTTTGTTTCAATAAAGACTCCACGACGTGGAGGTTTTTCACTATCTACAAGACTGAGAGTGCCACCTGTTTTCTCCCTATTGCATGTGGGTGGACCAGCAAGTCCACAAGGAAGTGCACCTCAGCAAGTTATCTGGAGGAGTGCCGGGGCAAATTTTGGATATATAGAGATACACGCGCCGCTGCGGTGGGTAAGAAAATCGTGTTATCAGCCCAAGGCACCTTCCCATTGGACCACCTCCCTCTGTTTTAACCGTTTTTAAAGCACTGCACCTTGGTGTTAAGCACTTGACACTTTAGTGACACTCAAGTCACATACACCCTATGTGTTTCTGCACTATCAGGACCAGTGTCAAATAGAGGATGGCCACCTCTGAGGGTGAAGGTGACTTCACATCTTTTTTGCTTGAATGTGACAACTACGAAACGCTCAGTTTTTCTGATGTGGATGCTGAGAAAATTCTACATAAAGATGCTGCATTATGTGAGGAATATGTGGATTCTTGTGAGGACATATACCGTGAACTGTTCAAACTAAAAAAGCGGGAGCTGGACTTCCTATATCATAGCCGCACCTTGTCTGACTACCATCGAGCAAAGCAGATACCCCGTGGTTTTAGGGTGCTCAATACACCCACAATCGGCAGATATAACTCTGCTTTCTGCAAACGCTGGATCTCAATACTCAATAAGTGCTCCATGGACCTCATTTTATTAGTCATCGAGGAGTCCACAAGGGAGCTGAAGCTAACATCACAAAAGATCAGCGAGTTTGAGAAGGAACATCTTGTGACAATGACCTCTGACAAAACCACAGACTGGTTACCCAAACTACAAAGTCAACTGGAGGAATATAAGAACAACCTCCTGAAATATAAAAAAGAAAAATACAAGAAAGTCGTCACAGATTATGCCCAGCATCGGGTATACACCTGGTTAAATCAAACAAACCAGTTCCGAGGACGCGGCCGAGGCGCAGGTAATATGAGAAGACCGCAACGGGTTCGCTTCTCAAGTACCTCAGCAAGCGACAATGATGACACAGTGGGAGCCGGTAGTGAGGTCAGACACTCGGTGACCCCTTTTGTGGTAAACACCCGGGCAGGGGCCTCCACCCGGGGAAGAGCAAAACGAGAAGGGGAGGTCAAACGAGGAGGCAGAACAGTAGGAAGGCCGCCCAAACACAGAGCCACCTAATCTTCAACCTATCCTCGCAGGAGCTTCAGGAGTCTGAGCAACGTCTACTCAGCAAGGGACTTTCATATATACCCACCAACTTTGTGGATCCTTTTAAGTGGAAGATAGAATCATTTAAATTAGCCCGTTCATTAAAAATTAAAGAACATTTCCATAAACATCCTACGGTGAACACGGAGCCTACGTTACCTGGCCGTATATCCAAATTGGGTAATCGTTCCAGATTTGACCCGCAGTCAAATAATGCCACTCTTAAGACTTTTCATAGACTTATGGACAGTTCATGTGGACAGAGAATCCCAGGGGTGAAACACAACCTGTCAAGTGATGAAAGACAAGCGTTAAAGAACTTACAACAGAGGACCGACATCGTCCTGAGAGCCGCAGATAAGGGCGGCTCTATTGTAATTCAGGACACTTCCATATACGCAGCAGAATGTGACAGGTTGCTAAGTGATGGAAACACCTACAACCGATTGGATAAAGATCCCACTCCTGGGTTTAAACAGGAACTTGACCTCTTGTTAAAAAGGGCTGTGAGTGAGGGGTTGCTATCTCAGGTAATCAGTGACAAATTATCCACAAAGTGGCCACGGGTTCCCTTGTTCTACACTCTCCCTAAGATCCACAAGGACGCGCAGAGACCCCCGGGCAGACCTATTATCTCTGCCCGTGGGTCTCTGTGTGAGCCGATTGCGATCTTCCTGGATGCATATTTGCAGCCATGCATCCAGGACACGTTCACGTACCTGAAAGATACTAAGATGTTGTTGGATAGGCTGGCCAGGTTGGGGCCACTGCCCAGTGACACGATCATGGTGACCTTAGATGTCACCAGCCTTTATACGTGCATTCCGCACGACGCTGGGTTAGAGGCTGTTAGACGGCTAATCACAGCGAACCCGTTATACACAGGTCCAGATGTGGATCTGTTTATTGAGCTGTTGGCCTACACCTTGTCACATAATTTCTTCTTTTTCAATGGTAGGTTTTACAAACAACTGACGGGGTGCTCGATGGGGTCCCCAGTGGCACCGTCTTTTGCAAATAGTTTCATGTGGGAAACGGAGAGGGGACTGTTTTTTGAGGATGCGGACATTGCAGGGCACATTAAGTTATACTTTCGTTATATTGACGATCTCCTCATCTTCTGGAGTGGCGACATCCAGATCCTGACTGAGATCATCAATAGACACAATAGTTCAGCTAGCCCTATCAAATTGACTTGGAACCATAGTAGTTCTGAAATTTGTTACTTAGATGTCTGCATACTCCTAAAGGAGGGACAGGTGGGGACAACCCTCTATAAAAAACCCACAGACAGAAACACCCTACTCCGAGCTGACAGCTCACATCCGAAAGCCATGATCCGCAGCCTACCCTATTCCCAGTTACTTAGGGTTTGTAGGAATAACACGGACCCGGAGATACGGCGGCAGCAACTGGAAGAAATGATATGGAAGTTCTCAGAGAGAGGATATTCTCTTCCAGAACTGAAAAAAGCAAAAGAAAGAGCGCTGTGCAATTTTCAGAAACCACCAAAACGCCATTCAAAAAGGCTACCCAAGGAGACTATTCCTTGTGTGACTGAATATAACTCCAGCAGCCCGACACTGGTAAAACAGGTTAAGGGGATGTGGCAGATGGTCACTTCTGACCCGGATCTTAAGTGTTTCCATAATAGTAAATTGATGCCCAGTTTTTCTAGGGGCAGAAATCTGAAAGATCTAGTTGTCAAAACGGACATCACTGGCTTTGACACTAAAGAGACATCCAGACATTTTTTGAGTAAGAAGAATGGGTGTTTCAAATGCCTAGGATGTACGACTTGCTCTTTTTTCATTGTAGGTGAGACGTTTCCCCATCCACATACGGGTCAACGGCTCAAAATTAGGTGGCCATTAACCTGTACATCTCGGTTTGTGGTCTTCGTGGTAGTTTGCCCTTGCGGGCTCTACTACGTAGGCAAAACCGAATGTCAATTAAAAACACGGTTAACACAACACAGGTCGGCCATCAGGGCAGCCATTGCCACGGGTACTAGTGAGCAGCCGGTGGCAAGGCACTTTGCCAGATTTAATCATAGCCTTGCTAGTTTGAGGTACCGAGCAATTGATCACGTACCAGCGTCCATCCGGGGGGGAGATAGGGGGAGAAAGCTGCTCCAGCTCGAATCCAAGTGGATTTTCCGCCTGGATTGCTTGGCGCCCAAGGGTCTAAACGAGTCACTGGGTTTGATTAATTTTCTGTGATAAAACCCTTAACCATTGCTTTGGTACAGGTTCCCCCCGTTTAGACTTATTTGCCCTACTTTTCTCCGTTTATGATTTTAATTAAATATAGTTGTCACCATCGGGCCCAGGATGGCAGCCACTTCACTGGTTTGTCCACCTCATAGATTTATTAAGCTTCTTTTTTAAAAAAGCTCTAAAGGCCATAATAATAAGAGATACAATTAAATAAACAAACTTGTCTTTTGAAATTAACTTTTAAATAAATGAATAAACATTTAAAAAAAAAGACCCATTGATGTTTGTCAACATCGATACAACGGGCATTAATGTTAATACATAATAATACAACTACAGAAAACTTACAAGGTCTGTTGTGCACTGGTCCCTGGGTGTTAGTACACATAGGTTATTTTAAATCACTGTTAATTATTTTTATATGATAAAAAAATTTTTACATGATATTTTTTTATATGACATATTGTTGTTTTTACTTTTATTTTATGTGCTCACTCTAGCTCAGTTGAGCGTGTTATAGACTTGTGAGCAGCTATAGCACATGAGATTGTCACATTGCTGGTTTGTTATTGTTTCAGGGCTCCCAGCGCGTTGCCAAGGAAACCGGCTGACGTGATCGCGTCACTTCCGGCCGGGCCGTGCTGCCGAAACCGGAAGTGCGGGACATGAGACGCCGGACACTCCGTGGTCCACGCAGCTGAGAGTCATGATTGTGGGGGTAAGTGGGTTCTATGCTTATATTTAAACACTGTTTTTGCACCATATTGTTGTCTGAGGAAGGGGATACGTCCCCGAAACGTCACCTGTTTGTTTCAATAAAGACTCCACGACGTGGAGGTTTTTCACTATCTACAAGACTGAGAGTGCCACCTGTTTTCTCCCTATTGCATGTGGGTGGACCAGCAAGTCCACAAGGAAGTGCACCTCAGCAAGTTATCTGGAGGAGTGCCGGGGCAAATTTTGGATATATATATATATATATATATATATATATATATATATATATATATATATATATATATAATATGCACATCTTTGGGACATAACTTGGGTCCATACACCTGGGTCCCAAGTTCCTCTCCCAAGTACACGTCCGAGGCCCTTTTAGCTGGCCTTGAAATCTATTTCCATTAAAGGTTGGTGGCACTGACTCCACTGTGCCACCTTTCCTTTCCCTCCACTTTGTTATAGTGGCCAAAGTGGTCGTTTTAATGGACAACTTCCCGTTGCCCACTAAACTTCCCCTCCTCTTCACCTTTCCACCTTTAGGGATGTTTCCCTTATCGGGCTTGGATTTACTGGCTGCTGAGGAAGTCGCTTCATTCTTGTCTGGGTGTTTGTGACCCCTGACCTTAACCAACTCTGGACTGAGGAAGGTTTTTAAGTTCACTCTGGGCTTAGTAGTCACCCCGGCCCTCACTGGTCTTGGCCTATATGGACAATTCCACCTTTTATGGCCAAGCTCTTGGCACTGGTAACACCTAGTCTCTGCCCTGACTTTAATTGTTCTGAGGTCATGGTCCAACTTTGCCCCCACCCTTTCCCTCAGAGTGAGGCACTGGTCCCGAGTCTCAGAAAGTCCTTTCATTTGTTGAACTTTTAGTGCTTCCTTCAGTCTTTCCAGCTTTGGTAACATTTTCTTCATTAACATGACTGCTTCGTCCTCCGATTTCCCATCTTTAACCCTAGTCACTGTCTCCTGCTGTTCTATGACCGGCACATAACCCATTTTGAGTCTCTTGTCCAGGTCTCTTATTCGACTCCGTAGTTTAGGAATCTCCTTCACTGTTTCTTTTAGCTGGCTGTTACTTAGGGCCAGCTTTTGGAACTCTCCCCTTAAATTTTCCAGCTCTCGTGTCTCATATAGAGAACTCTCTCTGGGTAGAGCAACCTCAGAAATGGGACTCTGCACCGATTCCTCTGAGACAGGTTCTTGCTCCTTAGTGTGTCCTTTATGGACTGTCCCAGTTCAGCAATTGGATCTTGAGCCTCTTGTGGTGGATCATGCCGGGGTGCAACAACCCCAAGATCGAAATCTTGCACTTTATCCTCCTCATACAAGAGTGGAACCCCTTCATAAGCAGATTCCTGGATGACTTTGGAAATAGACTCCTGTATTGCCTCTAGCTCAGCCATGACTAGCTCACGTGGGTGAGACACCTCCAAAGGTACGGTCTTTGTCTGTGATTCGTCTGAGAAAGTCTCACATGTGTACTGGATATCCAGAACCGGCGGCTTCTGAACCTGTGATGTCCCTTCTGGGATTGACTTCTGAACGTACATCGGGTCAACAGGAGAAGGAACCTGGGTTTCCAAGACCTCAACAGAAGCTATCTACAGCTCAGATAAGACTTCCTGTTCTAGGATGGGCTCTTGAATAGTCATCAAATTGCCATCTGTCCAGGTAGATTCCTGGTGTTCATCATTCGGCCACATATCCAGCAGATTAGAGGATTCTTGTTTTGGAGGTGGATGATCACTTGACATCAAGTAAACCTCTCCCAGCTCCATTACTGCTTCCTCCTCACTCCCTGTCAACTGAGGAGCAGCCGGGAATCCCACATCCTCATCTCGTGTCTCCATAAACACATCTTCTGTGAGCCCCTGTGGCTGCCATGCTCCATCTTGAACAGGTTCCACTGAACTCAGGGCTTTGTTCCACTCTTCACCCAAGCTACTATGACATTCTTTTTCCAGAGAATGAGGTGGTGCTGCTTCAGAGGAACTTCTCACTGCCGTCCTAGGGGTTAACAACAAAACACTGCCATCTTATGTGGGTCTTTCTTGCTTCTTGTAAAATTCCTGTGGATTTTCTGTGTGCTGCGAAATAATGGCTGCAGCTTCCTCCATGCTCTGGAACGGCAATACCAACTGAATGGATGTTAGTGCCTGTAAATGCTCTACCTCTGAGGAAGGGCCCTCATTTCCACTTTCCAGGCAGAAGGCCTTACTAGTGGCATAGCAGGGAGCCTTCCGGGCCCTAGGCATTGGCTCAACTTTCCTGTTCCTTCTGGCTGGAACAGGGAATCCAGTATAGCCGGGTTCCAATACAGTATGGTACCATTCTTTCACAGCCTGCCCCACCATTGGCATCATTTCCCCCGAAGATGGTATCTCCACTTCAGCTGATAATGTCTCTGACCCAACCTTCTGCATAACGTCTTCAGCAATTGGTGTAGCTACGCCCGTGTCTGAACTGAAACTAGGCATAGCCAATAGTTTTAGCTTAGAAACCTCCTCCTGAATCTCCGCCAAGTCTTGCGACAGAGCCTTATTGGCCAGCACCAGACTTCCATATTGTGTCTGTTCACAGGAGATTTCCTCTAATAGTCCTTGGCTATGTACTACAAAGTTTTCAGATCTGGGTTTAGCCTTTGCCAAGGTTTTCTGCAACTCTGATACCTGGCCTGAGAGCTTGACAATCTCTTCTCTACTCCTTCCCAATTTGGTCAGAGAGTCAGACAAAAGAGATTCCTTCTCCTCCAGCTTTTGTGTTAAGGTGTTCACCTGCTCTTGAAGGAAATCACATTTTTCCTTAAGCTCTTCTAGCTCCTGGTCCTTTAATTGGACATTACTTTCAAGGTCACTTATCGTGTGACACCAAATAAAAGGTTCCATGCTAAAATCTTCCCCAAGATCTGAATTATTCCCCAGTAAGCTCTCCACTTCCCTCTCCAACTGTGGGGCTTTAATACGGTCACATAAGTTCCTGACCTGAGGTGTTAGAGTTGTCACCCCTTTTGTTTTTTTTAGCATGAATTCTCTATTTGTTACCCATTTGAAGAGACACTTCAGAATATGCTGCATATCTGAAAATCTTTATTTACCCTGTTACCTTTGAAAACTGTAAGTGAAAGGGAATATAAAAATTCCTTTTTCTTTTTAGCACAGATTAAACTTTTAACAAAGCACTGAAAGGTAGCATGTACATAGTGGTCACAAATACCTTACACTGGTAGTGCAAATAAATAACTTCTTCCTTCAGGCTCTTAAAACTAGAACTCAGGGATTGCCACAAAATGTCTCTATTTAAATAGAACCACATTTATAAAAGGTTTCTACTTTGCTTGATTGGTCTTAATGAGCTAATTAACAGGGACACCAGACTCCCATTACCAGATTTTGCAGGCACAGGTAAAAATAAGCTTGGAAAAGAAATTCAGTCATAAATTATCAGCTGCTTGCAACCCCTTAGAGCAAATCGGCACAGCTACTTTCAATGAATGGTGCAAAGCATATAAGACAGAACAGGCCACGCACCCTGTTTAACCTCTTTGCTGCCAATGCAATCCTTTGCACCAAAATCAAACACATTCAGTTTAAACAAAACATATTATTTTTACCCCGTGGGGTTGGGTTTAACCACTACTCACAACACCCTTGGTTTTGTACTGATGCCCACGAGTTCAGCTTGGTCTGGATTTCGCTGGTATGTGTGCCGCTACCTTGTGGCTATTGGGTCCTCTGCCACGTGTGACACGACTAGCAGAAGGGTCCCTGTTCAGGCACCATTTGTAACAGGAGTTTTGCTAGAATGTGCTCTGCTACAAAAAATCCACCAGTGACCGACTCCAGCTACCTTTTAATTAGGTAGCTAAAAAACAAAGATATACATAAACAAAGATCACTGTCTTTAGTATAAACTACCAGGGAGGTTAGGCCCTGGCTCACTCCCTCTTACTTAATAAGGAACCCTTCAGGTCCCGGCATCCTGACACTAGTGGCCCATCCCTCCGGATCCCACTGTCCCTAGCAGGCCTATCACCTGGACACTAACTGCCTTCAGGAGCCCTGACTCATGGGAGAGACTCTGATTTAAACCCAGCACCCAGGCGCTGGCTGATGAAGCAGCTTCTTGGGCTAAGAAGCCTATAAGACCTGGTCTGAGCCAAATGGATGGGAACCTGGTCCATCCACACTTCCCACCCACCCCCAGGACACTGTGTGTAGCTTACAGGTGGCAAAGTACCTCTCCTGCCACAACACACACACACACACACACACACACACACACACACACACACACACACACATAGTGTGCCCTTAATATTACACTTGAAAATCCTTTTTTCATCAATATTTTTCATTTTTCATTTTTCAATATTTTTCATAAATTGAACAACCCTCGTATAAGTGATAACATCATAGCAGATTGGTCTGCTTTCAAAGCAACTTCTGTCCTAAAAATTTTATACTTGTTATTTTATTAATAAAGTATTTTAACAAAATCTGTTTGCATTCATCTTTCAGAAACTTACTTAACTACTTAATGGTCCTAGATTATTTCTCTTACATCCATAGGACATACTGGGATGGTACTTTAGTACGGTGGGGTATAGATGGGGTCCAGAGGAGCCAACACACTTGAAAACTTCAACATCCTGTGTGCTGGCTCCTCCCCTCTATGCCCCCTCCCACAGCTCAGTTTATAAAAATGTGCCCTCATGGCCGGTCACAATCTCTGGAGCTCCAGAGTGTTTGCTTCAATTTAATTTTATGTTTGTTATTTTCAGACAAGGTAGTCTGGCAACTACCAGTCTGCTATGTGAGACTTAGGGGGGGGGACCTGTTCCAAACTCTGAAAGTGTTAATGGCCCAGGATCCCGGCTGACAGGACATTAGCTCCTGAGGGTGTTGTACCGCAGTTGTGTAGAGGCTGACGAACGCACCCACAGCCTACTGCCACCCCTAGCTAGAGATGAGCGGGTTCGGTTCTCAAAGAACCGAACCGTACTGGACTTCACCATTCGAGCCCGGATTCGAGTCAGGCTCAGGTTTTCCCGCTTGACTCTGAAACCAGAATGAGGCAAAACGTCATCATCCCGCTATCAGATTCTCGCGGGGTTTGGATTCCATATAAGGAGCCACGTGTTGCTGCCATTTTCACTCCGCATTGGAGAGTGTACAGAGAGGACGTGTTTCCATTCTCTCAGTGTCCGTGTCTTGTGCTGTATTTGTCCAGTCACAGTGGTTGTGTCCGCTTGCTGCCATATGTTTATTGCTGCTGTGTTGTGCAGCATCAGTTCAGTGGTGGTGTATTGTGCTGCATCAGACCAGTGGTAGTGTCCTGTGCATCAGCCATCAGTCATTCCAGTGACCAGGCAGTCACAGTGGTATACTCTCTAGCCATATGTCCACTGCTGCCATATAATAATAATAATAACAAGTCCATTACAGTGTTGCTGTGTTGTCCTGCATCAGACCAGTGGTAGTGTCCTGTGCATCAGCCATCAGTCATTCCAGTGGCCAGGCAGTCACAGTGGTATACTCTGCAATCATATGTCCACTGCTGCCGTATAATAATAAATTATAATAACAAGTCCCTTACAGTGTTGCTGTGTTGTCCTGCATCAGACCAATGGTAGTGTCCTGTGCATTAGTCAGTCCAGTGACCATTCACAGTGGCGGTGTCCTCTGCTGCTATATGCCCAGTGCTGCTGTATAATTAGCTGTGTTGTCCTGCATCAGACCAGTGGTAGTGTCCTGTGCATCAGTCAGTCCAGTGACCATTCACAGCGGTGGTGTCCTCTGCTGCCATATGTCCAGTGCTGCTGTATAAATCCAGTCCATTGCAGTGGTGCTGTATTGTCCTGCATCAGTCCAGTGGTGCTGCCATATAAGTTCAGTGGCGCTGTCCTGTGCTGTATATTATTTACTCCAAATAAAGGGGTTATTAATATTTAATCCAAATAATTTTTACAGGGTTTGCCCTGTGAGGTGTAGGGGTACGCTCTCCTGTGCCGCATATTGTGTTATATAACTCCAGAAAAATAACGGAGAACAAAAATTTGGAGGATAAAATAGGGAAAGATCAAGAACCACTTCCTCCTAGTGCTGAAGCTGCTGCCACTAGTCATCACATAGACAATGAAATGCCATCAACATCGTCTGCCAAGGCCAATGCCCAATGTGATAGTAGAGGGCATGTAAAATCCAAAAAGCCAAAGTTCAGTAAAAAGACCCAAAAAAAGAAATTTAAATGGTCTAAGGAGAAATGTAAACTTGCCAATATGCCATTTATGGCACGGAGTGGCAAGGAACGGCTAAGTGGTCCAGCTTCACATGACAATGGAAGACCTCAACCTCCATTTTACCATTTAATTCCAGTGATTTTGCCATTTAATTCCAGTGATTTGGACTTATAATTCCAGTGATTTGGACGTATAATTCCAGTGGGAATTGTTTGTGTCGCTTGGCTTAGTCAGCTACCTCATTGCACCTCTTCGACATCTTTGCATGAGGTGCTGTTTGGGGCCTAGTTTTTGAAAAGTGCCCTCCTGTCTGACACTGCCGTATGAGTCCAAGGGTACTGCTGTATTAGTCCTGGGGTACTGCCATATAAGTCCACCAATTGCAGAATTTTTGAAAAATGAACGTGGCGTGCAGGAGACAATGGACTGTACAATTGCGGCCCACTTTTGACATTCAGCCAGTGCGTGACACTAGTAGATGGGCCAGGTGGTTGTGTCGTTTATCTTAGTCATACAGCAACCTTGGTGCACCTCTTTTTCTTCTTTGCATTATGTGCTGTTTGGGGCCTTTTTTTTTTGGATATCTGCCCTCCTGTCTGCCACTGCAGTGCCACTCCTAGATGGGCCAATTGTTTGTGTCGCTTGGCTTAGTCATACAGCAACCTCATTGCACCTCTTCTACATCTTTGCATGAGGTGCTGTTTGGGGCCTAGTTTTTGAAAAGTGCCCTCCTGTCTGACACTGCCGTATGAGTCCAAGGGTACTGCTGTATTAGTCCTGGGGTACTGCCATATAAGTCCACCAATTGCAGAATTTTTGAAAAATGAACGTGGCGTGCAGGAGACAATGGACTGTACAATTGCGGCCCACTTTTGACATTCAGCCAGTGCGTGACACTAGTAGATGGGCCAGGTGGTTGTGTCGTTTATCTTAGTCATACAGCAACCTTGGTGCACCTCTTTTTCTTCTTTGCATTATGTGCTGTTTGGGGCCTTTTTTTTTTGGATATCTGCCCTCCTGTCTGCCACTGCAGTGCCACTCCTAGATGGGCCAATTGTTTGTGTCGCTTGGCTTAGTCATACAGCAACCTCATTGCACCTCTTCTACATCTTTGCATGAGGTGCTGTTTGGGGCCTAGTTTTTGAAAAGTGCCATCCTGTCTGACACTGCAGTGCCACTCCTAGATGGGCCAATTGTTTGTGCCGCACACTTGTGTCGCTTGGCTTAGTCATACAGCAGCCTCGGTGCACCTCTTTTTCTTCTTTGCATCATATGCTGTTTGAGGCCATTTTTTTTATATCTGCCCTCCTGTCTGACACTGCAATGCCACTCCTAGATGGGCCAGGTGTTTGTGCCGCACACTTGTGTCGTTTAGCTTAGTCATACAGCCACCTTGGTGCAACCTTTTAGCCTAAAAACAATGGTGTGAGGTGTTCAGAATAGACTGGAAATAAGTGGAAATGAATGTTATTGAGGTTAATAATACCGTAGGGTCAAAATTACCCCCAAATTCTGTGATTTTAGCCATTTTTATGTTCATTTCAAAAATCATCCAGATCCAAAACCAAAACCAAAACACGAAAGGGTAGTTTTGGCAAAACCAAGCCAAAACCAAAACACGAAAGTGGAATTACAACCAAAACACAAAACACGAAAAGTGCCAGCCGCACATCTCTACTCCTTAACAGAGCTGTAAACACGAATAATGGTGAGTAAAAACCGGGGCCCTGAATAGCGGAGTACCCAGTTTAAATGGAGGGATACAAGCACATTGATCACACTGCTCAGCATAAACAGAGCTACTGCGACCAGCAAAGACTGCTATTTCAGGCTGATAAGAGTGAGGGAGCACTGCTTTCAGCAATATATTTCAGTAGCTGCCAGTATAAACAACATGGAAGCAGACACAGCATTTATAAGGTGCAAAGCTTCTACAGAGAGGGACAGCCAGAGCCGGCCCTAACCAATATGATGTCCTAGGCAAGATTTTGGCTGGTGCCCCCTAGCACCACCGCTGGTTCCACCTCTGACCTTGCACCTCTTTCCCAGCATCATCACCCCTCACCCATAGCAGTCCTTATTTTGGGGTTTGTACCCCAATATTTTAAATAGGAACAGTTCGCACATTTGGCGCACAGTCCAAAAAGGGGTGTGTTTTTGCTGGCAAGGGGCATGGCCACACAATAGTAACCCCAATTTCAATTACGCCACACAGTACTGCAACTTTATTCACATTTCATCATGCGATAGTGTCCATAATTCATATTACATCCCACAGTAGTATCACTTTACCTTATAAACGTTACTCCTCACAGTAGAGCCCCTTATTCACATTTCATCACACTGAATTGCTCCTTATTCACATTACACCACACCCTATTGCTCTTTGTTCACATTAGACAACCCAGTAGTGCCCTTTCTATACGCAATGCCACATAGTAGAGCACCTTATACACATAATGCCACACATTAGTAATGCATTTATACACCTAATTCCACACAGTAATGACCCTTACACATATTAGATACATTATTAATGTCCTTATAAACATAATGCGCCTTACACATTATGACAACCTTTATTAATGCCCTTTTACACATAATGGCCTCATTCCGAGTTGTTCGCTCGCTAGCTGCTTTTAGCAGCATTGCAAACGCTAGGCCGCCGCCCTCTGGGAGTGTATCTTAGCAGAATAGCGAACGAAAGATTAGCAGAACTGCTACTAAATGATTCCCTGCAGTTTCTGAGTAGCTCCAGACCTACTCCTAGACTGCAATCACCTCAGTTCGTTTAGTTCCTGGTTTGATGTCACAAACACGCCCTGCGTTCGGCCAGCCACTCCCCCGTTTCTCCAGCCACTCCTGCGTTTTTACCTGGCATGCCTGCGTTTTTTAGCACACTCCCTGAAAATGGCCAGTTTCCGCCCAGAAACACCCACTTCCTGTCAATCATACTACGATCACTGGAGCGATGAAAAAACGTTGCTCGAGCTTGTGTAAATCTACAAAGTTTTGTGTGAAAGTACTTAGCGCATGCGCGCTGCGTACCATGTGCATGCGCATTTTTGCCATTTTTTTCACTTGATCGCTGCACTGCGAAAATCGGCAGCGAGCGAACAACTCGGAATGACCACCAATGTCCCTTACACATATGCCGCACATTATTAATGCCCTTATACACATAATGACATGCATAGTGCCCCCTACACATTTGCTGCACATTATTAGTGCCCCTATACACATAATGACACACATACAGTAGTACCCTGTTACACATATGCCGCACATTATTAATGCCCTCAGAGCCGGCCCTAACCAATATGATGCCCTAGGCAAAATTTTGTCTGGTGCCCCCTAGCACCACCGATGGTTCCACCTCTGACCTTGCACCTCTTTCCCAGCACCATCACCCCTCACCTATAGCAGTCCTTATTTTGGTGTTTGTACCCCCTGTATTTTAAATAGGAACAGTTCGCACATTTGGCGCACAGCCCAAAAAGGGGTTTGTTTTTGCTGGCAAGGGGCATGGCCACACAATAGTAACCCCAATTCCAATTATGCCACACAGTACTGCAACTTTATTCACATTTGATCATGCGATAGTGTGCATAATTCATATTACATCCACAGCAGAATCACTTTACCTTATAAACGTTATTCCTCACAGTAGAGCCCCTTATTCACATTACATCACACTGAATTGCTCCTTATTCACATTACACCACCACACTCTATTGCTCTTTATTCACATTAGATGACACAGTAGTGCCCTTTCTATATGCAACGCCACATAGTAGAGCACCTTATACACATAATGCCACACATAAGTAATGCATTTATACACCTAATTCCACACATTAATGCCCCTTATACATATGTGACACCTTATTAATGTCCTTATAAACATAATGCGCCTTACACATTATGACAACCTTTATTAATGCCCTTTTACACATAATGTCCCTTACACATATGCCGCACATTACCAATGCCCTTATACACATAATGACACACACAGTGCCCCCTACACATTTGCTGCACATTATTAGTGCCCCTATACACATAATGACACACATACAGTAGTACCCTGTTACACATATGCCGCACATTATTAATGACCTTATACACATAATAACACACATAGTGCCCCTTACACATATGTTGCACGTTATTAATGCATTTTTACATGAAACACATAATGCTCCTTATAATATTCCGAACACTACTGCACAACCATCCCACTCACATGCACACAGCACTCACACTGCCACTAACACTGTGACCTCTGCCTCTGCTTGGATACAGATGTGTCCTCATAAATCTTGCCTCAATGCTAACGTCGGGCACACCTTTTTTTTATGATAATGCATCTTATTTGCATTGCTATGTGGCTAGGATGCACAAGCAGCTTCTGCTGATTAAAATGATATGCAGCATGCCTATATACTGTGTGAGGCTGTGGCTGTATCTGCATATGAAATGCTACACACAGAATATAGGCATGCCGCATATCATTTTAATTAGCAGAAGCTGCTGATGCCCCTAGGCATATCAAATGCCCTAGGCAATTGCCTAGTTTGCCTATGCCTATGGCCGGCTCTGAATGCCCTTATACACATAATGACACATAGTGCCTCTTACACATATGTTGCACATTATTAATGCATATTTACATGACACACATAATGCTCCTTACTTACACATATTCCAAACACTACTACACAACCAACCCACTCACATGCACACATCACTCACACTGCCACTAACACTGTGACCTCTGCCTCTGCTTGGAAACAGGTGTGTCCTCATAAATCTTGCCTCAATGCTAACGTCGGGCACCTTTTTTTTATGAAAATGCATCTTATTTGCATTGGTATGTGGCTAGGATGCACAAGCAGCTTCTGCTGATTAAAATGATATGCAGCATGCCTATATTCTGTGTGAGACTGTGGCTGTATCTGCATAAGAAATGCTACACACAGAATATAGGCATGCCGCGTATCATTTTAATCAGTAGAAGCTGCTGATGCCCCTAGGCATATCAAATGCCCTAGGCAATTGCCTAGTTTGCCTATGCCTATGGCCGGCTCTGGGGACAGCACACAGCGGGCACCATTTTCACTGCTATTACAGATAGGCACTGTGACTGCATGAACGCCAGAGCCTCCGCGGATCTCACAAATGCAAACTGTGATAAAGGTGAGGGTTAAATGGAAATGCATCTTACATTTAAAACCTGATCTTTGTTACAAGATTCCGGTATAATGCTGCCTTGTTAAGGTTTTTTAATTAAACAAATAAGGCAAATTGTGCTGGTTCTCCATTCTCTGTGCCTTCTCCTGATAATTATCCAGGTAAACTAGTGTTTGAGACCTGTTTTATTCCAGTGTGTGTATGTGTGTGTGTGTGTGTGTGTGTGTGTGTGTGTGTGTGTGTGTGTGTGTGTGTGTGTATGTTTGTGTAATTCTGTTGTGGGAGAAAGGCAGGAAAAAAGCTACATTAGCAGGTCACTGAGGGTTCACAGATTTGTGAGCAGTGTATAAAGGTGGGTACACACTGATAGATATATCTGACGATCAATTGATCGGTAGATATATCTATGGACGGATTGGGCAGTGTGCTGTGCATACACACTGCCCGATCCGTCGGGGACTGACGTCATGAACTGGGCGGGCATGTACACACGCCCGCCCAGTTCAGCTGTCAATCACTGCCGGCCGCCACAGCATGTGTACGGGTGGCCGACTGGTCGCCCATACACACACAGCGATGCGCCAATATAACGGTAGAAATATTGGCCATCGGCTGTGCTGTGGGGCCGCCGCGATATGTCTGTGAACGACGGAGTTCACACTCAGACATATCGCCCGTCCACACTGGCCGACGGACCCGCGATATATCGGCTGTTCAATAGAACGGCCGATATATCGGCCAGTGTGTACCCACCTTTAGTCTGCATCACAATCTTGTAGCAGGGTCACCAGTGGGGCTGTCCACATTGACAAATATTACCTCAGATCTGGCTGTTGCCAGACAGGACAAGCTTTTAAGAAGTCAGTAAAGGAACTTTCTCTTACGTCCTAGGGGATACTGGAAATCCTTTTAGTACCATGGGGTATAGACGGGTGCACTAGGATCCATGGGCACTTTAAGAATTTGATAGTGTGGTCTGGCTCCTCCCTCTATGCCCCTCCCACCAGACTCAGTTTAGAAAATGTGCCCGCAGGAGCCGGTCACGTCTCTGGAGTCTCCTGAAGAGTTGTCTGCATTTATTTTCTGAGTTTGTTATTTTCAGGCAGGACTGGATGGCACCAGCCTGCCTGCTTCGTGGGACTTGGGGGGGTGGAAAACTGGCCAACCTCTTCAAGGGTTAATGGTCCCGTTCCCATCTGACAGGACACTAGCTCCTGAGGGAACTATTCGCAAGCCCCACCACAGCGAGCGTACAATCCCACAGCATGCAACCCACCTTAACAGAGCCAGAAGAATGAAGAGTGGTGAGTACTAAGCTGGCATCCCGGTTAGCGGGTCGCCGGCCATTATGGCTACATTAGGGTACGGAGACGCATGGCTTCTAAACGGTGCGGACTGCGTCTTCCGCTGTGTACGGACAGATTCTGAACAGTGGACTCATTACCCAGACTGGCAACATAGCCATAAAAGAAGTCTGTCTCCATTTTATGCACAAGAAACATACAGCCAGTAGAAAAAAGAGCGGGAAGACCGTGCACCATTGTAGGGGTGGAGCTTCACTATGAGTGGATCCAGCAGCCCACCAGCGCTATTTTCCCTCTGCAGCTGGCACAGACACTGACTGACAGGGACGCGCAGCTCCTCCGGAGAGACTCCAGATTACCTCAGCGGTACCAGGGGGTAATAGCAGAAAGGGAGCAATTATTAGTGTACTTGGGGGTAATTCAGAGTTGATCGCAGCAGCAAATTTGTTAGCAGTTGGGCAAAACTATGGGGGTAATTCCGAGTTGATCGCAGCAGGAATTTTGTTAGCAGTTGGGCAAAACCATGTGCACTGCAGGGGAGGCAGATTTAACATGTGCAGAGAGAGTTAGATTTGGGTGTGGTGTGTTCCATCTGCAATCTAAGTTGCAGTGTAAAAATAAAGCAGCCAGTATTTACCCTGCACAGAAACAAAATAACCCACCCAAATCTAACTCTCTCTGCACATGTTATATCTGCCTCCCCTACATGGTTTTGCCCAACTGCTAACAAAATTCCTGCTGCGATCAACTCAGAATTACCCCCAATGTGCACTGCAGGCAGTGGCGTCACAAGGTGGGTGCGGGGAGTGCGGCCTGCACCCGGTTGTTACCCTCCGAATGCTGACACCAAAGTGCCGATTCCTGCTCAGTGGCATGAGCCGGGTGCTGCACTAGATCATAACGTGCTGCAACCCGACTCCTGTCACAGTGCAGAAGCCAGCACTGCAGATGCATCAGTCTCCGGAGGAAGCCCGCATACCCCCGGACCCACAATGTGCCGAAAACGGGGGTCAGGATACGAAGCCACGCCCCCTTTTCAACTGCGACCGCATCGGGTGTTTTGCAAGTAAGTGACGCCTCTGACTGCAGGTGTGGCAGATATAACATTTGCAGAGAAAGATAGATTTGGGTGAGTTTTTTTTGTTTCTGTGCAGGGTAAATACTAGGGATGAGCGGGTTCGGTTCCTCGGAATCCGAACCCGCCCGAACTTCATGTTTTTTTACACGGGGCCGAGCGACTCGGATCTTCCCGCCTTGCTCGGTTAACCCGAGCGCGCCCGAACGTCATCATCCCGCTGTCGGATTCTCGCGAGGCTCGGATTCTATCGCGAGACTCGGATTCTATATAAGGAGCCGCGCGTCGCTGCCATTTTCACACGTGCATTGAGATTCATAGGGAGAGGACGTGGCTGGCGTCCTCTCCGTTTATAGAGAAGAGAGTGAGACAGTAGAGAGAGACACAGTAGTAATTTTGGGGAGCATTAGGAGGAGTACTAGTTACTTGCTGAAGTGATAGATAGTGTGACTGTATATTATCTGACTTGTGGGGGAGACACTGACAGTGGGGAGCAGTTAGAGTCTGAGAGCAGGACTCAGGAGTACATATAACGTACAGTGCACACTTTTGCTGCCAGAGTGCCACACTGCCATTGTGACCACACTGACCACCAGTATAATATATATTGTGATTGTCTGCTTAGGAGTACTACTTGCAAGTTGCTGATAGTGTGACCAGTGACCTGACCACCAGTCACCACCAGTTTAATATATATATATATATATATATATATATAATTGTATATAATATATATATAATATTGTATACCACCTACCCGTGGTTTTTTTTTTCTTTCTTCTTTATACATACTACTATAGTAGCTTACTGTAGCAGTCTGCGGTGCTGCTGAGCTGACTGTGTCCAGCAGGTCCGTCATCAGTCATTACATAATAAATATATATACCTGTCCGGCTGCAGTACTAGTGATATTATATATATATATATATATATATATATATTGATTTCATCTCATTATCATCCAGTCTATATTAGCAGCAGACACAGTACGGTAGTCCACGGCTGTAGCTACCTCTGTGTCGGCAGTCGCTGGTCCATCCATAATTGTATACCACCTACCCGTGGTTTTTTTTTCTTTTCTTTCTTCTTTATACATACTACTATAGTAGCTTACCGTAGCAGTCTGCGGTGCTGCTGAGCTGACAGTGTCCAGCAGGTCCGTCATCAGTCATTACATAATAAATATATATACCTGTCCGGCTGCAGTACTAGTGATATTATATATATATATATTGATTTCATCTCATTATCATCCAGTCTATATTAGCAGCAGACACAGTACGGTAGTCCACGGCTGTAGCTACCTCTGTGTCGGCAGTCGCTGGTCCATCCATAATTGTATACCACCTACCCGTGTTTTTTTTTTTTCTTTCTTCTTCTTTATACATACTACTATAGTAGCTTACTGTAGCAGTCTGCGGTGCTGCTGAGCTGACAGTGTCCAGCAGGTCCGTCATCAGTCATTACATAATAAATATATATACCTGTCCGGCTGCAGTACTAGTGATATTATATATATATATATATATATATATTGATTTCATCTCATTATCATCCAGTCTATATTAGCAGCAGACACAGTACGGTAGTCCACGGCTGTAGCTACCTCTGTGTCGGCAGTCGCTGGTCCATCCATAATTGTATACCACCTACCCGTGTTTTTTTTTTTCTTTCTTCTTCTTTATACATACTACTATAGTAGCTTACTGTAGCAGTCTGCGGTGCTGCTGAGCTGACAGTGTCCAGCAGGTCCGTCATCAGTCATTACATAATAAATATATATACCTGTCCGGCTGCAGTACTAGTGATATTATATATATATATATATATTGATTTCATCTCATTATCATCCAGTCTATATTAGCAGCAGACACAGTACGGTAGTCCACGGCTGTAGCTACCTCTGTGTCGGCAGTCGCTGGTCCATCCATAATTGTATACCACCTACCCGTGTTTTTTTTTTTCTTTCTTCTTCTTTACACATACTACTATAGTAGCTTACTGTAGCAGTCTGCGGTGCTGCTGAGCTGACAGTGTCCAGCAGGTCCGTCATCAGTCATTACATAATAAATATATATACCTGTCCGGCTGCAGTACTAGTGATATTATATATATATATATTGATTTCATCTCATTATCATCCAGTCTATATTAGCAGCAGACACAGTACGGTAGTCCACGGCTGTAGCTACCTCTGTGTCGGCAGTCGCTGGTCCATCCATAATTGTATACCACCTACCCGTGGTTTTTTTTTTTTCTTTCTTCTTCTTTATACATACTACTATAGTAGCTTACTGTAGCAGTCTGCGGTGCTGCTGAGCTGACAGTGTCCAGCAGGTCCGTCATCAGTCATTACATAATAAATATATATACCTGTCCGGCTGCAGTACTAGTGATATTATATATATATATATATATATTGATTTCATCTCATTATCATCCAGTCTATATTAGCAGCAGACACAGTACGGTAGTCCACGGCTGTAGCTACCTCTGTGTCGGCAGTCGCTGGTCCATCCATAATTGTATACCACCTACCCGTGTTTTTTTTTTTCTTTCTTCTTCTTTATACATACTACTATAGTAGCTTACTGTAGCAGTCTGCATTGCTGCTGAGCTGACAGTGTCCAGCAGGTCCGTCATCAGTCATTACATAATAAATATATATACCTGTCCGGCTGCAGTACTAGTGATATTATATATATATATATATATATTGATTTCATCTCATTATCATCCAGTCTATATTAGCAGCAGACACAGTACGGTAGTCCACGGCTGTAGCTACCTCTGTGTCGGCAGTCGCTCGTCCATCCATAAGTATACTAGTATCCATCCATCTCCATTGTTTACCTGAGGTGCCTTTTAGTTGTGCCTATTAAAATATGGAGAACAAAAATGTTGAGGTTCCAAAATTAGGGAAAGATCAAGATCCACTTCCACCTCGTGCTGAAGCTGCTGCCACTAGTCATGGCCGAGACGATGAAATGCCAGCAACGTCGTCTGCCAAGGCCGATGCCCAATGTCATAGTACAGAGCATGTAAAATCCAAAACACCAAATATCAGTAAAAAAAGGACTCCAAAATCTAAAATAAAATTGTCGGAGGAGAAGCGTAAACTTGCCAATATGCCATTTACCACACGGAGTGGCAAGGAACGGCTGAGGCCCTGGCCTATGTTCATGGCTAGTGGTTCAGCTTCACATGAGGATGGAAGCACTCAGCCTCTCGCTAGAAAACTGAAAAGACTCAAGCTGGCAAAAGCACCGCAAAGAACTGTGCGTTCTTCGAAATCCCAAATCCACAAGGAGAGTCCAATTGTGTCGGTTGCGATGCCTGACCTTCCCAACACTGGACGTGAAGAGCATGCGCCTTCCACCATTTGCACGCCCCCTGCAAGTGCTGGAAGGAGCACCCGCAGTCCAGTTCCTGATAGTCAGATTGAAGATGTCAGTGTTGAAGTACACCAGGATGAGGAGGATATGGGTGTTGCTGGCGCTGGGG
Organism: Pseudophryne corroboree; assembly: GCF_028390025.1. Lineage (NCBI taxonomy): Eukaryota > Metazoa > Chordata > Amphibia > Anura > Myobatrachidae > Pseudophryne > Pseudophryne corroboree. The sequence continues at coordinate 184,418,306 of NC_086444.1, read as the reverse complement.
AGGAAATTGACAAGGAGGATTCTGATGGTGAGGTGGTTTTTTTAAGTCAGGCACCCGGGGAGACACCTGTTGTCCGTGGGAGGAATAGGGCCGTTGACATGCCTGGTGAAAATACCAAAAAAATCAGCTCTTCGGTGTGGAAGTATTTCACCAGAAATGCGGACAACATTTGTCAAGCCGTGTGTTGCCTTTGTCAAGCTGTAATAAGTAGGGGTAAGGACGTTAACCACCTCGGAACATCCTCCCTTATACGTCACCTGCAGCGCATTCATAATAAGTCAGTGACAAGTTCAAAAACTTTGGGCGACAGCGGAAGCAGTCCACTGACCAGTAAATCCCTTCCTCTTGTAACCAAGCTCACGCAAACCACCCCACCAACTCCCTCAGTGTCAATTTCCTCCTTCCCCAGGAATGCCAATAGTCCTGCATGCCATGTCACTGGCAAATTCTGACGAGTCCTCTCCTGCCTGGGATTCCTCCGATGCATCCTTGCGTGTAACGCCTACTGCTGCTGGCGCTGCTGTTCTTGCTGCTGGGAGACGATGGTCATCCCAGAGGGGAAGTCGTAAGCCCACTTTTACTACTTCCACCAAGCAATTGACTGTCCAACAGTCCTTTGCGAGGAAGATGAAATATCACAGCAGTCATCCTGTTGCAAAGCGGATAACTGAGGCCTTGACAACTATGTTGGTGTTAGACGTGCGTCCGGTATCCGCCGTTAGTTCACAGGGAACTAGACAATTTCTTGAGGCAGTTTGCCCCTGTTACCAAATACCATCTAGGTTCCACTTCTCTAGGCAGGCGATACCGATAATGTACACGGACGTCAGAAAAAGACTCACCAGTGTCCTAAAAAATGCAGTTGTACCCAATGTCCACTTAACCACGGACATGTGGACAAGTGGAGCAGGGCAGGGTCAGGACTATATGACTGTGACAGCCCACTGGGTAGATGTATGGACTCCCGCCGCAAGAACAGCAGCGGCGGCACCAGTAGCAGCATCTCGCAAACGCCAACTCTTTCCTAGGCAGGCTACGCTTTGTATCACCGGTTTCCAGAATACGCACACAGCTGAAAACCTCTTACGGCAACTGAGGAAGATCATCGCGGAATGGCTTACCCCAATTGGACTCTCCTGTGGATTTGTGGCATCGGACAACGCCAGCAATATTGTGTGTGCATTAAATATGGGCAAATTTCAGCACGTCCCATGTTTTGCACATACCTTGAATTTGGTGGTGCAGAATTTTTTAAAAAACGACAGGGGCGTGCAAGAGATGCTGTCGGTGGCCAGAAGAATTGCGGGACACTTTCAGCGTACAGGCACCACGTACAGAAGACTGGAGCACCACCAAAAACGCCTGAACCTGCCCTGCCATCATCTGAAGCAAGAAGTGGTAACGAGGTGGAATTCAACCCTCTATATGCTTCAGAGGTTGGAGGAGCAGCATAAGGCCATTCAAGCCTATACAATTGAGCACGATATAGGAGGTGGAATGTACCTTTCTCAAGCGCAGTGGAGAATGATTTCAACGTTGTGCAAGGTTCTGCAACCTTTTGAACTTGCCACACGTGAAGTCAGTTCAGACACTGCCAGCCTGAGTCAGGTCATTCCCCTCATCAGGCTTTTGCAGAAGAAGCTGGAGGCATTGAAGGAGGAGCTAAAAGGGAGCGATTCCGCTAGGCATGTGGGACTTGTGGATGGAGCCCTTAATTCGCTTAACAAGGATTCACGGGTGGTCAATCTGTTGAAATCAGAGCACTACATTTTGGCCACCGTGCTCGATCCTAGATTTAAAAACTTCCTTGGATCTCTCTTTCCGGCAGACACTAGTCTGCTGGGGTTCAAAGTAGAGATGAGCGGGTTCGGTTTCTCTGAATCCGAACCCGCCCGAACTTCATGTTTTTTTTCACGGGTCCGAGCGACTCGGATCTTCCCGCCTTGCTCGGTTAACCCGAGCGCGCACCGAACGTCATCATGACGCTGTCGGATTCTCGCGAGGCTCGGATTCTATCGCGAGACTCGGATTCTATATAAGGAGCCACGCGTCGCCGCCATTTTCACACGTGCATTGAGATTGATAGGGAGAGGACGTGGCTGGCGTCCTCTCCATTTAGATTAGGGTTGAGAGAGAGAGAGAGAGATTGACCTGAGGCTGTGATACTGTAGAAGAGAGTGCAGAGTTTAGTGACTGACGACCACAGTGACCACCAGACAGTGCAGTTGTTTGTTTTATTTAATATATCCGTTCTCTGCCTGAAAAAAACGATACACACAGTGACTCAGTCACATACCATATCTGTGTGCACTGCTCAGCCCAGTGTGCTGCATCAATGTATATATATATCTGACTGTGCTCAGCTCACACAGCTTATAATTGTGGGGGAGACTGGGGAGCACTGCAGTGCCAGTTATAGGTTATAGCAGGAGCCAGGAGTACATAATATTATATTAAAATTAAACAGTGCACACTTTTGCTGCAGGAGTGCCACTGCCAGTGTGACTAGTGACCAGTGACCTGACCACCAGTATATATAATATTAGTAGTATACTATCTCTTTATCAACCAGTCTATATTAGCAGCAGACACAGTACAGTGCGGTAGTTCACGGCTGTGGCTACCTCTGTGTCGGCACTCGGCAGCCCGTCCATAATTGTATATACCACCTAACCGTGGTTTTTTTTTCTTTCTTTATACATACATACTAGTTACGAGTATACTATCTCTTTATCAACCAGTCTATATTAGCAGCAGACACAGTACAGTGCGGTAGTTCACGGCTGTGGCTACCTCTGTGTCGGCACTCGGCAGCCCGTCCATAATTGTATATACCACCTAACCGTGTTTTTTTTTTCTTTCTTTATACATACATACTAGTTACGAGTATACTATCTCTTTATCAACCAGTCTATATATTAGCAGCAGACACAGTACAGTGCGGTAGTTCACGGCTGTGGCTACCTCTGTGTCGGCACTCGGCAGCCCGTCCATAATTGTATATACCACCTAACCGTGGTTTTTTTTTCTTTCTTTATACATACATACTAGTTACGAGTATACTATCTCTTTATCAACCAGTCTATATATTAGCAGCAGACACAGTACAGTGCGGTAGTTCACGGCTGTGGCTACCTCTGTGTCGGCACTCGGCAGCCCGTCCATAATTGTATATACCACCTAACCGTGTTTTTTTTTTCTTTCTTTATACATACATACTAGTTACGAGTATACTATCTCTTTATCAACCAGTCTATATATTAGCAGCAGACACAGTACAGTGCGGTAGTTCACGGCTGTGGCTACCTCTGTGTCGGCACTCGGCAGCCCGTCCATAATTGTATATACCACCTAACCGTGGTTTTTTTTTCTTTCTTTATACATACATACTAGTTACGAGTATACTATCTCTTTATCAACCAGTCTATATATTAGCAGCAGACACAGTACAGTGCGGTAGTTCACGGCTGTGGCTACCTCTGTGTCGGCACTCGGCAGCCCGTCCATAATTGCATATACCACCTAACCGTGGTTTTTTTTTCTTTCTTCTTTATACATACATAGTTACATAGACATCTCTTTATCAACCAGTCTATATTAGCAGCAGAAACAGCACAGTACGGTAGTTCACGGCTGTGGCTACCTCTGTGTCTGCACTCGGCAGGCAGTCCGTCCATAATTGTATACCACCTAACCGTGGTTTTTTTTTCTTTCTTCTTTATACATACATAGTTACATAGACATCTCTTTATCAACCAGTCTATATATTAGCAGCAGACACAGTACAGTGCGGTAGTTCACGGCTGTGGCTACCTCTGTGTCGGCACTTGGCAGCCCGTCCATAATTGTATATACCACCTAACCGTGGTTTTTTTTTCTTTCTTTATACATACATACTAGTTACGAGTATACTATCTCTTTATCAACCAGTCTATATTAGCAGCAGACACAGTACAGTGCGGTAGTTCACGGCTGTGGCTACCTCTGTGTCGGCACTCGGCAGCCCGTCCATAATTGTATATACCACCTAACCGTGGTTTTTTTTTCTTTCTTTATACATACATACTAGTTACGAGTATACTATCTCTTTATCAACCAGTCTATATATTAGCAGCAGACACAGTACAGTGCGGTAGTTCACGGCTGTGGCTACCTCTGTGTCGGCACTCGGCAGCCCGTCCATAATTGTATATACCACCTAACCGTGGTTTTTTTTTCTTTCTTTATAGTCATACTAGTTACGAGTATACTATCTCTTTATCAACCAGTCTATATTAGCAGCAGACACAGTACAGTGCGGTAGTTCACGGCTGTGGCTACCTCTGTGTCGGCACTCGGCAGCCCGTCCATAATTGTATATACCACCTAACCGTGGTTTTTTTTTCTTTCTTTATACATACATACTAGTTACGAGTATACTATCTCTTTATCAACCAGTCTATATTAGCAGCAGACACAGTACAGTGCGGTAGTTCACGGCTGTGGCTACCTCTGTGTCGGCACTCGGCAGCCCGTCCATAATTGTATATACCACCTAACCGTGGTTTTTTTTTCTTTCTTTATACATACATACTAGTTACGAGTATACTATCTCTTTATCAACCAGTCTATATATTAGCAGCAGACACAGTACAGTGCGGTAGTTCACGGCTGTGGCTACCTCTGTGTCGGCACTCGGCAGCCCGTCCATAATTGTATATACCACCTAACCGTGGTTTTTTTTCTTTCTTTATACATACATACTAGTTACGAGTATACTATCTCTTTATCAACCAGTCTATATATTAGCAGCAGACACAGTACAGTGCGGTAGTTCACGGCTGTGGCTACCTCTGTGTCGGCACTCGGCAGCCCGTCCATAATTGTATATACCACCTAACCGTGTTTTTTTTTTCTTTCTTTATACATACATACTAGTTACGAGTATACTATCTCTTTATCAACCAGTCTATATATTAGCAGCAGACACAGTACAGTGCGGTAGTTCACGGCTGTGGCTACCTCTGTGTCGGCACTCGGCAGCCCGTCCATAATTGTATATACCACCTAACCGTGGTTTTTTTCTTCTTTCTTTATACATACATACTAGTTACGAGTATACTATCTCTTTATCAACCAGTCTATATATTAGCAGCAGACACAGTACAGTGCGGTAGTTCACGGCTGTGGCTACCTCTGTGTCGGCACTCGGCAGCCCGTCCATAATTGTATATACCACCTAACCGTGGTTTTTTTTTCTTTCTTTATAGTCATACTAGTTACGAGTATACTATCTCTTTATCAACCAGTCTATATTAGCAGCAGACACAGTACAGTGCGGTAGTTCACGGCTGTGGCTACCTCTGTGTCGGCACTCGGCAGCCCGTCCATAATTGTATATACCACCTAACCGTGTTTTTTTTTTCTTTCTTTATACATACATACTAGTTACGAGTATACTATCTCTTTATCAACCAGTCTATATTAGCAGCAGACACAGTACAGTGCGGTAGTTCACGGCTGTGGCTACCTCTGTGTCGGCACTCGGCAGCCCGTCCATAATTGTATATACCACCTAACCGTGGTTTTTTTTTCTTTCTTTATACATACATACTAGTTACGAGTATACTATCTCTTTATCAACCAGTCTATATATTAGCAGCAGACACAGTACAGTGCGGTAGTTCACGGCTGTGGCTACCTCTGTGTCGGCACTCGGCAGCCCGTCCATAATTGTATATACCACCTAACCGTGTTTTTTTTTTCTTCTTTATACATACATACTACGACATCTCTTTATCAACCAGTCTATATTAGCAGCAGACACAGTACAGTACGGTAGTTCACGGCTGTGGCTACCTCTGTGTCTGCACTCGGCAGGCAGTCCGTCCATAATTGTATACCACCTAACCGTGGTTTTTTTTTCTTTCTTCTTTATACATACATAGTTACATAGACATCTCTTTATCAACCAGTCTATATTAGCAGCAGACACAGTACAGTACGGTAGTTCACGGCTGTGGCTACCTCTGTGTCTGCACTCGGCAGGCAGTCCGTCCATAATTGTATACCACCTAACCGTGTTTTTTTTTTCTTTCTTCTTTATACATACATAGTTACATAGACATCTCTTTATCAACCAGTCTATATTAGCAGCAGACACAGTACAGTACGGTAGTTCACGGCTGTGGCTACCTCTGTGTCTGCACTCGGCAGGCAGTCCGTCCATAATTGTATACCACCTAACCGTGGTTTTTTTTTCTTTCTTCTTTATACATACATAGTTACATAGACATCTCTTTATCAACCAGTCTATATTAGCAGCAGAAACAGTACAGTACGGTAGTTCACGGCTGTGGCTACCTCTGTGTCTGCACTCGGCAGGCAGTCCGTCCATAATTGTATACCACCTAACCGTGGTTTTTTTTTCTTTCTTCTTTATACATACATAGTTACATAGACATCTCTTTATCAACCAGTCTATATTAGCAGCAGACACAGTACAGTACGGTAGTTCACGGCTGTGGCTACCTCTGTGTCTGCACTCGGCAGGCAGTCCGTCCATAATTGTATACCACCTAACCGTGGTTTTTTTTTCTTTCTTCTTTATACATACATAGTTACATAGACATCTCTTTATCAACCAGTCTATATTAGCAGCAGACACAGTACAGTACGGTAGTTCACGGCTGTGGCTACCTCTGTGTCTGCACTCGGCAGGCAGTCCATAATTGTATACTAGTATCCATCTCCATTGTTTACCTGAGGTGCCTTTTAGTTGTGCCTATTAAAATATGGAGAACAAAAATGTTGAGGTTCCAAAATTAGGGAAAGATCAAGATCCACTTCCACCTCGTGCTGAAGCTGCTGCCACTAGTCATGGCCGAGACGATGAAATGCCAGCAACGTCGTCTGCCAAGGCCGATGCCCAATGTCATAGTACAGAGCATGTCAAATCCAAAACACCAAATATCAGAAAAAAAATGACTCCAAAACCTAAAATAAAATTGTCGGAGGAGAAGCGTAAACTTGCCAATATGCCATTTACGACACGGAGTGGCAAGGAACGGCTGAGGCCCTGGCCTATGTTCATGGCTAGTGGTTCAGCTTCACATGAGGATGGAAGCACTCAGCCTCTCGCTAGAAAAATGAAAAGACTCAAGCTGGCAAAAGCAGCACAGCAAAGAACTGTGCATTCTTCGAAATCCCAAATCCACAAGGAGAGTCCAATTGTGTCGGTTGCGATGCCTGACCTTCCCAACACTGGACGTGAAGAGCATGCGCCTTCCACCATTTGCACGCCCCCTGCAAGTGCTGGAAGGAGCACCCGCAGTCCAGTTCCTGATAGTCAGATTGAAGATGTCAGTGTTGAAGTACACCAGGATGAGGAGGATATGGGTGTTGCTGGCGCTGGGGAGGAAATTGACCAGGAGGATTCTGATGGTGAGGTGGTTTGTTTAAGTCAGGCACCCGGGGAGACACCTGTTGTCCGTGGGAGGAATATGGCCGTTGACATGCCAGGTGAAAATACCAAAAAAATCAGCTCTTCGGTGTGGAGGTATTTCACCAGAAATGCGGACAACAGGTGTCAAGCCGTGTGTTCCCTTTGTCAAGCTGTAATAAGTAGGGGTAAGGACGTTAACCACCTCGGAACATCCTCCCTTATACGTCACCTGCAGCGCATTCATAATAAGTCAGTGACAAGTTCAAAAACTTTGGGTGACAGCGGAAGCAGTCCACTGACCAGTAAATTCCTTCCTCTTGTAACCAAGCTCACGCAAACCACCCCACCAACTCCCTCAGTGTCAATTTCCTCCTTCCCCAGGAATGCCAATAGTCCTGCAGGCCATGTCACTGGCAATTCTGACGATTCCTCTCCTGCCTGGGATTCCTCCGATGCATCCTTGCGTGTAACGCCTACTGCTGCTGGCGCTGCTGTTGTTGCTGCTGGGAGTCGATGGTCATCCCAGAGGGGAAGTCGTAAGCCCACTTGTACTACTTCCAGTAAGCAATTGACTGTTCAACAGTCCTTTGCGAGGAAGATGAAATATCACAGCAGTCATCCTGCTGCAAAGCGGATAACTGAGGCCTTGACAACTATGTTGGTGTTAGACGTGCGTCCGGTATCCGCCGTTAGTTCACAGGGAACTAGACAATTTATTGAGGCAGTGTGCCCCCGTTACCAAATACCATCTAGGTTCCACTTCTCTAGGCAGGCGATACCGAGAATGTACACGGACGTCAGAAAAAGACTCACCAGTGTCCTAAAAAATGCAGTTGTACCCAATGTCCACTTAACCACAGACATGTGGACAAGTGGAGCAGGGCAGGGTCAGGACTATATGACTGTGACAGCCCACTGGGTAGATGTATGGACTCCCGCCGCAAGAACAGCAGCGGCGGCACCAGTAGCAGCATCTCGCAAACGCCAACTCTTTCCTAGGCAGGCTACGCTTTGTATCACCGCTTTCCAGAATACGCACACAGCTGAAAACCTCTTACGGCAACTGAGGAAGATCATCGCGGAATGGCTTACCCCAATTGGACTCTCCTGTGGATTTGTGGCATCGGACAACGCCAGCAATATTGTGTGTGCATTAAATATGGGCAAATTCCAGCATGTCCCATGTTTTGCACATACCTTGAATTTGGTGGTGCAGAATTTTTTTAAAACTGACAGGGGCGTGCAAGAGATGCTGTCGGTGGCCAGAAGAATTGCGGGACACTTTCGGCGTACAGGCACCACGTACAGAAGACTGGAGCACCACCAAAAACTACTGAACCTGCCCTGCCATCATCTGAAGCAAGAAGTGGTAACGAGGTGGAATTCAACCCTCTATATGCTTCAGAGGTTGGAGGAGCAGCAAAAGGCCATTCAAGCCTATACAATTGAGCACGATATAGGAGGTGGAATGCACCTGTCTCAGGCGCAGTGGAGAATGATTTCAACGTTGTGCAAGGTTCTGATGCCCTTTGAACTTGCCACACGTGAAGTCAGTTCAGACACTGCCAGCCTGAGTCAGGTCATTCCCCTCATCAGGCTTTTGCAGAAGAAGCTGGAGACATTGAAGGAGGAGCTAACACGGAGCGATTCCGCTAGGCATGTGGGACTTGTGGATGGAGCCCTTAATTCGCTTAACAAGGATTCACGGGTGGTCAATCTGTTGAAATCAGAGCACTACATTTTGGCCACCGTGCTCGATCCTAGATTTAAAGCCTACCTTGGATCTCTCTTTCCGGCAGACACAAGTCTGCTGGGATTGAAAGACCTGCTGGTGACAAAATTGTCAAGTCAAGCGGAACGCGACCTGTCAACATCTCCTCCTTCACATTCTCCCGCAACTGGGGGTGCGAGGAAAAGGCTCAGAATTCCGAGCCCACCCGCTGGCGGTGATGCAGGGCAGTCTGGAGCGACTGCTGATGCTGACATCTGGTCCGGACTGAAGGACCTGACAACGATTACGGACATGTCGTCTACTGTCACTGCATATGATTCTCTCAACATTGATAGAATGGTGGAGGATTATATGAGTGACCGCATCCAAGTAGGCACGTCACACAGTCCGTACTTATACTGGCAGGAAAAAGAGGCAATTTGGAGGCCCTTGCACAAACTGGCTTTATTCTACCTAAGTTGCCCTCCCACAAGTGTGTACTCCGAAAGAGTGTTTAGTGCCGCCGCTCACCTTGTCAGCAATCGGCGTACGAGGTTACATCCAGAAAATGTGGAGAAGATGATGTTCATTAAAATGAATTATAATCAATTCCTCCGCGGAGACATTGACCAGCAGCAATTGCCTCCACAAAGTACACAGGGAGCTGAGATGGTGGATTCCAGTGGGGACGAATTGATAATCTGTGAGGAGGGGGATGTACACGGTGATATATCGGAGGGTGATGATGAGGTGGACATCTTGCCTCTGTAGAGCCAGTTTGTGCAAGGAGAGATTAATTGCTTCTTTTTTGGGGGGGTCCAAACCAACCCGTCATATCAGTCACAGTCGTGTGGCAGACCCTGTCACTGAAATGATGGGTTGGTTAAAGTGTGCATGTCCTGTTTTGTTTATACAACATAAGGGTGGGTGGGAGGGCCCAAGGACAATTCCATCTTGCACCTCTTTTTTCTTTTCTTTTTCTTTGCATCATGTGCTGATTGGGGAGGGTTTTTTGGAAGGGACATCCTGCGTGACACTGCAGTGCCACTCCTAAATGGGCCCGGTGTTTGTGTCGGCCACTAGGGTCGCTAATCTTACTCACACAGTCAGCTACCTCATTGCGCCTCTTTTTTTCTTTGCGTCATGTGCTGTTTGGGGAGGGTTTTTTGGAAGGGACATCCTGCGTGACACTGCAGTGCCACTCCTAGATGGGCCCGCTGTTTGTGTCGGCCACTAGGGTCGCTAATCTTACTCACACAGCTACCTCATTGCGCCTCTTTTTTTCTTTGCGTCATGTGCTGTTTGGGGAGGGTTTTTTGGAAGGGACATCCTGCGTGACACTGCGGTGCCACTCCTAGATGGGCCCGGTGTTTGTGTCGGCCACTAGGGTCGCTAATCTTACTCACACAGCTACCTCATTGCGCCTCTTTTTTTCTTTGCGTCATGTGCTGTTTGGGGAGGGTTTTTTGGAAGGGCCATCCTGCGTGACACTGCAGTGCCACTCCTAGATGGGCCCGGTGTTTGTGTCGGCCACTAGGGTCGCTAATCTTACTCACACAGCTACCTCATTGCGCCTCTTTTTTTCTTTGCGTCATGTGCTGTTTGGGGAGGGTTTTTTGGAAGGGACATCCTGCGTGACACTGCAGTGCCACTCCTAGATGGGCCCGGTGTTTGTGTCGGCCACTAGGGTCGCTTATCTTACTCACACAGCGACCTCGGTGCAAATTTTAGGACTAAAAATAATATTGTGAGGTGTGAGGTATTCAGAATAGACTGAAAATGAGTGTAAATTATGGTTTTTGAGGTTAATAATACTTTGGGATCAAAATGACCCCCAAATTCTATGATTTAAGCTGTTTTTTAGTGTTTTTTGAAAAAAACACCCGAATCCAAAACACACCCGAATCCGACAAAAAAAATTCGGTGAGGTTTTGCCAAAACGCGTTCGAACCCACAACACGGCCGCGGAACCGAACCCAAAACCAAAACACAAAACCCGAAAAATTTCAGGCGCTCATCTCTAGTTCAAAGACCTGCTGGTGACAAAATTGTCAAGTCAAGCGGAACGCGACCTGTCAACATCTCCTCCTTCACATTCTCCCGCAACTGGGGGTGCGAGGAAAAGGCTCAGAATTCCGAGCCCACCCGCTGGCGGTGATGCAGGGCAGTCTGGAGCGACTGCTGATGCTGACATCTGGTCCGGACTGAAGGACCTGACAACGATTACGGACATGTCGTCTACTGTCACTGCATATGATTCTCTCAACATTGATAGAATGGTGGAGGATTATATGAGTGACCGCATCCAAGTAGGCACGTCACACAGTCCGTACTTATACTGGCAGGAAAAAGAGGCAATTTGGAGGCCCTTGCACAAACTGGCTTTATTCTACCTAAGTTGCCCTCCCACAAGTGTGTACTCCGAAAGAGTGTTTAGTGCCGCCGCTCACCTTGTCAGCAATCGGCGTACGAGGTTACATCCAGAAAATGTGGAGAAGATGATGTTCATTAAAATGAATTATAATCAATTCCTCCGCGGAGACATTGACCAGCAGCAATTGCCTCCACAAAGTACACAGGGAGCTGAGATGGTGGATTCCAGTGGGGACGAATTGATAATCTGTGAGGAGGGGGATGTACACGGTGATATATCGGAGGGTGATGATGAGGTGGACATCTTGCCTCTGTAGAGCCAGTTTGTGCAAGGAGAGATTAATTGCTTCTTTTTTGGGGGGGTCCAAACCAACCCGTCATATCAGTCACAGTCGTGTGGCAGACCCTGTCACTGAAATGATGGGTTGGTTAAAGTGTGCATGTCCTGTTTTGTTTATACAACATAAGGGTGGGTGGGAGGGCCCAAGGACAATTCCATCTTGCACCTCTTTTTTCTTTTCTTTTTCTTTGCATCATGTGCTGATTGGGGAGGGTTTTTTGGAAGGGACATCCTGCGTGACACTGCAGTGCCACTCCTAAATGGGCCCGGTGTTTGTGTCGGCCACTAGGGTCGCTAATCTTACTCACACAGTCAGCTACCTCATTGCGCCTCTTTTTTTCTTTGCGTCATGTGCTGTTTGGGGAGGGTTTTTTGGAAGGGACATCCTGCGTGACACTGCAGTGCCACTCCTAGATGGGCCCGCTGTTTGTGTCGGCCACTAGGGTCGCTAATCTTACTCACACAGCTACCTCATTGCGCCTCTTTTTTTCTTTGCGTCATGTGCTGTTTGGGGAGGGTTTTTTGGAAGGGACATCCTGCGTGACACTGCGGTGCCACTCCTAGATGGGCCCGGTGTTTGTGTCGGCCACTAGGGTCGCTAATCTTACTCACACAGCTACCTCATTGCGCCTCTTTTTTTCTTTGCGTCATGTGCTGTTTGGGGAGGGTTTTTTGGAAGGGCCATCCTGCGTGACACTGCAGTGCCACTCCTAGATGGGCCCGGTGTTTGTGTCGGCCACTAGGGTCGCTAATCTTACTCACACAGCTACCTCATTGCGCCTCTTTTTTTCTTTGCGTCATGTGCTGTTTGGGGAGGGTTTTTTGGAAGGGACATCCTGCGTGACACTGCAGTGCCACTCCTAGATGGGCCCGGTGTTTGTGTCGGCCACTAGGGTCGCTTATCTTACTCACACAGCGACCTCGGTGCAAATTTTAGGACTAAAAATAATATTGTGAGGTGTGAGGTATTCAGAATAGACTGAAAATGAGTGTAAATTATGGTTTTTGAGGTTAATAATACTTTGGGATCAAAATGACCCCCAAATTCTATGATTTAAGCTGTTTTTTAGTGTTTTTTGAAAAAAACACCCGAATCCAAAACACACCCGAATCCGACAAAAAAAATTCGGTGAGGTTTTGCCAAAACGCGTTCGAACCCACAACACGGCCGCGGAACCGAACCCAAAACCAAAACACAAAACCCGAAAAATTTCAGGCGCTCATCTCTAGTTCAAAGACCTGCTGGTGACAAAATTGTCAAGTCAAGCGGAACGCGACCTGTCAACATCTCCTCCTTCACATTCTCCCGCAACTGGGGGTGCGAGGAAAAGGCTCAGAATTCCGAGCCCACCCGCTGGCGGTGATGCAGGGCAGTCTGGAGCGACTGCTGATGCTGACATCTGGTCCGGACTGAAGGACCTGACAACGATTACGGACATGTCGTCTACTGTCACTGCATATGATTCTCTCACCATTGAAAGAATGGTGGAGGATTATATGAGTGACCGCATCCAAGTAGGCACGTCAGACAGTCCGTACTTATACTGGCAGGAAAAAGAGGCAATTTGGAGGCCCTTGCACAAACTGGCTTTATTCTACCTAAGTTGCCCTCCCACAAGTGTGTACTCCGAAAGAGTGTTTAGTGCCGCCGCTCACCTTGTCAGCAATCTGCGTACGAGGTTACTTCCAGAAAATGTGGAGAAGATGATGTTCATTAAAATGTATTATAATCAATTCCTCCGTGGAGACATTGACCAGCAGCAATTGCCTCCACAAAGTACACAGGGAGCTGAGATGGTGGATTCCAGTGGGGACGAATTGATAATCTGTGAGGAGCGGGATGTACACGGTGATATATCGGAGGATGATGATAAGGTGGACATCTTGCCTCTGTAGAGCCAGTTTGTGCAAGGAGAGATTAATTGCTTCTTTTTCGGTGGGGGTCCAAACCAACCCGTCATTTCAGTCATAGTCGTGTGGCAGACCCTGTCACTGAAATGATCGGTTGGTTAAAGTGTGCATGTCCTGTTTATACAACATAAGGGTGGGTGGGAGGGCCCAAGGACAATTCCATCTTGCACCTCTTTTTTCTTTCATTTTTATTTGCGTCATGTGCTGTTTGGGGAGTGTTTTTTGGAAGGGCCATCCTGCGTGACACTGCAGTGCCACTCCTAGATGGGCCAGGTGTTTGTGTCGGCCACTTGGGTCGCTTAGCTTACTCACACAGCTACCTCATTGCGCCTCTTTTTTTCTTCTTTGCGTCATGTGCTGTTTGGGGAGTGTTTTTTAGAAGGGCCATCCTGCGTGACACTGCAGTGCCACTCCTAGATGAGCCAGGTGTTTGTGTCGGCCACTAGGGTCGCTTAGCTTACTCACACAGCTACCTCATTGCGCCTCTTTTTTTCTTCTTTGCGTCATGTGCTGTTTGGGGAGTGTTTTTTAGAAGGGCCATCCTGCGTGACACTGCAGTGCCACTCCTAGATGGGCCAGGTGTTTGTGTCGGCCACTAGGGTCGCTTATCTTACTCACACAGCTACCTCATTGCGCCTCTTTTTTTCTTCTTTGCGTCATGTGCTGTTTGGGGAGTGTTTTTTGGAAGGTCCATCCTGCGTGACACTGCAGTGCCACTCCTAGATGGGCCAAGTGTTTGTGTCGGCCACTAGGGACGCTTAGCTTACTCACACAGCTACCTCATTGCGACTCTTTTTTTCTTCTTTGCGTCATGTGCTGTTTGGGGAGTGTTTTTTGGAAGGGCCATCCTGCGTGACACTGCAGTGCCACTCCTAGATGGGCCAGGTGTTTGTGTCGGCCACTAGGGTCGCTTATCTTACTCACACAGCTACCTCATTGCACCTCTTTTTTTCTTCTTTGCGTCATGTGCTGTTTGGGGAGGGTTTTTTGGAAGGGACATCCTGCGTGACACTGCAGTGCCACTCCTAGATGGGCCAGGTGTTTGTGTCGGCCACTAGGTTCGCTTATCTTACTCACACAGCTACCTCATAGCGCCTCTTTTTTTCTTCTTTGCGTCATGTGCTGTTTGGGGAGTGTTTTTTGGAAGGGCCATCCTGCGTGACACTGCAGTGCCACTCCTAGATGGGCCTGGTGTTTGTGTCGGCCACTAGGGTCGCTTAGCTTACTCACACAGCTACCTCATTGCGCCTCTTTTTTTCTTCTTTGTGTCATGTGCTGTTTGGGGAGTGTTTTTTGGAAGGGCCATCCTGCGTAACACTGCAGTGCCACTCCTAGATGGGCCAGGTGTTTGTGTCGGCCACTAGGGTCGCTTAGCTTAGTCATCCAGCGACCTCGGTGCAAATTTTAGGACTAAAAATAATATTGTGAGGTGTGAGGTATTCAGAATAGACTGAAAATGAGTGGAAATTATGGTTTTTGAGGTTAATAATACTTTGGGATCAAAATGACCCCCAAATTCTATGATTTAAGCTGTTTTTTAGGGTTTTTTGAAAAAAACACCCGAATCCAAAACACACCCGAATCCGACAAAAAAAATTCGGTGAGGTTTTGCCAAAACGCGGTCGAACCCAAAACACGGCCGCGGAACCGAACCCAAAACCAAAACACAAAACCCGAAAAATTGCAAGTGCACATCCCTAGTAAATACTGGCTGCTTTATTTTTACACTGCAATTTAGATTTCAGTTTGAACACACCCCACTCAAATCTAACTCTACCTGCGCATGTTATATCTGCCCCTCCCCCCTGCAGTGCACATGGTTTTGCCCCACTGCTAACAAATTTGCTGCTGCGATCAACTCCATAGCTCCCAACTGTCACGATTTTCGCGGGACAGTCCCGTTTTTTTGGGACTGTCGCACCCATGGGCCGCCGTGTCCCGCGGTGGAGGGGTGGCAGTTGGGAGGCTCCTGTCACTGCTGCTCTGCTAAGCAGAGCAGCAGTGAATAAACGCTGTGCATATGCGCACAGCTTCTATTCAGTGGAGACAGGAGGAGAGAGGGCATGCCAGCAGCTCACAGAGTGCTGGGCATGCCCCCTCACTGACGAAAATGGGGGGCGTGGCTCGTGATCGCGGGTCCTCCCGCGAAGCCACGCCCTTCTCATAGGCAACACCCCTTTCATAGGCCATGCCCCCCCCTCACCGCATGTGTGTCCCTCTTTCTTAAATAAGAAAGTTGGGAGGTATGCAACTCTGAATTAGGCCCTAAATCCCTAATCTAGGTACTTAGTCTGCAACCCGGCTAAGATTGGAATTAGCATTAAGGGCGCGTGTGCTGGTTCCCTACTCCCTCTGTATCTCCCTGGTAGAGATCTTTGTAGGTTAATTGTGCATTTAACCTTTTCCTGTGTGTGTGTGCTGTCACTATTACAGTATGTCAGGCAAAGAGTGTGTAAGGCACAGTGTTCCTTTGTAGCTTAATTGTGCATTTAACCTTTTCCTGTGTGTGTGTGTGTGTGTGTTGTCACTGTTACAGTATGTCAGGCAAAGAGTGTGTAAGGCACAGTGTTCCTCATCCCCTAGTGTGTACTCAATGTAGTGTACCTTCCCAGGCTAGTGCGGCAGAACAAGCATGGCTGGACTCCATTAGAGGAATGATTTCCACAATCTCTACTAAGTTATCTCGGAATGAGAAAGAGACGCAATACTTATGCAATCTATGACTGAGTTTATGAAAAGAGACTCAGTACCCAAACCAGCGTCTCAGTCCCCTGTCATTTGTCCACAAAAACGCACTTTGGCCCATATCCTGCAGCCTGACTCAGATGATAAGGGGTCAGACATGGAGGAGGGTGAGGTGGACTCAGAGGTGGGGGAGGGTACTCTGTAGCAGGAAATAGAAGCTCTTATAGAAGCTATCAGAGAAGTTCTGAATATCCCTTACAAGGTGACAGAAGAGAGTGAGGAATCTTATTTTAATATAAGAAAGAAATCCTCAGCCACTTTTCCTGTGTCAAGGGAACTAAATACCCTGTTTGAAGAACCATGGGTTACTCCTGATAGGAAATTTCAGATCCCTAAACGGTTGTTATCATCCTTTCCTTTTCCTCTTGACGATAGGAAAAAATGGGAAATTCCACCGATAGTGGATGCATCAGTATCCAGGCTCTCACGGAAAATTGTATTGCCTGTCCTGGGTGCAGCCTGCCTAAAAGACGTAGCTGACCGCAAAATTAAGACTGTGCTCAAATCTTTGTATACAGCTGTGGGGGTGGCCCAGAGACCCACTTTAGCATGTGGGTGGATTACGCGAACCATTGGTAAATGGTCCGGTAACCTAATTGAGGGGTTAGATACCTTACCTCAAGGAGAGATTGTTTTGCTCCTGCAACATATACAGGACTCTGCGAACTTTATGGAGGAAGCCATAAAAAGAAATAGGCTTGTTTAATGCACGCACTACAGCTATGGCAGTGTCTGCCCGCTGGGGTCTATGGCTACGCCAGTGGACTGCGGATGCAGAATCCAGGAAAGGTGTGGAAGACCTACCTTTCACAGGCGAGGCCTTAATTGGAGATAAACTAGACAAATGGATCTCCAAAGCTACTGCGGGTAAGTCCACATACCTTCCTTCTGCAGTTCTTCCAGCTAGGAAGGCCTACTCAGGACTCAATTTACAGTCCTTTCGGACTGCCAAGTTTAGGGGCAAGCCCAGAGGTTCTTCTACCACCACCAGAGGCGCTACAGGTAAACCACGCAAACCAGCAACTGCCGGTTCACAGGAACAGGGCTTAAGCTCTGCTTCCTCAAAACCCTCACCATGATGGTGGACTGAGATGCCTGGATGACTGGCAGGTGGGAGCCCAGCTAAAATTCTTCAGTCACATCTGGACAACATTGTGCCAGGATCCCTGGGTAATAGATCTTATTTCCCAGGGCTACAGACTGGAGTTCCAAGAGCTTCCACCTCATAGATTCTTCAAATCAGGCTTACCAGTTTCACAAGAGGCAAGTATAACTTTACAGGGCGCCATTCAAAAACTGGTACAAACCCAGGTCATTTTTCCAGTACCATCTCATCTGCAAAACAAGGGATACTATTCCAACTTGTTTGTAGTACCGAAACCGGAGGGTTCAGTGAGGCTGATTCTGAACCTCAAATCATTGAACCCATACTTACGAGTGTTCAAATTCAAGATGGAGTCTCTGACAGCGGTGATCTCAGGTCTGGAGTAGGGGGAATTCCTAGTGTCTATGGATATCAAGGATGCGTACCTTCACATTCCGATCTGGCCGCCTCAGGCTTATCTACGGTTTGCACTGCAGGACTGTCACTACCAGTTCCAGGCCCTGCCATTTGGTCTCTCCATGGCACCAAGGGTGTTTACCAAAGTGATGGCAGAGATTATGTTTATGCTCCGCAAACAGGGAGTGAACATAATTCCATACCTGGACAATCTTCTGATAAAGACACTGTCCAGGGAGCGGTTGTTGGACAGCATTGGTCTATCAACCAGACTACTCCTGGATCATGGGTGGATTCTGAACCTACCAAAATCTCACCTGGAACCGACACAGAGGCTTCCTTTCCTGGGAATGATACTGGACACAGAGTCTCAGAGAGTGTTCCTTTCCTTGGAAAAGGCTATGGTAATCCAGTCGATGGTTCGGGCTGTCCTGAAGCCAACCTGGATCTCGGTGCATCTGTGTATTCGTCTTCTGGGGAAAATGATCACCTCTAACACCTCACCTTACACCTCTTACACGCTTCAGTACGGAAGGTTTCATGTGAGGCCCTTCCAGCTGGATATGATGGACAAATGGTCTGGATTGCATCTTCACATGCACCAGAGGATCCGTCTATCGCCAAAAGCCAGGATCTCCCTTCTGTGGTGGCTACAAACTTCTCACCTAGTTGAGGGTCGGAGGTTTGGGATTCAGAAATGGACTCTTCTATTCACAGGCACAAGCCTCAGAGGATGGGGAGCAGTCACCCAGGGGGTGCAGTTTCAGGGAAGATGGTCAAGTCAGGAAGTCGTCCTTCCAATAAACATCCTGGAACTCAGGGCTATCTACAATGCCCTTCTGCAGGCCTCATCTCTACTTTGAAATCAGGCCATTCAAGTCCAGTCGGACAATGTGACGGCGGTAACGTACATAACCCGTCAGGGCAGAACGAAAAGCAGAGCAGAAATGTCAGAGGTGTCAAGAATTCTCCTCTGGGCGGAAAAACATGCCGTGGTGTTGTCGGCGCTCTTCATTACAGGAGTAGACAACTGGGAAGCAGACTTCCTCAGCAGACACGACCTACACCATGGGGAGTGGGGCCTTCACCCGGAGGTGTTTCGGTGGTTGACACATTGGTGGGGATATCCACAAATCGACTTAATGGTCTCTCAACTCAACAAGAAGCTCAAGTGGTATTGTTCCAGGTCGAGAGACCCACAAGCAGTGGCTGTAGACGCTCTGACAGCTCCGTGAATCTACCAGCTGGTGTACGTGTTTCCTCCACTTTCTCTGATCCCAAGAATTCTAAAAAGAATAAAAAGGGAAAGGGTTCAAGCAATCCTCATCGCTCCAGACTGGCTTCGATAGGCCTGGTACGGGGATCATCTCGAGACGCTGATGGACATACCGTGGCCTCTACCTCTGCGCGAGGATCTTCTGTAACAGGGCCCATTTGTCTATCAAGATTTACTGCAGCTACGTTTAACGGCATGGAAGTTGAATGGCTGATTCTAGCCAGGAGAGGGATTCCTGACAAGGTCATCCCGACTATGATCCAATCCAGGAAGGGGGTAACGTCTAAACATTGCCACCGTATCTGGAAGAAATAAGTCTCTTGGTGTGAGAGCAGACAATATCTTGTGGTGGATTTTCATCGGGGACGTTTCCTGCTTTTTCTGCAGTCGGAAGTGGATGTGGGCCTACGTCTAGGCTCCATTAAAGTAAGGATTTCGGCCTTGTCTATTTACTTTCAGAAACAATTGGCTTCTCTCCCAAAAGTCCAGACGTTCTTGAAAGGTTTTCTGCACATCCAACCTCCCTTTGTGCCTCCCACGGCACCTTGGAATCTCAACTTGGTGCTGCAGTTCCTCCAATCGGACTGGTTTGAACCATTACAGGAGGTAGATGTAAAGTACCTTTCGTGGAAGACTGTCACACTGTTGGCCTTGGCTTCAGCAAGATGTGTGTCGGAGTTGGGGGCATTGTCTTACAAGAGCCCCTACTTAATTTTCCATGAGGACAGAGCTGAACTCAGGACTCGTCAGCAATTTTTTCCTAAGGTGGTATCCGCATTTCACATCAACCAACTTATTGTGGTTCCGGTTGTTACGGACACCTCTGCTACTTCAAAGTCTTTGGATGTTGTGAGGGCTTTGAAGGTGTATGTAAAGAGAACAGCTCGTCACAGGAAATCGGACTCACTGTTCGTTTTATATGATCCCATAAAATTGTGTGTCCTGCTTCAAAGCAGACAATTGCACGCTGGATCAGGCTCACTATCCAATATGCTTATTCCACGGCAGGCTTGCCGGTTCCAAAATCTGTACAGGCCCACTCTACTAGGTCGGTGGGTTCTTCTTGGGCGGCTGCCCAGGGTGTCTCGGCTTTACAGCTCTGCCAAGCGGCTACTTGGTCAGGTTCAAACACATTTGCTAAGTTTTTCAAGTTCGATACTTTGGCCTCTGATGACCTTCAGTTTGGTCAATCAGTTCTGCAGGAACCTCAGCACTCTCCCACCCGGTTTGGGAGCTTTGGTACTTCCCCATGGTTCAAAATGGATTCCCAGAATCCCCTAGGACGTAAGAGAAAATAGGATTTTAATTACCTACCGGTAATTCCTTTTCTCGTAGTCCGTAGGGGATACTGGGAGTCCGCCCGGTGCTTCATTCTTCCTGCACAGTTACTTGTTTAACTACTGTTGTTTGGTTCAGCTGTTGCTGTTCTGGTTTTCAGGTTTGGTTAGCATGGCTTTCCTCTTGTTCTGTGTATGCTGGTTCATAATCTCACCACTTTCCATATCTATCCTTCTCTCAAAGTTATGTCCGTCTCCTCGGGCACAGTTTCCTAGACTGAGTCTGGTGGGAGGGGCATAGAGGAAGGTGCCAGCACACACTATCAAATTCTTAAAGTGCCCATGACTCCTAGTGGACCAGTCTATACCCCATGGTACTAAATGGATTCCCAGTATCCCCTATGGACTACGAGAAAAGGATTTACCGGTAGGTAATTAAAATCCTATTTTCCGACACTTCAATATTAATTGAAGTCCTGGGTTCCGTCCAGTCGAAAAAATAGATTCTAACTCGTCGGAAAGGATGAGCGAATTTGACACTCGCCCGTGTGTATTCGACACCTGTCGGATCCTCAGTGTTGAAGGGGATCCAACATTAAAGTAATAAGACCCCTTTGTCTCTATAATGGGAGATGAAAAAACTTCCCCTCACTAGATAGAGTGACCATATTATCCCTTTTACCTAGGACCCTCATGGATTACACAGGTTCTGTGGCTGGCTGACTTCAAGCCTACATTTCAGCTGGTTTTAATCAGCCACAGAACCTGTGTAATCCATGAGCGTCCCAGGTAAAAGGGATAATATGGTCACTCTACCTCACAGAAGTTCCAGTGGCTCATGGCACTCAAAAGAGATTACTACAGCAATGCAGTTGATCTGTGAGCCTGGGCTCAAATTTCTGTTATCATTACTGCCTAAAAAGTGTATGTTACACAAGTATAACACATGCTAGCTGTGAAAGGAATTTATATCAAGAAACAACGCCACTTTAAAGGGGGTTAAAACGCTAAATTTGGCAATAAAGGTCTGGAGATTCCAGATAAGGACACGCAAGTGCAATATGGGGTTTTCACAAACCACAGAAGCCAGCTGTTACCTTACAGGGTCCCCCAAATTAAAATACCCACTTTTAAACAAGAGGGGTGTGTGTGTATGTGTATATATATATATATATATATATAAACAAATCCACAAAAGCAGCCGCTTCTCACTTACAATTAGACAGAACGCTAGTGCACGGTTGGTATAATCATGTAGAAAAAATCCAAGAATAACCACAAAAGCGATCAAACCCAGAAGAACCAGCACACAGCTTAGATGCAAAAGGAAGTTTTACTTGTCCAGAAAATTCATTAAAAGAGGCAACAAGCATATAGCACACATGATGGTAGCAGCATGAATATATCAATGAGTACTTATCATTCCATTCCGACAGCTGTTTCGATTATCTTCTTCATGGGAATAGATAAAGTGACATGGTGCTGTACACTGCCAACCGCAGTGTCTATTTCCAAAGTGACATGTGCCTTGAGTGCTTAGCCCATGAGTGCCTTATATAGTGTGTGGAGTACTTACCTGTGAGCTGTCTCACCTGTTCCCCGTCACATGTGGAAGTCAGTTACGTCACCTCCAAGCAGCACGGCGAGCCGTGAACCGGAAGTGACGTACAGGGGAAGGTTTTGTCCGCTACACATCGTCTGCAGCCACACGATGGAGCCGGACCCTATCCTTCCTGCACGGAGAAACACGTCTCCGTAACTGTGTCCCAGTGCTGTGGGTCGCCCTCGGGCTGCGCGTCACCACTAACGCGTCACCCGTGGCAACCAGCAGGCTGCGCTCAAGACAGTCCGGGCAAATGAACACACCCGGAACTGAAGAGCCACCTAGCCTGTTTCCGGGGACAAGGGGAGAGGCGCACAGGCATCGAATAACAACAAATACTATACAGTACAAAATGACATAAAACAAATAATATAAAAAGATGAATCATATGATTAATGCACAAATATAGTATGATAATAAAGCATGTATATGGCCAGTAATGAGTTATTTGACAATAAGTTGATATGGATTAATGTATGTCACTGGCTACATTACTAATTACTATGCGTTAATTATATCCTATAGATCATGCTTTATAAGAAAGCCAAAACATGCAGGCCTTTTAGTAAGTAGATATATGAATCATCAACTGAAATATACATATAAATAAAAAAAATTTTTTTTAAAATGAACAAATAGTAACTAGATTAGACAATGGATCCGGATGCAAAGTCATCAGGCCCACATGTGCTCAGATACAAAAAATGAAAAAATATATAAAAAAGGAAACAAAAGAAAAAAGAAGAAAAAGAGAAAAAAGAAAAAATGAATTATTTATAAAAAAGGTACCAACGAGAATTCCTCATTAAGTCCCAATGGTGAAAGGGAAAACAGCCGTCGGATCCAGCGGCATTCCTGTTGTAGTAGCAGCTTATGACGGTCACCACCCCTCTTCAATGGTGGTATATGGTCGATGGGCATAAATAATAGATCTTTAATATGATGACCTTGATGAACAAAGTGTTTAGCAACTGGCGGAGTAGAGTTCTCAATTTTAATGAACGCTTTCTTAATCGATGACCGATGCAGGGCCATTCGTTCTTTGAGCATTCTGATGGTCTTTCCAACATACAGTTTCTTGCAGGGGCATTGGATCACGTAAACGACATATTTAGTCTCACATGTCATTCGATGTTTCAATCGAAAAATATCTCCCCTGGTTGGATGGACAAACGTGCTGCCTGTGTGCATATGCTTGCAATTAACACAGGAGCCACATTTGTGTGCTCCTGGTCTCAATTGTAGCCAGCCAGTGCCTTGTTGTGACATTGGTGCTATATCAGAGTAGGTGATCTGATCTTTGAGATTTGGACTACGTTTGTAGCTGAATAATGGTAAGCTGTCGCAGAATTTTCCCATAGTTGGATCTGCCTGTAGAATGTGCCAATGCTTGGAGATCGCACGTCTCATGGCACCAGAGGCAACGGAATATGTACTGGAAAAGACCAATCGTCCAATCTCTGGATCGTTATTCTTAGATCTTGATACTTCTGAGCATTCCATCTGGAGGCATCTCGTGATAGCCCCTTGTATCTCTGTCGAATCATAGCCCCTCTCAATAAATTTCTTGCCCATCTCGGTCAAAGCAGCTGGTATTGATAATTCATCAGAGGTTATTCGCATCACACGTAAAAGTTGAGAAAAAGGTAGTCCCTTCTTTAATGGCTGCGGATGGAAACTTGTAGCCAATAAGAGAGAATTTTTGTCTGTAGGCTTCCTATACACCTGAGTGGTGATAGACCCATTGTTTAATTTAATCGTAACATCCAAAAAATTAATAGAAAAAAAGTCGTGAACACATGTGAGCCTGATAGACCCTGGAATTTGATTTAATCTAGTAATAAATTGTTGAAGCTTAGTCTCACCCCCAGTCCACAGCATGAACAGGTCGTCAATATATCGCACATAGAACAAAATATAAGATGAAAATTCCTGATCTGCCATGATATATTGTTGGTCATACTGAAACATAAACAAATTAGCATACGATGGGGCCACATTGGACCCCATCGCTGTGCCCTGTAATTGTAAGTAAAATGAATTTTCAAACAAAAAATAATTTTTATGTAAAATAAAGTCTAACAAAAGTAACAAAAATTCACTTGGTGGACCCTCATACTGTGGACTGGAGGCGATGGCCTTCCTAGTTGCCTCAATGCCCTCAAGATGATTAATACAAGTGTATAAACTGGTGACATCAAGTGTCACCAGTATACAATCATTGGGAACAGAACCAACCGCCTTTAATTTCGATAGAAAATCTGAAGTGTCTTTGATGAAATATGGCGTTGATTGCACAACCGGCTGTAAAAAGAAGTCTACAAATTGGGATAATGTCTGGCACAAAGAGCCCCTGGAGGATATGATAGGTCTTCCAGGGGGTTTGTCCAGACATTTGTGGACTTTGGGCAAAACATAAATCAAAGGAATACGGGGAAAATCCTGAGTAAGGAATTTGGCAGTTTGGTCGTCAATCCAATAATTAGACACACCTAAGCCAATAATGGAGTCTGCCTCGCGTTTAAAATTATTGGTTGGATCAAAACGCAGTTGTTTGTAACATTGTTTGTCGGCCAGTTGTCGGTTAATTTCATCAATATAATCAGTACGGTTTAATAATACCACGCCCCCACCCTTGTCGGCGGGGCGTATGATGACCTTAGGATTATCTCTTAGAGATTTGACTGCCAGCCTTTCTAATTTGGTCATATTGTGATTTTTAATTTTGATGTTCTTAATGCAGGGTAAGGTTTCTTTTTTAACTAAATTCATGAAAACCTCAATGGCAGGATTCATAGACGGTGGGTCAAAATTACTGGGTGTTTTGAATTGACTCCTATTGGCAGAATCAGTGTCCTTTTTTGAGAAGTAGTCTTTAAGTTTAAGTTGTCGAAAAAATTTAAATAATTCAACCTCACATTCAAACTCATTTTGTTTATACGTTTGAACAAAAGTGAGTCCTTTAGATAGTACTGACATTTCTGCCTCAGTTGGAGTATATTCTGATAAATTAAAGACAGTTATTTCCGTCCCCCCTTGTAATTCCTGCCTCCTGCACTTTTTGTGTTTGAGCCCCCCTCTCCTGCACGGTCTCTTGAGTCCGGGGTCTCTTTTGTTTTGCTCCTGGTGAACGTTTTGTCCCCTAAAAAACGACCCCTGTAGTTACCTGAATGGTCCGAATCACTTTGAGAGGTGTGTGATTCTATATCCGTGAATTGAACCTCAGTTTTATTACGGAAATTTTGACCTTTTCTCCAGGGACGTCTGTTAGTCTGTGTGAATAACCACGGGTAGACTCTCAGATCCCTATAATCGTCTTTTACTTTACGATATTTAGTTTTTTTAAAAACCAATAATTCATTTTTAAATGTTTGGATTGAGTCGTCTAGTTTGGTTAACCAATCATTTGTAGAGTCTGTTTTTAAAGTTTCTAAGCCTGCACGCTCATAGCCCAATATTTCCTTTTTAATATTGTCAATGTCAGTGTTGACTTGTTGCACCACCAATACCATTAAGTCAAAACTACATTGATTGAGTATCTGACACCACTGACGACAAAACTCTTTGTTGTTCCGACCAAGTGTAGGCTGGTTTTTAATTCTGAAACCACGGGGAATTAAATTTTCTTTATGATATTGGGATATCGTTAAACCGTGTAGTTCCAGTTCTACAAGCCTTTTACGTAATCGCAACAAATCAGAGTATATTTCAGTGGGAGTATCTACATCAAAGGCTAATTGTTCAGTGGAAGAAAACAAAATCTTGGAAACTTCTTTGTCCAAGAATCGTTTTGTCCCAGTAATATCCTTAGCATCCAGATCCATTGTCCCAAAAAAATACACAACACACAAAAAAAAAATAAGATGCACAAAAACAGTTACTTTAGAAAAAACAAGTTCCAAAAGAAACTGAAAAATGAAAAATAAAAAATGAAAAAATATGAAAAAAATGAAGATTATATTTGTGGTGCAGCTCCCAGTCCATAATAACAGTCCGTTACCATGACATATAAACAAATCCACAAAAGCAGCCGCTTCTCACTTACAATTAGACAGAACGCTAGTGCACAGTTGGTATAATCATGTAGAAAAAATCCAAGAATAACCACAAAAGCGATCAAACCCAGAAGAACCAGCACACAGCTTAGATGCAAAAGGAAGTTTTACTTGTCCAGAAAATTCATTAAAAGAGGCAACAAGCATATAGCACACATGATGGTAGCAGCATGAATATATCAATGAGTACTTATCATTCCATTCCGACAGCTGTTTCGATTATCTTCTTCATGGGAATAGATAAAGTGACATGGTGCTGTACACTGCCAACCGCAGTGTCTATTTCCAAAGTGATTAAATTAAACAATGGGTCTATCACCACTCAGGTGTATAGGAAGCCTACAGACAAAAATTCTCTCTTATTGGCTACAAGTTTCCATCCGCAGCCATTAAAGAAGGGACTACCTTTTTCTCAACTTTTACGTGTGATGCGAATAACCTCTGATGAATTATCAATACCAGCTGCTTTGACCGAGATGGGCAAGAAATTTATTGAGAGGGGCTATGATTCGACAGAGATACAAGGGGCTATCACGAGATGCCTCCAGATGGAACGCTCAGAAGTATCAAGATCTAAGAATAACGATCCAGAGATTGGACGATTGGTCTTTTCCAGTACATATTCCGTTGCCTCTGGTGCCATGAGACGTGCGATCTCCAAGCATTGGCACATTCTACAGGCAGATCCAACTATGGGAAAATTCTGCGACAGCTTACCATTATTCAGCTACAAACGTAGTCCAAATCTCAAAGATCAGATCACCTACTCTGATATAGCACCAATGTCACAACAAGGCACTGGCTGGCTACAATTGAGACCAGGAGCACACAAATGTGGCTCCTGTGTTAATTGCAAGCATATGCACACAGGCAGCACGTTTGTCCATCCAACCAGGGGAGATATTTTTCGATTGAAACATCGAATGACATGTGAGACTAAATATGTCGTTTACGTGATCCAATGCCCCTGCAAGAAACTGTATGTTGGAAAGACCATCAGAATGCTCAAAGAACGAATGGCCCTGCATCGGTCATCGATTAAGAAAGCGTTCATTAAAATTGAGAACTCTACTCCGCCAGTTGCTAAACACTTTGTTCATCAAGGTCATCATATTAAAGATCTATTATTTATGCCCATCGACCATATACCACCATTGAAGAGGGGTGGTGACCGTCATAAGCTGCTACTACAACAGGAATGCCGCTGGATCCGACGGCTGTTTTCCCTTTCACCATTGGGACTTAATGAGGAATTCTCGTTGGTACCTTTTTTATAAATAATTCATTTTTTCTTTTTTCTCTTTTTCTTCTTTTTTCTTTTGTTTCCTTTTTTATATATTTTTTCATTTTTTGTATCTGAGCACATGTGGGCCTGATGACTTTGCATCCGGATCCATTGTCTAATCTAGTTACTATTTGTTCATTTAAAAAAAAAAATTTTGTATTTATATGTATATTTCAGTTGATGATTCATATATCTACTTACTAAAAGGCCTGCATGTTTTGGCTTTCTTATAAAGCATGATCTATAGGATATAATTAACGCATAGTAATTAGTAATGTAGCCAGTGACATACATTAATCCATATCAACTTATTGTCAAATAACTCATTACTGGCCATATACATGCTTTATTATCATACTATATTTGTGCATTAATCATATGATTCATCTTTTTATATTATTTGTTTTATGTCATTTTGTACTGTATAGTATTTGTTGTTATTCGATGCCTGTGCGCCTCTCCCCTTGTCCCCGGAAACAGGCTAGGTGGCTCTTCAGTTCCGGGTGTGTTCATTTGCCCGGACTGTCTTGAGCGCAGCCTGCTGGTTGCCACGGGTGACGCGTTAGTGGTGACGCGCAGCCCGAGGGCGACCCACAGCACTGGGACACAGTTACGGAGACGTGTTTCTCCGTGCAGGAAGGATAGGGTCCGGCTCCATCGTGTGGCTGCAGACGATGTGTAGCGGACAAAACCTTCCCCTGTACGTCACTTCCGGTTCACGGCTCGCCGTGCTGCTTGGAGGTGACGTAACTGACTTCCACATGTGACGGGGAACAGGTGAGACAGCTCACAGGTAAGTACTCCACACACTATATAAGGCACTCATGGGCTAAGCACTCAAGGCACATGTCACTTTGGAAATAGACACTGCGGTTGGCAGTGTACAGCACCATGTCACTTTATCTATTCCCATGAAGAAGATAATTGAAACAGCTGTCGGAATGGAATGATAAGTACTCATTGATATATTCATGCTGCTACCATCATGTGTGCTATATGCTTGTTGCCTCTTTTAATGAATTTTCTGGACAAGTAAAACTTCCTTTTGCATCTAAGCTGTGTGCTGGTTCTTCTGGGTTTGATCGCTTTTGTGGTTATTCTTGGATTTTTTCTATATATATATATATATATATTTATTTGCAATGACCGGCACTCCCAATCTTATCCACAGCTGCCGCGGTGCTCAGCTCCAAAGGAAAGTATACAGTAAGAAATAAGTGGCCTTGGCAAAAAAGAATATAATATCCAGCAGACTTGGCAAAAAGAATACAACAGCAATTGCAGGTGAATGCGACGTTTCAGATTTTACTCCTTTGTCAGGCAATAGACATACAAACAGATATAACATCAGTGCTTACCTAAATACCCCCATGAAGAAGTGAGCTCCTCCTCTCACACTCCACCATTCCAGAAGCCACCCGCACTTCCGGTCAGTGACATTTCCTGATTCCAATGATGTCACTCTGTACATTCATCCTTTCCAGGGCGCTGGCATAGCAACCGGCAACAAGGATGCTGTGATAGAAGTAGAAGTGAACTTCTCACCTCACACGTCACCATCCCCGGCATCGTAGCCACCCGCACTTCTGGTCAGCGATAATTCTTACATGCACTCATTCTATCCAGGGCGTTGGCATAGCAACTGGGAAGCAGGAAATGGTAGTTACTGTGGAGACAGTACATAAAACATTACACTACATATTTATACGATATCCTAAAAACATAAACAGTGCTATATGTATAAAACAGCAGGTAATAACATTTATATGGATGGCTAAGAAATGTAGGTTGGCATCCATACTTAATATTACTAACTTCTGATGTCATCTGGTACATTTAATATAACCTACAGGCATGGGTAAGTATCCACTCAAATTACCATATAATTATTCAAAATCAGGTCCAGCTTACCACAGGTGATAACTAGAAAGTATCAACCTAATAATATATATATTCACTGTAACAAATGAAGCATAGAGATCTAGATAAATGTACTATATTTTAATTGTTCATTAAGGCCCCCTGGCCTTACGGTGTTGAGTCTAAAAATCCACTGCGCCTCTAATTGTAGGAGCCTCTTCCCTCTATCTCCACCTCGAAGATCATCAGGGACATGGCCAATAATAAATTACATCGCAATGTGGAGAGGCTATGTTTCTCTTAAGCGAAATGCCTCGCTATTGGCTGATCATTGTCCTTCCCAGCCAGGGCAGCTCTAATGGCCGAACGGTGCTGAGTGATCCTCTACCTGAAAGTCCTGATAGTCTTGCCTATATAATATAGGCCACAGGTACCTTTGATGGCATATATTACATATGTGCTCAAACATGTCAATGGATATCGTATTTGAAATTTTCGACCAGAATGTGGATGTAAAATATATTTTGTAGCTATCATAAAGCTGCACATCGTGCAGCCCACACACTTATACTGTAGCAGCCATTCGTTCTCCTCTGTGTATTCCTGGATGTCCTTTTTGAAATATCAGTGTGCACTTCCCAATCACGTATATTCCGTCCTCTCTTATAGCAGGACATTATCCTAGTGTGTTTCAAGTTTTTCAATTCTCTATCCTGCTGAATAATAGGCCATAATGAATGTGTAGTTTGTTTAATAACACGATCCACGGTGTTAAATCTATGAACCCAATGTAGGCGATCCTCCCCTTTTTTTGGACCAACATGTTTTTTCTAAGGGTAGCTTCTCTCTATATTTTATCCACACGTTTCCTTGCCTGTGTCAAAACGGTTGAAGAATTTCCCCTTGCTCTAAATTTGTTCTCCATTTGGTCCATCTTTGTTACCAATTCCTCAGGATTACTCGTTATCCTCTTTACTCTTAAAAATTGGGAGAATGGTAATAGTGCATGTGTCACAAACTCGCCCACCTGCATATAGCCACACATCGTGCAACCCAGGCATCGATGGCACCCGTTCTTTCTGGCCAAGAATTGCGTTTTGTTTTTTGTCATACTAAATCCCATAATGTCTGTTTTATCCACTATATCCCAGATACTGCAGCTATGGGAATAGCTAGGCAGTTCGTACAAATCCTGATCAAAACATATGCATATTCTGGCAAAAAGTATAAGATTAGGTGGCCCCTTACATGCACTACTAAATTTGTAATTTACGTTAATTTGTTTTGCCCATGTGGCTTGCAGTATGTGGGCAAAACAACACAAAAATTTAATAAAAGAATGGCCCAGCATAGGGCAGCCATAAGAGCTGCACTGGAAACGACTAAAAGCGAGCAGCCAGCTCAACCAGCATGGCTACCACAGCATTCTGCAGTGCCATGCCATCCCATCTGGTTTGCGCTTACTGGGACCATCATTTGTTTTTCAACAAGACAATGACCCCAAACACACCTCCAGGCTATGAAAGGGCTACTTGGCCAAGAAGGAAAATGATGGAGTGCTGCGTCAGATTACCTGGCCTCCACAATCACCCAACCTAAACCCAATTGAGATGGTTTGGGATGAGTTGGACCGCAGAGTGAAGGAAAAGCAGCCAACAAGTGCTCAGCACCTCTGGGAACACCTTCAAGACTGTTGGAATACCATTCCAGGAGACTACCTCATGAAGCTGATTAAGAGAATGCCAAGAGTGTGCAAAGCTGTCATCAAAGCAAAAGGGGGCTACTTTGAGGAATCTAAAATATAAAACATATTTTAATTTGTTTAACACTTTTGTTTACAACATAATTCCATATGTGTTCTTTACTTCTTTCATAGTTTTGATGTCTTCAGTACTAAACTACAATGTAGAAAATAATGAAAATAAATATAAACTGTTGAACGAAAAGGTGTGTCCAAACTTTTGACTGGTACTGTGTGTATATATATATATATATAGTGCTTCTCTTTGGTCTAACCTCATCAATAAGTTAAGCTATTCGATTCCTCTTTTATATTCTTATGAATGCCTTATATTCTTTTATGGCTTTTAGAAACTTTTTTTAGTATATTTTTTTATCCGATATGCTAAAGTGATACTCCAAAGGTTTTTAAGTTCTATGATACTATGCTCTGTTTTAATTTTTAAATTTTTTATTTTTTAACTTTGTACTTTTTTGGGTCATATATATATCTTTTTATATGAGCTTGTGTGTTTTTACAACAACCATTTTTGTGTAGTGCGTTTCATTGCAATAAATTTGTACACTCTTTTTATATTACCATTCTGCTTTTAAGTATCATTTGGCACCTTTGGTCGCTCTTTACCACCTCATCCTTTGTCCACATAACCACTTTCATAGGTAAAGATACCAATACCTATATTTATTTGAGGTAACGAGCTGACACCCTGATTTAATAAAAGGGAGTGCCAACATAACAAGCAGTTATTACACAATTTTTGCAAGGTTCCCATCCTAGTGTTACACATATTAGATACTGCATCCGTGGCGCTGATATCTGTCCCGTACACACATATATATATATATATATATATATATAAATAATGTTTTTCCAAATCTAGAAGATTTTTTGTCATCATTCCCAATTCCCCTAGATTAGGAAGATTTGGGAAGATCCACTAACAGTGGACCCATTGGTTTCACGCCTATCAAAGAATATTAGCTTTCGGTCCCGGGGATTTCCTAAACAAAAGACCGTAGAATAGAAACCACCCTATAATCTATAATATACAGCTACAGCAGTGGCCCTGCGACCTGTAAAGGTTGGATACTGGGTTATAAATCCCATAGAACCTGAACTAGATCCAGGAACAGTGGGTCACTCTAGCAAATCAGCAACCTATGTGTGAGACTTCTAGGAAGACTGCACTGGTTAACTCTTGAATGACACTGTACTGTGCTTTCAATACAAACTTAGTAAGTTACTAATGAATGAAAGACTGAGTATCTGCTAAAAGAAGCATAATCAGTTCATCACCTATTAAAGGAAAAATTACTTCTACCACGGAACTGTTATATAAGTGCTATTTGAAATTTCCTTGATTGAATTAACAGCGATTAGCACTTAAAATGAATGGAAGGACACATTGGTTCTAATGGGGCCTATTGCATCAGCTATTGTGTCATCCACTAGTGTATGAATTTGTAGGAATATCATTGCATTTTAGTGTGGATCCTATATTAATATTAAATTTTTGGTTATAAGTGTGTATCATTAGTCAAGATGCAATACTTTTTAAAATATTGTTGTGACTATGCATATTTTATGAATAAATTGTTTTAATTGAGTCCAGTCTGCTTGCGCTCTCTTCCCCTTCTTTTTTTCTTGAATGACAGGGTTGTCTCCGCCCATAGAGCCTTGTGGCTTCGTCAGTGGACAGCAGATATGAAATGAGAGGCAGAAAACATTCCATATATAGTAGGTTAGTGTAGAATGGATGTAAATAATTGATTCACAAGTTACTGCTAACAAATCCACTGATTTCCTTTCAGCTCATCAGCTAGATAGCCTTATTCTAAGCCATCCGTCCATTCTTGTCATGTTACAGCTCACAAGAGCACAATGCCTGTAAAGACAAGAATCTTAGTTCAAATCCCAAGTTAGTCCCATTAGGAAGCCTCAAATGTGGCCTGTAGCCCCAGACGGCAGGGGACGGAAATCAGCTGTTACAGACAACAGTATCAAAACCTGCAGCAGGTCATTCTACATCTGTGCCTAGAGGATCCCAGAGTAGGAGCGTGCTTAAGACATTTAAGTCACATCTGAAATGCTCCTGCCAGGATGCCTAGGTTAACACCCAAGGCTACAAAATAGAGTACCGCCTCACAGGTTTTCACTTCAGGGTTTACCAGTTTTCCTGAAAAGACAGGTAGCCCTACAGGAGGCCATACACAGAATCCTGCAGACAGAGGTAATTGCCTTAGTTCCAACTCGTCAAAGGAACAAGGAATTATATGCCAGCCTGTTTGGTAGTTCCGAAACTGAATGATTCCGTCAGGCCTTTCCTGATTGAAGTCCCTGAATCCATAATGAGGGTCTTTAACTTCAACAAGGAATTCCCTAGGGCAGTCATCACATGACTGGAACAAGGGAGATCCTGGTATCCTTAGATATCAAGAATGCCTACCTCCACATTCTAATATGACCATTTGCAAAGGTCATGGCAGAGATCATTTAGTGTTCCTACAGTTTACAATAAAAAAAGACCACTACCAAATTCCAGGCCTCACCCTTCGGTCCCTCATCAGCTCCAAAGGTATTACAAAGGTCACAGAGCAGATGATGCTACAACTCCTATTTCAAAAAACATAGTATCTGGATGACTTCCTAATAAGGGCGCTATCCAGAAAACTGCTATTGCAGAGAATCATTCTCACAAAAATGTCTACTAAGACATTGCGTGGGGAGTCTCAATCTATAGAAGTCCCACTTACAGCGTACTCAGAAACTTCAGTTTCTGTGTACTGTTCTGGACACAGTATCTCAGAGAGTGGCCATAGAAATTCAGACGTTAGTACGGTTAGTCCTGAAACCACACTAAGTTTCTATAAGTATCTTGAAACTGAGGGCAATTCACAATGCTCTACATCAGGCCTTTCATCTACTATATCAGGCCATTCACAATAATGCCACAGCAGTGGCATACATAAACCGCCAAGGCAGAGCAGCAGCAATAAGAATAGTATCCAAGATACTTCTCTAGGCAGATAGAAATGCCACGGCATCTCAGCCATCTTCATAACGGTAGACAACTAGGAAAACACGACCTACACCCATGGGAGTGGGGTCTTCATCCTCAGATCTTCCAACAGATCGTGTATCAGTGGGGATGCCCACAGATAGACATGAAGGCTTCTCAAAAACAACAAGAGGCTTAGGCGTTCTTGTTCAAGAAGAAGAGATTCACAGACAACAGCAGGGGATGGCTAACGATGCCTGGGAGTTATCAAACAGTATATCTGTTTTCTCCTTTTCCTTTACTCATGAGAATAGAAGAGGGAGAAAGTTCACGCAATTCTAATTGCCCCAGATTGGCCACATAAAGCGTAGTACGCAGACCTCCTCTCCCTGTTGGTAGAAGAGCCCTGGCCTCTGCCGCTTCGAGAAGATCTTCTTCAGCAAGGCCTGTTCGTCTATCCAGACTTATAGTGGCTATGTTTCACGGCATGGTAGTTGAAAGGGAGATATTAGCCAGGAAAGGCATTCTAGGCACAGTAATAAAAACTATGCTGCAATCCAGAAAGCTAGTCTGTTATGGTTCCTACAGTCTGGTTTGGATATGGGCCTAAGCCTAGGCTCGCTGAAAGTTCAAATTTCAGCCTTATCAATTTTTTCCAAAAGCAACTGGCTATGCTTCCAAGAGCCCAGACTTTCCTAAAGGGCGTATTACACATATAATCACCTTTTGTACCACCTACCGCACCTTGGATTCTAAATTTGGTTTTAGATTTCCTACACTCTTCTTGAATTGAACCATTACAAATGGTAGACAAAAATATCTTAACTAGAAAACAGTAATGCTGTTGGCCTTAGCCTCAGCCAGAAGGGTCTCAGAGTTAGGGGCACTATTATGTAAAAGACCCTACCTTGCCTTCCACAAGGACAAAGCAGAGTTCAGAACTTGTCAGAGATTCTTGCCAAGAGTTATTTCTCCATTTCATATCAACCAACCAATCGTGGTTCTGGTTCTGATGATTCATCTACTCCAAGATCACTGGATGTAGTATGAGCATTGACTATCTATGTCAGACGAACTGCTCGTATCTGAATATCAGACTCTCCTTTTGTGCTATATGATGCAAATGAGATACGTTGCTCTACTTCAAGGCAGATTGTTGCTCACTGGATAGGACTGACTATCCAACAAGCTTACTCATCGGCAGCCTTGCCTATACCACAATCCATTACAGCCAACTCTACAAGGATGGTGGGCTCCTCTTGGGAGGCTGCCCGGGGAGTTTCACCTTTACAGAGTTTGCTACCCTGGCGTCAGAGGACACTCAGTATGGTAATTCAGTATTGCAGGGGTCTCAGCACACTCCTGCCCATTTTGGGAGTTTTGGGATGTCCTAAAGTACCATCCCAGTATCCCCTATGGATGTAAGAGAAAATAGATTTTTAAATACATACCTACTGGTAAATCCTTTTCTCGTAGTCCATAGGGGATACTGGGCGCCCACCTCTGTGTTTCATTAAAATTCCTGCAAAACAAGTTAGTTTTGGTGTGTGAAACTTGGTTGGATCAGCTTGCTATCCTTTCTGTTCTTTGGGATCAGCTTTTGTTATCCTTTACAGTAGTTTACCCGTATGCTGGTTATGATTCTCTCATTTCCAGCTTTATCTTATGGTTATGATATATATTTATACATGTGTATGTGGAAAATAATATATATGTATATGGTTATATACTGTATGTAGATATATTTACATGTAGTAGATATTATCTCATAGTTATGTTCAGTTTTATTCTGTTTTCCACCTCTCAAAGTATGTTCTGTCTCCTTCGAGCATAGTTTTCTAAACTGAGCTGTGGGAGGGGGCATAAAGGGGAGGAGCCAGCACACAGAATGTTGAAGTTTTAAAGTGCACAGGCTCCTCTGGACCCAGTGTCAGACTGGGGCATGTAGTGCCCACTTGTGGAATGTAGTGGTAGGGGCCCATGTTTAGGGGTGTGGCCAGACCACAGAGGGGGTATGGCCTGCCACATCACTGGTTTGACTAACCATTAGAGAGTGCAACATCTGGGTCCCTTCATAAATATACACAGTAAATTCAGCTGCTGCATGCATGATAATGTACCAGATTAATAACAGATTAATAACAGCAATGCACTGTAGAAAATACACCATACAGTAGTCCAGTAAAAGGTAACATATGTATGATGTATAATTCAACTGTACAGTCTGGAACCTGATCCTTACAGCAGGAGGTGGGGTCCCAGGCAGTGGGGCCCACCGGTAGTTTCCCCTGTATCCCTGTGGGCCAGTCACAGCCTGTCTGGACCCCAACTATACTCCACTGTACTAAAGTACCATCTCAGTATCCCCTATGGACTACGAGAAAAGGATTTACCGGTAGGTATTTAAAATCCTATTTTTTGCAATTTAAAATTTGAATACATAAAAGCACTTAAATATATATAACTTACAGTATATTCTTAGTCACTATTACTTTTGCTCCAACCACAGGGATGTCTAGAAGAGCAGGGGAGCACAGTTCTACTATATAATTTATTAACATTAATTTCCAGTCATTTCCAGTCAATTTTGACCACCTCACAGCACACAATATTGTTTTCACCATTACTGGCCAAGGGCTGCAGCGAGCTGGCTGGTTAGTAAGCGACAGAGCAGCGGCACAAACACAAGTCAGTTTATAGCACATCTAAGAATCATTGGCCCAAATGTATTAAGCCTTAACCAGAGATAAAGTGGAGATGAATAAAGAGAGATAAAGTATCAGCCAACCAGCTCCTAGCTGTAGTTTTTCAAACACAGCCTGTGACACGTGAGTTAGGAAGCTGATTGGCTGGTCATTTATCTCTCTTTATCCGGCCATTGTCACACCTCCGTGGCAGAAATGAAAAGTAGTGCATGACTGGTGGCAGCAGCTGCAGCGATAGTATTTGGTTGCTCTTCTCTAAACTAATCGTTATCCATTTTTCAATTTGCAGATCCCTACGTAGAGTCACAGGGCTTATGAACAAAACACACTACGGTAAAGCACAGATCACAGATCAATTTGATGTGCAATATTTGTATATCTGTGCAAAGCTTTTTCCCATGCCAATCTACGTTGTGCTGTACAGATTTTTAACTAATTACTGTGCAATGTAAATTGCAGACCAGTGTCTCCAGTACTTTTTGAGTGTGTTTTGCTGTGTGTATGATGCGAATAAGATGCAAACATCATAGTACAGTACGCTACACCTCTCAAAGCATCTCAGTTTCGTCGGGCACCTCACGCCTTATGGCATATAGATGCTAGGTGTATGAGGAGTGAGGACACATCTGTAACTGCACAAAGAGAAACCGAATGATTGGCTTAAGCAAAGCGGTGGTTTAAACCTCTAGGATGGGGGCTGGCATGGGTACTGAACACTCTTTTTGGCAGCTTTGGTAGTGTAGGGGCGTGTTTTTGTGGAAGTTTATTTAATTGACTGAAACTGTAGGCCAAAGCTTCTTTGTTTCTGTCTTGCCACCCATCCTTCCATTTGAGCATATTTGGTTGCTTGGTTTAGTGTTGGCTATTTTACAGCGGGAAAGAATGGCAGGTCACCAGTCCAGGTGCAATTATTTTTTTATAGGTAAATTGTTTTAACACCCTAACCAGGGGTAGTCTCATCACCCAAATGGGTGGGTAGTCATGTTAGAAGTTTGAGTGGATGGATACTTTATTGTTTATAAGGGTTTGTAGTTGTGTTTGTGCACCTTGGGTGGTATCAGCCTTCAATACATGTTGTTGGTTGTTATTGGGCATTGTAGATTGAGCTGATATTATAACAAATAACAACTTCTTCCAGATCTACATCTCTGTGTCTTTATTTATTGTTATATTTTAGTTGTCTAGTGATTTGCACATATGACACATTTCATCCGATAGAAGGTTTAATAAAAAAAGGGCTAATTTTACAAATGACTTTAATGATCCCTTAAATTAAATTTAACTAACTCAAGTTGAAATTATACATTACTCAAGGAAAGGTCTTAAATTAATGTATACTGTCAAATAATTTTTAAATGTACAAAATTGATTCAAGATAATAACAACAAACAAGGCTCAACTGCATCAATAAATACTAACAAATTAATATTATGGGATATTGTAGTCTGTGTATTTATACATATGTTGAATTACAAACTCTGTTAGCAATCAGTGCTAAATATACATAAAAATATTATGAAATTAGTGATTATGTGTCATGCATCAGACCATCAGTTAAATATTACATTGTATCAGTTCACTAGCAGAGTAAGGATCAAATAGATTTTTATAATGTAACATTAATTAAACCGGGTATGAGACATGGATTAAAAAGAGAATTATGTGTAACATTGGAAGGACAACAGTTCCAGCATGTACCTGATCAATAGAAGCAGTAGTGATAACAAAACCTAGTCAGCTGGCAGAGCTGGCCGTTTCTGAAGCAATTAGAATAACATAGGATTTCAGAATTCATCAGTCCTCCATTTGCTGCCTTATAATAAGTCGGACACTTGTAGTGAGATGAAGAGCATTAGTTAGTATCATGAATAGCAAAACAGCGTATGGTAATAGCAGGAGAAACAAATTAACTATCGGATCTGGCAACTTGTAAATCACAGACTGATTAGGAGAATAAAAAGTTCCAAAATTCAGTAGCTCACAATAGTAATTAGTCACTTGTTCTAACTCGCTGGATAGTGCCAGTAATTGTCAGTATTTCAGTTACCCAGTAATAAAAGCATGCAGGGTGACTTGTGTCTGAGATTAAGGCAATGACTCTGGAATGTCCTTGATCATTTGGGAAAAAATTACCTAAACAAACTCAGCAGACCATGTGGGGTATCTGGATGATAGGTCGACAGTAAATAGATTGACAGCCAATAGGTTGACCCCATATGGTTGACATGCATTAGGGCGACAGGTACAAAAGGTTAAAATGGTGAATAGGTTGTCATGTAAAAGGTTGACAATGCTTAAGGTCAACAGGTACAAAACGTAGACAGGTTCAAATGGTCAACATGCCAATGGTCGACACACACATGGGCGACACAAGTTTTTTTTCATCTTTGTCATTTTTGTTCAATTCTTTCATACTTTACCATCCATGTGGACTAAGATTGGGAATAGAAACTGAAGCAGACGAGTGAAGTGAGCCACCTGAGTGGACGTGGCAAAAAAAAAGTGTGTCAACCTTTTTTGTGTTGACAAATTTCCATGTTGACATTTTGACTATGTCAACCTTTTGTACCTGTCAAGCTTTTCAGGTGACTACCTTTTACATGTTGACCTATTAACTCTGTCAATCATTTAACCCTGTCAATCATTTGACACGGTCAACCTGTTCCATGTCAACAATATGGGGTCGACCTATTGACTGTCGACCTATTGACTGTCGCCCTATTAATGGTCGACCCAATAATCCACACTCCTTTGAGGTGGGTGGTGGCTGGAAGTGAACCAAAGTGTAAGTCTGAGCATGAGGCATTGTGGCATTAACCTTTGCCTGGCATGGTTGCATCAGATGAGACCACACTAGGCTGACGTTTCCCTGGCAGGGTCACACCTGATGCAAATAGCCAGAAACGCCCACTGTGCAGCTGCTAAAAGGTAATCTTCCAGACTCTGCCACTCTCAGAGAGACCTTTTGGCCCCTCTGCTTCCTGGTTCTCTACCACAGTGTCTGCCATGCAGCCAATCAATGGCACCCCCCATCCCATAGCAGCAGAGATTAGCAGTCGCTGGGTATATGTAAAAAAGAAGCCCTCATTTTCCCTGTGTACACCTGATGGCTGCAGAGAAGAGCAGATGCCAGGAAAATGTAAAGTCAGCCATCGATGTTTAAACTGATGTTTATAAAAATGTTTTAAAAAATATTTTATTTTATTTTTATAAAATCGTGTTGGATATGTTTTAAATAAATATTTTTAACCTAAATTCAATCATAAAAAATACCCCCATTTTTTTTTTAAATGCCAGTTAAGTGGTTAAAAGTGGGTGCCAAAAATTATTTGTTGTTTATAAGAAAATATACCTGCGGCACTGAGGTTTAGGAGCGCAAAGTTTGGAGAGTTTTGTCCTGTGGAAAATAAGATTTTGCCATTGACACATTTTCTGGTACAGATGACGTTTGTGTGAGCTGAGTAGATTTATGTTGTAAAACCTAAATATATTTTGATTTTTACATGTCAGTCTGATGTTCAAGACCAATGGAGGTACCATAAAGCAGAAGGATTCAGATGGTTGCAATGGAAGAATAATTCTTCATTATGATTATGTCATTAAGCCTAACTCACAGATACTGTAGTGTAAATAATATTTGCAAAATTAGAATCTGTAGATCCAGAAGGTGCACCAGGCATATTGAATTCATCAACAAGAATTGGAAAAATTCAAAAAATGATTCCAGGCAGTTGGGTACTTTGGGTTAATTATGATACAGTATGTTACGTATGACTTGATTTAAAATAAATTTTGATATTAGATAGCGATCAATTTTTTGGGCACAGATGCTATTTAGCACAATTTACTGACATATAGTCTATTAATCTGAATTAAAGAACTCCCTGTTTGAGACTACAAAAACTACAACACAGCTTAAAATAACAACAATTTAATATAATATACTATAATACAATAGACAATATTAACTGAACAGGTATAAAACTGTGCACAATAAAATATGTGATACTCTGTTTAAACCGACTCTTGAGTCTGGTATTGCTAATCAAAACTAATAGTTGGAACAAAAAGAACTCTGATAAATACATATCTGATAATGTATAAATATATACTATATATATATATATATATATACTGTGTATATATATATATATATATATATATATAAAATGTATTTATTTTTAGCAATATCAATATATCATTGGTAAAATAACTATCACTGTTACCATCTGCATACATCTATCTACTACCCGATGATTATTATGTCAGTTTATAAAAAGAACATAGATTATAGACCGTATTCAATGAGAGTCGGAAACTGACATCTTGTCGGAAGGACGACAGTTTCCGACTGGAATAGGTCGGAAGGGGTTCCGACCTATTCAATCCAGGCACAGTTTTTCAGACAAGTTGGGAAATCAACTTGTCGGAATGCTGTCGGAATACACGCTGCCGCCGAGCCGCATGTATTATCAGACGTGGGGCCAAAACCGACAGGTTTTAGCCCCGTTTCCAACAATGTCAATCTGACTTCTAAAAAAGTCAGATTGACACTGTCAGGACTGGGCCAAAACTGTCGGGTTTGGCCTAGTATTAAATAGAGTGCTGTCGGGTCCTTTCCGACGGAAAGGACCCAACACTTATGGAATATGGCCCAATGTCTTTATATAATGTTAGTCTTGCTAACATACATTTTGCTGCTTAATAAATACCAACTTGTCATCACTATTATATATGAGAACAATATAATACTGATCCCAACGTTCTACCATATGGAAGCAAGATTGGTATTTAGGGACGAATAGTGAATAATAAGCAAATAAGCCATTATAATCATCATCATCATCATCATCATCATCATAATCTTCAGAGAGAATTGTGGTTTTAAGTATGTTTATTGTGTAGTTACGCTTCCTTTATTTAATTTTTTGCACTTTCACATTTTTGTTTATATCTACTGTATATTCTCTTGTATTAGCACAAAGTGAAGGAATCATTAAATATATCACTAAATTTGTCAGTTATGAAAGGCAGTGTTAGATTTGTAATGACAATTATTTTTGTACATATGCATTAGGCGAAATATATCTGCATGATCAAACAGGTTTGAGGTTATTTTTAAGTTAAAAGCTGTGGCTTATTAAATGGCACATAAGAAGAGGACTCCTTTGATTTTTATAACTTGACCTATTGATTCCAACTAAGTGCTCAATTAAGTAAATGATAACTCATCTTGATTGATGTATAAGACGTCATACAGTACCTTTGTGTACCTGTGAAGAGCTTGCTTCAGTGATGTGTTTGCTCACTGGGCGGTTTGCCACCTAGCAATTGCTGGTATGTGGACGATGAGCAAATACTGGATTCAGGTGTGGTTGGAGGTGCTATCGCTGCTGCTTA
The DNA here is from genome assembly GCF_028390025.1 of Pseudophryne corroboree. Classification (NCBI taxonomy): domain Eukaryota; kingdom Metazoa; phylum Chordata; class Amphibia; order Anura; family Myobatrachidae; genus Pseudophryne; species Pseudophryne corroboree. Next base: position 184,376,102 of record NC_086444.1, on the reverse strand, counting down.
CATGGAGCAGTGTTTTATCAGCAGGATGCTGCTGATACACAGTAAGTAGATGCCTCCTGCTTGCATTAATGATCCGAGCTGCATCCTAGAATGCAGCATCAGATCAACTGCTACACCATCAGCCATACAGTAATGTGTGTGTCTGTGCCCTGCTTAGTGCTTATGACATATAACGATGGTGATGAATTATCACCACAGACTATGGTGGGCTTATCTCTCCCAGGTTGTGTTGCTCAGGGCTTTCATTTGCATTTTCACACTGCAAGCTCTGGGTGCCTGCCTAATATAACTATGATATTACTGGGGTGCCAGGATCATTTCACAAGTTAGACACTGACTACCCAATTAAATAACCCTTCAATCTGGACAGGCTTAACCTTTAGGCAGCTTTAGACAGCTGTCTAGGGCGCCGGGATCTGCGGAGGAACCATTTAGTCTCCCTATCACAAAATTAAGGCTGTTTCTTATCCTTGTTGTACTTCATGCAAGTGGTGGCTGTGGAACTTAAAAGTCACACTTTCATCTGAAAGGCTGGGAAGTGGGTATTGGCGGTCGTTGGGGGCAGTAGGCTTAAGTTTTGCCTAGGGTGCCGAGAAATCTTGCACTGGCCCTGATAGATGTCGGTATAAGCATACAGGGAGACAGCCCTCACACACACACACACACACACACACACACACACACACACACACACACACACACACACACACACACACTTTTTTTTTCAAGTACACTATTTTATGGTAGGTGAGAAGTTGAAAGGACTGCCTTACATTACACGTATATTACAAGTAATTAACATACACAGTGTAGACAATGGGACTCTGGGGGTATGGGCGAGTCTGCATGATGTCATAACGTCACACAGTAGTTGCGCAGTGCTACTCTGGGAACATTTGCCAGTGTCGGACTATGGAATAAAGGTTCCACTGGGGGAATGCAGTGGTAGGGGCCCGTGCTTACGGGTGTGACCAGCCTCCAGAGAGGGAGTGGTCAGCCACGACAGAGGCTTGGATAACCATTACAGAGTATGTGGGCTGGTCCCTTGATTAATAGTTCATGCATGATAATGTACCAGATTAAGGGTCTAATTCAGGGTTGATCGCAAAAGCAAAATCTTTCTCTAATGGGCAAAACCATGTGCACTGCAGGTGGGGCAAATATAACATGTGCAGAGAGAATTAGATTTGGGTGGGTTATATTGTTTCTGTGGAGGGTAAATACTGTGCAGGGTAAATACTGGCTGCTTTATTTTTACACTGCAATTTAAATTTCAGTTTGAACACACCCCACCCAAATCTAACTCTCTCTGCACGTTATATTTGCCCCACCTGCAGTGCACATGGTTTTGCCCATTAGAGAAAGGTTTTGCTTTTACGATCAACCCTGAATTAGGCCCTAATAACAGAAATGCACTGTAGAAAATACACCATATTCCTATGCAGTATAATCTAATAGTGATGAGCGGGTTCGGTTCCTCGGAATCCGAACCCCCCCGAACTTCAGCCTTTTTACACGGATCCGAGGCAGACTCGGATCTTCCTGCCTTGCTCGGCTAACCCGAGCGCGCCCGAACGTCATCATCCCGCTGTCGGATTCTCGCGAGGCTCGGATTCTATCGCGAGACTCGGATTCTATATAAGGAGCCGCGCGTCGCCGCCATTTTCACACGTGCATTGAGATTCATAGGGAGAGGACGTGGCTGGCGTCCTCTCCATTTAGATTAGAAGAGAGAGAGTGAGAGTGAGACACTTGATTTACTGGAGCTTAGGAGTACTCAGAGAGTGCAGAGTTTACTAGTGACTGACCAGTGACCACCAGTGCAGTTTTATTATATTATTATTTAATATAATCCGTTCTCTGCCTGAAAAAAAACGATACACAGTGACACAGTAACAGTATACCATATCTGTGCTCAGCCTCAGTGTGCTGCATCATCTATGTATATCTGACTGTGCTGAGTGCTCAGTGCTCACACAGCTTAATTGTGGGGGAGACTGGGGAGCAGTAGCAGGAGTACATATTATTTAACAGTGCACACTTTTGCTGCCAGAGTGCCACTGCCAGTGTGACTGACCAGTGACCACTGTCTGACCACCAGTATATTGTGATTGTCTGCCTGAAAAAGTTAAACACTCGTCGTGTGGTGTTTTTATTCTATAAACGCATTCTGCTGACAGTGTCCAGCAGGTCCGTCATTAATTATATAATATATACCTGTCCGGCTGCAGTAGTGATATATATATTTTTTTTTTATATCATTATCATCCAGTCTATATTAGCATCAGACGCAGTACGGTAGTCCACGGCTGTAGCTACCTCTGTGTCGGCAGTCGCTCGTCCATCCATAATTGTATACCACCTACCTGTGGTGATTTTTTTTTTCTATCTTCTTGATACTACTAGTAGCTTACTTTAGGAGTCTGCAGTGCTGCTGACAGTGTCCAGCAGGTCCGTCATTATATAATATATACCTGTCCGGCTGCAGTAGTGATATGTATATATTTTTTATATCATTATCATCCAGTCTATATTAGCAGCAGACGCAGTACGGTAGTCCACGACTGTAGCTACCTCTGTGTCGGCAGTCGCTCGTCCATCCATAATTGTATACCACCTACCTGTTGTGTTGTTTTTTTTTTCTATCTTCTTGATACTAGTAGCTTACTTTAGGAGTCTGCAGTGCTGACAGTGTCCAGCAGGTCCGTCATTATATAATATATACCTGTCCGGCTGCAGTAGTGATATATATATATTTTTTATATCATTATCATCCAGTCTATATTAGCAGCAGACGCAGTACGGTAGTCCACGGCTGTAGCTACCTCTGTGTCGGCAGTCGCTCGTCCATCCATAATTGTATACCACCTACCTGTGGTGTTTTTTTTTTCTATCTTCTTGATACTAGTAGCTTACTTTAGGAGTCTGCAGTGCTGACAGTGTCCAGCAGGTCCGTCATTATATAATATATACCTGTCCGGCTGCAGTAGTGATATATATATATTTTTTATATCATTATCATCCAGTCTATATTAGCAGCAGACGCAGTATGGTAGTCCACGGCTGTAGCTACCTCTGTGTCAGCAGTCGCTCGTCCATCCATAATTGTATACCACCTACCTGTGGTGTTTTTTTTTTTTCTATCTTCTTGATACTAGTAGCTTACTTTAGGAGTCGGCAGTGCTGACAGTGTCCAGCAGGTCCGTCATTATATAATATATACCTGTCCGGCTGCAGTAGTGATATATATATATTTTTTATATCATTATCATCCAGTCTATATTAGCAGCAGACGCAGTACAGTAGTCCACGGCTGTAGCTACCTCTGTGTCGGCAGTCGCTCGTCCATCCATAAGTATACTAGTATCCATCCATCTCCATTGTTTACCTGAGGTGCCTTTTAGTTGTGCCTATTAAAATATGGAGAACAAAAATGTTGAGGTTCCAAAAATAGGGAAAGATCAAGATCCACTTCCACCTCGTGCTGAAGCTGCTGCCACTAGTCATGGCCGAGACGATGAAATGCCAGCAACGTCGTCTGCCAAGGCCGATGCCCAATGTCATAGTACAGAGCATGTAAAATCCAAAACACCAAATATCAGTAAAAAAAGGACTCAAAAATCTAAAATAAAATTGTCGGAGGAGAAGCGTAAACTTGCCAATATGCCATTTACCACACGGAGTGGCAAGGAACGGCTGAGGCCCTGGCCTATGTTCATGGCTAGTGGTTCAGCTTCACATGAGGATGGAAGCACTCAGCCTCTCGCTAGAAAAATGAAAAGACTCAAGCTGGCAAAAGCACAGCAAAGAACTGTGTGTTCTTCGAAATCACAAATCCACAAGGAGAGTCCAATTGTGCCGTTTGCGATGCCTGACCTTCCCAACACTGGACGTGAAGAGCATGCGCCTTCCACCATTTGCACGCCCCCTGCAAGTGCTGGAAGGAGCACCCGCAGTCCAGTTCCTGATAGTCAGATTGAAGATGTCAGTGTTGAAGTACACCAGGATGAGGAGGATATGGGTGTTGCTGGCGCTGGGGAGGAAATTGACCAGGAGGATTCTGATGGTGAGGTGGTTTGTTTAAGTCAGGCACCCGGGGAGACACCTGTTGTCCGTGGGAGGAATAGGGCCATTGACATGCCTGGTGAAAATACAAAAAAAATCAGCTCTTCGGTGTGGAAGTATTTCAACAGAAATGCGGACAACATTTGTCAAGCCGTGTGTTGCCTTTGTCAAGCTGTAATAAGTAGGGGTAAGGACGTTAACCACCTCGGAACATCCTCCCTTATACGTCACCTGCAGCGCATTCATCATAAGTCAGTGACAAGTTCAAAAACTTTGGGCGACAGCGGAAGCAGTCCACTGACCAGTAAATCCCTTCCTCTTGTAACCAAGCTCACGCAAACCACCCCATCAACTCCCTCAGTGTCAATTTCCTCCTTCCCCAGGAATGCCAATAGTCCTGCAGGCCATGTCACTGGCAATTCTGACGAGTCCTCTCCTGCCTGGGATTCCTCCGATGCATCCTTGCGTGTAACGCCTACTGCTGCTGGCGCTGCTGTTGTTGCTGCTGGGAGTCGATGGTCATCCCAGAGGGGAAGTCGTACTCGTAAGACCACTTTTACTACTTCCACCAAGCAATTGACTGTCCAACAGTCCTTTGCGAGGAAGATGAAATATCACAGCAGTCATCCTGCTGCAAAGCGGATAACTGAGGCCTTGGCATCCTGGGCGGTGAGAAACGTGGTTCCGGTATCCATCATTACTGCAGAGCCAACTAGAGACTTGTTGGAGGTACTGTGTCCCCGGTACCAAATACCATCTAGGTTCCATTTCTCTAGGCAGGCGATACCGAAAATGTACACAGACCTCAGAAAAAGACTCACCAGTGTCCTAAAAAATGCAGTTGTACCCAGTGTCCACTTAACCACGGACATGTGGACAAGTGGAGCAGGGCAGGCTCAGGACTATATGACTGTGACAGCCCACTGGGTAGATGTATGGACTCCCGCCGCAAGAACAGCAGCGGCGGCACCAGTAGCAGCATCTCGCAAACGCCAACTCTTTCCTAGGCAGGCTACGCTTTGTATCACCGCTTTCCAGAATACGCACACAGCTAAAAACCTCTTACGGCAACTGAGGAAGATCATCGCAGAATGGCTTACCCCAATTGGACTCTCCTGTGGATTTGTGGCATCGGACAACGCCAGCAATATTGTGTGTGCATTAAATATGGGCAAATTCCAGCACGTCCCATGTTTTGCACATACCTTGAATTTGGTGGGGCAGAATTATTTAAAAAACGAGAGGGGCGTGCAAGAGATGCTGTCGGTGGCCAGAAGAATTGCGGGACACTTTCGGCGTACAGGCACCACGTACAGAAGACTGGAGCACCACCAAAAACGCCTGAACCTGCCCTGCCATCATCTGAAGCAAGAAGTGGTAACGAGGTGGAATTCAACCCTCTATATGCTTCAGAGGTTGGAGGAGCAGCAAAAGGCCATTCAAGCCTATACAACTGAGCACGATATAGGAGGTGGAATGCACCTGTCTCAAGCGCAGTGGAGAATGATTTCAACGTTGTGCAAGGTTCTGCAACCTTTTGAACTTGCCACACGTGAAGTCAGTTCAGACACTGCCAGCCTGAGTCAGGTCATTCCCCTCATCAGGCTTTTGCAGAAGAAGCTGGAGACATTGAAGGAGGAGCTAACACAGAGCGATTCCGCTAGGCATGTGGGACTTGTGGATGGAGCCCTTAATTCGCTTAACAAGGATTCACGGGTGGTCAATCTGTTGAAATCAGAGCACTACATTTTGGCCACCGTGCTCGATCCTAGATTTAAAACCTACCTTGGATCTCTCTTTCCGGCAGACACAAGTCTGCTGGGGTTCAAAGAACTGCTGGTGACAAAATTGTCAAGTCAAGCGGAACGCGACCTGTCAACATCTCCTCCTTCACATTCTCCCGCAACTGGGGGTGCGAGGAAAAGGCTCAGAATTCCGAGCCCACCCGCTAGCGGTGATGCAGGGCAGTCTGGAGCGACTGCTGATGCTGACATCTGGTCCGGACTGAAGGACCTGCCAACGATTACGGACATGTCGTCTACTGTCACTGCATATGATTCTCTCCCCATTGAAAGAATGGTGGAGGATTATATGAGTGACCGCATCCAAGTAGGCACGTCAGACAGTCCGTACTTATACTGGCAGGAAAAAGAGGCAATTTGGAGGCCCTTGCACAAACTGGCTTTATTCTACCTAAGTTGCCCTCCCACAAGTGTGTACTCCGAAAGAGTGTTTAGTGCCGCCGCTCACCTTGTCAGCAATCGGCGTACAAGGTTACATCCAGAAAATGTGGAGAAGATGATGTTCATTAAAATGAATTATAATCAATTCCTCCGTGGAGACATTGACCAGCAGCAATTGCCTCCACAAAGTACACAGGGAGCTGAGATGGTGGATTCCAGTGGGGACGAATTGATAATCTGTGAGGAGGGGGATGTACACGGTGATATATCGGAGGATGATGATGAGGTGGACATCTTGCCTCTGTAGAGCCAGTTTGTGCAAGGAGAGATTAATTGCTTCTTTTTTGGTGGGGGTCCAAACCAACCCGTCATTTCAGTCACAGTCGTGTGGCAGACCCTGTCACTGAAATGATGGGTTGGTTAAAGTGTGCATGTCCTGTTTATACAACATAAGGGTGGGTGGGAGGGCCCAAGGACAATTCCATCTTGCACCTCTTTTTTCTTTCATTTTTCTTTGCGTCATGTGCTGTTTGGGGGGTGTTTTTTGGAAGGGACATCCTGCGTGACACTGCAGTGCCACTCCTAGATGGGCCAGGTGTTTGTGTCGGCCACTTGGGTCGCTTATCTTACTCACACAGCTACCTCATTGCGCCTCTTTTTTTCTTTGCGTCATGTGCTGTTTGGGGAGTGTTTTTTGGAAGGGCCATCCTGCGTGACACTGCAGTGCCACTCCTAGATGGGCCAGGTGTTTGTGTCGGCCACTTGGGTCGCTGAGCTTAGTCATCCAGCGACCTCGGTGCAAATTTTAGGACTAAAAATAATATTGTGAGGTGTGAGGTGTTCAGAACAGACTGAAAATGAGTGGAAATAATGGTTATTGAGGTTAATAATACTTTGGGATCAAAATTACCCCCAAATTCTATGATTTAAGCTGTTTTTTAGGGTTTTTTGAAAAAAAAAAAACCGAATCCAAAACACACCTGAATCCGACAAAAAAAATTCGGTGAGGTTTTGCCAAAACGCGTTCGAACCCAAAACACGGCCGCGGAACCGAACCCAAAACCAAAACACAAAACCCGAAAAATTTCCGGTGCTCATCACTATAATCTAACATATGTATAATATGTAATTCAAGTGGACAGTTTGGAACCTGATACCCAGAGAAGGGGCTGGACTCTCAAGCAATGGGGCCCACCAGTTTTCCCCCTGTACTTATGTGGGCCTGTCAAACCCTGCATTTTTGACAGACCGGATTTCTTTGTGGGGTCTGTCCAAGGGCCCCTTGGGACTCATGGCGCCCTAGGCGGGTGCCTAGATTGCCTTGTGAGAAAACTGGGCCTGACTGAACCCAGGGGCATGTGTACACTACACACCCTGCACCCATTATAGATACACCAATGCATTGGTAACCAATTAAAATAGTAACAAGAACAATTAATCATTCAAGAAGCAAGGTTTTACAATGCATTTTTTTCCATTTCTTTCTCCATAACAGGATGAAGGTGTAGATCAGACAAATTATACCTCAATATGGTGGGCTTGGACTTCACAACCTAATTCTAAACATAATGAGATGTGCTTAAATGTAGTACAGTATGTCCTTACAGGGAGTGAGATGCACAAGGATTCAGACGCAGCAATCGTGATGAATACTTGAAAGAGCTGTACGCGACTGAGAATCAATACCACTTTTTGCACAGCTTTGCATTAATAGCAGTACCGCACTACAGGCACCTTCTGCTGGTAATGAGAACTACTGCTTCCAGCAGAACTCATGCATTTGGCTTAATTGAGCTGCTTTTCACAACCTAACTTCATTCTTAGGAAGCACAGATCAGCAAGGTTCATTGGTCCTCCAACAACTATGCAATTCAGATGGGATCTGCTCATCACAACCAACAGTTGGACCGAAAGTAACACATGGTCAGAAGGTGACAAATAGAATTTTTGTCTCCTGGATGGCATCCAAATGGCCGTGTATTGCTGCTCAGATAATTTTCTCTGTTTCTATGTTTTATGCCCCAATTGGAGGTATATATTACCCATAAAGGGGTAAATAGAGAAACTACCTTAAAGCCGGGTGAAAGACACCTTTATAGGAGTGACGTTGCATTTAATTTTGTGTCACTACGGTATGTTGTACCCTGAAGCTGGTTATCTGAGAAGGTAAAAGGCTATATACCTTTTTTCACGTGGTGATGAGGATTTGCCATTGAAAGATACCTTTATGCGAGTCATTCACTTTATTTTCTGTGAGTTGGGTACGCCAGAGACGTGCAGTCAGGGGAGGCAGGGGAGGCAGTGCCTCCCCTGTCATAATGATTAAAATAATAAAAAGAAGATATTTATGACACAGCGTCTGGTATAAATATCTTCTATTATTTTAACCATTCCCCCCTGTCACTGTGCTGCAGCCTTGGGTTGAGGCAGCAGGAGAGGTGCCTCCCGCTGCTACCATTACAGTCCGGGCAGCGGGGGGTGGGCAGGGGGCGGGGCGCAGCAATGGGCTGTGAAAGCCCATTGAAAATGCATGGGGAAGCGGCACCTTTACTGGTGCTGCAATGACAGGGGCGTGCATTCATCCCCGATGAATGCACGCCCCCTGTCAGTCCCCCAGATGTGATTGGACCAGCGGATCCAGTGCTGGATCCGCTGTCCAATCACTAGCGATCCCCCTTCCTGGCTGCAGCAGGCGCCGTGGGCTGTGTGGGCGCCCGCTGCAGCCAGCGCCGATGACTGACACTAGAGGTCATAATTGACCCCTGGTGTCTGAGCAGCGCTACAGTGGGAGAGGAGCCGGCGGACGGAGACGGAGGCAGCGCTGCAGGAGCGGTAAGTATGTGTGTGTGTTTTTTTTTATTTTATGTGTTTGGGCTTTGGGGCACAGCCACAGGGGGCACCGCCACAAGGGGCACAGTGACTTGGGGCACAACTACAATGGGCACAGCGACTGGGGGATAACTACAAGGGGCACAGTGACTGGGGGCATAGCTATTGGGGGCAGAGCTACAAGGGGCACAGTGACTGGGGGCACAACTACAGGGGGCACAGCGACTGGGGGCACAACTACAAGGGGCACAGCGACTGGAGCACAACTACAAGGGGCACAGTGACTGGGGGTACAACTGCAGGGGGCACAGCTACAGGGGGCACAGCGACTGGGGGCACAGCGACTGGGGGCACTGCTACTCGGGGCACAACTACAGGGGCACTGCTACAAGGGGCACAGCTACAGGGGGCACAGTGATGGGGCACAGTGACTGGGGCACTGCTACTCGGGGCACTGCTACTTGGGGCACAGCGACTGGGGGCACAATTACAGGGGTCACAACTACTGGGGGCACAGCCACAAGGGGCACAACTACAGAGGGCAAAGCTACAGGGGTCACAACTACTCGGGGCACAGCGACTGGGGGCACAACTACAAGGGGCACAGTGACTGGGGGTACAACTGCAGTGGGCACAGCTACAGGGGGCACAGTGACTGGGGGCACAGCGACTGGGGGCACTGCTACTCGGGGCACAACTACAGGGGCACTGCTACAAGGGGCACAGCTACAGGGGGCACAGCGACTGGGGGCACTGCTACTCGGGGCACTGCTACTTGGGGCACAGCAACTGGGGGCACAATTACAGGGGTCACAACTACTGGGGGCACAGCCACAAGGGGCACAGCTACAGGGGGCAAAGCTACAGGGGTCACAACTACTCGGGGCACAGCGACTGGGGGCACAACTACAAGGGGCACAGTGACTGGGGGTACAACTGCAGGGGGCACAGCTACAGAGGGCACAGTGACTGGGGGCACTGCTACTCAGGGCACTGCTACTCGGGGCACAACTACAGGGGCACTGCTACAAGGGGCACAGCTACAGGGGGCACAGCGACTGGGGGCACTGCTACTCGGGGCACTGCTACTTGGGGCACAGCGACTGGGGGCACAATTACAGGGGTCACAACTACTGGGGGCACAGCCACAAGGGGCACAGCTACAGGGGGCAAAGCTACAGGGGTCACAACTACTCGGGGCACAGCGACTGGGGGCACTGCTACTCGGGGCACTGCTACTCGGGGCACAGCGACTGGGGGCACAGCGACTGGGGGCACAATTACAGGGGTCACAACTACTGGGGTCACAGCGGCAAGGGGCACAACTACAGGGGGCACAGCGACTTGGGGCACAGCGACTGGGGGCACAGCGACTGGGGGCACAACTACAGGGGCACTGCTACAAGGGGCACAGCTACAGGAGGAACAGCGACGGGGCACAGCGACTGGGAGCACTGCTACTCGGGGCACAGCGACTGGGGTCACAATTACAGGGGTCACAACTACTGGGGGCACAGCCACAAGGGGCACAGCTACTGGGGGCAAAGCTACAGGGGTCACAACTACTTGGGACACAGCGACAGCGGGCACAACTACTCAGGCACTGCTACTGGGGGCACAGCTAGAGGGGTCACAACTACAGGGGGGCCTTGCTCCATCCTCCCAGCCAGCAGCAGCACTCTCCCCTGTCTGTGCTAACGTCTTCCCTCGTCATCGAGTGTATAATATTCATTAATTTCTCTCTCTCTCTCCCACTTCCTGTGGATTACTTTGTTTGTAAGTTTAATGTACATTTTTACAGGTACCGGCCCTATTGGATTCTACTGGCCAAGTGGACGTGATTCTCGGCGTGGGATGTAGGTAAGTAATCTCTCTCATTTTTACAGGTACCCCTATTGGATTCTACTGGACAAGTGGACGTGAATCTCAGCGTTGGATGTAGGTAAGTATGTGTGAGTGTGTAAGTGTGTTTTAATAAATTTTTACTTTCACAGTGTGTGTTGTGTTTTTATTTGGGTATTTTTGTTGTTGTAGAACTACAGGTACCAGCGGGCCCGTTATTTCCCCACATGCTGGTACTTGAGGTTCTCCAAGTACCAGCAAGCGGGGGAGGTTTGCTGGGCCTTGTAGTTCCACAACAAACAAAAAAATATTCTATTTTTACACACTTATGGCTATCAGCCCGGCACCCACCGCCCAGGGGTGCTGGGGACAGCCTCGGGCTTCACCCCTGGCCCTTGGGTGCCTGGAGGGGTGACCCCTTGATTTAAGGGATCCCCACTCCTCCAGGGAACCCCGGCCAGGGGTGACTAGTTGGGGGGGTAATGCCACAGCCGCAGGGACCTACATAAATGTGTCCCCCGGCTGTGGCATTATGTCCCTGGCTAGTGGAGACCGGTGCTGGTTTTAAAAATACGGGGGACCCCTACATCTTTTGTCCCCCGTATTTTTGGAACCAGGACCGGACTAAGAGCCCGGTGCTGGTTGTCTAAATACGGGGAACCCCTGTCCAATTTTTTCCCAGTATTTAAACAACCAGGACCGGCTCAAAGAGCCCGAGGCTGGTTATACTTAGGAGGGGGGACCTCACGCATTTTTTTTTAAAAATTTTTAACCCATTCAGACCCTTCTCCATTAAGTTCATGAACAAAATTGCACTCATGTCCTCCTCCCACTCCCTTCCCAGTCCCAAACACAAATTTTAATTTTTATTTTCGATAAAAATGTACAATATATCACAAGTATGATGAGCAGGCAGGCAGCGGGCATTGGGGGCATCGGGGCAACGGACTGAGATGCAAATTAGTAGCGGAGGGCTGGGTCAGTTGATGGTGGGCAAGTTTGTAAGCCATTGGCGGTGGCAGCGGGTATCAGCTCAGAGGCAGTAGCGGGCATTGGCTCGGCAGCGGTAGGGGTCATCGGCAGGATTCGTCGGACATTATGGCTGTAGTGCCTCACCAGCCACTGACCCCACCGCACGCCACTGGGGTACGCTGTCTCTCTATACACATCTACGTCTTTTAACATCACCTATTTAGAATCTTTCACAACATGTGGAAATACTATACTATGTTTTGTTCTTTCTTCTTATTCCAAGGGACATGAGAAAAAAATGGAACTGTGAAAAAAGTCGGTTATTTTCACCATGCATTTAAGGACTGTAAATATACACTTACCTGAAATTGTTTGTGTGGTTGAAACAAGGATGGAGTGCCGATCTGTTGATTTTGTTGAAAATGTTTTTGATGTGTTAAGGAATTGGTGGTCCTTCCTACAGATGGTCGCATAAGCCCTTTTATGTTTGCGCCTTGGGACTTTAAACGTGTTATGTAATAATGAGATGTGCTACCATACTGAGACTTGTGGTTCCACAAAAAAAAAAAGAAATTGACTAAACAGTGCTAATCAGAATAATTAGAATCAATTCTGCAGTATACCACATAGTGAATCTGAGGTGCTTAGAATAATTTTGGCCAAATCTAGGGCATGAGACTCCTCAGGCCAGCACAAGTTAACCACCCCAAGGCATCACACTAGTGAGAGGTTTAAGTGTTAAAAAGCATTACATTAGTAAGGAACAACAGCTATGTGTTGAGAGTGTTTCATATGTGAGAGGTAATAATTAGAGTGTAAAAAGTTACATTGGTAAAAAAAACAATTAGGTGATAAAAAGTGCCTGAATTACAGTAAGTGTTAAAATATGATGCCCCCAAAGTCAGGTTGCCCTGCATCCCAAACTCATCCCTAAGACTGACATATTGTATGAATTTATTCAGGACTTATCATTCATAGTGCCTTTTACAATATACACTCTGTAAATGCCAGTGATACATGCTAATTAAAAAAAACCTTGGGTGAGAGGGGAGCATAATCCAAGCTGAAGGAGTCTGCGCCTTTAAGTGTATACATGTACACAATATAGAATATATGGGGTGCAGTGGACTGCGCACCCTAATTCTAAACATAATGAGAGGTGCTACCATGCTGAGACTTGTAGTTCGACACCACATGAAAAAAAAAAGAAGAGAAAATGCAGGTGCACACTCTAAATACTAAACACTACTAAAATGATACCAATCTTTGAAAAGGTGCATATGCAAAGTTAAACTGTAAATCAAGTAGTTTCTGCATGTCCTGTAATACATGGTCTGTGTACCAAAGTAAGAGTTGCCACAATGACACTGCCAGAAACTAGAGATGAGCGGGTTCGGTTTCTCTGAATCCGAACCCGCCAGAACTTCATGTTTTTTTTCACGGGTCCGAGCGACTCGGATCTTCCCGCCTTGCTCAGTTAACCCGAGCGCGCCCGAACGTCATCATGACGCTGTCGGATTCTCGCGAGGCTCGGATTCTATCGCGAGACTCGGATTCTATATAAGGAGCCGCGCGTCGCCGCCATTTTCACACGTGCATTGAGATTGATAGGGAGAGGACGTGGCTGGCGTCCTCTCCGTTTAGAATAGATTAGAGAGACACTTGATTTACTAATTTTGGGGAGCATTAGGAGTACTCAGTAGTGTACAGTGCAGAGTTTTGCTGATAGTGACCAGTGACCACCAGTTTTATTAATAATCCGTTCTCTGCCTGAAAAAAGCGATACACAGCACACAGTGACTCAGTCACATACCATATCTGTGTGCACTGCTCAGGCTCAGGCCAGTGTGCTGCATCATCTATTATCTATATATAATATTATATATATCTGTCTGACTGCTCAGCTCACACAGCTTATAATTGTGGGGGAGACTGGGGAGCACTACTGCAGTGCCAGTTATAGGTTATAGCAGGAGCCAGGAGTACATAATATATTATATAGTGAGTGACCACCAGACACACAGTGCAGTTTATTTAATATATCCGTTCTCTGCCTGAAAAAAGCGATACACACAGTGACTCAGTCAGTCACATACCATATCTGTGTGCACTGCTCAGGCTCAGGCCAGTGTGCTGCATCATCTATATATATTATATATCTGTCTGACTGCTCAGCTCACACAGCTTATAATTGTGGGGGAGACTGGGGAGCACTACTGCAGTGCCAGTTATAGGTTATAGCAGGAGCCAGGAGTACATAATATTATATTAAAATTAAACAGTGCACACTTTTGCTGCAGGAGTGCCACTGCCAGTGTGACTAGTGACCAGTGACCTGACCACCAGTATATATAATATTAGTAGTATACTATCTCTTTATCAACCAGTCTATATTAGCAGCAGACACAGTACAGTGCGGTAGTTCACGGCTGTGGCTACCTCTGTGTCGGCACTCGGCAGCCCGTCCATAATTGTATATACCACCTAACCGTGGTTTTTTTTTCTTTCTTTATACATACATACTAGTTACGAGTATACTATCTCTTTATCAACCAGTCTATATATTAGCAGCAGACACAGTACAGTGCGGTAGTTCACGGCAGTGGCTACCTCTGTGTCGGCACTCGGCAGCCCGTCCATAATTGTATATACCACCTAACCGTGGTTTTTTTTTCTTTCTTTATACATACATACTAGTTACGAGTATACTATCTCTTTATCAACCAGTCTATATATTAGCAGCAGACACAGTACAGTGCGGTAGTTCACGGCTGTGGCTACCTCTGTGTCGGCACTCGGCAGCCCGTCCATAATTGTATATACCACCTAACCGTGGTTTTTTTTTCTTTCTTTATACATACATACTAGTTACGAGTATACTATCTCTTTATCAACCAGTCTATATATTAGCAGCAGACACAGTACAGTTCGGTAGTTCACGGCTGTGGCTACCTCTGTGTCGGCACTCGGCAGCCCGTCCATAATTGTATATACCACCTAACCGTGGTTTTTTTTTCTTTCTTTATACATACATACTAGTTACGAGTATACTATCTCTTTATCAACCAGTCTATATATTAGCAGCAGACACAGTACAGTGCGGTAGTTCACGGCTGTGGCTACCTCTGTGTCAGCACTCGGCAGCCCGTCCATAATTGTATATACCACCTAACCGTGGTTTTTTTTTCTTTCTTTATACATACATACATACTAGTTACGAGTATACTATCTCTTTATCAACCAGTCTATATTAGCAGCAGACACAGTACAGTGCGGTAGTTCACGGCTGTGGCTACCTCTGTGTCGGCACTCGGCAGCCCGTCCATAATTGTATATACCACCTAACCGTGGTTTTTTTTTCTTTCTTTATACATACATACTAGTTACGAGTATACTATCTCTTTATCAACCAGTCTATATATTAGCAGCAGACACAGTACAGTGCGGTAGTTCACGGCTGTGGCTACCTCTGTGTCAGCACTCGGCAGCCCGTCCATAATTGTATATACCACCTAACCGTGGTTTTTTTTTCTTTCTTTATACATACATACTAGTTACGAGTATACTATCTCTTTATCAACCAGTCTATATATTAGCAGCAGACACAGTACAGTGCGGTAGTTCACGGCTGTGGCTACCTCTGTGTCGGCACTCGGCAGCCCGTCCATAATTGTATATACCACCTAACCGTGGTTTTTTTTTCTTTCTTTATACATACATACTAGTTACGAGTATACTATCTCTTTATCAACCAGTCTATATATTAGCAGCAGACACAGTACAGTGCGGTAGTTCACGGCTGTGGCTACCTCTGTGTCGGCACTCGGCAGCCCGTCCATAATTGTATATACCACCTAACCGTGGTTTTTTTTTCTTTCTTTATACATACATACTAGTTACGAGTATACTATCTCTTTATCAACCAGTCTATATATTAGCAGCAGACACAGTACAGTGCGGTAGTTCACGGCTGTGGCTACCTCTGTGTCGGCACTCGGCAGCCCGTCCATAATTGTATATACCACCTAACCGTGGTTTTTTTTTCTTTCTTTATACATACATACTAGTTACGAGTATACTATCTCTTTATCAACCAGTCTATATATTAGCAGCAGACACAGTACAGTGCGGTAGTTCACGGCTGTGGCTACCTCTGTGTCGGCACTCGGCAGCCCGTCCATAATTGTATATACCACCTAACCGTGGTTTTTTTTTCTTTCTTTATACATACATACTAGTTACGAGTATACTATCTCTTTATCAACCAGTCTATATATTAGCAGCAGACACAGTACAGTGCGGTAGTTCACGGCTGTGGCTACCTCTGTGTCGGCACTCGGCAGCCCGTCCATAATTGTATATACCACCTAACCGTGGTTTTTTTTTCTTTCTTTATACATACATACTAGTTACGAGTATACTATCTCTTTATCAACCAGTCTATATATTAGCAGCAGACACAGTACAGTGCGGTAGTTCACGGCTGTGGCTACCTCTGTGTCGGCACTCGGCAGCCCGTCCATAATTGTATATACCACCTAACCGTGGTTTTTTTTTCTTTCTTTATACATACATACTAGTTACGAGTATACTATCTCTTTATCAACCAGTCTATATATTAGCAGCAGACACAGTACAGTGCGGTAGTTCACGGCTGTGGCTACCTCTGTGTCGGCACTCGGCAGCCCGTCCATAATTGTATATACCACCTAACCGTGGTTTTTTTTTCTTTCTTTATACATACATACTAGTTACGAGTATACTATCTCTTTATCAACCAGTCTATATTAGCAGCAGACACAGTACAGTGCGGTAGTTCACGGCTGTGGCTACCTCTGTGTCGGCACTCGGCAGCCCGTCCATAATTGTATATACCACCTAACCGTGGTTTTTTTTTCTTTCTTTATACATACATACTAGTTACGAGTATACTATCTCTTTATCAACCAGTCTATATATTAGCAGCAGACACAGTACAGTGCGGTAGTTCACGGCTGTGGCTACCTCTGTGTCGGCACTCGGCAGCCCGTCCATAATTGTATATACCACCTAACCGTGGTTTTTTTTTCTTTCTTTATACATACATACTAGTTACGAGTATACTATCTCTTTATCAACCAGTCTATATATTAGCAGCAGACACAGTACAGTGCGGTAGTTCACGGCTGTGGCTGCCTCTGTGTCGGCACTCGGCAGCCCGTCCATAATTGTATATACCACCTAACCGTGGTTTTTTTTTCTTTCTTTATACATACATACTAGTTACGAGTATACTATCTCTTTATCAACCAGTCTATATATTAGCAGCAGACACAGTACAGTGCGGTAGTTCACGGCTGTGGCTACCTCTGTGTCGGCACTCGGCAGCCCGTCCATAATTGTATACTAGTATCCAATCCATCCATCTCCATTGTTTACCTGAGGTGCCTTTTAGTTGTGCCTATTAAAATATGGAGAACAAAAATGTTGAGGTTCCAAAATTAGGGAAAGATCAAGATCCACTTCCACCTCGTGCTGAAGCTGCTGCCACTAGTCATGGCCGAGACGATGAAATGCCAGCAACGTCGTCTGCCAAGGCCGATGCCCAATGGCATAGTACAGAGCATGTCAAAACCAAAACACCAAATATCAGTAAAAAAAGGACTCCAAAACCTAAAATAAAATTGTCGGAGGAGAAGCGTAAACTTGCCAATATGCCATTTACCACACGGAGTGGCAAGGAACGGCTGAGGCCCTGGCCTATGTTCATGGCTAGTGGTTCAGCTTCACATGAGGATGGAAGCACTCAGCCTCTCGCTAGAAAACTGAAAAGACTCAAGCTGGCAAAAGCACCGCAAAGAACTGTGCGTTCTTTGAAATCCCAAATCCACAAGGAGAGTCCAATTGTGTCGGTTGCGATGCCTGACCTTCCCAACACTGGACGTGAAGAGCATGCGCCTTCCACCATTTGCACGCCCCCTGCAAGTGCTGGAAGGAGCACCCGCAGTCCAGTTCCTGATAGTCAGATTGAAGATGTCAGTGTTGAAGTACACCAGGATGAGGAGGATATGGGTGTTGCTGGCGCTGGGGAGGAAATTGACCAGGAGGATTCTGATGGTGAGGTGGTTTGTTTAAGTCAGGCACCCGGGGAGACACCTGTTGTCCGTGGGAGGAATATGGCCGTTGACATGCCAGGTGAAAATACCAAAAAAATCAGCTCTTCGGTGTGGAGGTATTTCACCAGAAATGCGGACAACAGGTGTCAAGCCGTGTGTTCCCTTTGTCAAGCTGTAATAAGTAGGGGTAAGGACGTTAACCACCTCGGAACATCCTCCCTTATACGTCACCTGCAGCGCATTCATAATAAGTCAGTGACAAGTTCAAAAACTTTGGGTGACAGCGGAAGCAGTCCACTGACCAGTAAATCCCTTCCTCTTGTAACCAAGCTCACGCAAACCACCCCACCAACTCCCTCAGTGTCAATTTCCTCCTTCCCCAGGAATGCCAATAGTCCTGCAGGCCATGTCACTGGCAATTCTGACGAGTCCTCTCCTGCCTGGGATTCCTCCGATGCATCCTTGCGTGTAACGCCTACTGCTGCTGGCGCTGCTGTTGTTGCCGCTGGGAGTCGATGGTCATCCCAGAGGGGAAGTCGTAAGCCCACTTGTACTACTTCCAGTAAGCAATTGACTGTTCAACAGTCCTTTGCGAGGAAGATGAAATATCACAGCAGTCATCCTACTGCAAAGCGGATAACTGAGTCCTTGACAACTATGTTGGTGTTAGACGTGCGTCCGGTATCCGCCGTTAGTTCACAGGGAACTAGACAATTTATTGAGGCAGTGTGCCCCCGTTACCAAATACCATCTAGGTTCCACTTCTCTAGGCAGGCGATACCGAGAATGTACACGGACGTCAGAAAAAGACTCACCAGTGTCCTAAAAAATGCAGTTGTACCCAATGTCCACTTAACCACGGACATGTGGACAAGTGGAGCAGGGCAGGGTCAGGACTATATGACTGTGACAGCCCACTGGGTAGATGTATGGACTCCCGCCGCAAGAACAGCAGCGGCGGCACCAGTAGCAGCATCTCGCAAACGCCAACTCTTTCCTAGGCAGGCTACGCTTTGTATCACCGCTTTCCAGAATACGCACACAGCTGAAAACCTCTTACGGCAACTGAGGAAGATCATCGCGGAATGGCTTACCCCAATTGGACTCTCCTGTGGATTTGTGGCATCGGACAACGCCAGCAATATTGTGTGTGCATTAAATATGGGCAAATTCCAGCACGTCCCATGTTTTGCACATACCTTGAATTTGGTGGTGCAGAATTTTTTAAAAAACGACAGGGGCGTGCAAGAGATGCTGTCGGTGGCCAGAAAAATTGCGGGACACTTTCGGCGTACAGGCACCACGTACAGAAGACTGGAGCACCACCAAAAACTACTGAACCTGCCCTGCCATCATCTGAAGCAAGAAGTGGTAACGAGGTGGAATTCAACCCTCTATATGCTTCAGAGGTTGGAGGAGCAGCAAAAGGCCATTCAAGCCTATACAATTGAGCACGATATAGTAGGTGGAATGCACCTGTCTCAAGTGCAGTGGAGAATGATTTCAACGTTGTGCAAGGTTCTGATGCCCTTTGAACTTGCCACACGTGAAGTCAGTTCAGACACTGCCAGCCTGAGTCAGGTCATTCCCCTCATCAGGCTTTTGCAGAAGAAGCTGGAGGCATTGAAGAAGGAGCTAAAAGGGAGCGATTCCGCTAGGCATGTGGGACTTGTGGATGCAGCCCTTAATTCGCTTAACAAGGATTCACGGGTGGTCAATCTGTTGAAATCAGAGCACTACATTTTGGCCACCGTGCTCGATCCTAGATTTAAAGCCTACCTTGGATCTCTCTTTCCGGCAGACACAGGTCTGCTGGGGTTGAAAGACCTGCTGGTGACAAAATTGTCAAGTCAAGCGGAACGCGACCTGTCAACATCTCCTCCTTCACATTCTCCCGCAACTGGGGGTGCGAGGAAAAGGCTCAGAATTCCGAGCCCACCCGCTGGCGGTGATGCAGGGCAGTCTGGAGCGACTGCTGATGCTGACATCTGGTCCGGACTGAAGGACCTGACAACGATTACGGACATGTCGTCTACTGTCACTGCATATGATTCTCTCAACATTGATAGAATGGTGGAGGATTATATGAGTGACCGCATCCAAGTAGGCACGTCACACAGTCCGTACTTATACTGGCAGGAAAAAGAGGCAATTTGGAGGCCCTTGCACAAACTGGCTTTATTCTACCTAAGTTGCCCTCCCACAAGTGTGTACTCCGAAAGAGTGTTTAGTGCCGCCGCTCACCTTGTCAGCAATCGGCGTACGAGGTTACATCCAGAAAATGTGGAGAAGATGATGTTCATTAAAATGAATTATAATCAATTCCTCCGCGGAGACATTGACCAGCAGCAATTGCCTCCACAAAGTACACAGGGAGCTGAGATGGTGGATTCCAGTGGGGACGAATTGATAATCTGTGAGGAGGGGGATGTACACGGTGATATATCGGAGGGTGAAGATGAGGTGGACATCTTGCCTCTGTAGAGCCAGTTTGTGCAAGGAGAGATTAATTGCTTCTTTTTTGGGGGGGGTCCAAACCAACCCGTCATATCAGTCACAGTCGTGTGGCAGACCCTGTCACTGAAATGATGGGTTGGTTAAAGTGTGCATGTCCTGTTTTGTTTACACAACATAAGGGTGGGTGGGAGGGCCCAAGGACAATTCCATCTTGCACCTCTTTTTTCTTTTCTTTTTCTTTGCATCATGTGCTGATTGGGGAGGGTTTTTTGGAAGGGACATCCTGCGTGACACTGCAGTGCCACTCCTAGATGGGCCCGGTGTTTGTGTCGGCCACTAGGGTCGCTAATCTTACTCACACAGTCAGCTACCTCATTGCGCCTCTTTTTTTCTTTGCGTCATGTGCTGTTTGGGGAGGGTTTTTTGGAAGGGACATCCTGCGTGACACTGCAGTGCCACTCCTAGATGGGCCCGGTGTTTGTGTCGGCCACTAGGGTCGCTAATCTTACTCACACAGTCAGCTACCTCATTGCGCCTCTTTTTTTCTTTGCGTCATGTGCTGTTTGGGGAGGGTTTTTTGGAAGGGACATCCTGCGTGACACTGCAGTGCCACTCCTAGATGGGCCCGGTGTTTGTGTCGGCCACTAGGGTCGCTAATCTTACTCACACAGCTACCTCATTGCGCCTCTTTTTTTCTTTGCGTCATGTGCTGTTTGGGGAGGGTTTTTTGGAAGGGCCATCCTGCGTGACACTGCAGTGCCACTCCTAGATGGGCCCGGTGTTTGTGTCGGCCACTAGGGTCGCTAATCTTACTCACACAGCTACCTCATTGCGCCTCTTTTTTTCTTTGCGTCATGTGCTGTTTGGGGAGGGTTTTTTGGAAGGGCCATCCTGCGTGACACTGCAGTGCCACTCCTAGATGGGCCCGGTGTTTGTGTCGGCCACTAGGGTCGCTAATCTTACTCACACAGCTACCTCATTGCGCCTCTTTTTTTCTTTGCGTCATGTGCTGTTTGGGGAGGGTTTTTTGGAAGGGACATCCTGCGTGACACTGCAGTGCCACTCCTAGATGGGCCCGGTGTTTGTGTCGGCCACTAGGGTCGCTTATCTTACTCACACAGCGACCTCGGTGCAAATTTTAGGACTAAAAATAATATTGTGAGGTGTGAGGTATTCAGAATAGACTGAAAATGAGTGTAAATTATGGTTTTTGAGGTTAATAATACTTTGGGATCAAAATGACCCCCAAATTCTATGATTTAAGCTGTTTTTTAGTGTTTTTTGAAAAAAACACCCGAATCCAAAACACACCCGAATCCGACAAAAAAAATTCGGTGAGGTTTTGCCAAAACGCGGTCGAACCCAAAACACGGCCGCAGAACCGAACCCAAAACCAAAACACAAAACCCGAAAAATTTCAGGCGCTCATCTCTACCAGAAACATCTAAATTTCTCTGATTTTTCAGTGTTTTATGAATCTTGGGTCCAAGGCAGTGCATTAGGATACAGAGCTTCAGTGATAAGATCATATACTTCCTTTATTATTTCCCTAGTAATATCATGATTGATGCAGTTACACTTTAGTACTATTGAGTATTTATTATTGTTATATGTTTAATGTTTTTCGCTCGGCTGCACAAGCGTTCACACTCTTGCAAAGCAAAAATACACTCACCCGTGGGCGGCGACTATGCGTTTGCATGGCTGCTAAAAGTAGCTAGCGAGCGATCAACTCGGAACGAGGGCCATAGAACGTGATGTTCTCACAAATACAGACAGTACAAGATTCGAAAAGCCACTTTTATAAGAATATAGTCATAAGAGAAAAATGTCAGAAAGGCAATACCAACATACAGTAGAATATGCTAATAGACTAATAGATTGGTAATGAAGCTAATGCATTCACTTAGTCATTTTCAGGATAAATTGTGAGGTAATATTTTTATGCTAATACTGTTGAGTAAAAACATTGCTTAGAAGCTAATGGCATTAAAATTCAGATAATAATTACTATACTATTATATATGTAAGATGATCAAAACACCATTACGCAGATAATTAAAGACTTATTTATTTTTAAAGGAGGAATTCTGATTAACATTCCTAAGCATTAATTTAATTGTAATAAAAAAGAGAACCTTTGTTTTTCCACTGGGGATATGTAGCTCTAAGAACTGAAAATAATGAATACATTTATGTTTTCTTGATTCTTATCTGAGGTATTTTCATGCATTTAATTCATCTCACAAAACACAAGTTTCATTTGGGACTACAATGGTTTACAGGCATATTCAATGGGGCTCATTTTCCATAAAGTGTACAAGCACAAAAACAGTTGTAAGCATGAATGAATTTTGCCGATTTGTTAGCATCTGATATTTGCACCTCCCTAAAGGGCATATTCATCATGTTAAGTATCGAGCGCCGCCTGATACTCAACATTCTGACTAGCCCCGTCCGCCGGAGCAATTCATTATTGCTCCGGCGCTGAGACAGCTCATGCGAAAATCAGCTGTCTCCACAAATCTTTTCACTGCTACTATCGTAGTGAAAAAATCCATCAGTGAAAAAATCCATCGTTGGCTGCCGTGCCATTTTCCCGAGACACCTGTCCAAGTGCTGTTGTCTCTGGCACTGTGCCAGAGTGTCTGGTGCTCAGAGCACTATCGGCGTGGCAGGCTATGGGAGAGGAGGGGACCCACACAAGGAAACTGCACACAGGTCTCCTCCTCTGTAGATACGCCCCTGGAGGTATGGTATAAGTCAAGGAAGCTATTGCTCTACTTTCATTCATGCTGCCTTATTATTGTATGTTTCACACTGTTATTTCATACTATGCTAGAGTATATTTTTCTATAAAATCAAAAAAGCTGAATTTAGTTGTTCCAGTCCAATACTGTATAACCAAGACAGAGAAAGTCTGAAACTGCATCATCAGTTTTCTACAGCCCTTTGTGTAGAATTAGCCCATAATGCATAGCTTCTTTAATGGTCATTCTTGGAATGTAGCTAAATATCTACTGCTAAACCATATAGGGTAATACTCAGTTGTGAAGCACATTGCACATATCTGCTGATAGTAGATGAGTAGGCCTCTTAGTTTATGTCTTGTTTGACCCAAAAGGTTACAACCATCTTCAGCTTAAATATGATCTACTATGGGGTCTATTTACTAAGTCTTGGACGGAGATAAAGTGGACTGAGATAAAGTGCCAGCCAATCAGCTCCTAACTGCCATGTTACAGGCTGAGTTTGAAAAATTACAGTTAGGAGCTGGTTGGCTGGTACTTTATCTCCATCCACTTTATCTCCATCCAAGGCTTAGTAAATAGTACCCTAAGAGCCTTAAGAGGTCCTAAATAGGAATTAAAATGTAAATGCTATGTTGAAATTAAATAATGAACCCCATTGGATACAACTACTTGAATTATTCCAGTTTCTAATTTGCTAGTTAGACTTTTTATTACCTTCCATAATGGCGCCAAGCCAAGGGACATTTTTAAAGGTTGTAAGATCAGTGTACAGGTGAAAGCCGCCTGGTTCTGTAACTCTTTTCCTTAACTAATACTAAATCCTCATTATGGGCCTGATGTATCAACAGTTATTTGCATTTAAAAAATAGATAAATTTCACTTTTCTATACTTTTTGCATTCTTTAAGTATTTAAGTATTTTTAGGGTTTTTTCCGCTAAATTATACTTTTAGGGTTGTTTTCAAACTTTTCTAACTTCTATTGAAAATGATTGGGAACCTTACGTATGTATGGTTTTTAGTGTAAATTGTCTGATACTTTTCATAATTATTTTTCGCCAGCTTTTACTGGTGAGTTTTACAATAGGCCATGATTGTTTTTGTAGTTACACCTGTAAAATGTGTTTTTTTACAAAAAGTTTATGCTTAAATTATTATTTTTTTTAAATTATACATATATATGTTGAACTAGTTTAAAAATGTACTTATCTTTATTACTAGCTGAAAACCCATGCTACCCCGTATTGATGCTGTCAAAGTGCTGGTGCTGAGGAGAATAATCCGCCTCCTTCTCTGCCCCGTCCCGCCTCTGAAGCTGCCCTGCTCAGTGCTGTAAATGCTGGGACGACAGGCCAAGCTACGCCCGATGTATGCTAAATATGTTAGGTTTGCAGGCTGACTCTATGTCAAAGAGCCCTAGGTCTCCTTGCTTAGCTTCGAAACTAAAGTATGCCTCTACCCCGACCCATGTGTGCCTGTGCCCCTACCCGTGTGTGCATCTGCCCTTACCCACAGGTGCCTTTGTTCCTATCCGTATGCCTCTGCCCCTACTCGTGTGTGCCTCTGCCCCTACCCATGTGTGCCTCTGCCCCTATGTGTGGGTGCCTCTGCCCTTCCACGTGGGTGCCTCGGCCCCTAACCGTGTGTGCCTCTGCTCCAACCCGTGTATGCCTCTATCCTTACCTGTGGGTGCCTGTGACCCTACCCATGTGTGCCTCTGCCGCTATGTGTGGGTGCCTCTGACCTTCCACGTGGGTGTCTCGGCCCCTAACCATGTGTGCCTCTGCTCCTACCCGTGTGTGCCTCTATACTTACCTGTGGGTGCCTCTGCCCCTACCCATGTGTGCCTCTGCCCCTACACATAGGATGCCTCTGCCCTTCCACGTAGGTGCCTCTGCCCCCAACCGTGTGTGCCTCTGCCCCTACCCATGTGTGCCTCTGCCCTTACACGTGTGTGCCTTTGCCCTTACCAAAGTGTGCCCCTGTGTAAATTGCTCCAAACATTCCAGAGTTATGCCGAAAACTATGGATTTTTACATGTCACTCCCTTCAATCCCCCAGGGGTGCTAGAGGTGTCTTACCCCCACAGTATTTTTTCCAGATTGTAAGTCATATGTCTACCAAGTTTTGTGTAAATTGCTCCAGGCAGGTTATGCTGGAACGCCTGGAGCAATACATACACACATAGGTCTATTTTTATATATATATATATATATATATATATAGTTTGTATACTTATAAATTTATGTTATATTTATATAAAAATCTCTCTTACACACACATATATATATATATATATATATATATATATTTATTTATTCATATTATGTTTGTGAGACTCAATAGTTTTGTTGGAAGTAAACAGCAGACACTACTAAATGCCAGAGGAATTTCATCTTAGTAACATGATGTTCTTAGCAGTCATTTGAATAATAACTAGTAGAATTGTCTTATTAAAAGTTGCCTCCCATTTCATTGTTTTCTTATAGTGTCCCCTAGTAAAATAGCTATCCTTTTTTCCAGCTCTGAAAAAGAGCATGCGCACTTCATTTATTTTTTCAAAATGCAATAAAATCACCGAAAAGTAGATTGCAATATTATCGCACTTTTGGGCTTTTATCGTAATCACATTTTCGATTTAAAAAATAATACATACTGTACAATTCTTCAGAAATAAAAATAAAAAAAGTCACGAAAAAGACATAAGTGACAAATTAAAAAATAAAACATCCCATTTTTGATACAGTATATCAGCCCCTATATCTGTTCTAAGCACTTTTGTTGCCCTTACTGTATATTTTGTTTGCACTAACTGTACATCTTGTAAAAATTACTATTATATACAGCACATTTAAATGAGATTTATTATATTTGTCTACAAGCATCTATTAATCTTATGAATATATTTGGCCCTTTCAGAAATATATCTATGAATATCTTTGAATATATATTTTAATATAATACATATTTACATGTACCAACTACGGTAGTATTACATTTGTTATATATTGTGAGTGAGGTTTTATACGCCGCAGCAGCAGCGGATGGACCCGCCGCAGCAGCAGCAGATGGACCCGCCGCAGCAGCAGCAGATGGACCCACCGCAGCAGCAGCGGACGGACCCACCACAGCAACCCTCCAGCGCCGCTGCCTCACCAGGCACTGGAACGGCAGCCGTCGTAGCCCCGGAGCCCAGGTATGCCCCCAGACACTGACACAATAAACTTTTTCAATGTTCCCTTTTGGGACTTTATTAATGAAGCAGTGAAAGTGTAGAGAAGTGAGCCAGTGGAGCCAGCTGCTACATATAAATTTTATAGAATGCACTTTATAAATGTTACTTCAACACTGATTGGTTGCCATGGGCAACTTTTCCACTGGCTCACTTCTCCACTCTTTTCAGTGCTTCATGAATAGACCCCTACATTCAATCCTACCAAGAGTTGGTCAACCCTTCTCTACTACTAGGACTCCTGAATAATAGCAGAACATCACCAATTTAAGTGCGGTGATGACAGCCCTCCTCATCAGGGAAAAGGAATGCAGCTATAGAATAAGGCTGGGTACACACTAGAATTATGTGTACCCAGCCCAGAGTTACTTTATTAAGGGGCTCAATCTGTATGCCTACCTAACTACAGCTTATGTTATGTGGGCCTAATGGCCAGAGTCACTCAGAGTGTGCTCATGCCTGATGTCTGTCTATCAAGTGGTCTGCACAGTGACCTCAAAGTCACTCATGCCTAAGGTCCATCTACTGACGCAGGACCAAGACTTCACTGTGCCTAGTTCCTGACACCTGATGGTCTAGGGAGGCGTTAATCAAAACTGGTAGCCAAGGCCTACTAGTATAATGAGTGAGGCTGCAGGAGGGAGCTTCGTTTATAGCTATATTGCTACTCCCACTAGCAGCACTCTCCGGTAGTCAGCTTCACTCTTCTGCCGCTAGCCTGTTCTGGTCAGTGATGCTTCATCCAATCAGTGGTCTCATTTGCTTCATCCAACCAGTGCTGGGCATATTCTCTTTTGTTGAAACTTTTTATTTCAGTGAAGCAAATAATACACTCATCAAAATATTAAGAGAAGAGTAGTGTGTGCATTTACAATAAATAAGTTAATAAACAAGAGTCCAATTAAAGGTATGAGTAAAGTGCTCTGTAAATTAGTCTCTTGACCTCAACGACCAAGGTTTAGAAAGGACAGTTGTAATTAAACAATCTTGAGATAATACTTCCAGAATGTACAGTGTTTAGCAGGAACTGAATTACAGGATGGGAAAGGAATTCCTGCCAAACCTGCCATGTCCTGGGTCTTGAATTCAGAGTCAGAGTCTCATTGTGCCCAAAAACAGCCTTTTATATTATTCTGTACTTTATAGACTATTCCTGAGACAATAATGAGGTATAATGGGGGCTTAGCACCTTATATGTTGTGCTGCTAGGAACAGTGGCGGTGAGATAAGAGGGCAGGGTTTGTCTTCCCCAGGTACCAGAAGGTGTGACCAGGGGGCCCTCACACAGGGTTGGCCAGACCCTGCAATTGCTGAGAAGTTGAACAGATGCTGTGTTTCTGGACTGGCTGCCGCGGCTCTGCGCTTTGCATGCGCAGTTCATACAGTGCAGACCGGCTTCCGAGTCCCCTCATCAGTGTCACGTGACACCTCATAGCCATGACACTGATGTGGCGTCTCGGGAGTCACTCTCTGCTGTTAATCATTTTGTTAAAAGGGAAATCATGTCTACTCATTACAGCCTGCTCAGAAATTATGGGGGATATTTAATAAACATAATTATCTAAAAAAAAATCTGGAAAATTTGATATTTATGTTTTCTAGAGATGGAGTTAAATTTGTTTAAAAAGGAGATACAGGTTGAGTATCCCATATCCAAATATTACGAAATACGGAATATTCCAAAATACTTCTGGTCCCAAGCATTTTGGATAAGGGGTACTCAACCTGTACATATCTCTTCTCTTGTGGCAGTTGCAGTGTAGTCCAAAATTCAAATAGGGAAGATATTATTATTATTAATATATTATTATAAGGAGATATTAGAGTATCTCTAAAATACTACTACATAAATTAGATTCAAAATACTGTGCATATTTTAATATGTTTATAACAAAAAAAATAGAGCACAATAAAACCACTATTTGAGTATGAATGGTAGTAAACATGGAACTCGCATTTATAAAGAAAATTCAATATTCCAATTTTTATTAAATCAGTACCTGTGTGAAGTTGTGCATATTTCTGTTTTTTGTTAACAAAAACAATGTCACTATGTAAATAAAACAATACAGAGCAAAATGGCAGTATAGGAATTATTATTTGGTAAATTAAGAGAATTGGTCAAGGAGTGCACTTATACACTGTATTTATTTCAACGTGTCAGATTATGTACTGTATATCATTTGATATGTAACTTCTGATATTTTCATACTTTAACTAATAATAACATATATTGGTTGTATGAAAATATAAATGTCAAATGACTATGTTATTTACATTCATTAGCACCCAATAAAAAAACTGATACATGATGTCTACATTTGATAACAGTTCCAGAACCATAGAAAAGACTGGAAATGAAATAATTATCATACAGTATGTATAAAAATTTTACCTCTGATTTTTTTTTTACCTCATGGATGCTGTAATTATCAGCATTACTTGGTGGTGGAAATTAAAGGACAAAAGTTTTTTTTTTTAAACTAATTAGCATTTTGCAAACTTATATTTGTAAATATTTCATTTTCATATCTCAATAAAAAACAAAAAAACAAAAAAAAAACTGTTTCCCCCAGACTGTAGTCTTCACATCCCCCTGCACAAGAGTAACTGCCAAAGCACCCAGTTTATGCCCTTAACAAACCCTTCTTCAACACAAAATGTCCACATTGATGTTCAGTGCATTCCCCAGCGCTCCCTATGAGCTGTCAGACCACAGATGGTGGCCATCACTCCCCCTTCACTCCGTTTGGCTACCACCACCCCCAGTCTGTGGCCTTCACACATATGCTATTACAAAATGGGACCCCCACACACCCTCATACACTGAGTATGGCCCCACCACCCCAACATGTGCCCTGTCACCTCCAAACCATAGTCCTCACACACCCCTGCACTCCCCTCCCTCCACCATCCATCCTTGAGGCACACTTCGGGCCTGGAGAGATGGGATCTGAGCTTGTTGTAACTAGTATCTCCGGACCCTCAGCAGCAACCCATCTCACGTTCCCTGTCCTAATAGTTGGGTAGACAGCCACTCCATCCAGTGACTACTGTATATGCCTGCTCCACAGCTCCTAACCCTCCAGCAGTCAAGGTCCTGCACACCCTCAGTGCTTGACATGACAAGCGCCAGCAAACAGCCTGTCCTTCCAAGAAAATTAAAAATTTCTGTAACATAATTAAAAAATAAAAATAGCAAGACTGCTCCCAATGATACCCCTCATACCTGCTGGGTCCACCCACTACTGAATAAACTCACAAAAAACACAAGTCGGCTGCTCCTGGCTCCTCAGTTCTGGCTCAAACAAATGCTAATATGGAATTACAGCCAATAACCGCACACTCCCATGGCTGACTGATTATCCACTCCACCCCCATCAGTGTAAACCCCCCACTCATCGCAGCAAACACCTCCCAGACACTTACAAGTACTGAGGTAAGTAAACTTACGAAGACAGGCCTGCTGTTCCTGCTGCACTCTGATCAGTCCATGTTGTGTGCACCAATCCTCATTTTCCTTCCTCCATGGACTGCAGAACAAACTGTACACGTGCAGTAAAACCACAAAAGTGCAATAAAACTGCAATATAACTGTGAAAAATATATGAAAGCAATAATTTATCGATTTTTTTTAGATTGATAAATATGCTGAAAATATCAAATTCATTGACACGGAAGTACAATATTTACATGTCTGTTTTTTGAATAATGATACTGTACCCCTGAGAGAGCCTAGCCGGAGGAGCTGACCAGGAGGTGGCACAGTTGTCGGACCTCAGGTGTCTGTGCTGGAGGAGTTCCATGCTGGAGGACATTTTACATATACTATATTATCTACAACACATAACAGAAATCTCACATGTTGCATACATGGCATTGAATACCTGTTGTTCCTTTCATATGTACATACACTAAACGTGAGTTACCTTTTTATCCTGTAGCTTTTGTTTGATTTGTATTGTTCCTTCTAACTTTATAAGGTGTTATATATACTTTGTGGTGCCAAATACATTACATTAAGATGCATTTTATGTTTGTTGCAAAGTTTTATATTGTTATAATGTTTACAGTATTTCAGTCATTTACTAATGCGAGAAAAAATTTGGTTTGCCAAATGTCTAGACAAGAATATAAAACTATAATAGAAAAAAAAAAAAATCTCCAAAATATTATTTACAGTAGCAACAAGATATTGATGAATTACATCCTAACTTTTATTTGCCGTCAGGAATGCACTAAATGAAATCTAAATTATGATTACCCACGCCATAAAATTGTTAATGCAAATATGTCTTAATTCAGTCTCTTGTTAACTTAAGGATTAATTTTTATTACTGAAAATGCAATATGGTAGTAAACAACCACATGAGTTTTGGCACCATCTGTACAGCTTCATGTTTTTAACAACACATTATTATGTATTAAATTAAAAATAAAATAAAATGTCACTTGCAACTATAAGGCTATTAATAACATAGTGACAAGTTGCTTAAAAGTGCCGGCTTTTATCCTTACTAATTGGGAGATTTATTACAATAAAGATTTCACTATCATGTATGTTAGGACGTTGACATTAAGTAATTTAAAATGAATAGTAATATAACAGTTATAATAATACAGAACTGTTAATGGAAGAAAAAAAATGACAATTTTAATAACACTTAAAAAGCACAAGAACAGTAAGAGCATAAGTGACAGGGTCAGGTGCAAAATAAATCCTATTTTCTGGGTATTGCTGAGGTCCATTTGCCAGAAATATCATTAAAAAGATATTTGATTAAGTTTTACAAGTATGTGAATTGTCTATTGGAATATAATTAAAAACCATCATTAGCATAAGGCATATTAGCATATGTGCGCACAAGAATAAAAAAAAATTAATTAAAAACAATAACCAATTGTCATTAGGAAACAACCAACAACCATTGTAGCTATTGCAGTAATTTATTAAAAACAAATAAAAGGACAGGTATAACCCCTACAATATAACATTGTTTTTGGGGGCTTGTTTGTCCTTAAAGAAGAGAGTTCTGATCCCGACGCGTTTCGTCCTTAATAGGACTTCATCACGGGGTATCAATAGAAAGCGTAATTCACAAGGAACCCATTTAGTAGGTCTGTTCCCAATAAGTGAAGCATTCTTTATCTTTAGATGGTAATATAACCCAGATATAGTTTGATATAGTGGTATTACTCCGATGAGAGAAGGTGGTAAAAAAAATGACCTCTCCTCAATTGGTGTAGAACTTCGTGATTGGTACAATAATGATGAGATAGTGTCTTTATTATTGGATACCATAAATGATACACCAAGAGTGTAGCTTCCCAGAGATGTATAACTGTCTCCTCCAAAATTGTAAGACAGTTATACATCTCTGGGAAGCTACACTCTTGGTGTATCATTTATGGAACCCAATAATAAGGACACTATCTCATCATTATTGTACCGATCACGAAGTCCTTCACCAATTGAGGAGAGGTCATTTTTTTTTACCCCCCGCTCTCATAGGAGTCCTACCACTATATCAAACTATATCTGGGTTATATTACCATCTAAAGATAAAGATTGCTTCACTTATTGGGAACAGACCTACTAAATGGGTTCCCTGTGAATTACGCGTTCTATTGATACCCCCTGATGAAGTCCTATTAAGGACAAAACGCGTCGGGATCAGAACTCTCTTCTTTAAGGACAAACAAGCCCCCAAAAACAATGTTACAGGGGTTATATCTGTCCTTTTATTTTTATTTTATAAATTACTGTAATAGCTACAACGGTTGTTGGTTGTTTCCTAATGACAATTGGTTATTGTTTTTTATTAATTTTTAGAATTCTTGTGCGCACTCTGAATCTTGTTGTGTATGTTTATTGTGAACCCTGAGCTGGCAAAAGGGTTATTCTAGAGGTGCAGCCCCCATTAAGCGCAGTCATCGGGTACATTTGTGTGTACTATATTAGCATATGTATTTAACAATTTATCACTTTATGCCATACCCACTGAACCTAATTTATACATGATACAGTAGCTTCAAGTGCCGGTGGGCAAAATAGGAATAACCTTTATTCATCCTCTACAGTACCTATCATTTTAGAGTATGTACTTGATGAATGCTATGTCGTAGTTGATTGGTTGCTGTTGGCAACTTCTCTACTTTTCAACTTTGCCACTCTAGGAAACAGAAGGCATTATACAGTAAATATGCCTGGCAGAGGTTAAACCTTTAGGCTAAGGTCAGGGCAAATTTAGGAACAAGGGGTTAATGGTTTGGGTACAGTATCTTTTATTTGTTATATGGTGGGCTTTGGTCATCCTGCAAGGGCTCAGGGGTGGGTGTTATGGTCATGTTTTGACTGTTCATATTACTATTCCCTCTGCTGGTGGTCTCTTGTTATTGCATTCAGTCCCAACCTTCTTCACTTTTACTTTTTTATGTTGTCGTTGAGCTTATTATGTGCCATTGGAAGGGGACTTTGGATACTTTAGAAGCTGGGTACACACCTAGTCGACTTGATGGTGGACCCGGCATCCCACTGCCACAGCAGCTGTTTGGTAAGGGTATATGCTTACGATACCCAATCGTATACTCTCCAACATGACCCATTGCATTAGGTACAAAATGCTTTGTTCCTATATTTTGAAGTTTATTACACTCTTTAGTACTTCACCCCCTATATTTTATATTAAGACGTGTGGTGTATACAGATTGAGGTTTTTTTTTTTTCACTGTAAATATTGCCAGGTTTTTCTTTTAGGTTTCTTTAAGCTTCCGTTTGGAGTTTTCAGTTATAGCAGCTTCAGTTTTCAACAACAGTAACAGTTCTAAGGAAGCTGAATTATGCAGCTGCAAGACTAATCTTCCTAGCAAGACGTTCATCTGCTGATCATCTCTGTCAGTCCCTCCATTGGTTGCTCATATTCTACTGTATTCAATATAAAATACTTCTACTCACATATAAAGCTATTAACCAAACTACACCAACATACTGTGTATCTCTTCACTTATCCAAAATATCTCCCAACTCAACCTTTCCGCGCTGCACAAGATCTGCATCTCTCATGTGCATGGATTACTTGCTCCCATTCACAATTGCAGGACTTTCCTCTGGCAGCACCCACCCACAATTGCAGGACTTTATTCTGGCAGCACCCACCCTCTGGAATGCCTTCCCACGCACAATAAGACTCTCCTCTTGCCTCCAAACTTTCAAGTGTTCCCTGAAAACTCATCTCGTCAGGTAAGCC
Source organism: Pseudophryne corroboree (assembly GCF_028390025.1). Classification (NCBI taxonomy): domain Eukaryota; kingdom Metazoa; phylum Chordata; class Amphibia; order Anura; family Myobatrachidae; genus Pseudophryne; species Pseudophryne corroboree. The sequence goes on along the minus strand of NC_086444.1, from coordinate 184,342,429 downwards.
TATCAAATTCTAGAATCACCCACATAACCTTCAGAAGCACTCATATCTAATTACATCCCATCAGGACGGTCTGTGCAATCTGGTGGGACCGCTATGCTATAGGTAGCTCCTAACTTTGTGTATCCTTCCTATTTCCCTATAGATTGTAAGCTTGCGAGCAGGGCCTTCCTACCTCTATGTCTGTCTGTTATTAACCAGTTTGTCTTATCATTGTCGTTTCCAATTGTAAAGCGCAACAGAATATGCTGCGCTATATAAGAAACTGTAAATAAATAAAATTATTTAGGCATGGGGCATTTGTCTAGTGTAAAATACGTTTGTATATTTGGCACATGTTCAGAATTTTAAGGCCTGATTCTGATTTGAAAGTAAAGCAAATAAAGCAAGTAACTGTATCTGGAACAAACCATGTTGCAATGCAAGGGTAGCACATACATTTATATTTTTCTGTGCGGGGTAAATACTGGCTGCTTTTGCGTGGAGCCCAGAAATGTTAGATAGCTTTATTTTAAACTGCAATGGGTTTGCCCAGGTGCACAGTTACTTGTTTGTTTGTTTGTTTGTTTGTTTTTTTGCTTTAGTTCCAAATCAGAATCAGACCCAAAGGACGAAAGGGATGTGCAAATGTGGAACGAAAACAGTAATGATTTGTTCGGTTTCCGTTAACATACCGCCCATCGGGATCCCGACTATCTCAATACCGAAGCTGGGATCCAGACGGGGGTACTGTACAAGCAATGTAGGTGATCCCCCTCTATGGGTGTCCACGAAACCCATAGAGGGAGAATAGAACCTGTGGCAAGTTAAGCTCGCCACCGAGCCCGCAGCATGTCAAGTGCAGGAGCTTCATTGCGCTCACCCCCATGCCGGCATTCTTGCGCCCGGGATGATGATGTCGGTATACTGACATTCGGCATCCTGCTCAGTGGGATCACATACTGATCCCATTTTTTTCCATGAATGCAAACGGAGGAGGTCATTCAGATCTTTTCGCTGGGCTGCGATTTTTGCTGTTCTGCGTCCAGATAGTCGGCACCTACATGGGTAGTGTATATTCGCCGTGCAAGTGTGCGATGCTATGTGTACGCAGAGCTGCTAAAATTCAGTGTGTGCAGTCTCTGTACAGCCCAGGACTTACTCCTACAGTGCGATCACATCAGGCTGATCGGGGCTGGAGCTGACGTCAGACACCCGCCCTGAAAACGCTTGGGCACGCCTGCATTTTTTCCAACACTCCCAGTAAATGGTCAGTTACCACCCACAAATGGCTGTCTCCTGTCAGTCACCTTGCCAACGCCCGTGTGAACGGATTTTTCGCATCATCCCGCCGCTGACCAGCAATGCCCATTGTTGTTGTCCGATGCGCATGCGCATTGTGGTGCATACGCATGTGCATTTAGTACCTAATCGCCCGCTGGTCGAAAAATCACCCCCTGAGACAGAACTAGATGGAGACACAGTTACCCAGCCACATTATTTCCTGGTGCAAATGCATGTGGCTGATAATGCATTAGTTAGCCACTTCTAATTGGCTGATTGCAGATTTATTTCTGTAGCTGTCCCCATTGATATATTCTATATTACGTACTTTTTTGCCATATTTTAGAATTTCCTAATTTATTTGTACATGAGAATGAAGATTATATGTGCTGCACTACAGAGAGTTTTTTTTTTTTTTTTTTTTGTATTGAAACCAAACCTATAGTAATAGTGGGGGATTTATCAAAAGTCAGAGAGAGATAAAGTGTAAAGAGATAAAGTACCAACCAATCAGCTCCTAACTCATTTGTAACATTATGGTAAGTACTTTATCTCTCCACTTTATTGCTCTCCAAGCTTTGATAAATCTCCCTGATGAAAGTGTGATTTTTGCTACCAAAAGAAATATTTCAAAAAACGTTGCTTGTGCTTATGAATTGAATGAGTGTATCTAGGTGTAAGTTTACCTGAGTGTATAATAAGTAGAGATGTGCACCGGAAATTTATCGGGTTTTGGTTTTGGATTCGGACACGTTTTGGCAAAACCTCCCTGAAATATTTTTGTCGGATTCGGGTGTGTTTTTTTTTTTAAACCCTCAAAAACAGCTTAAATCATATAATTTGGGGGTCATTTTGATCCTATAGTATTATTAACCCCAATAACCATAATTTCCACTCATTTCCAGTCTATTCTGAACACCTCACACCTCACAATATTATTTTTAGTCCTAAAATTTGCACCGAGGTCGCTGGATGACTAAGCTAAGCGACCCAAGTGGCCGACACAAACACCTGGCCCATCTAGGAGTAGCACTGCAGTGTCAGACAGGATGGCACTTCAAAAAAATAGTCCCCAAACAGCACATGATGCAAAGAAAAAAAGAGGTGCAATGAGGTAGCTGTGTGACTTAGCTAAGCGACCCAAGTGGCCGACACAAACACCTTGCCCATCTAGGAGTGGCACTGCAGTGTCAGACAGGATGGCACTTCAAAAAAATAGTCCCCAAACAGCACATGATGCAAAGATTTAAAAAAAAAGAGGTGCAAGATGGAATTGTCCTTGGGCCCTCCCACCCACCCTTATGTTGTATAAACAGGACATGCACACTTCAACAAACCCATCATTTCAGCAACAGGGTCTGCCACACGACTGTGGCTGAAATGACTGGTTGGTTTGGGCCCCCACCAAAAAAGGAAGCAATCAATCTCTCCTTGCACAAGCTGGCTCTACAGAGGCAAGATGTCGACGTCATCATCATCCTCCGATTCCTCACCCCTTTCACTGTGTACATCCTCACAGAGTATTAATTCGTCCCCACTGGAATCCACCATCACAGGTCCCTGTGTACTTTCTGGAGACAATTGCTGGTAAATGTCTCCACGGAGGAATTGATTATAATTCATTTTGATGAACATCATCTTCTCCACATTTTGTGGAAGTAACCTCGTACGCCAATCGCTGACAAGGTGACCAGCTGCACTAAACACTCTTTCGGAGTACACACTGGAGGGGGGGCAATTTATGTAAAATAAAGCCAGTTTGTGCCAGGGCCTCCAAATTGCCTCTTTATCCTGCCAGTATACGTATGGACTGTCTGATGTGCCTACTTGGATGCTGTCACTCATATAATCCTTTCAATGGTGAGAGAATCATATGCAGTGACAGTAGACGACATGTCAGTAATCGTTGGCAGGTCCTTCAGTCCGGACCAGATGTCAGTTTTCGCTCCTGACTGCCCTGCATCACTGCCAGCGGGTGGTTTTGGAAATCTGATCCTTTACCTGGCAGCTCCAGTGGCGGAAGAAAACGAAGGAGGAGCTGTTGGCGGGTCACGTTCCGCTTGACTTGACAAGTGTCTCACCAGCAGGTCTTTGAACATCTGCAGACTTGTGTCTGCCGGAAAGAGAGATACAACGTAGGCCTTAAACCTAGGATCGTGCACGGTAGCCAAAATGCAGTGCTCTGATTTCAACAGATTGACCACCCGTGAATCCTGGTTAAGCGAATTAAGGGCTTCATCCACAAGTCCCACATGCCTAGCGGAATCGCTCCGTTTTAGCTCCTCCTTCAATCTCTCCAGCTGCTTCTGCAAAAGATTGATGAGGGGAAAGACATGACTCAGGCTGGCAGTGTCTGAACTGACTTCACGTGTGGCAAGTTCAAAGGGTTGCAGAACCTTGCACAACATAAAATCATTCTCCACTGCGCTTGAGTCAGGTGCATTCCCCCTCCTGTGCCTATATCGTAGGTAGCTGTATAGGCTTAAAGGTCCTTTTGCTGCTCCTCCATCCTCTGAAGCATATAGAGTAGTGATGAGCGGGTTCGGTCCCCCGAACTTCACCCATTTTACACGGTTCCAAGGCAGACTCGGATCCCACTGCCTTGCTCGGTTATCCCGAGCGCGCCCGAACATCATCATCCCGCCGTCAGATTCTCGCGAGATTCGTATTCTATATAAGGAGCCGCGCGTCGCCGCCATTTTCACTCGATCATTGGAGATGATAGGGAGAGGATGTGCAGCGTTCTCTCAGTTGTGTTCAGTGTGCTGAAAATATCTACGTTCTCTGCCTGAAAAACGCTCCATATCTGTGCTGCATTGTAGTATATAGTAGGAGGACAGTGCAGAATTTTGCTGACCAGTGACCACCAGTATTATATCAGTACGGTACAGTAGTCCACTGCTCTACATACCTCTGTGTCGTCAAGTATACTATCCATCCATACCTGTGGTGCATTTTAGTTGTGTGCAGTATATATAGTAGGAGGACAGTGCATAATTTTGCTGACCACCAGTATATAATATATAGCAGTACGGTACAGTAGTCCACTGCTCTACCTACCTCTGTGTCGTCAAGTATACTATCCATCCATACCTGTGGTGCATTTAAGTTGTGCGCAGTATATATAGTAGGAGGACAGTGCATAATTGTGCTGACCACCAGTATATAATATATAGCAGTACGGTACAGTAGTCCACTGCTCTACCTACCTCTGTGTCATCAAGTATACTATTGATCCATTCTCTAGAGAGAGACACCAAGGTCCAAAGGGATAATGCACAGGCATTTATTAACAATAAATGGTAAATTGCTGAAAAAACCAACCAATAAAAACATTACTTGACCCAAAGGGAAAAAAGGCCCAAAAATAACAATAGGTTGGAGGTGCGCCACTAAGCTGAAATTGCAGTGTATTTCTAAAGGTGATTAATGTAGACCACTAGTGGGTACTTCATTAAACAAAGAAGCTTAGTGTGTGGCGCACTCTTTTATGTAATATTAGTTAATTTTAAAATATAACTTTTATTTCATTTGTTAAAATAAATCTCACTGTCCAGGCATGTAAATGTATGTAATAGCCTGAGAGTAGAACTACAAATAATAATTGCCTATAATTTTCAAAATCCAAATACTGGTAAGATTCCAGAATTAATATGGGCAATTAATTTCACTGATATTGTCAAGCCAAGTGATATATTTTTTATAAAAATTATTATTATGCACATATGCTAAAGGCTATCAGTTATGCCTATTAGCATGATTTATTCAGTCTTGAATCCTAGATATGAGCCTGACAAAAAAACTTTTTTTCAGGAAAAATTATTATATATCGCTGTTTGCGTAATAGATCTAATTACGTCGTGGAGTTATAATAATGAAGAGAAAGTTTGCCACAGTATAATCCCCTGGAGGTCATGGGGGATACCCTCAACTAATTGTTAAGAAAACTGTATGTTCAAAATTATGATATGTAACATGTGTACATACTATCTATCAGTCTATTTGCCCAGACTGTTTTTTTAACCAAGGTTAAAAATCGGGCGCAAGGTGGGCTGGTGTTCTAATTATAGCAGCTGCTAAAAAACAGGTCTAGTCAGTCCTGAAAACACTATACACAATAAACAACAAACAAAGTAGCAGCGCTTATAAAGTTGGATGTAAATATAACTATAAATCATTCATAAATCATAGTGGAGATAAACACACGTGGAGCTGTATGAACTGAAGGTGAAAAATTGGGTTAATTTATTAAAATAACTCATACAATATATCAATAAAATTGGTATAGGATTAAAAATAAAAAATGAAATGCAATGAACAGGATCACTGTGGGGCTGCCTTAGTTAGACTATCCGTTTTCTTAATTAGTGTGGACTAAATGACGGTATTTGGAATTAGGTGACAACTGGACTTTTTAACACAGTTCTGATGGCATCAGTGCCACATGATTTACCGCTGGAGGAGGGGGTTCTCTGGATAGCGTCCCTTGTGCCGGGTGGAACCAATATCAATCTTACATCCTCACCAGTGTGCGGAGTCCTCAGTGCTGAGTGGCAAGGTTGTGTTACCAGTTGACAGGTTATTCACCTTTTTCTCTGTACGTGATTCGTCAAAGTCCACTAAAGATCCGGATATCGTGCGTGCAGCTCTCAATTGAAGAAGGTGATCCTGAAACATGAACACCTGACGCGTTTCGCTGCAGTGCCTGCAGCTTTCTCAAAGGTGATCTCATCAGTGTCAGGGCTTCTGTATTTATACCCTAAAATGGCCACTGATTGGCCCCACCTGTTCAGTTCACACAGCTCCAAAAACGGTCAATCTCCACAAAACATACATAAACGATACATAAAAATAAAGTACATAGCAGACTCAATCTTAATTAATGATTTAATTCATAGTATATCTAACAAATCAGTAAATTCAAAAATGAAATTTCTCCATCAATACCAATTACTTCCAGGTTACTATGTTTGTACATTGATCTTATATTCCCCCTTGTTTTGGTATCCCAGACTACTTCCGGGTCAAACAGTGCTGTTGCTTAGCAACCTCCCTTCTTTTATTTTAAGATAGATGGTGTGTCTAAATCATCTAAAATTCATTTCGCTAGTGTTGATCTATTTATGCGATCCCCCACCTGTTGAATGTTACCTGCTCCCATATGTATTTTGGAGCCGATCGCCACTCTGCTATCGCGGCGCGTCCGTGTCTGTGTCAGATAAACAGACCTTCGGCACGGATCACGTCACTTCCGCTCACGGACTAAATCCCCGGTCTGTTGCCTGGTGACCATATAAACAATTGGTCACCTGACCTCTAAGTTGTACTGTCAGTGTGGTTCCTCGACATGTAGGTACCGTGTTGGGGGACATTATGTATAATAGTTTAACTAGGAATTGTTAGTAAACAAAAGCCCGGAGTTTGTTTTTCTAATCCTGGCCATATTTACAGTGTAACCGTCGCCTGGTAACCGTATACACAATTGGTCACCTGACTTCTAGATTATATTGTCAGTGTGCAGAAAACAAGATAGAGGACATTATGGATCACGGTTTATCTTGACAATTGATTATAAAATTTATACCCCGGTTTTATCTTCAGATGCAAATGGTTTTTAAAAAAACTTTATTCCCTCGGTATCTCATATTTATTATAATCCTGACATTATTTGGCAATGGGTGATCACAATAGTAAACAATATAAAAAAGTTTTAAAAAACTTGATTTTTGCTTTTTTATATGCTCAAAAAACTCTGACAGATAATGTCTTTTTATTTTACTCTTAAGTTGTATATGGTTTTTGTTGAGATCTATGGGTATGTTTCTAAGTGATCTAATATTTTGATTTTATGGCACATGTCGTAGTGCTGGTGTTCTAACAGTATCTAAAAGAATATATATATATGTTGGTCCATATGTGGGTCAAGAGTTTTCATTAGCCTATATTAATTAATGTCATAGATTTTTAAAGAAAACGATATGTGTTTAATCAGTTATTTATTACAAATATTGCAGAATCATATACATTAGGAGAAATTCGTTTAAAAAAAGGGGGAAAAAAAAGGGAAAAAAAGGGGAAAAAAACATCTACAGTAACATATTAAGTTCTACTGACTCATTGAGTCCGTCTGGAAATATACTGTTCATTCTGAACATCCATAGGGTCTCTTGTTTACACAATTTTTTGTATCTGTCTCCTCCTCGTGATGTTTTTAGAATGTGTTCTACCCCTATGAGTTTTAGACAGGCTGGATTTCCTTGATGGCAGTCACTGTAATGTTTGGATACACTATGGGTCTGAATTCTCTTTAGAATATTTCTGCGATGCTCCAAAAACCGGATTTTCAAAGGTCGGGTAGTCCGGCCTATATATTTTTTGTTACAGCTACAAATTAATAAATAAATCACATATGTGGTTCCACAGTTAATAAACTGTCCAATCTCATGTGTTTTCTCAGAATCCTCTAATTTGATTTTATGGGTTTTATTTTGAATAAAGTTACAGGTAATGCACCTGCTTTTGCCACATTTGTAACAACCCTTTGGTTTTTGTAACCAAGTAGAACCCTCTGTGTCCCTGCAACCAGAGTCTATAGTGGGTCTAAGACGACTCGGTGCCAGTATATTTTTAAGGGATAGATTCTTTTTGAAAATGAACCGTGGGGTCTGTGGGAGAAGAGGAGAAAGGAAGGTGTCTTGTTTGAGGATATTGAAATTTTTAGAAACAATATCTCTAATTTCAGAATGGCAATTATTAAATGTGGAGATAAATGCTACCTCCTCTTGATTAGATTTAAATTTTTTGGGGTTTTTACTAGAACCTAAAATTTGGTTCCGATCTAATTTCCTGACTTCAGCTAATGCATTTTTTAGTAATAATTCAGGGTATCCTCTTGTAATAAAGGAATCATACATTATTTTAGCTTGAGTCTCAAACAGGCTTTGTTCCGAACAGTTCCTTCGAATCCGTAGGAACTGACTTTTAGGGATACTCCTTTTCCAGGGCATAAAATGTGCACTTTGAAAATGTAAGTATGCATCAGTACCTACCTCCTTAGTGAAGTTTGTGGTACAAATTTTTGATTCCCTTATCTCCAGGGAGATATCAAGAAATGAAATAGATTGTTTGTGAAAAATGTGACTGAAAACCAAATTATAAGTATTAGAATTCAAATGATCCACAAATACCTGTGCCTGAGTGATATCCCCATCCCAAATAATAAAAAGATCATCTATGTAACGGCCATAGAGAACCAGGTTCGCGCCAAAGCCACTCCTCCACACGAGTTGGTCTTCGACTTCGCCCATGTAGAGATTAGCGTAACTAGGCGCAAACCTGGTTCCCATGGCCGTCCCCATCACCTGTAGATAAAAAGTGTCCAGAAATAAAAAATAATTGTGCTGTAAGATGAATAGAATAGAATCTGTTATAAAGGTTTGGTGTTTTTCCGTAAGGTCTCCATCATTAGAAAGTCTATTTATTATGGTCCTAACACCTAAATCATGTGGGATATTGGAATAGAGACTTTGGACATCCAGTGTGAGGAATGCATAGGAATCTCTCCACTGGATGTCCTTTATTAAGTTGAGAAAATGTGTTGTGTCCTTTATATGTGACTTAAGTGTTGACACCCGTGATTGTAAAAATGAATCTACATAAAAAGAAAGATTGGTCGTGAGGGAATCCAAACCCGAAATTATAGGGCGTCCTGGGGGTGAAGTGAGGGATTTGTGTATTTTGGGAAGGTGATAGTATATGGGGACTGTGGGGTGTGTGCACATAAGAAACTGATATTCTTCCCTGGAGATAATCTCATCGCACATAGCCCTGGTCAGAAGATTCCCAAGTTCTGTCATGAAGGTTTGGGAGGGGTCACCTGGCAATATCTTATAACATTCCTTATTGTTTAATTGCCTTAAAGCTTCCTTAATGTATTCTGTTCTATCTTGTATTACCAAGCCCCCCCCTTTATCCGCCTGTTTGATAATTATTGAATTATCTTTCGTTAATTTCTTAATGGCCTGAATTTCCCACTTGTTTAGATTTTTTGATTTTTTTGCCAATTTACCAGAATTGGTGCATAGATTTTTTAGGTCCCCTAAAGTTGTTTTGTAAAAAGAATCTATGCTTGACCCCTTTGATTTGATGGGGTAAAACTACGATCTTTTCTTAAATTTGTTTCTTTCTTGTTTGATATCATATAATAAGATCTCTTGGGTGGGTGAATCATCATCGCCCTCCTCCAAGAGATCTGTCAGAGCCTCCAGAGCCACTCTGTCTTCTGTATCGAGGACTATAGGATGAGATTCATCCTTACTTTTTTGAAGGGCTATTTTTGCATAATATTTTTTCCTGCATAATGTCCTTACAAAACGATTCAATTCTACGAATAAGGTGAATATGTTTGGTGGTGCGGAGGGGGAAAATTTCAGGCCTTTGTTAAGTACTCGTAGTTCATTATCATTTAATTTTTTGGAAGATAAATTGAACACTGCATTTTGAGATTCGTTTTTTTTAGCTGCTTTTATTCTCTTTAGTACCTCCTTCCTTCCTTCCTCCTCTTCTTCCTCTATACTGACATTTCTCCTTCTTTTTGATGGTTCTAATTGCCAATCTCTGCCTTTGTCCTGTAACCTCCTTTTGCGTTGTTCTAAAAAAAGGGGTTGGTCTTGTTGTGTGTTTTCTGAATGAGTTTTGGGTCGTGCCCCTGTGTCTCTGGTGGATGATTTTGGTTCCTCCTTCTCAGGAGACCTTCTTCTTGTGGGAGACTTTGTGTATGTGTTCCTATACCGGGGAAGTTGTCTATTTCTAAATCGGGACTGTTCTCTAGGACTATCATATTGTTGGGATCTATATGTGACCCTAGGGTTGGATTGGAATTTTTCTATATCGGAATAGGGGAGTTTTCGATCCCTCCCTTGTCTGTAACTTCTTACACTATCGGAACTGTAATCCTCAATGTCTCTTTTAAACTTTTTGCATTTTGTCTCTAGGATGGTCTGTTCGAGTTTATTTACTCTCTCAGTGGTAGCTAGATCTCTTTCTTTAAATTCGCTGCTTTGGTTAAGGGGTTCTAATTTTTGTTTCAGAGTTTCAATCTCTGTTTCAATAGACCTCAATTTGTTCGTTCTAAACTCTATTACCAGTTCCATGAGCTTTAGAGAACACTTATCTAACAGAGAATTCCACCTATCTTGGTATTCTCTGCTATCAGAAAAAATAGAGGGTTTTGAGAGCCTCAAGCCCCTGGGAATGATTTTTTTGTCAATATACTTTTGCATGTTCACAGTATCTAGCCAATGTCTAACTTCAGATTTCAAAAGGTCCTCTAATTTTAGAAAATCCTCTCTTAATTGGCTATCATGATTATGTGATTTGTTTTCCAAAGGGATCTCCCATTTTGAAAAATATGACTGTCTTCTATTGAGTCTGTCACTGTAATTAGAAAAACAGCCCATGCTGCCCGATTAGGGACTATGTGTAGAAGCAAGAAAGTTTTTTTTAACCAAGGTTAAAAATCGGGCGCAAGGTGGGCTGGTGTTCTAATTATAGCAGCTGCTAAAAAACAGGTCTAGTCAGTCCTGAAAACACTATACACAATAAACAACAAACAAAGTAGCAGCGCTTATAAAGTTGGATGTAAATATAACTATAAATCATTCATAAATCATAGTGGAGATAAACACACGTGGAGCTGTATGAACTGAAGGTGAAAAATTGGGTTAATTTATTAAAATAACTCATACAATATATCAATAAAATTGGTATAGGATTAAAAATAAAAAATGAAATGCAATGAACAGGATCACTGTGGGGCTGCCTTAGTTAGACTATCCGTTTTCTTAATTAGTGTGGACTAAATGACGGTATTTGGAATTAGGTGACAACTGGACTTTTTAACACAGTTCTGATGGCATCAGTGCCACATGATTTACCGCTGGAGGAGGGGGTTCTCTGGATAGCGTCCCTTGTGCCGGGTGGAACCAATATCAATCTTATATCCTCACCAGTGTGCGGAGTCCTCAGTGCTGAGTGGCAAGGTTGTGTTACCAGTTGACAGGTTATTCACCTTTTTCTCTGTACGTGATTCGTCAAAGTCCACTAAAGATCCGGATATCGTGCGTGCAGCTCTCAATTGAAGAAGGTGATCCTGAAACATGAACACCTGACGCGTTTCGCTGCAGTGCCTGCAGCTTTCTCAAAGGTGATCTCATCAGTGTCAGGGCTTCTGTATTTATACCCTAAAATGGCCACTGATTGGCCCCACCTGTTCAGTTCACACAGCTCCAAAAACGGTCAATCTCCACAAAACATACATAAACGATACATAAAAATAAAGTACATAGCAGACTCAATCTTAATTAATGATTTAATTCATAGTATATCTAACAAATCAGTAAATTCAAAAATGAAATTTCTCCATCAATACCAATTACTTCCAGGTTACTATGTTTGTACATTGATCTTATATTCCCCCTTGTTTTGGTATCCCAGACTACTTCCGGGTCAAACAGTGCTGTTGCTTAGCAACCTCCCTTCTTTTATTTTAAGATAGATGGTGTGTCTAAATCATCTAAAATTCATTTCGCTAGTGTTGATCTATTTATGCGATCCCCCACCTGTTGAATGTTACCTGCTCCCATATGTATTTTGGAGCCGATCGCCACTCTGCTATCGCGGCGCGTCCGTGTCTGATAAACAGACCTTCGGCACGGATCACGTCACTTCCGCTCACGGACTAAATCCCCGGTCTGTTGCCTGGTGACCATATAAACAATTGGTCACCTGACCTCTAAGTTGTACTGTCAGTGTGGTTCCTCGACATGTAGGTACCGTGTTGGGGGACATTATGTATAATAGTTTAACTAGGAATTGTTAGTAAACAAAAGCCCGGAGTTTGTTTTTCTAATCCTGGCCATATTTACAGTGTAACCGTCGCCTGGTAACCGTATACACAATTGGTCACCTGACTTCTAGATTATATTGTCAGTGTGCAGAAAACAAGATAGAGGACATTATGGATCACGGTTTATCTTGACAATTGATTATAAAATTTATACCCCGGTTTTATCTTCAGATGCAAATGGTTTTTAAAAAAACTTTATTCCCTCGGTATCTCATATTTATTATAATCCTGACATTATTTGGCAATGGGTGATCACAATAGTAAACAATATAAAAAAGTTTTAAAAAACTTGATTTTTGCTTTTTTATATGCTCAAAAAACTCTGACAGATAATGTCTTTTTATTTTACTCTTAAGTTGTATATGGTTTTTGTTGAGATCTATGGGTATGTTTCTAAGTGATCTAATATTTTGATTTTATGGCACATGTCGTAGTGCTGGTGTTCTAACAGTATCTAAAAGAATATATATATATGTTGGTCCATATGTGGGTCAAGAGTTTTCATTAGCCTATATTAATTAATGTCATAGATTTTTAAAGAAAACGATATGTGTTTAATCAGTTATTTATTACAAATATTGCAGAATCATATACATTAGGAGAAATTCTTTTAAAAAAAGGGGGGAAAAAAAGGGAAAAAAAGGGGAAAAAAACATCTACAGTATCATATTAAGTTCTACTGACTCATTGAGTCCGTCTGGAAATATACTGTTCATTCTGAACATCCATAGGGTCTCTTGTTTACACAATTTTTTGTATCTGTCTCCTCCTCGTGATGTTTTTAGAATGTGTTCTACCCCTATGAGTTTTAGACAGGCTGGATTTCCTTGATGGCAGTCACTGTAATGTTTGGATACACTATGGGTCTGAATTCTCTTTAGAATATTTCTGCGATGCTCCAAAAACCGGATTTTCAAAGGTCGGGTAGTCCGGCCTATATATTTTTTGTTACAGCTACAAATTAATAAATAAATCACATATGTGGTTCCACAGTTAATAAACTGTCCAATCTCATGTGTTTTCTCAGAATCCTCTAATTTGATTTTATGGGTTTTATTTTGAATAAAGTTACAGGTAATGCACCTGCTTTTGCCACATTTGTAACAACCCTTTGGTTTTTGTAACCAAGTAGAACCCTCTGTGTCCCTGCAACCAGAGTCTATAGTGGGTCTAAGATGACTCGGTGCCAGTATATTTTTAAGGGATAGATTCTTTTTGAAAATGAACCGTGGGGTCTGTGGGAGAAGAGGAGAAAGGAAGGTGTCTTGTTTGAGGATATTGAAATTTTTAGAAACAATATCTCTAATTTCAGAATGGCAATTATTAAATGTGGAGATAAATGCTACCTCCTCTTGATTAGATTTAAATTTTTGGGGGTTTTTACTAGAACCTAAAATTTGGTTCCGATCTAATTTCCTGACTTCAGCTAATGCATTTTTTAGTAATAATTCAGGGTATCCTCTTGTAATAAAGGAATCATACATTATTTTAGCTTGAGTCTCAAACAGGCTTTGTTCCGAACAGTTCCTTCGAATCCGTGATTTATAGTTATATTTACATCCAACTTTATAAGCGCTGCTACTTTGTTTGTTGTTTATTGTGTATAGTGTTTTCAGGACTGACTAGACCTGTTTTTTAGCAGCTGCTATAATTAGAACACCAGCCCACCTTGCGCCCGATTTTTAACCTTGGTTAAAAAAACTTTCTTGCTTCTACACATAGTCCCTAATCGGGCAGCATGGGCTGTTTTTCTAATTACAGTGACAGACTCAATAGAAGACAGTCATATTTTTCAAAATGGGAGATCCCTTTGGAAAACAAATCACATAATCATGATAGCCAATTAAGAGAGGATTTTCTAAAATTAGAGGACCTTTTGAAATCTGAAGTTAGACATTGGCTAGATACTGTGAACATGCAAAAGTATATTGACAAAAAAATCATTCCCAGGGGCTTGAGGCTCTCAAAACCCTCTATTTTTTCTGATAGCAGAGAATACCAAGATAGGTGGAATTCTCTGTTAGATAAGTGTTCTCTAAAGCTCATGGAACTGGTAATAGAGTTTAGAACGAACAAATTGAGGTCTATTGAAAAAATTAGAACCCCTTAACCAAAGCAGCGAATTTAAAGAAAGAGATCTAGCTACCACTGAGAGAGTAAATAAACTCGAACAGACCATCCTAGAGACAAAATGCAAAAAGTTTAAAAGAGACATTGAGGATTACAGTTCCGATAGTGTAAGAAGTTACAGACAAGGGAGGGATCGAAAACTCCCCTATTCCGATATAGAAAAATTCCAATCCAACCCTAGGGTCACATATAGATCCCAACAATATGATAGTCCTAGAGAACAGTCCCGATTTAGAAATAGACAACTTCCCCGGTATAGGAACACATACACAAAGTCTCCCACAAGAAGAAGGTCTCCTGAGAAGGAGGAACCAAAATCATCCACCAGAGACACAGGGGCACGACCCAAAACTCATTCAGAAAACACACAACAAGACCAACCCCTTTTTTTAGAACAACGCAAAAGGAGGTTACAGGACAAAGGCAGAGATTGGCAATTAGAACCATCAAAAAGAAGGAGAAATGTCAGTATAGAGGAAGAAGAGGAGGAAGGAAGGAGGTACTAAAGAGAATAAAAGCAGCTAAAAAAAACGAATCTCAAAATGCAGTGTTCAATTTATCTTCCAAAAAATTAAATGATAATGAACTACGAGTACTTAACAAAGGCCTGAAATTTTCCCCCTCCGCACCACCAAACATATTCACCTTATTCGTAGAATTGAATCGTTTTGTAAGGACATTATGCAGGAAAAAATATTATGCAAAAATAGCCCTTCAAAAAAGTAAGGATGAATCTCATCCTATAGTCCTCGATACAGAAGACAGAGTGGCTCTGGAGGCTCTGACAGATCTCTTGGAGGAGGGCGATGATGATTCACCCACCCAAGAGATCTTATTATATGATATCAAACAAGAAAGAAACAAATTTAAGAAAAGGTCGGAGTTTTACCCCATCAAATCAAAAGAGTCAAGCATAGATTCTTTTTACAAAACAACTTTAGGGGACCTAAAAAATCTATGCACCAATTCTGGTAAATTGGCAAAAAAATCAAAAAATCTAAACAAGTGGGAAATTCAGGCCATTAAGAAATTAACGAAAGATAATTCAATAATTATCAAACAGGCGGATAAAGGGGGGGGCTTGGTAATACAAGATAGAACAGAATACATTAAGGAAGCCTTAAGGCAATTAAACAATAAGGAATGTTATAAGATATTGCCAGGTGACCCCTCCCAAACCTTCATGACAGAACTTGGGAATCTTCTGACCAGGGCTATGTGCGATGAGATTATCTCCAGGGAAGAATATCAGTTTCTTATGTGCACACACCCCACAGTCCCCATATACTATCACCTTCCCAAAATACACAAATCCCTCACTTCACCCCCAGGACGCCCTATAATTTCGGGTTTGGATTCCCTCACGACCAATCTTTCTTTTTATGTAGATTCATTTTTACAATCACGGGTGTCAACACTTAAGTCACATATAAAGGACACAACACATTTTCTCAACTTAATAAAGGACATCCAGTGGAGAGATTCCTATGCATTCCTCACACTGGATGTCCAAAGTCTCTATTCCAATATCCCACATGATTTAGGTGTTAGGACCATAATTTGGTTTTCAGTCACATTTTTCACAAACAATCTATTTCATTTCTTGATATCTCCCTGGAGATAAGGGAATCAAAAATTTGTACCACAAACTTCACTAAGGAGGTAGGTACTGATGCATACTTACATTTTCAAAGTGCACATTTTATGCCCTGGAAAAGGAGTATCCCTAAAAGTCAGTTCCTACGGATTCGAAGGAACTGTTCGGAACAAAGCCTGTTTGAGACTCAAGCTAAAATAATGTATGATTCCTTTATTACAAGAGGATACCCTGAATTATTACTAAAAAATGCATTAGCTGAAGTCAGGAAATTAGATCGGAACCAAATTTTAGGTTCTAGTAAAAACCCCAAAAAATTTAAATCTAATCAAGAGGAGGTAGCATTTATCTCCACATTTAATAATTGCCATTCTGAAATTAGAGATATTGTTTCTAAAAATTTCAATATCCTCAAACAAGACACCTTCCTTTCTCCTCTTCTCCCACAGACCCCACGGTTCATTTTCAAAAAGAATCTATCCCTTAAAAATATACTGGCACCGAGTCATCTTAGACCCACTATAGACTCTGGTTGCAGGGACACAGAGGGTTCTACTTGGTTACAAAAACCAAAGGGTTGTTACAAATGTGGCAAAAGCAGGTGCATTACCTGTAACTTTATTCAAAATAAAACCCATAAAATCAAATTAGAGGATTCTGAGAAAACACATGAGATTGGACACGTCCACGACCTGCTGTTAGTGTTAATTGCCGATGACGTACGTTTCACATGTTGCTTGATCACATCAGTGACAGCAGGCCGTGGACGCTGATCAAACGGAAGTACGGGAAATTACACCCGATCCGGCGATCACGTCCTGCAGCAGTTCCAGCACGAAGATTACCAGCGGGGCACGAGCGTGTGGAGCAAACAGAGGAGCGGTTATTACATCTGATCCGGCGCCCGGCTCCCGCTAGCGCTTATACGCTATGCACGGAGATTTGAGATGACACAGTGACACAACAGACCTTGAATAAGGAAACAGGTATTTAGAGCCGCTCTCTCATCCGCTGCTGGGCTTTACGGCCCCCCCCTGCAATGTGATTCACAACAGGGGAGGAAGTATGCAAAGTGTGGACAGTAGAAGCGGCTCGCACTGCTCTGTCCTTTCTGTCTCCAGGTGGATGGCTTTCCCCGACTCTCATTGTTTCCATTCACTGCCAAGGTATTAACCACGGCACATGGAACAACAGCAGAGAGGGAAACCGTCGGTATACACCTGGGACTCTATATCTTCTAGCTTTAATATCTGTCTATTAAGAAATATCTTGTCTACAAAGAACTGGTAGTAACAATTATACCAACTATAGTTAACACTATTGCTTCTAAATATTCAATGTGTCTTTCAGATAATTACAAGATTTTTACGGTCTGTGAAATTGGTCACTGTAATTACTCTATTTGGAATATTATGCTGTTTGTTTTTTTCGTTTAACCTTAAACTTAAGGAATACATAAGAAACAATATGAAGAGAATCAATGACTGTATCAATTGACCAGTGATATATGAGATACAATATATATTAATTGTTCTCAATTTTTTTCTTTTTGGCTGCAATTGCGGTTACAAAATGCAATAAATTTACATATGTACGACCACTACAGTCTGGGCAAATAGACTGATAGATAGTATGTACACATGTTACATATCATAATTTTGAACATACAGTTTTCTTGACAATTAGTTGAGGGTATCCCCCATGACCTCCAGGGGATGATACTGTGGCAAACTTTCTCTTCATTATTATAACTCCACGACGTAATTAGATCTATTACGCAAACAGCGATATATAATAATTTTTCCTGAAAAAAAGTTTTTTTTGTCAGGCTCATATCTAGGATTCAAGACTGAATAAATCATGCTAATAGGCATAACTGATAGCCTTTAGCATATGTGCATAATAATAATTTTTATAAAAAATATATCATTTGGCTTGACAATATCAGTGAAATTAATTGCCCATATTAATTCTGGAATCTTACCAGTATTTGGATTTTGAAAATTATAGGCAATTATTATTTGTAGTTCTACTCTCAGGCTATTACATACATTTACATGCCTGGACAGTGAGATTTATTTTAACAAATGAAATAAAAGTTATATTTTAAAATTAACTAATATTACATAAAAGAGTGCGCCACACACTAAGCTTCTTTGTTTAATGAAGTACCCACTAGTGGTCTACATTAATCACCTTTAGAAATACTATTGATCCATACCTGTGGTGCATTTAAGTTGTGCGAAGTATATATAGTAGGAGGACAGTGCTTAATTTTGCTGACCATCAGTATATAATATATAGCAGTACGGTACAGTAGTCCACTGCTCTACCTACCTCTGTGTCGTCAAGTATACTATCCATCCATACCTGTGGTGCATTTAAGTTGTGCACAGTATGTATAGTAGGAGGACAGTGCATAATTTTGCTGACCAACAGTATATAATATATAGCAGTACGGTACAGTAGTCCACTGCTCTACCTACCTCTGTGTCGTCAAGTGTACTATCCATCAATACCTGTGGTGCATTTAAGTTGTGCGCAGTATATATAGTAGGAGGACAGTGCATAATTGTGCTGACCACCAGTATATAATATATAGCAGTACGGTACAGTAGTCCACTGCTCTACCTACCTCTGTGTCGTCAAGTATACTATCCATCCATACCTGTGGTGCATTTAAGTTGTGCGCAG
Source organism: Pseudophryne corroboree (assembly GCF_028390025.1). Taxonomy (NCBI): domain Eukaryota; kingdom Metazoa; phylum Chordata; class Amphibia; order Anura; family Myobatrachidae; genus Pseudophryne; species Pseudophryne corroboree. The sequence goes on along the minus strand of NC_086444.1, from coordinate 184,323,842 downwards.
TATATATAGTAGGAGGACAGTGCATAATTGTGCCGACCACCAGTATATAATATATAGCAGTACGGTACAGTAGGCCACTGCTCTACCTACCTCTGTGTCGTCAAGTATACTATCCATCCATACCTGTGCTGCATTTTAGTTGTGCGCAGTATATATAGTAGGAGGACAGTGCATAATTTTGCTGACCAACAGTATATAATATATAGCAGTACGGTACAGTAGGCCATTGCTATTGATATATTACGGGCATATAATTCCACATTAAAAAATGGAGAACAAAAATGTGGAGGGTAAAATAGGGAAAGATCAAGATCCACTTCCACCTTGTGCTGAAGCTGCTGCCGCTAGTCATGGCCGAGACGATGAAATGCCATCAACATCGTCTGCCAAGGCCGATGCCCAATGTCATAGTAGAGAGCATGTAAAATTCAAAAAACAAAAGTTCAGTAAAATGATCCAAAAATCAAAACTAAAAGCCTTTGATGAGAAGCGCAAACTTGCCAATAAGCCATTTACGACACGGAGTGGCAAGGAACGGCTGAGGCCCTGGCCTATGTTCATGGCTAGTGGTTCAGATTCACATGAGGATGGAAGCACTCATCCTCTCGCTAGAAAAATGAAAAGATTTAAGCTGGCAAAAGCACAGCAAAGAACTGTGCGTTCTTCTAAATCACAAATCCCCAAGGAGAGTCCAATTGTGTCGGTTGCGATGCCTGACCTTCCCAACACTGGACGGGAAGAGGTGGCGCCTTCCACCATTTGCACGCCCCCTGCAAGTGCTGAAAGGAGCACCCGCAGTCCAGTTCCTGATAGTCAAATTGAAGAGGTCACTGTTGAAGTACACCAGGATGAGGATATGGGTGTTGCTGGCGCTGAGGAGGAAATTGACAAGGAGGATTCTGATGGTGAGGTGGTTTGTTTAAGTCAGGCACCTGGGGAGACACCTGTTGTCCGTGGGACGAATATGGCCATTGACATGCCTGGTCAAATTAAAAAAAAATCACTTCTTCGGTGTGGAATTATTTTAACAGAAATGCGGACAACAGGTGTCAAGCCGTGTCTCGCCTTTGTCAAGCTGTAATAAGTAGGGGTAAGGATGTTAACCACCTCGGAACATCCTCCCTTATACGTCACCTGGAGCGCATTCATCAGAATTCATTGACAAGTTCAAAAACTTTGGGTGACAGCAGAAGCAGTCCACTGCCAACTAAATCCCTTCCTCTTGTAACCAAGCTCCTGCAAACCACACCACCAACTCCCTCAGTGTCAATTTCCTCCTTAGACAGGAAAGCCAATAGTCCTGTAGGCCATATCACTGTCAAGTCTGACGAGTCCTCTCCTGCCTGGGATTCCTCCGATGCATCCTTGAGTGTAACACCTACTGCTGCTGGCGCTGCTGTTGTTGCTGCTGGGAGTCGATCGTCATCCCAGAGGGGAAGTCGGAAGACCACTTGTACTACTTCCTCGCAGTCCTTTGCGAGGAAGATTAAATATCACAGCAGTCATCCTGCTGCAAAGCGGATAACTCAAGGCCTTGGCAGCCTGGGCGGTGTTAAACGTGTTTCCAGTATCCACCGTTAATTCACAGGAAACTAGAGAATTGCTTGAGGTACTGTGTCCCCGGTACCAAATACCATCTAGGTTCCATTTCTCTAGGCAGGCGATACCGAGAATGTACACAGACCTCAGAAAAAGAGTCACCAGTGTACTAAAAAATGCAGTTGTACCCAATGTCCACTTAACCACGGACATGTGGACAAGTGGAGCAGGGCAGACTAAGGACTATATGACTGTGACAGCCCACTGGGTAGATGTATTGCCTCCCGCAGCAAGAACAGCAGCGGCAGCACCAGTAGAAGCATCTCGCAAACGCCAACTCGTTCCTAGGCAGGCTACGCTTTGTATCACTGCTTTCCATAAGAGGCACACAGCTGTCAACCTCTTACGGAATCTGAGGAACATCATCGCAGAATGGCTTACCCCAATTGGTCTCTGCTGTGGATTTGTGACATCGGACAACGCCACCAATATTGTGCGTGCATTACATGTGGGCAAACACCACAGCACGTCCCATGTTTTGCACATACATTGAATTTGGTGGTGCAGAATTATTTAAAAAATGACAGGGGCGTGCAAGAGATGCTGTCGGTGGCCCGAAGAATTGTGGGCCACTTTCGGCATTCAGCCACCGCGTGCCGAAGACTGGAGCACCAGCAAACACTCCTGAACCTGCCCCGCCATCATCTGAAGCAAGAGGTGGTAACGAGGTGGAATTCAACCCTCTATATTCTTCAGAGGATGGAGGAGCAGCAAAATGCCATTCAAGCCTATACAGCTACCTATGATATAGGCAAAGGAGGGGGAATGCACCTGACTCAAGCGCAGTGGAGAATGATTTCAACGTTGTGCAAGGTTCTGCAACCCTTTGAATTTGCCACACGTGAAGTCAGTTCAGACACTGCCAGCCTGAGTCAGGTCATTCCCCTCATCAGGCTTTTGCAAAAGAAGCTGGAGACATTGAAGGAGGAGCTAAAACAGAGCGATTCTGCTAGGCATGTGGGACTTGTGGATGGAGCCCTTAATTCGCTTAACCAGGATTCACGGGTGGTCAATCTGTTGAAATCAGAGCACTACATTTTGGCCACCGTGCTCGATCCTAGATTTAAAACCTACGTTGTATCTCTCTTTCCGGCAGACACAAGTCTGCAAAGGTTCAAAGACCTGCTGGTGAGAAAATTGTCAAGTAAAGCGGAACGTGACCCGTCAACAGCTCCTCCTTCACATTCTCCCGCAACTGGGGCTGCGAGGAAAAGGCTAAGAATTCCGAGCCCACCCGCTGGCGGTGATGCAGGGCAGTCTGGAGCGAGTGCTGACATCTGGTCTGGACTGAAGGACCTGCCAACGATTACTTACATGTCATCTACTGTCACTGCATATGATTATGTAACCATTGAAAGAATGGTGGAGGATTATATGAGTGACCGCATCCAAGTAGGTACGTCAGACAGTCCGTACGTCTACTGGCAGGAGAAAGAGGCAATTTGGAGGCCCTGGCACAAACTGGCTTTATTTTACCTAAGTTGCGCCCCCTCCAGTGTGTACTCCATAAGAGTGTTTAGTGCAGCCGCTCACCTTGTCAGCAATCGGCGTATGAGGTTACTTCCAGAAAATGTGGAGAAGATGATGTTCATCAAAATGAATTATAATCAATTCCTCCGTGGAGACATTCACCAGCAATTGCCTCCAGAAGTACACAGGGACCTGAGGTGGTGGATTCCAGTGGGGACAAATTATTCATCTGGGAGGAGGGGGATGTACACAGTGAAAGGGGTGAGGAATCGGAGGATGAGGAGGAGGTGGACATCTCGCCTCTGTAGAGCCAGTTTGTGCAAGGAGAGATTGATTGCTTCTTTATTGGTGGGGGCCCAAACCAACCAGTCATTTCAGTCACAGTCGTGTGGCAGACCCTGTCGCTGAATTGATTGGTTTGTTAAAGTATGCATGTACTGTTTATACAACATAAGGGTGGGTGGGAGGGCCCAAAGACAATTCCATCTTGCACCTCTTTTTTCTTTCATTTTTCTTTGCATCATGTGCTGTTTGGGGACTATTTTTTGAAGTGCCATCCTGTCTGAAACTGCAGTGCCACTCCTAGATGGGCCAGGTGTTTGTGTCGGCCACTTGGGTCGCTTAGCTTAGTCACACAGCTACCTCATTGCACCTCTTTTTTTCTTTGCATCATGTGCTGTTTGGGGACTATTTTTTAAATCTGCCATCCTGTCTGACACTGCAGTGCCACTCCTAGATTGGCTAGGTGTTTGTGTCGGCCACTTGGGTCGCTTAGCTTAGTCACACAGCTACCTCATTACACCTCTTTTTTTCTTTGCATCATGTGCTGTTTGTGGACTATTTTTAAAATCTGCCATCCTGTCTGACACTGCAGTGCCACTCCTAGATGGGCCAGGTGTTTGTGTCGGTCACTTGGGTCGCTTAGCTTAGTCATCCAGCGACCTCGGTGCAAATTTTTAGGACTAAAAATAATATTGTGAGGTGTGAGGTGTTCAGAATAGACAGGAAATGAGTGGAAATTATGGTTATTTAGGTTAATAATACTATGGGGTCAAAATGACCCCCAAATTCTATGATTTAAGCTGTTTTTGAGGGTTTTTTGTAAAAAAACACCTGAATCCAAAACACACCCGAATCCGACAAAATTTTTTAAGGGAGGTTTTGCCAAAATGGGTCCGAATCCAAAACACGGCCGCGGAACCGAATCCAAAACCAAGACACAAAACCCGAAAAATGTCCGGTGCACATCACTAATATAGAGGGTTGAATTCCACCTCGTTACCACCTCTTGCTTCAGCTGATGGCGGGGCAGGTTCAGGAGTGTTTGCTGGTGCTCCAGTCTTCGGCACGCGGTTGCTGAATTACGAAAGTGGCCCGCAATTCTTTGGGCCACCGATAGCATCTCTTGCACGCCCCTGTCGTTTTTTTTTTAAATTCTGCACCACCAAATTCATTGTATGTGCAAAACATGGGACGTGCTAGAATTTGCCCACATGTAATGCACGCACAATATTGGTGGCGTTGTCCAATGTCACAAATCCCCAAGAGAGTCCAATTGGGGTAAGCCAATCTGCGATGATGTTCCTCAGTTTCCATAAGAGGTTGTCAGCTGTGTGCCTCTTATGAAAAGCGGTGATACAAAGCGTAGCCTGCCTAGGAACGAGTTGGTGTTTGCGAGATGCTGCTACTGGTGCTGCCGCTGCTGTTGTTGCAATACATCTACCCAGTGGGCTGTCACAGTCATATAGTCCTTAGTCTGCCCTGGTCCACTTGTCCACATATCCGTGGTTAAGTGGACATTTGGTACAACTGCATTTTTTAGGACACTGGTGACTCTTTTTCTGATGTCTGTGTACATTCTCGGTATCGCCTGCCTAGAGAAGTGGAACCTAGATGGCATTTGGTACCGGGGACACACTACCTCAAGAAATTCTCTAAGTCCCTGTGAACTAACGGCGGATACCGGACGCACGTCTAACACCAACACAGCTGCCAAGGCCTGAGTTATCCTCTTTGCAACAGGATGACTGCTGTGATATTTAATCTTCCTCGCAAAGCACTGTTGGACAGTCAATTGCTTACTGGAAGTAGTACAAGTGGTCTTCCGACTTCCCCTCTGGGATGATGATTGACTTCCAGCAGCAACAACAGCAGCGCCAGCAGCAGTAGGCGTTACACTCAAAGATCCATCGGAGGAACCCCAGTCAGGAGAGGACTTATCAGACTTGCCAGTAACATGGCCTGCAGGACTATTGGCATTTCAATCTAAGGAGGAAATTGACACTGAGGGAGTTGGTGGTGTGGTTTGCACTGGGAGCTTGGGTACAAGAGGAAGAAGGGATTTAGGTGTCAGTGGACTGCTTCCGCTGTCACCCAAAGTTTTTGAACTTGTCAATGACTTCTGATGAATGCGCTCCAGGTGACGTATAAGGGACTATGTTCCGAGGTGGTTAACATCCTTACCCCAACTTATTACAGCTTGACAAAGGCAACACACTGCTTGACACCAGTTGTCCGCATTTCTGTTGAAATAATTCCACACCGAAGAGGTGATTTTTTTTGGTATTTTGACCAGGCATGTCAATGGCCTTATTCATCCCACGGACAACAGGTGTCTCCCCGGGTGCCTGACTTAAACAAACCACCTCTCCATCAGATTCCTCCTTGTCAATTTCCTCCTCAGTGCCAGCAACACCCATATCCTCATCCTGGTGTACTTCAACAGTGACATCTTCAATTTGACTATCAGGAACTGGACTGTGGGTGCTCCTTCCAGCACTTGCAGGGGGTGTGCAAATGGTGGAAGGAGCCACCTCTTCCCGTCCAGTGTTGGGAAGGTCAGGCATCACAACCGACACAATTAGACTCTCCTTGGGGATTTGTGATTTAGAAGAATGCACAGTTCTTTGCTGTGCTTTTGCCATTTTTCTAGTGGGAGGATGAGTGCTTCCATCCTCATGTGAAGCTGAACCACTAGCCATGAACATAGGCCAGGGCCTCGCTGTTCCTTGCCACTCCGTGTCGTAAATAGCATATTGGCAAGTTTAAGCTTCTCCTCAGACGCTTTTAATTTAGATTTTTGGGTCATTTTACTGAACTTTTGTTTTTTTGAATTTACATGCTCTCTACTATGACATTGGGCATCGGCCTTGTCAGACATCTTTGATGGCATTTCATCGTCTCGGCCATGACTAGTGGCAAAAGCTTCAGCACTAGGTGGAAGTGGATCTTGATCTTTCCCTATTTTACCCTCCACATTTTTGTTCTCCATTTTTTAATGTGTGGAAATATATGACAGTAATATTATTATATCAATAGCAATGGCCTACTGTACTGTACTACTATATATACTGGTGGTCACCAAAATGCTGCACTGTACTACTATATACTGCTCACAACAATGCAGCACAGATATGGATACTAGAAGTGACACAGAGCTACAAGATACAGCAATGGCCTACTTTACTGTACTACTATATATACTGGTGGTCACCAAAATGCTGCGCTGTACTACTATATACTGCTCACAACAATGAAGCACAGATATGGATACTAGAAGTGACACAGAGCTGCAAGATACAGCAATGTCCTACTGTACTGTACTACTATATATACTGGTGTTCACCATAATGCTGCACTGTACTACTATTTACTGCTCACAACAATGCAGCACAGATATGGATACTAGAAGTGACACAGAGCTGCAAGATACAGCAATGGCCTACTGTACTGTACTACTATATATACTGGTGGTCACCAAAATGCTGCACTGTACTACTATATACTGCTCACAACAATGCAGCACAGATATGGATACTAGAAGTGACTCAGAGCTGCAAGATACCGCAATGGCCTACTGTACTATACTACTATATATACTGGTGGTCACCAAAATGCTGCACTGTACTAATATATACTGCTCACAACAATGCAGCACAGATATTGGATACTAGAAGTGACACAGAGCTGCAAGATTCAGCAATGGCCTACTGTACTGTACTACTATATAATATATACTGGTGGTCACCAAAATGCTGCACTGTACTACTATATACTGCTCACAACAATGCAGCACATATATGGATACTAGAAGTGACACAGAGCTGCAAGATACAGCAATGGCCTACTGTACTACTATATATATACTGGTGGTCACCAAAATGCTGCACTGTACTACTATATACTGCTCACAACGATGCAGCACAGATATGGATACTAGAAGTGACTCAGAGCTGCAAGATACAGCAATGGCCTACTGTACTGTACTACTATATATACTGGCGGTCACCAAAATGCTGCACTGTACTAATATATACTGCTCACAACAATGCAGCACAGATATTGGATACTAGAAGTGACACGGAGCTGCAAGATACAGCAATGGCCTACTGTATTGTACTACTATATAATATATACTGGTGGTCACCAAAATGCTGCACTATACTACTATATACTGCTCACAACAATGCAGCACAGATATAGATACTAGAAGTGACACAGAGCTGCAAGATACAGCAATGGCCTACTGTACTGTACTACTATATATACTGGTGGTCACCAAAATGCTGCACTGTACTACTTTATACTGCTCACAACAATGTAGCACAGATATGGACACTAGAAGTGACACAGATCTGCAAGATACAGCAATGGCCTACCGTACTGTACTACTATATATACTGGTGGTCACCAAAATGCTGCACTGTACTACTATATACTGCTCACAACAATGCAGCACAGATATGGATACTAGAAGTGACACAGAGCTGCAAGATACAGCAATGGCCTACTGTACTGTACTACTATATATACTGGTGGTCACCAAAATGCTGCACTGTACTACTAAATACTGCTCACAACAATGCAGCACAGATATGGATACTAGAAGTGACACAGAGCTGCAAGATACAGCAATGGCCTACTGTACTGTACTACTATATAATATATACTGGTGGTCACCAAAATGCTGCACTGTACTACTATATACTGCTCACAACAATGCAGCACAGATATGGATAAAAGAAGTGACACAGAGCTGCAAGATGCAGCAATAGCCTACTGTACTGTACTACTATATATACTGGTGGTCACCAAATTGCTGCACTGTACTACTATATAGTATATACTGGTCACACAACAATGCAGCAGAAATTGAGCACTGATCAGTATACTAGAACTGAGTCTGACACGGACCTGCAAGATACAGCAATGGCCTACTGTACTGTACTACTATAATATACTGGTGGTCACCACAATGAGGCACACTGAGCACAGATATTGAGCTTTTCAGGCAGAGAACGTAGCCACATCCTCTCCACTCAATCTACAATGCACGAGTGAAAATGGCAGCGACGCGCGGCTCTTTATATGGAATACGAATCTAGCGAGAATCCGACAACGGGATGATGACGTTTGGCCTCGTTCGGGTTAACCGAGCAAGGCAGGAAGATCCAAGGCTGCCTCGGACCCGTGTAAAACACGTGAAGTTCGGGGGGATTCGGATCTCGATTGATCGAACCCACTCATCTCTAATAGTAAGTGTATATTGGTGTGTGTCTGAGTGTACAGTAAGTGTATCTGGGTGTAAGTGTGTCTAAGTGTACAGTAAATTAATCTGCTGTAGAGTCCAGCTTACAAATGACTCCTCACTCCACTCTGCTTAGTTAGATGGTTCTTTTATTCCGTCACTGATGCATGGTGACCCAACATTTGAAAACACTCCACGGCTTCCTGATACTAGCTGAACCCACCAGCCCTAGCTATCGTCTGGCTGTATTCAGGGTCAGAAGCCCCGTCCATCGGATTCCATAGTTCTTTTATCCCCTCCACACATCCCAATCACACCCATGTAGTGTACAGTAGCTGTTTGTAAAACTCTTCCTGCAGATAACAGCAGATCCTTAACCCTGTCTACCCCTTTTCTTAGGGAATGAGTCCTGTTCTGGACATCAGAACGTGGCAAAGTAACCCTTTGCAACACTGGGTGTAAGTGTACAGTATCTGAGTGTACAGTAAGTGTATCTAGGTGTGTTTCTGAGTGTACAGTAAGTGTATCTGAGTGTACAGTAAGTGTATCTAGGTGTGTTTCTGAGTGTACAGTAAGTGTATCTGAGTGTACAGTAAGTGTATCTAGGTGTGTTTCTGAGTGTACAGTAAGTGTATCTGAGTGTACAGTAAGTGTATCTAGGTGTGTTTCTGAGTGTACAGTAAGTGTATCTGAGTGTACAGTAAGTGTATCTGGGGGTGTTTCTGAGCATACAGTAAGTGTATATGGGTGTAAGTGTATCTGAGTGTACAGGAAGTGTATCTTGATGTAAGTTTGCCTGACATAGACTTGGGTATGCTTCTGGTGCAAGGCTTGAAGCATCATTGAATTTTATAACTCTACACATGGGCTGTACTTGTTTTTTTTATTATTATTATTTTCTTACAGGTACTGTAAGCAATCACTCAGCATCTGGTCAGGCATCTTCCCCACAACTTCTGTCCATCTCTCCTCCCTGGCATCTGGTCCTGTATCTCCCCAACAACTCCTGTCCATTTATCTTTCTTGGCATCTGGTCCCGTATTTCCACCACATCCTCTGTCCATCTCTCTTCCCTGACATCTGGTCATGTATCTCTCCCACAACTACTATTCATCTCTTTTCCATGACATCTGGTTATGTATCTTTCAACTCCTGTTCATCTTTCTTCCCTGGCATCTGGTCCTGTATCTCCCGCACAACTCTTATCCATCTTTCTTCCCTGGCATATGGTTATGTATCTCCCACACAACTCCTGTCAATATTTCTTCCCTGGCATCTAGTCATATATCTCCCACACAACTCCTGTCTATCTTTCTTCCCTGTCATCTGGTCCTGTATCTCCCCCACAACTCTTGTCCATTTTTCATTCCTGCTGCCTGGTCATGTAACTTACCTACAGTATAACTGCTGTTTATCTCACTCTCCTGCCAGTTTTTTATTTATCTTACCCACGATTACTGTTCATATTTGTCCCCTGCTGTCTGGTTATGTATAAACCCCATGATTCATGTTCATCTGTCTCCCTGGCTGTCTGATTATAAATCTCCCACATATCCTGTTAATCTCTATCCCCTGCTTTCTCATCATGTACAGTAATGTACCTCCCCCACATGTCCTGCGCATCTCTCTCCTCAGCCATCTGGTCATGTATCTTCCCAACATGTCCTGTCCATCTCTCTACCCTACGGTCAGGTCCTGTATCTCCCCCACATGTCCCATACATCTCTCTCTCTCTCTCTCTCTCTGCTGTCTGGTCATGTTATGTATCTGCCCCATGATCTGGTCATGTTCACCCCCGGATGTCCTGTACATCTCTCTCCATTGTGGTCTTCTCATGTTTCAACCCCCATGACTTCTTTTTTTCTGTTTTTGTATTCTCTATTCATTTCCCCACTGTCCAGTCTTAGTCTCAGTACATTTTATTCCCACCCTAAAGAGCTCAGGGACTAATTCAGACCTGGACGCTACTACAACAGCGGTCGCAGGCTGAAGCCTGGTGAGGTGTGCTCATGCGCAGCACTGCAGCATTTCTGGGGCACAGTTCGGACAATGCAGGCGTGTCTGTGCCGTTTGCATGGCGGACTGCGGCGGCTGCGTGAAGTCACACGCAGCCGCTGCAACCAAAAATATCTACAACAGCAAGGCTGCGTGGGCAGGGAGCTACTCGGCAGGTGCTTTCGCATGTCTTTGGGGGGGGGGGGGGAAGGACCCGGTATGCTGGGCGTCCCCCCGCTTGACAGAGATTTTGATCTCAGATGTGCATTTTTTCACACATCTACGATCAGGTCTGAATTGGATCCTTAATTCCTTCAATCAGTGTTAATTATTCCCTGCTATATTTATATCAGCCCTGATCCCTAACATAAATTTCACAAATAAATACACCTCTGTTGGTGCATGTGCAGTAATACAGCTGAGAGAGCAAAGGAGGAAGTACTATAATGTGCCAGTAATCCTACCAGTTGTAGATAATCTCCAGCTACATCCCCCAATTCTCTTCAGTCTCAACCCCTCCCCATATGTCTCTACAGCCTCATTCCCTGTGTTTCTGCTTCTCCAGCCCACCAATGTCTTTTCAGACCCACAATGTCTATCCAGTCAGCACCCTTCTGTCTCTCCTGACCCTTTCTTTCTTTCCAGACAGTCCTCTTCTGACTCTACAGCCAGCCCCTGCAGTGTTTCCTGCTCCCCAGTGTCTTTCCAAAAGCCCCTTTCTATCTCTCCAGCCCCCTTATGTCTCTCTAGCTCCTTTCTGTCTCTCCAGACAGCATCATTCTGTCTTCCCAGGTAGCCCCTTCTGTTTCTCCTGCTCCCCAGTGTCTTTCCAGAAGCCCCCTTCTATCTCTCCAGCCAGACCGTTTTGTCTCTCCAGCCCCCTTACATCTTTCCAGCCAGTCTCTGTCTCTCCAGCCAGCATACTTATGCCTCTCTAGCCAGACCCTTCTGTCTCTCCAGCTCCCTTCTATCTCTTGAGCTCCTTCTGTGTATTCAGCTACCCAATGATTCCCTAGCCAGCACCTTCTGATTTTCTAGACCCCTTCTGTCTCTCTACCAGTGTCACTACAGCTCCAGCCAGCCCCCTTCTGTATCTCCAGCTCCAGCCCTTGCATCTCTTCAGGTGTAGCCCAGAGACAGTTATCTTCTTCAGTGTCTTCTGGGTGGCTGCTACTCTAATGTTATTATATCGGACAGCCACCAGTAAGCGACAGCGGCTCCCCATACCTTACAGATAAGAATCATTGATAACCACTGCCTGAGCCACTGCAGGGCACAGGCAGCAGCCATAGATGGATTTATCTGTGCGTCCTAACAGTTGTTGGAGGGCCAATGTTTTTTCTGATTCTAAAATATATGTTGCATTGAATCACTCTTATTCAAAGGATCACTAGAAACTAAAGATAAACTGCTTTACTTTATTAAGCGATTATTAACATACACAAGCGTGAACTGTATTGTGGGTTGGATATGATATTCCAGCTGACAGGATATCGGCTGTCAGGATCCCGACAGCGGCATCCCGTAAGCCATTATACTGGCAGCGAGTCCCATTGCAGGCTCGCTGCGCTCGCCATGCCTCGGGCCCGTTTCTATTCTGCCTAGGGTGGTGGCGTGGACCCACCACCCAAGTGAGAATACCAATAGGCGTTCCATATTCCACCTGACAGCATTTTACCAGCTGATGGGATTACTGCATGTATCGGGATCCTGAACACCGGGATCCCGAAGCTGGTATATTAACTACATCTACTGTATTGTATGTTAAAGTTCCCATTTCTTGACAGAATTGTATATATTTTTCATGGGGAAGAGAAAATAGTATGCAGTCTGAATTAGGGATGTGCGCCGGCCCAAATCTCATGTTTTGGGCTCTTGTTTTGGATCTGTATTTATTTTTCCAAAACCTCCCTTGTGAGTTTTGGATCTGTGTTTGTTTTGGATCTGGGTTTTTTTTTTATCATGAAAACAGCTAATTTCACAGAATTTGGAGCTGTTTTTGTTCCTACAGTATTTTTAACCTCCATAATATTAATTTACACTTGTTTCAAGTCAATTTTGACCACCTCACAGCTCGCAATATTGTTTTCATCCATTTTAGGCCAAAGGTTGCACCAAGGTATCTGGATGACTAAGCTAAGTGACAGCAGTGGGTGGCACAAACCTGTGGCACTTAAATTTACAACATGGCACATCTAGGAAACAGAATGGCACTGCAGTGGCAGAAGGGTATCAGTTTAATCAACTGTGAAACTGAAAATGTATGTCATATACACAAGAAGACAGTGAGCAATGCTCCAACAGCGCATAATGCATAGATAAGAGGCGCAAGATGGAACTGTCCCACCCACACTTATGTTGTATATATTAAACAGGACATGCACAGTTTTACAAACCAATCATTTCAGCAACAGGGACTGTCACTTAAGTTGTAGCTGAAATGATTGGTTTGTTTGGGCCTCCACAAAACAAGATGGCAAAGTGGCAATGGGCAGTGCACAAACTGGCTCTACATAGTCAAGATGTCATCATCAGCATCCGTTTCCTCATCCCCATCAGTGTGTACAGCCTCTTCTTTACACAATATTAATTCATCCCCACTGGAATCCACCATTACAGGTGCATCATTATTTTGTGGACATAGACGGTAAAGGTCTTCCTCGTGGAACTGGTAATTAATTTTAATGAACATCTTTTCCACATTTTGGGGAAGTAACCTCCTGACAAAGTTCTCGGCTGCGCTGAAAACTCTGAGTACACACTGGAAGGGGCAACTTAAGTAAAGTAAAGACAGTTTGTGCAAGGGCCTCCAAATTGCCTTTTTTTCCTGCCAGTATACGTACGGACTTTCTGACAGGCCTACTTGGATGTTGTCACTCATATAATCCTCCACCATTCTTTCAATGGTGACAGAATCATATGCAGTGACAGTAGACGACATGTCAGTAATCGTTGGCAGGTCCTTCAGTCCGGACCAGATGTCAGCACTTGCTCCTGACTGCCCTGCATCACCGCCCATACTCATTTTGGGGAAGTAACCTCCTATGCCAATTACTGACAAAGTTCTCGGCTGCGCTGAAAACTCTGAGTACACACTGGAAGGGGCAACTTAAGTACAGTAAAGACAGTTTGTGCAAGGGACTCCAAATTGCCTTTTTTTCCTGCCAGTATTGAAACGAACTGTCTGACATGCCTATTTGGCTGCTTTCACTAAAATAATCGTCAACCATTCTTAGAATGGTGACCGTATCATATGCAGTGACAGTAGACATGTCAGTAATTGTAGGCAGCTCCTTCAGTCCAGACCAGATGTTAAAAGTTGTTCCTGACTGATCGGCATCACCGCCAGCAGGTCACTTAGGAAAAGTGAGTTTTTTCCTCACAGCCGCAGTTGCCGGATAAATTGAAGGAGGAGATGTTGCCATGTCACGTGCCGCTTGAGCTGACAATTTGTTCACCAACAGCTCTTTGCATCTCTTCAGATTTGTGTCTGTCGGAAAGGAGGATCAGGCACGGTCGCCAAAATATAGTTATCTGATTTCAAGAGATTGACGACCCTTGGATCCTGGCGTAGCCAATGAAGGACTTAATTTACACGTCCGACATGCTTAGCGTACTTGCTTCCTTTCAGCTCCTCCTTCAATTTCTCCAGCTATTTTGTAAGAGTCTAATAAGAGGAATGACCTGACTGAAGCTGGCAGTGTCTGAACTAACTTCACATGTAGCAACTTCGAAGAGTTTGATAACCTTTCACAACATGGAAATTATTCTCCACTGCGCTTGACTCAGGTGCATTCCTGCTCCTTTCCCTATGTCAGAGGTTGACATATAGCTTTGGATAGCCTTTTGCTGCTCCTCCACCTGCTGAAACATATAGAGGGTGGTATTCCACCTCGTTACTACCTCTTGCTTCAGATGACGGCAGGGCAAATTCAACATTTCTTGCAAGTGCTGCAATCTTCTACATGCACTTGCAGAATGCAAATATGTCCCGAAATTTTCTGTGCCACGGACAGCATCTCCTGCACACCCCTGTCTTTTTTTGAAAAATTTGCACCACCAAATTAATTGAGTCTTGCTCTCACAATATTGATGACATTGTCAGAAGTCACAAATCCCAGGGAGAGTACAAGTGGGGTAAGCCATTTTGCAATGATTTCCCTGAGTTTCTCTAAGAGGTTGTCAGCGGTATGCTTCTTAGTGAAACCGGTAATACACAAAGTAGCCTGCCTCTGAATGAGCTGGCATTTGAGAGGTGCTGCTTCTGATGTTGGTGCTGATGAAGGCAATATATCTACCCAGTGGGCTGTCACAGTCATGTAGTCTTTAGTTCGCTTGTCCACATATCCGTGGTTAAGTGGACAGTGGGTACAACAGCATTTCTGAAGACATTGACAATGCTTTTTTTTACTGTCCTTGTACAGGCTGGGAATTGCTTTCCTAGTGAAGTGGAATTTAGATAGGATTTGGAACCGGAGATGCAGGACCTTAGTTAACTGTCTAAAACCCACAGTAGTGAGGCCTCCAGAAACAAGGCATGGATGCCATTTTCCTGGAGACCGAGTCATCTGCACAGCAACGGGCCTCCTCCTCTCTGATCAGAAGCCTCAATTTAGTGTCTTTAAGACAAAAAATTAAAATAGCAATGATATTAAAAGCAAATTGTGTGTTTTGCTCTTAATATAATTGTCATTTTAGTAGATTTACCCCGTGATGTTAAGTAAATTATTTTATACTTAATAATAAATATAATACATTATTCATCTTAAAAGGCATATGTTATAAATAATTTCTCTCTGTGGAACATACATATTTATTTCTTTGTCCTTGAATCAAAGCAATCTAATTGTATTGTTGCAAGTTTTGAACTCAATCTGTTTTTGATCACTCTGTCTCATCACATCATTTTCTAACTCAGGGATGGAATTGATTTAATAGTGTGTTTATGAGTGCAAAATGTCTATTTTTATATCTTACTATCTACCACTAGTTTCCATGGTTATTGCACTTTCTGCCTATTGATATGAGAAAAGCCAATTTTAATTTACGAACTGGCTATAACTGGATCTTTATCACAACATGATACAGATGATAAATGCTGTGGAATGTTGGATACAGGACTAGTTCTTGCAGAATTACTGTAAATGTATATAGCTTGACAAAGAGCTTTGTCTGCCAAAGAGGAAGGTTGTTATACATTAATGATTACATTATGGCCCTCATTCCGAGTTGATCGGTCGCAAGGCGAATTTAGCAGAGTTACACACGCTAAGCCGCCGCCTACTGGGAGTGTATCTTAGCATCTTAAAATTGCGACCGATGTATTCGCAATATTGCGATCACAAACTACTTAGCAGTTTTAGAGTAGCTCCACACTTACTCTGCCTGTGCGATCAGTTCAGTGCTTGTCGTTCCTGGTTTGACGTCACAAACACACCCAGCGTTCGCCCAACCACTCCCCCGTTTCTCCGGCCACTCCTGCGTTTTTTCCGGAAACGGTAGCGTTTTCAGCCACACGCCCATAAAACGCCGTGTTTCCGCCCAGTAACACCCATTTCCTGTCAATCACATTACGATCGCCGGAGCGAGGAAAAAGCCGTGAGTAAAAATACTATCTTCCTAGCAAAGATACTTGGCGCAGTCGCAGTGCGAATATTGCGCATGCGCACTATGCGGAATTTCACTGCGATGCGATGAAAAATACCGAGCGAACGACTCGGAATGAGGGCCTATATTCTGGTAAATATGTTTAATTCACAGATATACACGTCTGTCCAACCACATACATAACAAACACATACATAACAAACAAACAAGTTAGTACTTACAAGACAATCATAGAGTTTGCAACTACAGTAGTTTGTGTTGGTAAATATACCTAGAAAGCACACAAATCATATATACTGTCAAGGGTATTCAATTGTTTTAGTGTGCATCCAAAAAGTCTCTAACGGACTAAAGCCTTGTAAAGACCACACAGAGAAAAGACAGAATCCTCCTTTTTAAGTGCTCGTCCAAATGCAGCTGTTTCCTTTCATATACGGCAGATCAACTGGTCCGCACAGGTTACAAATTTGAATATCAAGTTATATAAAAGAAACCACAATGTTGTTTCTAATAACTTTCAAGAGAGTTTTTATCTCTCATACATACGTTCTCGGCACTCTGGTGTGCTTTATATAGGTAGTTTTTATATCCACATAAAAATTAGAGATGAGCGGGTTCGGTTCTCAGAGAACCGAACCTACCGGACTTCACTGCCCGAGCCCGGATCCGAGTAAGGCTCGGGTTTTCCCACCTGACTCGGAAACCAGAACGAGGCAAAACGTCATCATCCTGCTGTCGGATTCTCGCTGGGTTTGGATTCCATATAAACGTCGCCGCCATTTTCACTCCGGCATTGGAGACTGTAGAGAGAGGACGTGTCTACGTTCTCAGTGTCCAGCATCAGTTCAGTGTTAGTGTCTTGTGCTGCATCAGTCCAGTCACAGTGGTTGTGTCCTCTGCTGTCATATGTCCAGTGCTGCTGTATAAGTCCAGTCGAGTGGTGCTGTGTTGTGCTGCATCAGTTCAACGGTGGTGCATTGTGCTGCATCCGTCCAGTCACAGTGGTGGTGTCCGCTGCTACCATATGTCCAGTGCTGCTATATAAATCAAGTCCGTTGCAGTGGTGCTGTGTTGTGCTGCATCAGTCCAGTGGTGGTGTCCATGTGCTGCTGTATACGTCCAGTGGTACTGCCATATATGTCCAGTGATTCTGCCGTATATGTCCATTGATACTGCCATATATGTCCAGCGGTACTGCCGTATAAATCCAGTGATCCTGCCGTATAATTCCAGTGATCCTGCCGTATAATTCCAGTGGTACTGGCATATAAATCCTGTCCAGTGATACTGCCATATATGTCCAGTGGTACTACCATATAATTCCATTGATCCTGCCATATAATTCCAGTGTTACTGGCTTATAAAACCAGTGATCCTGCCAAATATTTCCAGTGATCTTGCCGTATAATTCCAGTGGTACTGGCATATAAATCCAGTGATCCTGCTGTATAATTCCAGTGGTACGGGCGTATAAGTCTAGTCCAGTAATACTGCCATATATGTCCAGTGGTACTGCCGTATAAGTCCAGTGGTACTGCCATATAAATCCAGTGATCCTGCCGAATAATTCCAGTGGTACTGGCGTATAAATCCAGTCCAGTGATACTGCCGTATATGTCCAGTGGTACTGCCATATAAATCCAGTGGTACTAGCATATAATTCCAGTGATCCTGCCGTATAATTCCAGAGGTACTGTTGGATAAATCCAGTGATCCTGCCGTATAATTCCAGTGATACTGCCGTATAATTCCAGTGATCCTGCCGTATAATTCCAGTGGTACCGGTGTATAATTCCAGTGATTCTGCCGTATAATTCCAGTGATCCTGCCATATAATTACAGTGATACTGCCGTATATGTCCAGTGGTACTGACATAAAATTCCAGTGATACTGCCGTATATATATATATATACACATATATATATATATATATATACCCCGTTGCAAAGTGGATTACTGAGGCGATAACAACTATGGTTGGTGTTAGACGTGCATCCGGTATCCGCCATTAGTGCAGTGGGACTGCAGTGACAACCCTAGATGGGCCAGGTGTTTTTTCCGCACACTTGTGTCGCTTAGCTTAGTCATACAGCTACCTCATTGACCTCTTTTACTTCTTGGCATGATGTGTTGTTTGGGCACTATTTTTTTTAAGTGCTATCCTGTCTGACACTGCAATGTCACTCCTAGATAGGCCAATTGTTTGTGTCGCTTAGCTTAGCCATACAGCTACCTCATTGCACCTCTTTTTCATCTTTGCATGATGTGCTGTTTGGGGCCTTTTTTATATCTGCCCTCCTGTCTGACACTGCAGTGCCACTCCTAGATGGGCCAGGTGTTTGTTCCGCACACTTGTGTCACTTAGCTTAGTCATACAGCCACCTCGGTGCAACCTTTTGGCCTAAAAACAATATTGTGAGGTGCAAGGTGTTCAGAATAGACTGAAAATGAGTGGAAATTAATGTTATTGAGGTTAATAATACAGTAGGATCAAATTTACCCCCAAATTCTGTGATTTTAGCCGTTTTTATTTATTTTTTTTAAAAATCCAGATCCAAAACCAAAACACAAAAAGGGTAGTTTGGGCAAAACCAATCCATAACCAAAACACGAGCGGGGAATTAGAACCAAAACACAAAACACGAAAAGTGCCCGCCGCACATCTCTAATAAAAATTATAAGTATATTCTTACTCCAGTACTCTCCCACTTTCCAAATTGTTCACAAGTCCCATATGCAGGAATATTCCAAAAAACTAAAACAGATTATTATAAAATATTCCTTAAAAACTTTCTCTTGTGCTTTGACTAAGACCCAATTAGGGTAGAAACGCGTCGGCAGCAGGTGTACTTGGTCACTACCCGCTTGTGTGAAGCAGGGAGGCAGCATTTGGGAGCAGGATGGAGCGGAGAAGCCTGGCCATGCTGCAGCGCCTGGAGGCTCACGATCAGAGGACAGCTAGTTGTGATTGAGACTGGGCAAAGTAAGTCCCATTGTAGAAAGCACTGTTAAGACAACGGCGTCCTAAGGATCCAGTGATCTTCCCTCTGTGTACATCTGAAAACCAGGATTGTATACCACTGTACTCTGCTAGTCCTATACTGCACCTTGCGAGAGAGAGAAAGTCTTTTTGCGAGAGAAAGTTTCATTCACGGACCAGTGTGCTAACTTCATACACTCTGCAAAGATAAAATAGACATAGAAAGAAAAACTGTGTAATACGTTCAAATACACATTTTTAATAAACACTTCCAATAAAAATGGCAAAATATAGACCATTAAATAGGTTCCATCATAAGTCCCAAATACTCCTAACAAAAATGTAAAGAGAATCATCCTACAGGATAGTTGTTCATTAGTGGCCGTCCAGATCTCACCACCAATTCCAGGGTGCTTCTGTTTAAGATGGATAGAATACTGTCCTCTTCCTTGCTTGGCACGTTTCGCCTAAACGTAGTCAGTGCTTTTGAGAAAGACAACTGTACATTTAGTGGAAATGCATCAAGAAAAGAATAGCTCATTATCTTTCAATTTGTCTTCATCTGAAAACTGAGATCCGCACAATGCTTGAAAACGTAGTGTCTTTTTTTGCAATATATTAAGATTTTAGGTTTGATGGTTACCTTATTGTATATTACATTCGAGCTGCATATTTAATTGTTTTTGTGCAAAATGTAACCCATTCTATTTATCTTTAATAAAACATATTTAAAAGAAAAACACACACAGACTCATCCATAAAGGTTATTCAATTAATATAAAAGAGTAATAAAACACACACACACACACACACACACACACACACACACACACACACACACACACACACACGATACACAGCTTTCGTGGCATTTTTTTAATGCATTCAGGTCTTTACTTTGAGCAGATTTTCTATTCTTTTTAATCAGATTTTGCTAGTTCTTTCAAATATTAACATTTCACATGAAATTATAAAAGGTATATTTTACTATGAATCACACTGTAAGTGCACCAATTGTAAACTACTATCTCTCTTCTCCTCCTACATTATATACTCTTTATGGTAGCACACCCTCAATACTGTAATTGCTCATCTCATAGATTACCAACCACCAAATAAAATAGGGGCCATCCTCTCACTATATACACTAATTCCAGTGTAGACGGTTATCCCTCCAGTACTATTTCAAATAATTTCTCCCCACCACACTGTACAAAGATAGATGAAGCGTTCTAAAAATAAAAACTTGCTTTAGTGAATACATGAGTAAAATAAGATCTCACTGAGGTAGCATCATACTATGGTAAAACATTTTAAAGACATTGAGCATAACATTTTGGTGGCAGATACAGTAATAGAATCTGTGACAGTATCAATTAGGGTAGCTAATCGTGAGCAGCTCCCATTCACAGGGAAGCTTATCGGGTACATAAGTAACAAACGCTTTACCTTGAAGGGATAAAAAGAAAATTAGACCTACGGTACAGTACAAAGCTTTATTTAATTGACTGCAATGCAAAGACAAACATGACCTAAAGATAAGAAAAGGTTCATTCTGGCTATGCAATTTTAATATATATTACATATTGGATTTAGTAATGTGGAGTAGAATCTTTCTGAATATAGAGAAATTACATACTATTGTTTACAGACTTTGGTGTATATTTACTATCACGCGATTTGTCAAAGCAGCTGAAAATTAGTGGCTTTGATAATTGGATTTAAAACAGCAATAGGGATAACTTGTAGACAAGCCTGGTTTCTTGCCATTTTAAGTAATGAACAGCTTAAAGAACACGGCATCGTGCTCCGTAACCTGAATGCAGCCCGATTCTCCATCCTGCTGATCTCATCCGCAGATTGGCAAGGCTATTTGCCCATTGGTGGGCATAGATGGTCTTTGATCTGTGGAAGAATCAGATAAATGCAACGTGTTAAAATACCCAATCATTTTTTGGTCGGAATACCCCGACCCTGGCATCAGCAGAACAGGGAATTGCCCCTGTACAAACTAGATATATATGTAACCTTTTAGGTATAATGCACTATTTTTTTTACAGTATGAATATGGGTAATGCAATCACATACTAGGTATGATGTAATTTAATTGTAATAATGTTAATTATTCTGGTAACTCATTCAGTAGTTTTAATGATTTTTTTAGAACTACCAACTGTTTATTACTTTTTTACTAATATATATATTTGGGGGGTTTTCTGTAGATAAGTTGTGGGAAAAAAGTGACAACTCCATTTTTATCTTACACTACGTGGTATAGAAATTCAGAGTCATGGATTTCACTTATTTCTCATACGTCCTAGAGGATGCTGGGGACGACATCAAGACCATGGGGTATAGACGGGATCCGCAGGAGACATGGGCACTCTAAAGACTTTTCATTGGGTGTGAACTGGCTCCTCACTCTATGCCCCTCCTCCAGACCTCAGTTTTAGAAATGTGCCCAGGTCGACTGGATGCCCTCTGAGGAGCTCTACTGAGTTTCTCTGAAAAGACTTATGTTAGGTTTGTTATTTTCAGGGAGAACTGCTGGCAACAGACTCCCTGCTTCGTGGGAATGAGGGGTCAGAAGTAGGAACCAACTTCCTGAAGAGTTTCATGGCTCTACTTCTGGCTGACAGGACACCATTAGCTCCTGAAGGGTACTGAACGCTAGCCGTGCCTAGATGCTCACTCCCACAGCACGCCGTCACCCCCCTCACAGAGCCAGAAGTCAGAAGACAGGTGAGTAGAAGAAGACAGATCTTCTATCTAGAAAAGTGATGGCTGAGGTACAGCGTGGCTGGCGGGAGCGCAGCGCGCCATTGCTGCCCACACACACAGGCACTGCAGGGTGCAGGGCGTGGGGGTGGGGCACCCCGGGCAGCAAAAATACCTCTATAAACTGGCAAAAAGGGGGCATAAGATGCCCAGGCACAGCCCTACCCCGCCAGTATAAATATTATGAAAAGTTTCTGAGGTAAAAAGGGCGGAGCTTCTTCCTCAGGCAGCCAGCACACTGCTCAGTGCCATGTTCTCTCTCCTCAGGCTGCAGAGAAATCGCTGGTCCTCCTTCACTTCTGACTACAAGTATCAGGGTGCAAAACAGGGGGGGCACAAGCGAATTTGGTGCTTTACAAGTGTGTTTTACTGTGTAAAAAGCGCTGCATGTCAGTGGGCATTCTGTGTTCACAGGCATTAGATACTGGCGCTGGGTTTGTGAACTGGCTGCTCCTAAACTGTGTCCCTCTGACAGATTTTACTGTGGGTCTGTCCCCTAATAAGTCCCAGTGTGTCTGTGTGTGTGTTGTACACGTGTGTAAGACATGTCAGAGGCAGGGAATTCCTCCCCGGAGGAAACCATTTTAGGGACACAGAAGTGTAATGTGGTGACGCTGCCAGCACACCAAGAGCCTGCATGGGTGAAAGAAATACATGATAGTATGATAGTATGCATCATATCAATAGGATATTATACAAGTCTGAATCTCATGCTGAGTGCTGGAGAAAATCTGTGGAGGATGTGATTTTTCAGGGCTCTGTTCTTCCATCCGCAGGCGACCCCTCTGGGTCACATAAGAGACCATTTGCAAATATTGTGAATACTGATACCGACACGGACACTGATTCTTGTGTCGACGATAGTAACTCCAGGGAAATAGATCATAAATTGCAAAAAATATACAATATATGATTGTGGCTATCAGGAGAAGGCTTATTTCTATAAAGAAAAGAAATCTAAGGTCACTTTCCCTCCTTCCCATGAGCTTAATACACTCTTTGAAGGGAAATGTGGGTGAATCCCGAAAATAAATTTTGTAGTCCCCAAGAGAATTCAGATAGCTTATCCTTTCCCGGTGGAGGACAGGAAAAAATGGGAGTCACCCCCTGTGTTAGACAGTGCACTGTCCAGGCTGACAAAGAAGTTATTCTCCCTGCACCTGTGTCATGATCCGGGTATCTGGACGCCATTTCTTACCTATCAGATGCCTCCTAAGGCTGGCTCAGCGCTCCAGGACCGGATCCCATCTGTTATCCTGATGTGCACATTCCCGCATCCTCTCCTGTTTCTCTGGACGCAGTCACAGTAACGCCTTATACATCTGGCATGGCGTCTCCCGCGGCCTCTGCCGCCGTCCCTGAGCTTCTGCATTCAGAGTGGCGTTTACGTCAGCCGCGGCCTCCGCTGTGTCCGCGTGGTCGGATGTGCATCTGTCAGCCTGGCGTCTCCTGTCTCCGGTGGCCGGCGCCGCCATTACTGTTTTCCAGACCACATGGATTACAATCCAAACTTCCCTCCAAGTGTCTGCATGGGCGCAGCCATCTTGGATTCTGTCAGCTGATCTTTCCTACCAATCCGTTGTCAGTATTATTAATTTGCATAATTGCCTAGCCAATGCCTTCCTTGCTGCAGGTATAAATAGGTTGTGCCTGAGCAAGGAAGGCGTCAGTGCTTTGGTTGTCAAACCTAGTTCCAGTTTGTCTCTCTCCTGTGATTGTCTTCCAGGTTCCAGCTCCTGTCTCCAGACTTCTGCTATAGAGACCTGCACCAGCATTCCATCTGCGGTGTAGCCTGACTCTCCGATCCATTCTGGACTCACCTGTTTCCAGCTACAACAATCACCTGCTTCCAGCCCAGCTTCCAGCAGTGTACAGCTTCTCTTAAAGGGCCGGTGTACCAGCATTCCATCTGCGGTGTAGCCTGACTCTCCGATCCATTCTGGACTCACCTGTTTCCAGCTACAACAATCACCTGCTTCCAGCCCAGCTTCCAGCAGTGTACAGCTTCTCTTAAAGGGCCGGTGTCCTTTCTGCAGTTTACCTCTCTCCACCGGTCTTCTTATTTCTCCGTTCTCAAATTCTACATTTCATCTATATTGCATCGCTCTCAAGCTTTATTTACTATTTAACTGGTTCCAGCCAGTATCCACTCCGTGCCAATACCTGTCTGGTTCTAACCAGTACCCACAGCAGCATTTTATCTACAGCAGTCCAGCTTTCCCTGGAACACCAGCTGGTACGACCCTGGGCTTTCCTCATTGCTACAGTTGAGCCTGGTAAGGACTTTCCAACTTGCAGATAATAAGAACTGTCTCATACCACCAGAGCTCTGTGGCCCCTGCCACCCTGTAGTACCCAGGAACTGTATTATTATTTTTCTGCTGATTTTTATGTTCTTTTACTGCTACTGTGATGCATGGAGTTTGTCATAAATAAACATCATTGACTTTTATTCCTGGTTGTCGTGGTCACGCCTTCGGGCAATTCTTCTATATGTCTAGGGGTCTGATACAACCGGCCAGGTTCCATTACACCTCAGCCCCTACAACTGAGGCTGCCTCCCGTCAGCTCAGGCCCTCAGTTGTGACAACCTGGCACGGCTTCACTAAAAGAGCCTGCAGACCGAAAGATGGAAACTACATTGAAATCCATTTATGTTGCCAATGGTACGCTGCTGCTCAGGCCCACAATTGCTTGCACGTTGGTGAGCCGCGCTATTGAAAAATGCTCGAAAAGCGTGTCATCAGATATTGACACGATTGATAAAGATGTGATACTCCTTAAGTTAGGGAGTATCAAAGACGCTGCCGCATACATGCTAGAAGCGATGAAAGATATTGGACTCTTGAGTTCACAAGCCGCTACCATGGCAGTATCGGCTCGGCGGGCATTGTGGATTCGCCAGTTGAACGCGGATGCAGATTCCAAAAGAAATATGGAGGCTCCCCATATAAAGGTGAGGCCTTATTTGGCGATGGACTGGATGCGTTAGTGTCAGCGGCTACCGCAGGTAAGTCGACATTTTTGCCCTCTGCGCCTGCATCGGCAAAGAAGACCTATCACCCACACATGCAGTCCTTTCGCCCCAATAAATACAAAAAAGCGAGAGGTTCCCCCTTCTTTGCTGGTAGGGGAAGGGGAAAGGGAAAGAAGTCCACAGCGGCTTCAAATTCCCAGGAGCAGAAGTCTACCCCTACTTCTGCCAAATCTTCAGCACGACGCTGGGGCTCCCTTGCGGGAGGCCTCTCGGGTGGGGGCACATCTCAAGCTGTTCAGCCAAGGTTGGATTCTGTCTGGCCTGGATCCCTGGTTGTTGCAAATTGTATCCCAGGGATACATGCTGGAGTTTCAAGACGTTCCCCCATGCCGATTTTTCAAATTGACCTTGCCAGCTTCTCCTCCAGGGAAGCAGTAACAGCGGGAATCCAAAAACTATGTCAGGATCAGGTCATAGTCCTGGTACCTGTGTCACAACAAGGGGAGGGGTTTTATTCAAGCCTCTTTGTAGTTCCGAAGCCGGGCAGCTCGATCAGACCGATCCTAAACCTGAAAAATCTGAATTTCTACTTGAAACGTTTCAAGTTCAAAATGGAATCACTGAGAGCAGTGATTTCCAGTCTGGAGCAGGGGGACTACATGGTGTCTGTGGACATAAAGGATGCTTACCTGCATGTTCCCATTTACCCTCCTCACCAGGCCTATCGGAAATTCACGGTTCAGGATTGCCACTACCAATTCCAGACGTTGCCTTTCGGTCTTTCCATGGCACCGAGGGTATTCACCAAGGTGATGGTGGAGATGATGTTTCTCCTGCGTCAAAAAGGAGTCAATGGGGTCGATTCTATTCGGCAACTAATGAATAGCGCCGGGAATTAGCTCCCGACGCTATTCAATTCAGCAACTAGTTACGTCGGCGATGGCCCGTTCTCGCCGACAAAACAGGTTGAATTGTCGGGAGAACGGGCATTCTCCGACTTAACTCCCCGGCGCGAGGCTGATTCCCGACAGAATCAGCCTCGCGCCGGCCGCGAGGCAGCACTTTTGTCGGCTTTCTTCTCTCATCCCCCGGGGATGAGAGAAGAATTCCCGACAATTGCAGGTAATTAGTTGCTGAATTGAATAGCGTCGGGAGCTAATTCCCGGCGCTATTCATTAGTTGCCGAATAGAATCGACCCCAATATAATTCCTTATCTGGACGATCTCCTTATAAAGGCGAGATCCAGGGAGCAGTTGTTACAAAACAACACACTCTCCCTGTTGATACTCCAACAACACGGTTGGATCATAAATTATCCAAAGTCACAGTTGGAACCGACGACAAGGTTGTCTTTTCTCGGGATGATCCTGGACACAGAAGTTCAGAGAGTATTTCTTCCAGTGGAAAAGGCTCTGGAAATCCAGAAACTGGTAAAACAGATATTGAAACCATCCAGGGTGTCGATCCATCAGTGCATTCGGTTGTTGGGGAAGATGGTGGCGGCCTATGAGGCCATACAGTTTGTCAGGTTCCATGCCAGGGTATTCCAGTGGGACCTGTTGGACAAGTGGTTGGGATCCCACCTACACAGGCACGGGAAGATAATCCTGTCGTCAAAAGCCAGGATTTCTCTCCTGTGGTGGCTACACAGTTCTCACCTACTAGAGGGACACAGGTTCGGGATTCAGGACTGGCTCCTGGTAACCACGGATGCAAGTCTCCGAGGCTGGGGAGCTGTCACTCAGGGAGAAAGCTTCCAGGGAAAATGGTCAAGTTAGGAAGCCTGCCTTCACATAAGCGTGCTGGAATTGAGAGCCATTTACAACGGCCTTCAACAAGCGGTACATCTTCTTCAAGATCATCCCGTGCAGATCCAGTCGGACAATGTAACAGCAGTCGTGTACATAAACAGGCAGGGTGGAACGAAAAGCAGAGCAGCAATGGCAGAGGTGACGAAGATCCTCCTCTGGACAGAAAGACATGTAAAGGCTCTGTCGGCAATTTTCACTCTGGGAGTAGACAACTGGGAAGCAGACTTCCTCAGCAGACACGATCTCCATCCAGGAGAGTGGGGCCTACACCAAGAAGTCTTCACAGAGGTGACAAGTCTTTGGGGAGTTCCTCAAGTAGACATGATGGCATCTCATCTCAACAAGAAGCTTCAGAAATATTGTTCCAGGTCGAGAGACCCTCAAGCAAAATCAGTGGATGCACTGGTGGCCCAGTGGGTATTCCGGTCGGTGTATGTCTTCCCTCCACTTCCGCTGATCCCAAAAGTGCTCAGGATCATAAGAAGAACAAGAGTTCGAGCAATCTTCATTGCCCCAAACTGGCCAAGGAGAGCTTGGTACCCATATCTTCAGGAGTTGCACATAGAAGATCCTCTGCCTCTTCCTCTTAGCGAGGACCTGCTGCATCAGGGGCTGTGCGTGTATCAAGACTTGAAGAGTTTGAGTTGGGACGTTTTCTCCATTTTCTGCAGGCTGGTGTGGAAGCAGGCCTACGATTGGGATCAATCAAGGTCCAGAGGTTCAGACCTTCGTGAAAGGGGATCTGCACATCCAGCCTCCATTTGTGCCTCCAGTTTCACCATGGGACCTTAACGTGGTGTTGCAGTTCCTTCAATCAGATTGGTTTGAGCCTCTACAAGAGATAGAGTTGAAGTTTCTCACTTGGAAAGTGGTGATGCTTTTGGCATTGGCATCCGCGCGGCGGGTGTCTGAATTGGGGGCCTTGTCTCACAAGAGCCCTTACCTGATCTTCCATGAAGATAGGGCAGAGTTGAGGACTTGTCAACATTTTCTTCCGAAGGTGGTTTCATCTTTCCACATAAACCAACCTATTGTGGTGCCAGTAGTTACTGACACGTTTACTGAGTCAAAGTCTCTAGATGTGGTTAGGGCGTTGAAGATTTATGTCGCTAGAACAGCTCGAATATGGAAAACAGAGTCTTTGTTTGTCCTGTATGCTCCCAACAAGATTGGGTGCCCTGCTTCCAAGCAGACTATTGCACGTTGGATCAGAAGTACAATTCAGCACGCTCATACTACGTCTGGATTGCTGTTACCGACGTCGGTGAAGGCCCATTCCACTGGGAAGGTGGGCTCATCCTGGGCAGTTGCCCGGGGGGTCTTGACATTGCAACTTTGCCGAGCAGCTACTTGGTCAGGGTCAAACACATTTGCTAAATTCTACAAGTTTGACACCTTGGCCAATGAAGACCTCAAGTTCGGTCAATCGGTGCTGCAGGGTCATCCGCACTCTCCTGCCCGTACTGGAGCTTTGGTATAGACCCCATGGTCTTGATGTTGTTCCCAGCATCCTCTAGGACTTATGAGAAAATAGGATTTTGATACCAATCGGTAAATCCTTTTCTCCTAGTCCGTAGAGGATGCTGGGCGTCCGTCCCAGTGCGTACTTTACCTGCAGTTTAGTTATTAGAATTACACAAGTTGTGTTATCTTAGTTTTCAGCATGTTGCTGCTATTGGTTCATGCCTGTTGGCGTGCGTTATGTTGAATGTCATGTGTGCGGCATGGTTGAGGGTGTGAGTTGGTAGATATCTCACCACTAGTTTAAGTAATTCTGTCCCTCAAAATGTCAGTCTCCCTGGGCACAGTTCCTACAACTGAGGTCTGGAGGAGGGGCATAGAGGGAGGAGCCAGTTCACACCCAATGAAAAGTCTTTAGAGTGCCCATGTCTCCTGCGGATCCCATCTATACCCCATGGTCTTGATGTCGTCCCCAGCATCCTCTACGGACTAGGAGAAAAGGATTTACCGGTAGGTATCAAAATCCTATTTTTACTCATCTACATTAAACATAAACTGAATATATGTATAACATTTTAATCCCAGGTATATCCAGTCAATTTTCTGGTTTCTAGCATTTGTGATGGCATTTATGAGGGATTTTGTTTCGCTGGCTATCAGGGACAATTGATTAACCCCCAGGGATCAATTAACCGTGGTAATTTACCGCAGCTAATTATATCCCCCCACCCCACTTCAGTAAGGATAGCAAATTCTGCTAATCAGCAGAATTTGCTATCCTTTTCGTAGCAAGCTGGGGGCCAGCCGTCGCTGGGCAAGGCCGCCCAGCATGCTGATCGGAGCCTCCCCCCCTTCAACAAGCAGAAATACTAGAAGCCTCCTGCCGGCGCAGCTTGGCTGCGCCCGCAGAAGACTTGCCTCCTTCTTCCTGATCACGGCGGCTGCATGTGATGTCATGCAGCTGCCGTGATCACACCCACAAGACGCCCCAGTTCGGCCAACTCCGCCCCCGTTCACACCGCCCCCGCAGCGCTACGTCTCCTCCCTGGAAACGGATCTTTGCCCCCCGCCATGCGACTGCCTCTGCCTGATTGACAGGCAGAGGTGATCGCATTTTCTATGGTCCCCACGCAGAAAGTGCGGGCACATGCGCCCGCGGGGCAATCGTAAAATTTTTGGTTGGACCGCAGTTTGCGATCCAACCTGAATTAGCCCCTTCATCCTATTAATTATTTGTCAATAGGCACACTTGTTAAAGTTTGAACACACTGGGGGTAAATTTACTAAGGTGGGAGTTTTCTAGAACTTGTGATGTTACCCATAGAAACCAATCAGATTCTATCTATTATCTACTAGAAGCAACTAGATAAATGTTAAGTAGAACCTGATTGGTTGCTACGAGCAACATCATAAGTTCTAAAACAAAACTCCCACATTAGTAAATTTACCCCACTGTTTCAATTATTTCACATACCGTATGTTAGCTCTTATAATATACCCCATTTGTATTTACACCATTTGTACATCATATCGCTTGTGTTCTGCCCTGGCACATTTGCTCACTTTCTATGATGTTTACATGATTGTCTGGTATCAGTAATAAAGGGGTCTATGTACTAATCCTAGGAGTGAGAAATAGTGGATGGAGCTAAAGTACCAGCCAACCAGCTCCTGTCATTTTTTTAAACCCAGCCAATAACATGGCAGTTATGAGCTGATTGGCTGGTACTTTATCTCCATTCACTTTATCTCTCGTCAAGGCTTAGTACTTAGAACCCAAAATGCTGAATTGAGCTGTTTTTTCAAAAATGTAATTACTTGGTGTGTAGTTTTGTTCTTTATTATACTGTACAATATGTGTGAGGAGACTTAGTGGCAGTACCAGGGTCGGTGACACCTGGTGTGGCCATAAGATCCCCTTTGTACGCTGCAGACGTGCATGCCCAGAAATGGGTTAACTACCCTGATATTCCCCTGACATCACTAAAGGGGCAAGCCTCGTGGGAACCCCTGATTACCAGAGATGCTGGGTAGCCCCTGAAGACTCTGGCTGCACTGCCGACTCCTTCTTAGTGACGGGAACCGAATGCTGCATA
Organism: Pseudophryne corroboree; assembly: GCF_028390025.1. Taxonomy (NCBI): domain Eukaryota; kingdom Metazoa; phylum Chordata; class Amphibia; order Anura; family Myobatrachidae; genus Pseudophryne; species Pseudophryne corroboree. The sequence continues at coordinate 184,293,539 of NC_086444.1, read as the reverse complement.
ATAATGTCACACTGTGTGACTCACACTCAGCCACACGCTCCAGACTTCCTGAAGTACGGCACCTGTATAAAGCTGCGTCCAGCCAGAAGGTCTGCTACTCTCAGGGCTGTAGCTGGATGGCCCTTGACTACCGCTGCTGATGCTGCTCCTGGGTTTTGGTTTGCCGCTGGAGGGTACCCTGAGGGCAGGGGATTTTTCGTCGTACCTAGTGTCAATTTGGAAGGCTACGATCATTTCCCAGTGTCAGTGGAGAGTGTGGGGAAGATGGCAGCTTTGGTAATAACTTATGCAGGAGCAGCAGGGAAACACAAAAAGTGACAGCGGTGGACGGGAGGGGATCCGGTCTGAAGATCGACAGTGTCTAGGTTGACAATGTTTAGGTCGACCACTATAGGTCGACAGTCACTATGTCGACAGGGTCAGAAGGTCGACATGTTCTAGGTCGACAGGCCAAAAGGTCGACATGAGTTTAAAAAAAAAATGTTTTACTTTTTCATACTTATCAATCCACGTGGACTACGATCGGAACGGTAATCTTGCCCGAAGCAGGGCGAGTGAAGCGAGCCTTGCGAGGGGACACGGTGCACTAATTGGGGTACCCGGTCACTCTGCGAAAAAAACGACACCAAAAAAACATAAAAACTCATGTCGACCTTTTGACCTGTCGACCAAGAACATGTCGACCTTCTGACCATGTCGACCTTCTGACCCTGTCGACCTATAGTGGTCGACCTAAACACTGTCGACCTAGACACTGTCAATCTAATGATCCACACCCGGACGGGAGGCGGTAGCAGCGGAGCACACTGAGCAGTTACACAGGCAGCGGGTGGAGAGAGATGGAGGACCATCACAGAGCGGCAAGATTGGAGCCTGAACATTTGGACTCTGTGTGGTGTGAGGCGTGGAAAGAGGAGGAGAGGATGGGAGCACACCCTGGGGTACAGTGGAGCTGGGCAAAGAGGCACCACGTGATATGATGATGGCAGTGAGGACAGTACAATGGGCACAGGCTGGATGATGAGGGGCAGTATAAAAAGGGACACATAATGGGAGGAAGAGAAGAAAAAACAGTAATATGGTAGCATAAATGGCAGACTACAGTGCTGTAGGAGGTATAATAATAAGATGGGGGTAATATGCAGAGTCAGTCATAGCATGGAAGACAGTGGGGCACTAATAAATGGTGATAAGGTAATAAAATGGAAAGAGGCAACAAGTGAATAAGGTGTGAGATGATCAACCAGCATCTCCATGAGTGCTGGGCATGCCCCCTACTCCAATGAAAATGGGGCATGTCTTAAAGACACCCCCCTGTCCCTTTCCAATGGCCACAACCCTTTTACCGGTGCATGCCCACCTTCAGCATGTGCAAACGTACACCCTGGAGTACAAACTAAATTCCTTTACATTTTCTATACCCCTTCTTTAAAATTTCCACTTCTATCACTGCCTGGATGGGTGACATCTGGGTGCGGCTCGCACCCCCATTGTGACGCCTCTGAGAAGACATGACTGACAAGAGCACAGCCTCACCACAGAGGAGATTTCATAACTATTGGCAGATACCTGCACATCTTCTCATGAAGTCTGAAAAAGCTTTGTTTTGGCACTCTCCTCCATTGTTGGGTCTTTAGTTTGTAACCTGTTTGAGTTTCTACTAAATTCATGCAGAACGGAATTTTATGTATCACTTCACTTTTTGCTCTTAGGAATTACACATGAGTGTTTTTTTAAAATCCTCTATTAGTGTCATGAAATATTTGAATCCATGATTTCATGGCCCATAGGACCACATACATATGTGTGAACCAATGATAGTGGTGCCTCAGCTCTAGTTGCTGAATTTGGGAAGAGGCATCAGGTTTGTTTACCCTTGATGCAACAGTCACACACTGGACAATCAGGATTGCTTATAGTCATTCCTGTCACCATCTCTTCTTGAAGATTTGTATGTTCTCATAACCTAGATGTCTAGTCTGACTAGTCAGTAGCAGCAATCGCATGACATTGCTTAGTATCTACGACATAGAGTTGCTGGCGACATGTAGCAGTAGCTAATATTGTCCCGTGCTTATTGTGCACAGTACACTTGCCTTCCGCAAAGTTAATTTTGTAGTTTCTCTTCTCAAGGATACTGATGGCACTTAAAGTAGTTCCAAGGTTTGGAACAAATAAAACTTTTTCAATATCTGTGACTACAGTTTTGCCTTCTTTTTTAGGTTTACTGTAAATGTCCCGACTTTAGATGATGTGAGCACTTTGTCCCTGATTAATCTGACTCTGATGGGTTCACATTAACTTGTTGATTTGAACCATTTTTCATTGCAATTAAAATTTTTAGTGGCTCCTGAGTCCATATACCAACAGTCTCTCCTACAGTATGTCCATCTGCTGTGTTCAAATCTGACTCACTTTTGTTTTAATGGTTTTTTCTGTGTACCACTTTGGTCTTTTAGCCTGCAATCTCAAGCTGTGTGCCTACTTTGTGGCAAAAAAGCATTTATACTGTACTTTGGTCTCAATGTCCTTAGTATATAAGGCAGATTTTCCATCAATATAGTTAACAGGAATTGTCGCAGCTTTGCCCTTATGACAGTATTTAATGCAGTGGTATTTGATTTGAATGCCACTACCAGAAAATACAATTCTTGTTTAGGTTTTCTAACATAGCCATAGTGACCTCTTCACCATCTACCTTGACTCCAATGGTCGCTAATTGCTGGTATTCATTCATGTCTTTACATTCACTTAGTTTCGTCCCATACAAAGTGTGTCTGAAGTTTATTCTCCTCATAAAACCCTTATCTTCGTAGGCTGTTTGCTGGGCTACTCACATGTCTTTTGCTGACATCTTCCCATTGATGATGGAATATACTTGTGGTTCTACAGCTAAGCCAATGGTTCCAATAGCTCTATCCTTCTCTTTAGGATTTGGGTTGTCTCCTATATCAATCATGACTTTTCTTTTTTTTTTTTAATTCTTTATTTATACGTGGTCAGGTACATTGAGAAGGCATTCTAGAAACACATGGGACAGGCGGCCAACATAGCCAGCGTCCAAGATAGACCACAATTTTCAGATACATAACAGGGTTAATCGGTGTGGGAAAACAGTCGAATTCAAACATGGGGATCAGGGGGGGGGGGAGAGGAACAGGGGGGGAAGAACCACATTTATGTTAAAACATAATATATATCTCGAGAACAACGAGATCATAATAGAGGGGAGGAGGGGAGACAGGAAAGAGACGAAGAGAGAGAGGGTAATAGGAAGAAGAGGTAATTGAGAAAGATGGGAGTGGGATTAAAGAGGAATGTCGGAGAGAGAAGGTGGTGGGTGCCCATGGGTCTGCGGGAGGAACGGGGGCAGGTGGAGGGGAACGGCTAGCCACGTTCAGCGGCGAGCCAGGGGGCCCAGACTTGCTCGAAGATGTGGCCCCGGTCGTGGAGGTAATAGGTGATCTTTTCCATGGAGGCGATGTGCCAGATTTTAGCTTTAAGGGATAGTAGGGAAGGTGGTGAGGGGCTCTTCCAGTTGAGGGCGATCAGTGATTTCGCTGCCGCTAGAATGTGTGAGGTCAGCTTTTGGGAGAATGTATTGAGAAGTGGGGGGGATAACACAGTAAGGAGATCCAAGGATCTTTCGGCATAGGAGATTCTAGAAGTGAGTTGAGGAGGGAGTGGACCAAATCCCAGAAGGACATGATAACCGGGCAAGTCCACCATATGTGGAGCATAGTACCTCTAGCTCCACAGTTCCTCCAGCAGGCCGGAGAGGCGGACGGGAAAAATTTGTTAAGACGGTCGGGGTGTAGTACCAGCGGTAATAAACTTTGTAGGCCGTTTCCTTAAAGGTGGTGGCAATAGAGCATTTAGCAATCCCTAGTCTCATGTCCTCCCAGTCTTCAGTTTCGGGTGGAGGCCCGAGGTCCCGTTCCCATGCGAGTTCATGGGGCCGGGATAAAGGCAGGGAGGATTCCAGTAGGAGAGAGTAAAGTTGGGAGATTATGCCTTAGGAGGAGTGGGAGTTGACACATATGGATTCAAAGGGAGTAAGGGCACGAAGTAAGGCGGTGGGGGGAGGGAGGTTAGAAAGTGGCGTATTTGTAGGAATTGGAAGGGATTGAGTGGTTGTGAGGGGATTTTCTGCTGGAGGTCAGGCAGGGACAGCCATTGGCCCCGTTCGGCAAAGTCGATTGGGAATTTAAGGCCCAGTGTTATCCACGTCCGGGATCTCATAATTGAGAGTCCGGAGGGAAACATGGGATTCTGCGAGATGGGGGTCAAGGGTGAGGGTGTAGTAGTGAGACCCCACTTCAGAGAGAGGGTGTCCCAGGTTTTGAGGTTGAATTTGATGGTGGGAAGAAGTTTAGAGGTTGGGGGTCGAGAGGTGGAGGAGAGTCCCCATAAGGGGGTCAGGTCTGGGATGCCAATGAAGGCTGCCTCGATGTCCAACCAGGATATCGACCCTGGAGGAGCGTATGAAGTGACAATGTGGGATAAGTGGGAGGCGAGGTAGTATAATTTGACGTCGGGAAGGCCTCTGCCTCCCGTGGAGGTTGATCTTTTCAGAGTGTTGGCAGCAATGCGGGGAGGCCTGTGGTTCCAAATAAAGCGTATAAGGGCTCGTTGGATAGTGCGGAGTAAGGAGGCCGGGACCGCTACAGGAAGAGTCTGGAAAAGGTAGAGCCATTTGGGGATTATGGTCATTTTAACTGCTATGATCCTGCTCAGCCACGAGATGAAGAGACTGTTCCACGAGGTCAGGTCGGCTTTTCTGTGTTGGTGAGGAGGGGCGGGAAGTTTTCCCGGAACAGGGAGTCATAGCGCGGGGTTAGGTATATCCCTAAGTATTTAATCTTCTTGGGCTGCCATTTAAATTTAAAGTTGGCGCGAAGGGATTCAGCCTCATGTTGGGGGATATGTAGCATCATGGCCTCAGATTTGGAGTAGTTGATCTTATAGCCTGAAATAAGGCTATAGGCTTGTAGAACTGAGAATAAGTTTGGGAGTGAAATAAGGGGCTGGGTCAGGGAGAGTAGGATGTCATCTGCGAAGAGGGAAATTTTGGGATCTGTGGGGCCTACCTGTATTTCGTGTATATCCGGATGTGTTCTAATTTGAGAGGCAAGGGGTTCTATGATGAGGGCAAATATTAAGGGGGAGAGGGGGCAGCCCTGACGTGTGCCATTGGAAATACTAAGTGGGGCGGATGGGGTACCATTGATAAGGACGGTGGCAGAGGGGGTGGAGTATAATGCTAGGATGCTAGTGAGGAAGCCCCCGGACAGGCCATAAGCCTCCAAGGCGGGTTTCAGGAATTCCCAGGAGATCCGGTCAAATGCTTTTTCGGCATCTAAGGAGAGCATGATAGTAGGGGATCCCCTGGAATTCGAGATATGTATAAGGTCAATAGCTCGTCTGGTGTTGTCTCTTGCCTGGCGGCCCGGGATAAACCCTACTTGGTCGTAGTGAACAAGGGAAGGGAGGTATGGGTTAAGACGATTGGCCAGAATTTTAGCAAAGATTTTCAGGTCTAAGTTCAGGAGAGATATGGGGCGATAGCTAGCGCAGTTAAGGGGATCTTTGCCTTCTTTGGGGATCACCAAAATTCTAGCCTCTAGCATCTCAGGGGGAAAAGGGTCGCCTTGGACAATCCCATTGAACAGAGAGTGTAGGTGGGGGGAGAGAAGGGCAGAGAATTTTTTGTAATAGAGAGCCGTGAACCCGTCCGGACTCGGGGATTTGCCGATTTTTTGCATGAGTATAGTCTGGGTGATTTCATCCACCGTAATCTCTCCGTTAAGAAGGTCCAAGGCGTCCTGGGGTAGTCTGGGTAGATTAGAAGCAGAGAGAAAGAGGGAGATAAGATCGGATCGAGGTCGGGGGGAGGAGCCCGGTGGAGGGGGCAGGAGGTTGTATAGATCGGTGTAGTAAGATTGGAAAGCGGCTCTAATGGCGATGGGATCCTGAACAAGTTGATTGAGAGAGTTTCTGATAGTGACAATGTTGGTTTTGGCTCTCGTGGAGCGGAGTCGAGCCGCCAGGATCTTGTCCGCCTTGTCACCCTTCTCATAAAAGGACTGGCGAAGCCACTTAAGACGCTTGGCAACTCGTGTAGTAAGGAGGAGATCAAGTTCCGCCTTAATGGTGCGAAGTTCGGACAAGACCGTTGGGTCGGAGGACGCCTTGTGTTGGGTCTCAAGTGCGTGGAGTTTAATGGAGAGCCTGTTGTATTGGGAAAGGGATTGCTTTTTGGCTTTTGAGGCTAGGCTGATGAGGTGTCCACGAAGAACAGCCTTATGCGCCAGCCAGAGGGTGGATCTGGAGATATCGGGGGAGTCATTTAAGGTGAAATAATCAGAGATTTTGTCATGAAGATGGGACCTAATCTCAGGGTTGTGTAGGAGGGAGTCGTTGAGGCGCCATGTCATAGGGCGAGGACGGGAAACCAAACCTGCCAAGTCGCAGGAGATGGGAGCGTGGTCGGACCATATTAATGGGTGAATATGGGCATCGCGGAGATTCAAAGCAAGATCATGACTGAGCAGGACCATATCAATGCGGGAGTAGGAGTTATGAGGGGCAGAGTAGAAGGTATAATCGCGGGCAGAGGGATCTTTTATCCTCCATGAGTCGTAGAGGAGTTGAGAACGCATAAGTCGGAGGAGGGATCTAGAGCGGAGGGAGTCCGATGGGGAAGGAGTAAGGGAAGAGGAAGAGCGATCTAGCTGTGGGTTGAGGATGGAGTTGAAGTCCCCTGCAAGTATAAGGTCGCCCTGGCGGACTCGGGTGAGGAGATTATCTAGCCTTGTAAAGAACCGTTCCTGTCGCTGGTTAGGGGTGTAAACGTTAACCAGGGTGCATAGATTATTATTAAGTTTCCCCACCAGGACAAGGAACCGGCCGTCTTTGTCAGTATGAGAGTCTAGGAGTTCAAAAGAGAGGTGGCGGGCCATTAAAATCGCTACTCCACGTTTTTTGGCCAAGTGATCGCAGGCGTGAAAGGAGACAGGGAATGGTTTACATTGGAGGGTAGGGTGAGAGTCGTGTATGAAGTGAGTTTCCTGTAGGAAGATCAGATCGCCTCCATGGTGTTTAAGGGAAGCAAAGAGCTTACCTCTCTTTCGAGGGCTATTCAGGCCCTTCACGTTAGGAGAGAGTACCCGGAGACCCATGGGCAGGCAACAGCGAGGTCGGCGGATTTGAAAGGGCGGAGGTGGTTAAAGGTGGAGAGGGGGAAGGGGGAGACAGATCGGAGATATATGATGTGAGAGAGAGTGTGGTCAGAGGAGGGGGGGGGAAAGAAGACCGGAGGGGGTGGGAGGGTGGGTGGTCGTCTGGCGGAGGAGGCCAGGACCGGTAGAGCTGACAAGGGGAAGGAATACTAGGTGTCGGGGGAGCACCTAGGTCAGCAGTAGGGCCTGGGGCCTTGAGGGGGCGCGGCATGGGGTCCAGATCGCGGATCATGAGCTGCTCGGGAAAGGACAGGAGGCAAGCCTCCCCTGGGGGTACCTGAGGGAGAGAGCTGGAGAGAAGACAGGAGGAGAAGACAGCCGGAGCTCCAGCCCCAAAGGGCGAGGAATAGGAAGGGGGGGGGGATGGAAGAGAGTAAATCAAGTGTCAGCATGGAAACATAACAGAAGGGAGAGCTTCGAGTTTTTAGGCAGTTAGGCATTTAAGCTTTTAAACATTGTAACAATTCAACAAGGGATAACAACAAAACATTTGTGAGGCAACTAAGGGATCAAGAGGCAAGGTTACGGGGAACCTAAAGTAAAGTAGCGCCTCTGATGGGGGATACGACCAGGAGTGATCGCCCCAATTCAATGTGGGGAGCGGTAGCGCAGAGAGGTAAAAGTTCTCAGGGAACTGGAGGTGGAGCCTGGGAGGCCGCAGAGGATGGTACCGTGAACCACTCGGAGCGAGGAGATTGAAGTGAGACCCGCTGTGTACGTGGTGGGAGGCGTGGAGAATGGACATCTTGGTCAGGAGCGGAGATGCCCAGTCTGGAGAGGAGCGTTTGGGCCTCAGGTTGGTCTCTGCCTGTGAGGAGCTTCCCTTGGTGCCACACTAGGATCCGGAAAGGGAAACCCCAACGGTACTTCACGTTGTGACGGGAGAGCAGGGAGGTGATGGGTTTAAAGTCCCTGCGTTTAGCAAAGGTTAGGGGGGATAAATCCTGAAAAATTTGGAGCGGGGTATTTTGGAAAGTCGCAGAGCCCAGTCGTCGGGCCTCCCTCATGACGGCCTCCTTCGCTGTAAAGTAGTGCATTCGGAGGATGACATCTCTGGGCTGGGAGGAGTCCTGGGAGCGAGGCCGCAAGGCCCGATGGGCTCGGTCCAGTAGGAGATGCTCCTCAGGGGTGTCAGGCGACAGGTGTGCGAAGAGACATTTGAGGTAAAGCTCAAGATGGGTCGCCTCGACCTCCTCTGTGATACCCCGGATCCTCATATTATTTCTCCTTGCTCTATTGTCTTGGTCCTCATTCTCCTCCCGGAGGTGGGCAACATCCTGACGGAGTTGATGAAGATCGGTCTCTGCTGTTTGCTGGAATGTTACCACTTCTTCCACTCTCCTTTCAGGTTGGTCGGTTCTGGAGCCGATATCGGCTATATCGGATTTCAAGGAGTGTAGAGCCTGGACTGAGGACTTGATGTCCCGCATCTCCTTAAGGAGGGAGAGGAAGTCTTTGCGGGTGAGGGGGGTGATATCGTCATCTTCCGCCTCCGATTCGGAGGGACCTTGGGATGGGCCGGGATTGTCAGGCCTGTTCGTGGCTGGAGTGCTTTTTTTGGTTAGAAATGGTGTGAGGTCGGACCCCTGGGATTTTTTGTTACCCCTGGTCATCTTGGGAGCGCAGGGGGGTGGGTGGAGATCAGGGTGGGAAATGGAGGCGGCGCTCCTGCAGTGAGGCTCAGGGCCAGGGAAGGTGAATCGAGGGCTTTAGGGAGGCATCATGGTGTGGACATCAGCCGAGCCCGGCAGATGGAGCCTGCCCAGGGAGGCTCAAGAGAGCAGAGGGAGGGCACCCAGCCCTGGATTGGAGGCTGATAATCCGAAGCCTCAGGAGGGGGGGCCCCGGAGACGATCTCCACCGCTCGGGGACCACGGGGGCGGGTCCCGGGCACGGACCAGCCAGTGACCGGGGTAGCCCCGCGGCTGGGTCCCGGCGGGGGGAGAGGACCGTGGACCGGTATGGAAATGGCCCTTGGGTGAGCTCCAGTGTAGGCCCCAGCGGGATTTAGGTGGTTGGAGGCAGAGGGGAACTGCGGTCCCGGAGACCCACAAAATGGCCGCCGCTGGAGTAGGCTGCAGGGAGCCGGAGGCTGGGGGGATCCGAGCCGGCACTCCCCGAGAGGCAGTATAGGAAGGCCTCCAGGCAATGGAAGTGGAGCAGGTTCCCTCAGGCCCAGGAGGGGGACAGAGTCAGTCCCAGATTGAGGTCACAGGAGGGGGGGGTGGAGCTGCGTCCAGCCCCTCCAGCGTATCAGGGCCGCCGTCCGCAGGTGGTGTGCGCTGGGGCCCAGAAGGAGGGAGCACCGCAGGGAGGCAAGATCAGGGGAAGCGGCTCACCACTTCGCCGGGGGGATCCCCGGGCCGCATGTCCTCCGCCCTCCCGTCCGGGTCCCGAGATCCAAGATGGCCGCCGCCGCGGGGATTCCGGGCCTCTCGCAGCCGCGACCAGTCGGGTTCTACTCCCTCTTGCAGCACCGCCGACCCCAGGTTTCAGGTAAGGGGGTCCGGCTGCACAGATCCGAGCTGGGAGTCTTGAGCGGGCACTTCGGGGTCCCCAGAGGCGGACGGCCCCCGCGACGAGTGGCGCCGGACTGAACTCGAGGCCCCGGCTTCAGGTGGGTGGACAGGCCTCAGTCCGCAGAAGCCAGTATACCGGCTTCCCGACTACGCAGCACGGGTCCACCAATGTGAGGGGGTCTTGGTGGTGCAGTGGAAGGTATGGTGGTGCAATCAGGGGGTGAGGGGAGGAAAACAAGGGGATATTTTCCACAGGGGATAGAGAGCTCCCTGTATGTGCAGCCACCCTGGTCAGCCTCCAGGCCACGCCCCCCCAATCATGACTTTTCAAAGCTTCTCATGCTTTAACTGGATTCTATAGTGAATTTCCAAGTAGAGTAGTTCTCTGAGCCTTTCCATTTTATGAAGTTAACACTTGCCCTACATTTTTACTTTCAATAAGAAGTTGTAATCCTGTTGAACATGTTCAACCTATTGGGAGATACCTACACGTTGGTTGGTGCATATCGGATATGAGCAAGGAGGATAGTCCACATGTAGACATCAAACCTGAATAGTTTTTTTATTGAAGATAACAGGATACAGTTGATAAAGTTAAAAGCAGACAATATGATAAGGTATCAATGTCTCATGGGCTAAGCACTGTACAGCCATACAGCACTGTGATGTTCCAATAACACAGTGACAGACTTGCACATTTGCAAACCCTTTTTATAAAGTAAACAACATGAACCTGCAGTTGAATAGGCTTGACCTTTCAGTCTGGTGAATCAGACATGTAATGTTATTATTGTTGATGATTCATGTACAATAACACTCATATAACAGACAGCTTGTAGTGTTTATCCATTTAACAACATATAAACAATAAAAACACCCTTTTTGGATCATTGAGAGTTTGCTAATTCTTTGAAAAGACAGGGAACCATGTGCCAACCAAACTTATAAGACTGCAGTGTGGAGTAATTAATAGTATACATTGGGAACAAGCTGCTGAATTCAGTGCTTCCTTACATTTCCTGTGACTGCAGATTGCAGTAATAGAGAGTCTAGAATCTAGTGGGACACAGGGAAGGAGTCTGATCCCTAATTTGATACTTTGTGGTTAATTAGTGCATTGTTTGCAATTGTTTATTAATGCACTTTGCAGTTGTCCCCAACTCACTCCAATGTAAAAACACAGTATTCAGAAAACTGGGAAATAGGAGATAGTTATTCCAGCCTTTCCCTCATTACCATCTCAGGTAAAGGCTTTGATTAACACTTTTCTCAGTATGACATCCAACGTCAACTGTAACTCATGTCAGAAAAACTCACTTATTTAGAGAGAATCTCCACTTATGGAACATCACCCTGATGGGACAGACTGTAAGCTCTCACAAGCAGGGCCCTCTGTGCTCATGTGCTTTTCCTTCCTTCAATTATACCATCATTTCCTCCCCACTGCCTACAACAGCATCTAATCCTTGTGTCCTGCCGCCCAGCTACTTTTTTGAGTAACAGATTCATGACTACTGATGCAGCCATGTTTATAAATTATGTCCATGTCCTTTGTACTTTGTTAGGTGCTGCAGACTCCTTGTGTTGCTACATAAATAAAGTATAATAATACTACTAATAATAGCTTTACTGTATCTACTTCTAATATACAGTAGCATGATCTGCATATGAGACAGCAAGTTTGCAATAGTGTTGTAAGACCTCATAAATGTCATTTTTACTTTGGCTTTTTTTGCAGTTTTTGTAAAGTAATGATTTGGTTTTCAGCATGTGAGTGTCAACTGTTTTTACCTAGAACTTCCAGGAACATGATGTGTATTTATAAGGTCACACCAGGTAACACCAAAAGAATAAAGTACAGATGTACCGTACATTATTACTGATTCAGCCATCCTACATCTCACTTGTAAAGTCATGTTACATATGTATATCGCTTTGCAATGCGAATCACAGTAGCTTCTGCCTCTTTATAAAGCAGTACAGAATAATATCAAAAGTTGTTGATTGTCATTTCATCGGCACAAGCCTGTGCAATAAATCACATTTTCAACTTAAATATGCCGGTCTCCTGACTCCTCAGAAATAAAAATGTTTCAATCATTTTATTTAACATATCTTTAGATATTTTATTATTACAGTGAGGTAATTGTCAGTCTTTCCGCTTGGAACTGAATGTACAATCTGTGTCAATGAATGCACTCAGTGATAAGAGGGTTTGTGTCTAGACTCCCGGCTGTGCCTCACTTATCTCAGCTAGTCCTGTGTCCTTTATTGATTAGCAGGCATGAGGCTATTATATTAAACATACAGTATGTCCCTGCTTCACTGAACTTAGAACAAACTGATACTGGGGCCTGAACAAATTTCAATCACATCAAAGGAAGTTTAGTTGGAGCCAGCATGACTTCCCTAGCAGGAAATATTTAATTATTTTCGTTTTGTTAACACCTGTGGGTTAAACTTATCAGTCAAAGACATGTTTGAAGAGTGTCCTGTGAAGATCAGTTCTATATCCTTTTAGGCATGTTCTTTTTAGGCAGCTGGAATGGAAGAGTACAGAGTGTCACTGTTCAGTAGCTCTTCTAACTGGATCCCTCTTTATGGAAACTCATTTAAAATTAAAACCAGTTTATATTCAAATAAATCTACATATACAGTAAACTACAAATGTTGATGTACACTACAATCAGTTCTCAAAACTACAGCCATCCATGTGACCTAACTACATTTTAGCCATGGTAAATAAAAAGTTATCTCATGTACTCAGATATACAAGGCTACAACCCTACAGTATGTAGGACAGGCATTCCCAACCGCGGTCCTCAAGGCACACCAACAGTGCAGGTTTTAGTGATATCCAGGCTTCAGCACAGGTGGTTAAATCAAAATAACTGAGGTACTAATTAAGTCACCTGTGTTCAAGCCTGGATATCACTAAAACCAGGACTGTTAGTGTGCCTTGAGGACCGCGGTTGGGAAACACTGATGTAGGAGGATATGCAATATTCTGCTCCAGTCACGCTGCAATACATTTACCAAGAGATGAATTCAGGTATTTCATCTTCAATTCAAGATTTGTTTACTAATCATTTTATGTATTATTTTTATAACTTCCAAGTTCAGAAATTATTCACATGATCCAGTTTTCATTCTTTTCTTTCTAGCTTCACTAACATTGCATTATATAATTATTTCATTCTGGCCAGTTTACTGCAAATGGTTAAAGAGGTCAGGTTGGAGCAGACACATATTATGCACATGGTTCCTCAGATAATATTTAGCATCTATAGGGCTGAAACACACACGCCGGCTGTTGCCGGCTGGGAAAAAGCCGGATGGCTTTTTCCCGTGCCGGTATTGTAATTAACAGTGTGAAGGGTAAGGTCCTTTCACACTGCACGGCCCCGGTCTGGCTGCCAGGTTGCAGCCGGAAATAACCACTGGAAGGTCTGGCTGCCGTGCCGGCGCCGTGCCGTCTTTGTAGGCAGTGAACCGTGTGTGTGAAGGGGAGCTTTCACACACAACGTTTTTTTTTTTTCAAGCCGTGTCTAATGTTGCACATGCGCACAGCATTACACACAGCTCAAAGCCGTTGTGTGTGAAAGACTCTGCCGGATGGCAAAAAGCCGGACAAACTTTGTCCGGCTTTTTGGCATCCGGTGAAAACAAGCTAGTGTGTTACAGCCCTTATAGAGGAGGAGCATCAGGGAGTTCCTAGCTTAATGTAGACAGCAGACATGAATTAATCTAAATTGCGCCCAAATGCAATATATTTCATTTAGGATAATAGCGTATTATAATGTATATAAAGGTACATTTAGAGACATATTGCCCAGTTTGTGAATACTTGGTTACTGTGGCGGCTCCAGAGGTGGGGCTGCAGCGCAGTCCAAGGTTCAAATAGGGGAGCAATATTATGGTTCAAATAGTCACAGCCTGGCACGCCATGCAGCAAGCTGTGTTGTAGCAATCTGCATCGCTGCAAAGATGAGCATGACCAATTATAGTTTTTAGGGGTGTGTTCTGGGTGGGATTTCTCAGGCAGGGAATTACTTGGTGCATCAGGGACATTTCTAGAACTTTTATTTTAATTCAATTATTACTTAAAATGTTCGTACTATGTGCTTTGTTTTTGATTCCTTGAGTCCAGTTTGGAGAAAGAGCGCTGTATAAATAAAATTATTATCTATATACAGGTTGAGTATCCCATATCCAAATATTCCGAAATACGCAATATTCCGAAATATACAGAATTTTTTGAGTGAGAGTGAGATAGTGAAACCTTTGTTTTCTGATGGCTTAATGTACACACACTTTGTTTAATGCACAAAGTTATTAAAAATATTGGCTGAAATGACCTTCAGGCTGTGTGTATAAGGTGTATATGTAACATAAATGCATTCTGTGCTTAGATTTAGGTCCCATCACCATGATATCTCATTATGGTATGCAATTATTCCAAAATATGGGAAAATACGATATCCAAAATATTTATGGTCCCAAGCATTTTGGATAAGGGATACTCAACCTGTATTAGTAGCACAATGGGGGGTTTTATGAGTGACTTATTTCAATAATGCCGTTGTCTGAGCAGGGCACATCATATACCAAATTAATGCTCTTGGGGGGTTATTCAGATTGCATCACACTGCTTGTGGCCACCATATTTCTTGTGGACACTGCACAACTTTATTGTTCCACAAGCAATATGGTGGCTGTGAAAGCACATGGCTACTAAAGTGTGTATGACGTTACCCTCCTGTGCCTCTATTTAAATGACTGACGCTTGGACACTGGCAGACTGATTCTGGGGATACAAGCATTGGAGCCATAAGCAGGGTATTTTCCCGGGGATGCTCTGCTGTAAATACCTGTGACTCAACTTACCGGAATCAGTAGGAACATTTCCTCTTCTGGGCTATACAGCCTCATTTGTAATCTTTATAATACATTTTATGTTTTTTAGTGTATGTATTAAATTTTCTCCTATTTTATTTATTTCAAGTGTATTTTCTTATGTGCCCATCAAAGCACTACACCAAGCACTTAGGTGTTAGGGATTAGCACCAGCAGGGATACTACAGGGTGAAAAGGGGTAAAATGTGCCACCCAGCAAACTTTTGCCCGGTTCAAACTGGGCAAATCAGCTAGTTATTATTATTATTTGAATTTCTTTCCTTTTTGTAAGCTACTAGGGAGTTGACAATATCACATCTGTACCATTTGAATATTTTAAACATAACCACTAAACAATTACTAATATAATGCAAAATACAAAACAAAAGATGAATGCATATAACATCCAGCAGTAGAAATTATGCCATCTACATATTATAACACTTTATTTTTCAAGCGTATTATTCATTTTAAAAAGTTCATACAGTTTTGACTTCTCATCATTATTTTCATTTCTACTTTTTAGCCAATCAGCAAAATCTAAATGAGCCTCTAGCAACTCATTTTATATTTCAGATTTTCTTTCTTTGAGTGCATCATTTGTCCTCATGATACCCAAACTATGGAGTAGAGCAGAATGTTATTGTATAATGGTGACTATAATATTATCTGCCTTAAGCCCACTGAATGTTTCCAGTATGGCTACAAGTTAACATAACAGGACAAAGATGATGGTGATGATGATGATGATGATGATGATGATGATTTTTATCCTTTATTTACAGTATATGGCAACACAAGGGTTCCGCAGTGCCTAACAACGTACATAAACAAATGAGCATAACAAGAAAACAGCAACTTACAGTACAAGACAATGTACATGGTACATAAACATTCTTGCATCAGCTGACCTGACAATAAAATAAGCATCAGGGTATAATTAAGAGAAGCAAAAGCACATGAGTGGAGAGGGCCCTGCTCGTGAGAGCTCACATTCTAAAGTGGAGGGACAGACAGACAAGGGTGACACAGATAAGGTAAACAATGAGCATGGATGAGAGATAGCTGAATTTGATTAAGAAGTGGGTCTTGAGAGCCCATTTGAAGTTTTGTAGAGATATAGAGAGTCTGATAATATATATTATTAACAAAATGGCAGCAGAGCTTTTCTGGGATTGACTTTTCTGTTGGAATTTACTGACAGAGTGGTCAGGTAATACTCCTTACGTAGAAGAATCCTCATTGCTAAATTTCGATTTTAATAAAATAGATGTTGAAGCCCTCTGTCATTGTTGGTAAGAGCTACATTTCTTAAAAGTGTACTGTAGCTTTCTCAAACCTTTCCTATTTATTACAAATTCTTCTCAATAGTCTCTCCAAGAAGGATGTGGCCTACTGTATGTAGACAGAATTTTTTCTAGATTTTTATGGGCAAGCAAAAACCACGGATAGCATATTCCAAACTTCAACTAATAATAATAATAATAATTTTATTTATATAGCGCTCTTTCTCCAATAGGACACAAGGCGCTTAAAAGATATATAGCATAATATAGTACAGAAAATAATGAAGTATAGAACAGCTTTTCATAAAATACAGAAGCATGTAGATACTAAAGGGACAATTATGGGAATGCTTGAGTAAAAAGGAAAGTCTTGAGTCTACTTTTGAAGGATTCTATAGTTGCGGCCTCTCGCACTGTGCGGGGAAGTGAGTTCCATAGAGTCAGAGCCGCATGACTAAAAGCTTGACCCTCAGATGAATTACGGGAGATTCTAGGTACTGCTAAAAGTCCTTCATCTACAGATCACAGTAATTGAGTGGGGCAGTATGGGGTCAGAAGCTGCTCAGGTACCTTGGGCCCTGGTCATGTAGTGCTTTGAAACTCAGTAAGCCAATCTTGAAGATGATTTGTCATCTTACAGGCAGCCAGTGAAGGGAGTAGAGGATGGGTGTTATGTGGCTAGAACGGGGCTTGATTGGTTAACAGCCTGGCAGCTGTGTTTTGCACCAGCTGTCAGCGGTGCAATTATTTTGCTGGGAGACCAAGGTAAAGGGCTTTACAGTAGTCTAATCGAGATGATACAAATGCATGGATAACTTTTGGCAGATCATCTGAGGGAAGTAAGTGCTTGATTCTGGCTATGTTCCTCAGGTGAAAGAATGAGGATTTAATTGTGGCTGATATCTGATGTTTAAGTGTCAAGCCACCATCCAGGACAATGCCAAGATTCCGCACACGATCAGTGGTTTGTAATTCTGAATCCCTGAGTGTAAATCCAGTTGGTTGGCTATGCTGCAGTCTTGTCCTTTGATATTGCGGTCCTATCATAAGGACCTCTGTTTTATTCGGATTCAGTCACAGCCAACTGGCACTCATCCACTCCTGGAGTTCAGCTAGACAGCCATTTAGGGTTGCTATTGGTTTATCAGTGCCCGGAGCAAAGGACAAGTACAGTTGTGTATCATCTGCATAGCAGTGGTAGACTAGCCCATGGTGCCTGATTATTTCACCCAGCGGGAGCATGTATACTGCAAAAAGCATGGGGGATAGTATAGAACCTTGTGGTACACCACATGGCAATGGCACTGGTGGTGATGAGTATAATTCAGACGATACGCTCTGTGACCTGCCTGTGAGAAATTATTTGAAACAGCTTAGGACTGTGCCTTCCAGTCCACAAAAATGTATCAGTCGCTTAATCAGAAGCCCATGGTCCACGGTATCAAATGCTGCAGAGAGATCCAGAGGGATTAATATTGAACAGTCACCACTGTCTCTTGCCATCAGAAGATCATTTAACACACACACCAGGGCTGTTTCAGTGCTATGTCTTCTCCTGAATCCTGATTGGAATGGATCATAGATATCATGGGTTGTCAGGTGGGTTTCCAGTTGATTTGCAACCACTTTCTCAATAACCTTTCGTAGAAAAGGAAGGTTTGATACCGGTCTGTAGTTGGTCATGCAGTCGGGATCTAAATTAGGTTTTTATAAGAAGAGGTCTAACAATTGCCTCCTTTAGGGGTCCAGGAAATATGCGTGTCTGCAATGAGCATTGAACAATTTTAGCAAAGACAGGACCAATAATATCCATACAACCTATTAGAGTCTTGGTTGAGACAGGGTCCAGATCAAAGGTGGTGGGACGCAAAATCCGAGCAATTTCAGCAATGTACTTTACATCCACTGGGTTAAAGCTAGTCCATGAAGGCAGGTGGCTTATATTGGCAGGTTTTGTAGTTTGAAACTCCTTTGATGGCACTGTGGAGATTCCAGCCCAATTGGTGGATATTTTATCTGCAAAGAAGTTTGCAAACTCGTTGCATCTTGCCTGGGAGAGGGTTTAATCAGTCTGCAGGCATGCTGGCAAAGCATCTCCACTGTGCGGAAAAGTTGAGCTGGCCTATTGCTTGCTGCCGTGATCTCATTTGACATGAACTGTGATTTCTTACGGGTGATTGTCGATTGATATTCTTCGTTAAGCTTTATTAGTTTTATTTTGTCATCCACTAGGTTAGTCTTGCTCCATCGTCTTTCCAGTATACGCCCCCTTTTCTTGAGCTCACTAACACTGTTGTCGAACCAGGGAGCTCGACGTTGTGTTTTACAAGGTCTTATGTGCACTGGGGCGATAATATCAATTGCAGCCATAACATCCCTATTATAATAACGGACTAGGGAACAGGGATCTTCACAGGCACCCAGTATAGCAGAGAGATACAGATTTGCTGCAAGAGCCTGGGGAGTCATACCCCTCCTTGGATGATACCTGGTCAACTCCACGGGCAACTGAGGGGTTGCAACTGAGAACCAAAGGGAGTGGTGGTCTGACCAGATGACAGGGTTTATTTTTAGGTCAGTGACTTCTAATCCAATCTGAAAGACAATATCAAGAGTGTGACCAATTTTATGTGTGGCAGAAGGAATGACCTGTGTAAAGCCCAGACCATTTATTGTGCACAGGAGGTCTTGGCCAAGGCATGAGAGCTCATCATCTACCCATGCATTGAAATCCCAGAGGATGAGCCATCTTTGATGTTCCAGAACCTGGCCAGTGTCTGCAATTTCTTGTAGAAATATCTTTCCATCTCCAGGGGGCCGGTAAATGAGAAGTACTCTGAAACCCAATCCTGTCGAACTCCAGGCAGCAATGCACTCAAATGAGTGAGTAATTTCAATAGGGTGAACCCTAAGTTTAAGGTCTTTTTGAAGCAGATAGCCACCCCACCACCCCTGCGGTCCAGTCTTGGGTTGTGGATGACAGAGTAGTTTGTTGGGACTGCAGCGTCCAATATAGGTGCTGCATTTTCATCTAGCCAGGTCTCTGTAATACAGGCTAGATCTGCAGATTCAATAAGGTCAGCAATTGTTGCAGTCTTGTTTCTTATAGATCTGGCATTACAAAGGACTGACCTGATTGGGCATACCAGAGGGCCCTCAGTTTTCTTTATGTTAGGTGCAGGTACTCTGGGTATGGGGGTCACCAAGCGAGAATTGACAGTTCTGTTCTTCCAAGCACAGGGCCGTCTTTTGGGTATCACTTCTATTTGATTTGTAACTGGGGGTGAGCAGTAGTGCAACTACTGCATTCCGAAGACAGCCTGGGTATCTCTGATTTAGGTACCTTTAGTAGGGCGACCTTTTTCCAGATATATTACTGATTGGTTTTGGAGATTATCTACTTTTACAAATTATGCTCTTGAATAGGAATTATTTTTCCCTTTTGTCCCTGGTGCATTATTGCATACACCAAAGAATAAACTCGCTAGTCCAGCGCTTTTTAATATTTTATTTAAAGACATGTATATTGCTTGGCGTTATACTACTATTAACTTATTGAGAAAAACTGCATATTCCCAATTAACCACATTTTGGGGTAATCCCTATTTTTTACGCTGGGGCTAGATAATCCAATGTTTCGGCACTGGAGGGAAATTAGGATTTCCTCTATACAGGATGTTTTTATCCCTGGGGGGACTGCACTGTTCTCTTTCTCGGAGCTAAAAGACATGTGTTACCTGCCTAATATGAATTGTTTTATGTATCTACAGATACATCATTTTGTTCAAACCACCTACAAATCCGTTATTTTGTTCAAACCATGTCATGGCCGGGTATGGGACTCAGGATCAACAGTGTCTAGGTCGACACAAATTAGGACCACATCTATTGGTTGACAGTGACTAGGTCGACATAGGAAATAGGTTGACACGGCCATTAGGACGACATGAACAAGGTTGACATGGAAAAAGGTTGACATGAGTTTTTTATGTTTTTTTGTTGTCGATTTCATTGTAAAGTGACCGGGAATCCCAATTAGTGCACTGTGTCCCCTCGCTCCGCAGCCGCTGCGCTCGGCACAGGATACCATTCCCAATTGTAGTCCACGTGGATTGTAAAGTATGAAAAAGTTCAAAATTTTTTAAAAATTAGAAAAACTCATGTCGACCTTTTTCCATGTCCACCTTGTTCATGGCGACTTAGGGTCTGTGTCGACCTACCTCCTGTGTCGACCTACTCAATGTCGACCAACAGGTGTCGACCTAATATGTGTCGACCTAGAGTCCAGATACCGTCATGGCTTATGCCTTCTGCGGAAGACCCTGATCCTATATGGGATCTTCTATCCTTAACTCGTTCTATATTTATAGATTGCGTATTATTAATGTGACTCTTGGGGAGACCGGGAAGGATACGCTGTGGCAGCATTCATTTGTGAGATGGGCAGAGGATATCCCGGCACTTACTACTTCTGATACATTCTTAGAACATATCCAAAAAGCTTTCCAATATCTCAATTCTGCAGCTTTGCATGATGTCCACCTTAAGGTTCTGCATAGAAGATACATCTCTCCAGCTCAGAGAGCAATCACGATACCTGAGGAATAGGGTTGCTGCCCTAAGTGTATGGTGCAGTATATATGGTGGACTTGTGGCAAAATAGCTACATTTTGGAATAAAATTATTAATTTTATTAATCAAACATTTTCTTTACAAAACACCTTGTTGCTTGCATCTATTCCAGTTTCTCAGATTGGAACCTGGGCCCAAAAAAGAAGGAAATTATTCCAAACCTGAAGCTGATTATATACTGGAAATACTGGACCAACAAGTCTTCCCCCTCACTGGCTGGATTAAATATATGCTCCTACCAGTGGCGTGCGGTGGGGTGAGGAAGGTGTACTGTATTAACATTTGTGCCAAAGTTTTGACTGTGTAAAGTATATGAAAAATACAAAGAATATGTTAAAAATATCTTCTTTGTAATATTCTAATAATTTTTATAGTCAAATCTCTGGAGTAAAAAGTCTATGGCATGTGAGGCGCTTATCTTTTCTGCACTTTTCTGATCAAAACTCAACAAATTTCCAGAAGTTTATACTGCTGCACCTGTGTATAATGCCCACATGTATATACTGCTGCACCTGTGTACAATGCCCACATGTATATACTGCTGCACCTGTGTACAATGCCCACATGTATATACTGCTGCACCTGTGTACAATGCCAACATGTATATACTGCTGCACCTGTGTAGAATGCCCATGTGTATATACTGCTGCACCTGTTTATAATGTCAACATGTATATATTGCTGCACCTGTGTACAATGCCCACATGTACTGTATATACAGCTGCACCTGTGTACAATGCCCACATGTACCCTTTGTCTCATATATTGTGTGTAAATCTGGCTCTGGTACTTACCAGTGCCTCCTGAGCAATTCACCTCACCGCACGTCCCTGGCTCCTACGCACCCTGTACTTTAAGTGGCAAGTCACCCTACCTGACACTGAGAATTGTGTGAAGCGCTTCTATAAAAATGTGATATCTAGATTGATGGTCTGGGAGCCAGTACTCAGGCCCATATACAAAATATTTTGAAACTAGTTCTGGTTATTATAGCAATTTGATGCTTCTTGAACCTATGCCTGCTCTCCCACGTTACCTAAATGTACGTTTATTCTTATTTTGCAATTATTCTTTGTCCTACTCTGTAATTATTTTCCTGCAGATGACACATCTCGTCTTCCCCTGCCTATTGTCTTTACCCGTTCAGTTTGTTTTGTTATCTTGAGCTATTTCTGTAATCTGCCTTTTTTGTAAAAAGTTTATGATCCATGTTAACATTTGTACACATCTACCTTGTGTAATGTAGCCATGCAATGTTGTACTTGTACATTTTCTGTTCATTCATGGATGTGCCTTGTACGTTCTCTTTCTGTTGATATTATGCTAATAAAAAGTCTTTAAAAAAAATAGTTGTTCAATTTGGACCGCATTCAGATTTAGATACAATTGCATTTAAGCGCAAACATAAAATGTGACCAGGGAGAACAATTGAATTTTGCTAGCTACAGGATATAGGGTTGGTCACAAACATGTGACCATCTCTCCATAAGTACTGTGGTAAATTTGCCTCCCAGTCCAGTAACAGGAGCAGATACACCTGGAATATGACAGGAATTGTGGCTTCACTTGGAGAACAGAAGAAGCTCACAGCACAGTACACAATTCCTACACATAACAATACCCTCAAAACACTGTAAAAACATTTTCACCTTTTAGGTCAGAATATTGTGTGTATAATTTGGCAACACAACCTCACTGTACTTTGGCTGCATCTAGACGCCCCCTTTAACCTCATTGGCATAGTGAGTTGTAAGTTCAACTTGTGGGAGGGACACTGGAAAAAAGACAACTTTGTGAGAAAAGATGTGCATGCACACTCCAAAAATCCCCCACAAGATGCAGCAACTCGAATGAGGTAATTTGTGTGGAGAGCCAGGTTGGAGGGTCCCAGGGGCAACTGAGGGGGGATTTAGCAGACTAATGCAATAAATCATGCTTGCTCTGCCTCTGCAAACTGCCATGATTTGCAGCTTTCTGAAGTGTGTGTGTGTCTGGGGGGGGGGGGGGGGGGGGGGGGGGCAACACAGCCCTGTCCTCTTCACTGCAGTCATGGGCAGGTTTGAGAGGGCTGTCTACTCTCCCAAGATCATGGAAAAAGGTTTCATTGCAGAGATACAAAATGTATCACAGCTATTTACTGTGGAAATGCTACAGAGGTAGCTGAGTGATGCTTACCTCCCCGGTTATTTAAAAAATCAAAATAAATAAGAATGATGAATTGATTATTTTATTAACTAATTACACAGTTCTTAAACACTTTAATTAAATACAGTATTTTCTGCATTCCTTTTAAGCATTCTTCTTAAATTGACATATGTCTATTTAGGGATATCATAAATAGACTCCTTAATAAGTGAAATCAATACCCTAACCACTACTAATGAGTGGATTAAATGAATCTAAGTCAATCCACTTTTTATCATCTCACACAGAAAGACAACTTAAAACTCCTCTTGTTAAGTAAATAAAAAAAAACATTTTTATTTATTTAATCAAATTAATGGTGCATTTGGTACAAATTATAGTTCTTTCATCTCTATTAGGAATTCCAAACACATCAAGAACCTTGGAAATCTATTACAGTGTATATTAAAATAATGCCTATTTCTGATTTCTACTGTTTGTCTGAAACCTAACCCAACTAAAGCTATTAGGTAAGTGTAATTATCCTCATAGAAAAATAATTCCTTTGTACTTTGAGAACTATTTCCACGTCGGCAATATCTTGCATGTGCCAGCTAATGTTTTTGTATAGTCTGACTCATTACCACATCATTAATAGAACTCAGTGATCTGCCACACTCATGTGTTTATTCTAAGTAAAAGATACTAAAAAGACTCCTACAACAGTAATGCTATTTTGGAAAATTAATTAACCACAATATACTGGAGACAGAGAGGAAATAGGGTTTCTGTACGTGTGTGCATTCACTAGAGGTTATGAGCTATTTTTATATCTGAATGTAGAAAAATAATTCCGAAAGAACACATGATGATGTAGAAAATTTTTCCAATGGAAAACAGAAATTGTATTCAGCAAATACGGAATCCTCGGTAACCTCCTTGAGCAAACAGAAAACATCTAGATGAAGGCATTTTTAGGGAGAGGTCATGGAAAAATAACATGTAAACTATAAAGGCGACACAGCTTTGAGTAAATAGTCTACATGTTCATGTAATAAAAGATTAATTTTAGTTACAGCCGTATTTTAATAGAGTTTGTTTCCATGTAATGATCACAGACATAACACAGTCTCTGTAACTAATCTTCACAGGCTGTGTAGCGACATAAATTCTAAGAGACTGATTTCTACAGTAATGGTTCATGTGAGCTGTCAGATAGTGCACATTTACACCATTGGATCACAGTGTAAATAGCAAGTTCAATATTACGCAAAAATCCATTTACAACCATACCACTTGTAAACATTCTTGTCGCATTTTTTTTTTTATTCAGTGGTTTTTGTGTTATTTTATTTCAAATTAATGTAATTAATCAGAAGGGGCAAAGTAACGGTTTCAAGGGATTTTATTTGTCATTTATACTTACGTTGTTCTACACAGAACATATTATTTTCCTTCATATAAAATTAATGTATATGAGTTAAGCAGGCCATACATTATTATTATTATTATTATTATTATTATTTATTATTATTAGCATTTATTTATATGGCGCCACATGGGATCCGCAGCGCCCAATAGCAGAGTAAACAAATAAGCAAAACGTGAAGACAGTGACTTACAGTTCAATATTATTATTATTATTATTATTATCCTTTATTTATATGGCGCCACAAAGGTTCTGCAGCGCCCAATTACAGAGTACATAAACAAATAATCAAACAGGAAAACAGCAACTAACAGTTGATGACAGTATAGGACAAATACAGGGTAAATAAACATAGTTACATCAGCAGATGACACTGGAATAAGTATCAGGTGGCAGAAGACTGATGGATTTGGTGCAGTTGAAGATTATTAAAGTAAGAAAGGATAAGCACATGAGGGAAGAGGGCCCTGCTCGTGAGAGCTTACATTCTAAAGGGGAGGGGTAGACAGACAGGGGTGACACAGATGGAGTACATAGAGAGCGTAGAACAGAGGGTTAGGATGAGAGTAGGCTGGGTTTGGTGAAGAAGTGGGTCTTGAGAGCCCGTTTTAAGTTTTGTAGAGAGGTGGAGAGTCTGAGCGGGAGAGGTAGGGAATTCCAAAGAAGTGGTGCAGCACGTGAAAAATCTTGGAGGTAGGAGTGGGAGGAAGTAATCCGTAGGCAGGAGAGTCGGCGTGCATTAGCAGAGCGAAGAGGATGGGTGGGAGTGTAAAGGGAGATAAGGTCAGAGATGTAGATGGGAGAGGAGTGGGTGAGGGCTTTGTAAGCGAGTGTGAG
The DNA here is from genome assembly GCF_028390025.1 of Pseudophryne corroboree. Taxonomy (NCBI): domain Eukaryota; kingdom Metazoa; phylum Chordata; class Amphibia; order Anura; family Myobatrachidae; genus Pseudophryne; species Pseudophryne corroboree. The sequence continues at coordinate 184,268,575 of NC_086444.1, read as the reverse complement.
AAGCTTGAAATGGATTCTGAAAGGGAAGGGGAGCCAGTGAAGGTCTAGTAAGAGAGAAGAGGTGGACGTAGTGCGGTTGGTGAGGAAGATGAGCCGGGCAGCAGCACTGAGGATAGATTGGAGTGGAGAGAGGTATTTGTCAGGAATGCCAGTCAGGAGCAGATTACAGTAGTCCAGTCTGGAGATGACCAGTGAGTGGATAAGAGTCTTAGTAGCATCCTGTGTCAGAAAGGGTCTGATCCTGGAAATATTTTTTAGATGAAAATGACAGGTTTGTGAGAGGTGCTGAATGTGTGGTTTGAAGGAGAGGGAGGAGTCAAGGATTACTCCAAGACAGCGCACTTGGGGGCTAGAGGAGATAGTAGTGCCATCAAGAGATAATGAGATTGTAGGAGGTGAGGTTATGCGGGAGGGAGGGAAGATGATCAGCTCGGTCTTAGACATGTTAAGTTTAAGAAAGCGCTGGGACATCCAGGAAGAGGTACCAGAGAGACATTTGGAGATACGAGTGAGGAGAGCAGGGGAGAGGTCTGGAGAGAAAAGATAGATTTGGGTGTCATCAGCATAGAGATGATATTGGAAACCAAAAGAACTAATGAGCTTACCTAGTGAGGAAGTATACAGAGAGAAGAGAAGAGGACCAAGGACAGAACCTTGGGGTACCCCTACAGTTAGTGGAAGTGAGGGGGAGGTGGAGTCATGAGAGGAGACAGAGAAAGAATGGTCAGAAAGGTAGGAGGACAGCCAAGAGAGGGCAGTGTCACGCAGACCAATGGAGTGAAGAATTTGCAGTAGGAGAGGATGGTCCACAGTGTCAAAAGCAGCAGAGACATCAAGTAGAATAAGTATAGAGTAGTGTCCCTTAGATTTAGCAGATGGAGGTCATTGCATACTTTTGTAAGGGCAGTTTCAGTGGAGTGGAGAGGACGGAAGCCAGACTGGAATGGGTCAAGCAGTGAGTGTGAGGAAAGAAAGAAAGTAAGGCGGTTGCAGACAATATGCTCAAGGAGTTTGGAGGCAAAAGGGAGGAGAGAGATAGGTCGGTAGTTGGAGAGAGTGTTTGGATCAAGTGTAGGTTTTTTAAGAATAGGAGAGATGAGTGCATGCTTGAAGGCAGAGGGGACAGTGCCTGATGAGAGGGATAGAGTGAGAAGGTGGGAAAGATGGGAACAAGCAGAAGGAGAGAGGTAGGGAAGGAGGCAGGAGGGGATAGGGTCAAGTGGGGAGGTGGTGAGGGGACAGGAACGAATGAGGGCCAGGACTTCCTCTCCAGATGCATGGGAGAAAGATGTCGGAGTAGGTGCGAGGGATGGGGAGGGTTGGTAAGGGATGGGAGAAAGATGGTTACTGATGGTCTGGTGTGGTGTGATGTCCAGACGTATGGAGTCAATTTTGGATGTGAAGTAAGTGGCAAAGTCAGGAGCAGAGAGTGAGGAAGGGAGACGAGGTGGAGGTGGGCAGAGGAGTGAGTTGAGAGTGGCAAAGAGGCGCTGGGGGTTGGAAGACTGGGAGGAGATGAGGTTCTTGAAGTATGACTGTTTAGCAAGAGAAAGGGCAGCACTGAAGGATGAGAGCATAAGTTTGAAATGGAGGAAGTCTGCCTTAGAGCGTGATTTCCTCCAGGTCGCTCAGCAGTACGTGAGCATTTTTGCAGATATCTGGTGCATTTGTTGTGCCAGGGTTGAGGTGTTAATTTGCGAGGGTGAATAGTGGTTGGTGGAGCAACAGAGTCAAGAACAGAAGTAAGGGATGCATTGTATGTGGAAGTGGCTTGTTCAGGGCATGAGAGAGAGAGAATAGGAGAGAGAGGTGAATCAAACAGGGAGGAAAGGAATGTGGTGTCAATAGCTTCAATGTTACGCTTAGTGATGGTAGCCTTAGGAGGTAGAGATGGGGAAGTTGAGAGAGATAGGTTAAAGGAGAGCAGGTGGTGGTCAGAGAGGGGAAATGGGGAGTTGGAAAAATCAGAAATATCACAGCGGTGAGTGAAGACCAGATCCAGTGAGCTCCCCGTTAACATGGGAGGGTGAGGAGGTCCACTGTGAGAGACCAAGTGAAGAGGTGAGGTTAAGGAGTTTAGAGGCAGGGGATTGTGTGGGGCTGTCAATAGGGATGTTGAAATTGCCTAGGATAATGGAGGGAATGTCAGAAGAGAGGAAGTGAGGAAGCCAGGAAGCAAAGTTGTCGATGAATTTGGAAGCAGTGCCAGGGGGGCGGTAAATGACAGCTACTCTAAGATGGACTGGTTGGAAGAGGCGTATGGCATGGACCTCAAATGTAGAGAATGTAAGGGATGGTTCTGGTGGTATGAGTTGGTAGGAGTAACTAGAAGGTAAAAGGACCCCAACACCACCCCCATGGCGACCCCCAGGTCGGGGTGTGTGTGTGAATGTGAGGCCCCCAGCAGAGAGTGCAGCAGGAGAAATAGTGTCAGAGGACATAATCCAAGTTTCAGTAGTGGCTAGTAGGTGTAGGGAGTTGGAAATGAAAAGGTCATGAGTGCGGACCAGTTTGTTACAAACAGATCTGGCATTCCAGAGGGCACAGGATAGGGGGTATGAGTTTGTGGGAGAGATGTGAATGAGATTATCAGGGTTGCTGTAGCGATGAGGTGAGATTAACTTTGAGGGCAGGGATGATGAGAGAGTAGTGATGGTACGGGTGCTTGAGCTAGGAGGGGAAACTGCAGGAGGTGGGCAGGGAGGGAGGTCAGTGTGATGTGGATGGGGGTATGGGGAGGTGACAGGGAAGGGAGAGAGGGAGCAGGGCTGAGTTGTGGGGTAGCAGGGCCATGGGGCAGAGGTAAATGAAGTGAGGTAACAGGATAGGAGGGGGAAGGAAACAGAACAGGGATGGAGGGGAGACAGAGGAGGAGGTGTTGGAGACTAGGGTGGAAGGATAAAGATACATAATTAGGTAGACACTGAGTGATGTGGGGAGTATAAGGAAGCCTTGACATAGTGTTAAGTAGGTTAATAGGTTGAGGGAAAGTGGAAGTAGGTGTGGAGACTGTAAGGGAATCAGAGCAGAAGAATTGCAGAAATGCAGGTGAGAAAAGCAGTGTAGGCTCAATGGGTGTAGATTTAGTATGAAATGAGTCAAAAGCGTAGATAAAGTGGGTGCAGAAATGTATTTGGGCTGTAAGAAATGAAAGGATTGTGAGAGGGTTAAGAAGCAATGGTAATTCTGTTAGATTTTTTAAGTGTTTGTAGATGAGAAGATGAACTCACAATTGTCCCAAAGAAGATCTTTGTGATCCTGATTTTGGATGGAAACCAGATCTTACATATGTTCTTTTCTGCAAATGGCTTGCATAATGTTCACAGAGTGAAAGTTGGAGGGTGATTAATTTGCATATGCAGTTGATATTGATAAGTAGTTCATCTGTTGTTATTTGAGGTTTTCTTTCAGTTTTTTGTCCAGGCTATGTCCAGGCTAAGTCCAGGCTTTGATTTTAAAATTATATATCTGCTCCCTTAGAGCCTCCTCCCTTAGAGTCCTACACCCTGGATCAATCAGCCAGGCTTAATCAGCCAAGTATACTCTAATATGAACTAACATTAACATGTGTAAGGTATAGGTTCACTGATTAAAACCCCACCCATTGCCCAACACCCACTGGTGGGCAATAAAGCTAAAACAAACAAATAATGATATGGGAGGAGGATATCCCAAATTCCCCAAATATCTAACAATAAAACAGGCTAAATTCTGCACAAAACAATAACTCCAGATTACCTAAACAAACAGACACTGCAAAGTATAGTATCCTAGATCACTGTGCAGCTGCTGAGAGTTGTAGTAATTGTTTTGATTACCTGTAGGTGAGAGAATAAGATGTTAGGAGGAGATCGCAGTCCTTTGCCTACTGTATTTCATCCAAGCTAAGTCCAGGCTTTGATTTTCAAATTATATATCTGCTCCCTTTGAGCCTCCTCCCTTAGAGTCCTACACCCTGGATCAATCAGCCAGGCTTAATCAGCCAAGTATACTCTAATATGAACTAGTGATGTGCACCAGAAATTTTTCGGGTTTTGTGTTTTGGTTTTGGGTTCGGTTCCACGGCCGTGTTTTGGGTTCGAACGCGTTTTGGCAAAACCTCACCGAATTTTTTTTGTCGGATTCGGGTGTGTTTTGGATTCGGGTGTTTTTTTAAAAAAAAACCTAAAAAACAGCTTAAATCATTGAATTTGGGAGTCATTTTGATCCCATAGTATTATTAACCTCAATAACCATAATTTACACTCATTTCCAGTCTATTCTGAACACCTCACACCTGACAATATTATTTTTAGTCCTAAAATTTGCACCGAGGTCGCTGGATGGCTAAGCTAAGCGACACAAGTGGCCGACACAAACACCTGGCCCATCTAGGAGTGGCACTGCAGTGTCAGGCAGGATGGCCCTTCCAAAAAATACTCCCAAAACAGCACATGACGCAAAGAAAAAAAGAGGCGCAATGAGGTAGCTGTGTGAGTAAGCTAAGCGACCCTAGTGGCCGACACAAACACCTGGCCCATCTAGGAGTGGCACTGCAGTGTCAGGTAGGATGGCCCTTCCAAAAAATACTCCCCAAACAGCACATGACGCAAAGAAAAATGAAAGAAAAAAGAGGTGCAAGATGGAATTGCCTTGGGCCCTCCCACCCACCCTTATGTTGTATAAACAGGACATGCACACTTTAACCAACCCATCATTTCAGCGACAGGGTCTGCCACACGACTGTGACTGAAATGACTGGTTGGTTTGGGCCCCCACCAAAAAAGAAGCAATCTCTCCTTGCAGAAACTGGCTCTACAGAGGCAAGATGTCCACCTCATCATCATCGTCCAATTCATCACCCCTTTCACTGTGTACATCCCCCTCCTCACAGATTATTAATTCGTCCCCACTGGAATCCACCATCTCAGATCCCCGTGTACTTTCTGGAGGCAATTGCTGCTGGTGAATGTCTCCATGGAGGAATTGATTATAATTCATTTTAATGAACATCATCTTCTCCACATTTTCTGGAAGTAACCTCGTACGCCGATTGCTGACAAGGTGAGCGGCGGCACTAAACACTCTTTCGGAGTACACACTGGAGGGAGGGCAACTTAGGTAGAATAAAGCCAGTTTCTGCAAGGGCCTCCAAATTGCCTCTTTTTCCTGCCAGTATACGTACGGACTGTCTGACGTGCCTACTTGGATGCGGTCACTCATATAATCCTCCACCATTCTTTCAATGGTGAGAGAATCATATGCAGTGACAGTAGATGACATGTCAGTAATCGTTGGCAGGTCCTTCAGTCCGGACCAGATGTCAGCATCAGCAGTCGCTCCAGACTGCCCTGCATCACCGCCAGCGGGTGGGCTCGGAATTCGTAGCCTTTTCCTCGCACCCCCAGTTGCGGGAGAATGTGAAGGAGGAGATGTTGACGGGTCGCGTTCCGCTTGACTTGACAATTTTCTCACCAGCAGGTCTTTGAACCTCTGCAGACTTGTGTCTGCCGGAAAGAGAGATCCAACGTAGGTTTTAAATCTAGGATCGAGCACGGTGGCCAAAATGTAGTGCTCTGATTTCAACATATTGACCACACGTGAATCCTGGTTAAGCGAATTAAGGGCTCCATCCACAAGTCCCACATGCCTAGTGGAATCGCTCTGTTTTAGCTCCTCCTTTAATGTCTCCAGCTTCTTCTGCAAAAGCCTGATGAGGGGAATGACCTGACTCAGGCTGGCAGTGTCTGAACTGACTTCACGTGTGGCAAGTTCAAAGGATTGCAGAACCTTGCACAACGTTGAAATCATTCTCCACTGCGCTTGAGACAGGTGCATTCCACCTCCTTTGCCTATATCGTGGCCAGATGTATAGGCTTGAATGGCCTTTTGCTGCTCCTCCTTCCTCTGAAGCATATAGAGGGTAGAATTCCACCTCGTTACCACCTCTTGCTTCAGATGATGGCAGGGCAGGTTCAGGTGTTTTTGGTGGTGCTCCAGTCTTCTGTACGCGGTGCCTGTACGCCGAAAGTGGCCCGCAATTCTTCTGGCCACCGACAGCATCTCTTGCACGCCCCTGTCGTTTTTTAAATAATTCTGCACCACCAAATTCAAGGTATGTGCAAAACATGGGACGTGCTGGAATTTGCCCAGATGTAATGCACTCACAATATTGCTGGCGTTGTCCGATGTCACAAATCCCCAGGAGAGTCCAATTGGGGTAAGCCATTCTGTGATGATCTTCCTCAGTTGCCGTAAGAGGTTTTCAGCTGTGTGCCTATTCTGGAAAGCGATGATACAAAGCGTAGCCTGCCTAGGAACGAGTTGGCGTTTGCGAGATGCTGCTACTGGTGCCGCCGCTGCTGTTCTTGCAGCGGGAGGCAATACATCTACCCAGTGGGCTGTCACAGTCATGTAGTCCTGAGTCTGCCCTGCTCCACTTGTCCACATGTCCGTGGTTAAGTGGACATTGGGTACAACTGCATTTTTTAGTACACTGGTGAGTCTTTTTCTGACGTCCGTGTACATTCTCGGTATCGCCTGCCTAGAGAAGTGGAACCTAGATGGTATTTGGTAACGGGGGCACACTACCTCAAGAAATTGTCTAGTTCCCTGTGAACTAACGGCGGATACCGGACGCACGTCTAACACCAACATAGTTGTCAAGGCCTCAGTTATCCGCTTTGCAACAGGATGACTGCTGTGATATTTCATCTTCCTCGCAAAGGACTGTTGGACAGTCAATTGCTTACTGGAAGTAGTACAAGTGGTCTTCCGACTTCCCCTCTGGGATGACGATCGAATCCCAGCAGCAACAACAGCAGCACCAGCAGCAGTAGGCATTACACTCAAGGATGCATCGGAGGAATCCCAGGCAGGAGAGGACTCGTCAGACTTGCCAGTGACATGGCCTGCAGGACTATTGGCTTTCCTGAGTAAGGAGGAAATTGACACTGAGGGAGTTGGTGGTGTGGTTTGCGCGAGCTTGGTTACAAGAGGAAGGGATTTACTGGTCAGTGGACTGCTTCCGCTGTCGCCCAAAGTTTTTGAACTTGTCACTGACTTATTATGAATGCGCTGCAGGTGACGTATAAGGGAGGCTGTTCCGAGGTGGTTAACGTCCTTACCCCTACTTATTACAGCTTGACAAAGGCAACACACGGCTTGACACCTGTTGTCCGCATATCTGTTAAAATACTTCCACACAGAAGAGCTGATTTTTTTGGTATTTTCACCAGGCATGTCAATGGCCATATTCCTCCCACGGACAACAGGTGTCTCCCCGGGTGCCTGACTTAAACAAACCACCTCACCATCAGAATCCTCCTTGTCAATTTCCTCCCCAGCGCCAGCAACACCTATATCCTCATCCTGGTGTACTTCAACAGTGACATCTTCAATTTCACTATCAGGAACTGGACTGCGGGTGCTCTTTTCAACACTTGCAGGGGGCGTGCAAATGGTGGAAGGCTCAAGCTCTTCCCGTCCAGTGTTGGGAAGGTCAGGCATCGCAACCGACACAATTGGTCTCTCCTTTGGGATTTGTGATTTCGAAGAACGCACAGTTCTTTGCTGTGCTTTTGCCGCAAGTCTTTTCTTTTTTCTAGCGAGAGGATGAGTGCTTCCATCCTCATGTGAAGCTAAACCAATAGCCATGAACATAGGCCAGGGCCTCCTTGCCACTCCGTGTCGTAAATGGTATATTGGCAAGTTTACGCTTCTCCTCAGACGCTTTTAATTTTGATTTTTGTGTCATTTTTTTACTGATCTTTTGTGCTTTGGATTTTACATGCTCTGTACTATGACATTGGGCATCAGCCTTGGCAGACGACGTTGATGGCATTTCATCGTCTCGGCCATGACTAGTGGCAGCAGCTTCAGCACGAGGTGGAAATGGATCTTGATCTTTCCCTATTTTTTTAACCTCCACATTTTTGTTCTCCATATTTTGCGCACAACTAAAAGCCACCACAGGTATACAATGTAGATGGGTGGATAGTATAGTATTATATTACTTATGGACGACGAGTGACGACACAGAGGTAGGTACAGCCGTGGCCTACCGTACTGCTGCTTATATATATAATATACTGTATAACGGACCTGGTGGACACTGTCAGCAGACCGCTAAACTAGTATGAAGAAAAAAAAAAACACCACAGGTATACAATGTAGATGGATGGATAGTATAGTATTATATTACTTATGGACGACGAGTGACGACACAGAGGTAGGTACAGCCGTGGCCTACCGTACTGCTGCTTATATATATAATATACTGTATAACGGACCTGGTGGACACTGTCAACAGACTGCTAAACTAGTATGAAGGAAAAAAAAACACCACAGGTATACAATGTAGATGGATGGATAGTATAGTATTATATTACTTATGGACGACGAGTGCACTGACGACACAGAGGTAGGTACAGCCGTGGCCTACCATACTGCTGCTTATATATATAATATACTGTATAACGGACCTGGTGGACACTGTCAGCAGACTGCTAAACTAGGATGAAGAAAAAAAAACACCACAGGTATACAATGTAGATGGATGGATAGTATAGTATTATATTACTTATGGACGACGAGTGACGACACAGAGGTAGGTACAGCCGTGGCCTACCGTACTGCTGCTTATATATATAATATACTGTATAACGGACCTGGTGGACACTGTCAGCAGACTGCTAAACTAGTATGAAGAAAAAAAAACAACAACACAGGTATACAATGTAGATGGATGGATAGTATAGTATTATATTACTTATGGACGACGAGTGCACTGACGACACAGAGGTAGGTACAGCCGTGGCCTACCGTACTGCTGCTTATATATATAATATACTGTATAACGGACCTGGTGGACCCTGTCATCAGACTGCTAAACTAGGATGAAGAAAAAAAACACACCACAGGTATACAATGTAGATGGATGGGTAGTATAGTATTATATTACTTATGGACGACGAGTGACGACAGAGGTAGGTACAGCCGTGGCCTACCGTACTGCTGCTTATATATATAATATACTGTATAACGGACCTGGTGGACACTGTCAGCAGACTGCTAAACTAGTATGAAGAAAAAAAAAACACCACAGGTATACAATGTAGATGGATGGATAGTATAGTATTATATTACTTATGGACGACGAGTGCACTGATGACACAGAGGTAGGTACAGCCGTGGCCTACCGTACTGCTGCTTATATATATAATATACTGTATAATGGACCTGGTGGACACTGTCAGCAGACTGCTAAACTAGGATGATGAAATAAACAACAACACAGGTATACAATGTAGATGGATGGATAGTATAGTATTATATTACTTATGGACGACCAGTGCACTGACGACACAGAGGTAGGTACAGCCGTGGCCTACCGTACTGCTGCTTATATATATAATATACTGTATAACGGACCTGGTGGACACTGTCAGCAGACTGCTAAACTAGTATGAAGAAGAAAAAAACACCACAGGTATACAATGTAGATGGATGGATAGTATAGTATTATATTACTTATGGACGACGAGTGATGACACAGAGGTAGGTACAGCCGCGGCCTACCGTACTGCTGCTTATATATATAATATACTGTATAACGGACCTGGTGGACACTGTCAGCAGACTGCTAAACTAGTATGAAGAAAAAAAAAACACCACAGGTATACAATGTAGATGGATGGATAGTATAGTATTATATTACTTATGGACGACGAGTACACTGACGACACAGAGGTAGGTACAGCCGTGGCCTACCGTACTGCTGCTTATATATATAATATACTGTATAACGGACCTGGTGGACACTGTCATCAGACTGCTAAACTAGTATGAAGAAGAAAAAAACACCACAGGTATACAATGTAGATGGATGGATAGTACAGTATTATATTACTTATGGACGACGAGTGATGACACAGAGGTAGGTACAGCCGCGGCCTACCGTACTGCTGCTTATATATATAATATACTGTATAACGGACATGGTGGACACTGTCAGCAGACTGCTAAACTAGTATGAAGAAAAAAAACAACAACACAGGTATACAATGTATATGGATGGATAGTATAGTATTATATTACTTATGGACGACGAGTGCACTGACGACACAGAGGTAGGTACAGCCGTGGCCTACCGTACTGCTGCTTATATATATAATATACTGTATAACGGACCTGGTGGACACTGTCAGCAGACTGCTAAACTAATATGAAGAAAAAAAAACACCACAGGTATACAATGTAGATGGATGGATAGTATAGTATTATATTACTTATGGACGACGAGTACACTGACGACACAGAGGTAGGTACAGCCGTGGCCTACCGTACTGCTGCTTATATATATAATATACTGTATAACGGACCTGGTGGACACTGTCATCAGACTGCTAAACTAGGATGAAGAAAAAAAAAACACCACAGGTATACAATGTAGATGGATGGATAGTACAGTATTATATTACTTATGGACGACGAGTGACGACACAGAGGTAGGTACAGCCGCGGCTTACCGTACTGCTGCTTATATATATAATATACTGTATAACGGACATGGTGGACACTGTCAGCAGACTGCTAAACTAGTATGAAGAAAAAAAAACACCACAGGTATACAATGTAGATGGATGGATAGTATAGTATTATATTACTTATGGACGACGAGTGCACTGACGACACAGAGGTAGGTACAGCCGTGGCCTACCGTACTGCTGCTTATATATATAATATACTGTATAACGGACCTGGTGGACACTGTCAGCAGACTGCTAAACTAGTATGAAGAAAAAAACAACAACACAGGTATACAATGTAGATGGATGGATAGTATAGTATTATATTACTTATGGACGACGAGTGCACTGACGACACAGAGGTAGGTACTGCCGTGGCCTACCGTACTGCTGCTTATATATATAATATACTGTATAACGGACCTGGTGGACACTGTCAGCAGACTGCTAAACTAGTATGAAGAAAAAAAAACACCACAGGTATACAATGTAGATGGATGGATAGTATAGTATTATATTACTTATGGACGACGAGTGCACTGATGACACAGAGGTAGGTACAGCCGTGGCCTACCGTACTGCTGCTTATATATATAATATACTGTATAATGGACCTGGTGGACACTGTCAGCAGACTGCTAAACTAGGATGAAGAAAAAAACAACAACACAGGTATACAATGTAGATGGATGGATAGTATAGTATTATATTACTTATGGACGACGAGTACACTGACGACACAGAGGTAGGTACAGCCGTGGCCTACCGTACTGCTGCTTATATATATAATATACTGTATAACGGACCTGGTGGACACTGTCAGCAGACTGCTAAACTAGTATGAAGAAAAAAAAAAACAGGAGTGTTTTTCAGGCAGACAAACGTATACTGGACTGGTGGTCACTGTCAGCAAAACTGCACTGTACTCCAGCTATAACTGCTCCCCAGTACCCACAATTAGGCAGTGTGAGCAGAGCAGTGCACTCAGCACAGATATATCATGCAGCAGTGCAGCACACTGAGTGAGCACAGATATGGTGGTTGGAGTGTTTTTTTTCAGGCAGAGAAACAAAGGATTAAACTCACTGGTGGTATAATCAAAACCCTGCACTGTACTCCCTAACAGCTGCTCCCCGTCCCCAATCCTCCCCACAATTATAACTAACCAGGGGCGGATCCAGGGGAAAATGACAGGGGGGGCACCATGGAAGGGGCAAGTACATTTGTGTGCACCTTCAGCGCATGCGCTTAAAGAAAAGGGGTGTGTTCCCACCAGGGCCAGATTAAGGTTTGTGGGGGACCTGGACAACAAACTTGCGGGATGCTGAGTATATATATTATTGTGTGATATAATAATTAGTATGTCCAGCCAGGTACCTCAACACATCGCCACCTGCAGCTGCTGGGGGCAGTAGCGATAGGAGCATCTGGGCGGCGCCACACAATGCAGAGCCGCCAGCTGCCAGCCAGAGCCTCACTCACTGTTACGGCACCACTGAGGAAGGATCTGAGCGTGAAAATGGCGACGCCTAAACTCTGGGCTCCTGCACGTCACAGAAATCCCAGCGGCCGCGGCGGTGAGAACAGTTGAAATCCAGCGAGAGCATTGCTTAAAGTGGTACAAGAGGGGTGGTGGAACTCACCCCCAGCCACGCCCTCATTGAAGCCACACCCTTGCCCCTCCCCTTCATGTCCACCTGGTGGGCATTCTTAATAAGAAAAGATGATTTGCTCAGTGTGTGAAACACATACTGGGTACCACACACTGGATGCCACATACACACACACACACACACACACACACACACACACACACTGGATGCCCCATCCCCCACACAGAGTGCGACACACACACACTGGATGCCACATACATAAAGGACACACACACTACAGACACTGGGTGCCACTGGGTGCCACACACACACACACACACACACACACACACACACACACACACACTTGATGCCTCCCCCACCCCACACACACACACACACACACACACACACACTGGATGTCACATACCTACAGACACACACACACTACACACACTGGGTGCCACACACACGCACTGGATGCCACATACATACAGACACACACACACTGGGTGCCACACACACACACACACACACACACACACACACACACTGGGTGCCACCACACACACACACACACTGGGTGACACACACACACACAGGGTGACACATACATACAGACACACACACACTGGGTGCCACACACACACACTGGGTGCCTCCCCCACCCCACACACACTGGGTGCCTCCCCCACCCCACACACACTGGGTGCCACACACACACTTGATGCCTCCCCCACCCCACACACACTGGGTGCCACACACACATACTGATTGCCGGCACAACCTTACTGAAGACCACCCGTGGCTAGTGAGTCCGCTGCACTGCAGTACAAAACTCATTCACAGGTAGAAGCTGTCCGCCTACCTCACTGATCTCGGGCTGCTCGGTGTTCTGCTTCATGTGGCCGGACTCAGTAGAGACAGACGCACTGCTGTCTCATGCCCGGCACCGCAGCTACTGGATGCAATGGAGGGGGACTGGAGGAGGCGGCCAGTAGCAGCGGTGGCGCACACAGAGTTATGAGAGAGACGCTGGCCTCCTCCTTCAGACGGCCGCAGCTTCCGCCTGCCTGCAGTGCCTGGACAAGGTGGGCCGGCGGAGGCGGAACGGAGGCAAGCGCTGGCTGGCCACGGATGTGTACTTGAGAAATCGGAGACACAGCGCTGCGGAATCATGCTGTACTCCGATTTCACTAGTCACAAATGACAGGGGGGGCACGGGCCCGAGTGCCCCCCCCTGGATCCGCCACTGTAACTAACTAAGTCACTCTGTGTTCTACTATAACGGAGAGGACGCCAGCCACGTCCTCTCCCTATCAATCTCAATGCACGTGTGAAAATGGCGGCGACGCGCGGCTCCTTATATAGAATCCGAGTCTCGCGAGAATCCGACAGCGGGATGATGACGTTCGGGCGCGCTCGGGTTAACCGAGCAAGGCGGGAGGATCCGGGTCGCTCGGACCCGTGTAAAAAAAAGGTGAAGTTCGGGCGGGTCGGATTCCGAGGATCCGAACCCGCTCATCACTAATATGAATTACATTAACATGTGTAAGGTATAGGTTCACTGATTAAAACCCCACCCATTGCCCAACACCCACTGGTGGGCAATAAAGCTAAAACAAACAAATAATGATATGGGAGGAGGACATCCCAAATTCCCCAAATATCTAACAATTAAACAGGCTAAATTCTGCACAAAACTATAACTCCAGATTACCTAAGCAAACAGACAGTGACACTGCAGAGTATAGTATCCTAGATCACTGTGCAGCTGCTGAGAGTTGTAGTAATTGTTTTGATTACCTGTAGGTGAGAGAATAAGATGTTAGGAGGAGATCGCAGTCCTTTGCCTACTGTATTTTATCCAAGCTAAGTCCAGGCTTTGATTTTCAAATTATATATCTGCTCCCTTTGAGCCTCCTCCCTTAGAGTCCTACACCCTGGATCAATCAGCCAGGCTTAATCAGCCAAGTATACTCTAATATGAACTAACATTAACATGTGTAAGGTATAGGTTCACTGATTAAAACCCCACCCATTGCCCAACACCCACTGGTGGGCAATAAAGCTAAAACAAACAAATAATGATATGGGAGGAGGACATCCCAAATTCCCCAAATATCTAACAATTAAACAGGCTAAATTCTGCACAAAACTATAACTCCAGATTACCTAAGCAAACAGACACTGCAGAGTATAGTATCCTAGATTAATCAGCCAAGTATACTCTAATAATACAATACAATATAGGACAAGTAAACTGTATATAAACAGCTGCGTCAGTAAGCAGCATTGAAATAAGGTTCAGGGTGGCAGAAAACCGAAGGATTTGGTGCCATCAAAGGAAGTATTGAAAAGAAGATAGGTTAAGTAAGAGACATAAAATCGCATGAGGGAAGAGTACCCTGCTCATGAGGGCTTACATTCTAAAGGGGAGGAGCACACAGGGTGACACAGATGGGGTAGAAAGTAAGTGTGAGCCACAGAAGGCTTAGGATGAGAGACGGCTGGGTTTTGTGAAGAAGTGTGTCCTGAGAGCCATTTGAAGTTTAATAGAGAGGTGGAAAGTCTGGGGGGGAGATGTAGAGAATTCCATAAAAAGGAAGTAACACGTGCAAAATCTTGGAGGTAGGAGTGGGAGGAGGAAATCAGAAGGCAGGAGAGGCAGAGCGAAGAGGATTGGCAGGAGTGTAAAGGGAGATAAGGTCAGAGATGTAACTGGGAGAGGAGTGGGTGAGGGCTTTGTAACTGAGTGTGAGAAGCTTGAATGCATTCTGAAAGGGAAGGGGAGCCAGTGAAGGGCTAGTAAGAGAGGGGAGGTGGATGTAGTGCGTTTGGTGAGGAAGATGATCTGGGCAGCAGCACTAAGGATAGACTGGAGTGGAGAGATGTATGTGTTAGGGATGCCAGTCAGGAGGAGATTACAGTAGTCCAGTCTGGAGATGACCAGTGAGTGGATTAGGGTCTTAGTGGCATCCTGGGTCAGAAAGGGTCTGATCCTGGAAATATTTTTGAGATGATAATGACAAGTGATAGGTGCTGAATGTGTGTTTTGAAGGAGAGGGAGGAGTCAAGGATTACTCCAAGACAGCACACTTCAGAGCTAGAGGAGATAGTAGTGCCATCTATAGATAATTGAATTTTGAGAGGTGAGGTTGTGCGGGAGGGTGGGAGGATGATCAGTTCAGTCTTCGACATGTTAAATTTAAGAAAGCGCTGGGACATCCAAGAAGAGATAGCAGAGGGACAGTTGGATACACGAGTGAGGAGAGCAGGAGAGAGGTCAGGGGAAGAAAGGTATGTTTGAGTATCATCAGCATAGAGATGATATTGTAAGTCAAAAGAGCTAATGAGTTCTTCTAAAGAGGATTTATAGAGAGAGAAAAGGAGAGGACCAAGAACAGAGCCCTGGGGGACACCTAGTTAGTGGAAGTGGGGAGGAGGTGGAGTCATGAGAGGAGACAGAGATGGAACGGTCAGAGAGGTAGGAGGACAGCCAGGAGAGTGCAGTACCATGCAGACCAAGGGAGTGAAGGATTTTCAGAAGGAGAGGGTGGTCCACTGTGTCAGGAGCAGCAGAGAGGTCAAGGAGAATAAGCAAAGAGTAGTGACCCTTGGATTTAGCAGATAGGAGGTCATTGCAGACTTTTGTGAGGGCAGTTTCAATGGAGTGGAGAGGATGGAAACCAGACTGGAATGGGTCAAGTAGTGAGTGGGGGGAAAGAAAGGCAGTCAGGCGGTTATAGACAATTACGCTCAAGGCGTTTGGAGGCAAAAGGAAGGAGAGAGATTGGTCGAGAGTTGGAGAGAGTGTGTGGATCAAGGGTAGATTTTTTAAGAATAGGGGAGATGAGTGCATGCTTGAAGGCAGAAGGGACAGACAGTGCCTGATGATAGGGAGAGATTGAGAAGGTGGGCAAGATGGGAGCAGGCAGAGAGAGAGGTAGGGGAGGAGGTGGGAGGGGATAGGGTCAAGTGGGGAGGTGGAGGGGGGTGAGGAATGGATGAGGGCCATGATTTCCTCACCAGATATATGATAGAAAGATGTCAGAGTTGGTAAGAGGGAAGGGAGGGGTGGTAAGGGATAGGAGGTGGCTGGTTGCTGATTTTTTGGTGGGATGTGATGTACTGACGTATGGAGTAAATTTTGGATGTGAAGTAAGTGTCAAAGTGAATAGCAGAGAGTTAGGGGGGAGATGAGGTGGGGTGGGCAGAGGAGGGAGTTGAGAGTGGCAAAGAGGTGACGGAGATGGAAGACTGGGAGGATATGAGGTTCTTAAAGTTTGACTGTTTACCGAGGGAAAGGGCATCACTGAATAAAGAGAGCATAAATTTGAAATGGAGGAAGTCTGCCTTAGAGCGTGATTTCCTCCACTGTTGCTCAGATGTACGTGAGCATTTTTGCAGATATCTGGTGCATTTGGTGTGCCAGGGTTGGGGTGTTGTTCTGCGAGGGTGAATAGTGGTTAATGGAGTGACAGAGTCAAGAGCAGAAGTAAGGGAAACATTGTATAGGGATGTAGCTTGTTTAGGGTATGAGAGAGACAGTATAGGAGAGAGAAGTGAGTTGAGTAGGGAGGATAGGGAAGTGGTGTCGATAGCCTCAATGTTGCGTTTAATGATGGTAGCCTTAGGAGGTAGAGATGGAGTAGCAGAGAGAGATAAGTTAAAGGAGATCAGGTGGTGGTCTGAGAGGGGAAATAGAGAGTTGGAGAAATCAGAAATATCACAGCGGTGAGTGAAGATCAGATCCAGTGAGCTCCCATTCACATGGGAGGGGGAGGAGGTCCACTGGGAGAGACCGTGTGAAGATGTAAGGTGAAGGAGTGTACAGGCATAGGATTTTGTGGGGAAATCAATTGGGATGTTAAAGTCGCCTAAGATAATGTAGGGAATGTCAGAAGAGAGGACTTGAGGAAGCCAGGAAGCAAAGTTGTCAAGGAATTTGGAAGGCATGCCAGGTGGGCGGTAAATGACAGCTACTCATAGATGGATAGGTTGGAAGAGACGTATAGCATAGACATACATTAACCCAGTGGGATCCAAACTGGGTACCGTGCCACACTGAGGTGCCTCGGGGCACTTGCAGGGGCGCCCTGGGTTGGTGGTCAGTACCAATTCAAATTATTCATGATCAATGTAATAGGCAAACCAGTGCAGGTAGCTGGCAATCATAAAAAAAGAAGTGAACCATGTCGTTCAACTTATAACTAAACCTATATAATCACAAATTGAATTAAATATTTTTTTCTGTAGTCCTCTGTGACAAATTGTTGGCCTAGGGGTGCTGTGAAAATAATTCTTATACTCTAGGGTGCCGTATTCAAAAAAGTTTATGAACAACTGCACTAAACAATTCTACCAACTAGCTGGCTGGTTGGAACGATAATCTGCTGTGTTGTCTGTATTGTCATATTTCTACCCAATGGAAAATGCCGGAAAAAGATTGTTCCAACTAGCAGGAGAAATCAGACATGTTTTATTCATCGATTTGTACACTTTGCCCCAGAGGTGGAACTACCAGCTAGGGAGGCCAATCCCGGGATCGGGATCGGCGGGATCCAGGGATTTGGGCCCAAAAATGCCGGGATTTGAATCCCGGGATTGGAGCTTCCAATCCCGGGATTCAAGGGATTACAGTGCGCATGTGCGGGAGGGTGGGTGTAAGTAATGACACTTACTATTAGGCGGGCGGCCGCGGCAGCCATGTTCAAGTTGAACGCGGCAGCACTTCAAATGTAGCGCCGGCTGCCAGCCAATCAGAGCTGGCGGTTTGGCAGCCAATCAGGGAAGCTGCCGCAGCAGCAGCAGCCAATCAGGAGCCACTGCTGCGACCGCTTCCCTGATTGGCTGCCGGTCCGCCAGCTCTGGTTGGCTGGCGTCCGGCGCTTCATTTGAAATTCTCCCGCGTTCAGTGAGTCCATGGCTGCCGTGGCCGGCCGCCTAATAGTAAGTGTCATTACTTACACCCACCCTCCCTCTCGTGCCGCTACCAACCCTTCCGCGCCGCTACCTACATCCTCCCTCCAGCACCACTACCTACACCCACCCTCCCGCACTGCTACCTACCCCCTCCCTACCTCCCGCACCGCTACCTACACCCTCCATACCTCCCGCACCACTACCTACACCCTCCCTACCTCCCGCACCACTGCCTACACCCTCCCTCCAGCGCTGCTCCCTACAACCTTCACTGGTCCCTACTGCAATCCCGGGATCCCGGGAATCCCGGGATTGACCGTTTTTCAATCCCGAATCCCGGGATTGAAAAAACGGCACGGGATTGGCCTCCCTACTACCAGCAGTGTAGTCAGTGCATTGCACCGGGGTCTGCCACAATTAAGTGCCCCTGCTGAGCCACAGGCTGCAATGTATAAGGATGCTGGAGGAGAGGAGCACGGGGACAACAGGAGTGGGATAATAGCGGGGGAGCCACTGTGGCAGGGCATTCACAACCTGCAACCACCAGCGGCATTGTTCTTATTATAGCCCTCCATGGATCACATGCATTAGGAGCTGCCAGATCAGCTCATGCACTAACTACAGTGTCATTTAGAAAGGGAGCGTGCTCCTCCCACTTCCTCCTCTATTCCTCTTCCCAGTGGCTTGCACGGTATACCTGTGTGGTACTACAGGTCTTCCCCCATGTAACAGACAGCTGCAGCAGAGAGTGAGGCTGCGGTATAATTCAGGCAGGTAATACTGACAACCCAGTCCAGGGTCCTCACCGTGTGGGTCCTATGCAATCTGGGAAATGGTGCTCTTTTCCTAGAGCTCTGCAAGAAGAGGTAAGCAATCTGTGAGTTCCAAGGGAAATGAAAATGCCAATTGTGCCTGTCCAGATGTGGTGGAACTTAAAGTTTCAGTACATTCTGCCAACTGGGTGCGCTTGGACTTGTAGTGCCATCAGAGCTGAAGAGTCCCCGACAAGCCATGTACACCAGCACACACACACACACACACACACACACACACACACACACACACACACACACACATTTATATAGGGAACTAATGGAGCAATTTTCCAATACACTACATCATTTTGTATAAATCACGTTTCGGGGGAAGTGCCCCTTCCTCAAGACATACAAACAATAAGTGGAACAATTTACACCACTAAAATATCCCCAAGCCAACACCGCAATCCTCCACGTCTCCCACCGTGTCTCCGGCATCCGGAAGCCGTCAGGGTCTGCACTTATGGGTCGCGGCTTGTCCTGGTTGCTGCAGCAACCCAGCAGCTTACGCTCCACAACGGG
This sequence comes from Pseudophryne corroboree, assembly GCF_028390025.1. Lineage (NCBI taxonomy): Eukaryota > Metazoa > Chordata > Amphibia > Anura > Myobatrachidae > Pseudophryne > Pseudophryne corroboree. Next base: position 184,249,210 of record NC_086444.1, on the reverse strand, counting down.
AGGCATATCATGCAGCCCCTGCACTGGTACACTACAGAAGAATAAAGATAAGATCAGTGTTAGGGCACAATATAAAACAGAAAACACATAAGGCATATACATACAACAATAAATAGCAGAAGATCTACATATATCTACAAAAAACACTGTATAAGTCCAGGGGTACTGCTGTATAAGTCCAGGGGTACTGCCGTATAAGTCCAGGGGTACTGCCGCATAAGTCCAGTGGTACTGCTGCATAAGTCCAGGGGTACTGCCGTGTAAGTCATGGGATACTGCTGTATATGTCCAGGGGTACTGCCGTATAAGTCATGGGGAATTGCCATATAAGTTCAGGGGTACTGCCGTGTAAGTCCAGTGGTACTGCCGTATAAGTCATAGGGTACTGCCGTATAAGTCCAGTGGTACTGCCGTATAAGTCCAATGGCAATTCCGTATAAGTCCAGTGGTACTGCCATATAAGTCAAGTGGTACTGCCGTATAAGTCCAGGGGTATTGCCATATAAGTACAGTGGTACTGCCGTATAAGTCCAGTCCAGTGGTGCAGCCGTATAAGTCGAGTAGTACTGCCATATAAGTCCAGGGGTACTGCCATATAAGTCCAGGGGTACTGCCGTATAAGTCCAGTGGTACTGCCGTATAAGTACAGGGGTGCTGCTGTGTAAGTCCAGTGGTTCTGTCGTATAAGTCCAGGGGTACTGACATATAAGTCCAGCCAAGTGGTGCAGCCATAGAAGTCCAATTTTACTGCCGTATAAGTCCAGTGGTACTGCCATGTAAGTCCAGTGGTATTGCCGTATAAGTCCAGGGGTACTGCCATATAAGTCCAGTGGTACTGCCGTATAAGTCCAGTGGCACTTCCGTATAAGTCCAGTGGTACTGCCATATAAGTCAAGTGGTTCTGCCGTATAAGTCCAGGGTTACTGACATATAAGTCCAGTCCAGTGGTGCAGCCATAGTAGTCCAATGGTACTGCGGTATAAGTCCAATGGTACTGCCGTATAAGTCCAGGGGTACTGCTGTATTAGTCCAGTGGTACTGCTGTATAAATCCAGTGGCACTTTCTTATAAGTCCAGTGGTACTGCCATATAAGTCAAGTGGTACTGCCGTATAAATCCAGGGGTATTGACGTATAAATCCAGTGGTACTTCCGTATAAGTCCAGTCCAGTGGTGCAGCCATATTAGTCCAGTGGTACTGCCATATAAGTGCAGGGGTACTGCCGTATAAGTCCAGGGGTACTGCAGCATAAGTCCAGTGGTAATGCCGTATAAGTTCAGTGGGACTGCTGCATAAGTCCAGTGGTACTGCCGTATAAGTCCAGGGGTACTGCCGTATAAGTCATGGGATACTGCTGTGTATGTCCAGGGGTACTGCCGTATAAGTCATGGGGAATTGCCATATAAGTTCAGGGGTACTGCTGTATAAATCCAGGAGTACTGCCGTATAAGTCCAGTGGTACTGCCATATAAGTCTAGTGGTACTGCTGTATAAGACCAGGGGTACTTCCGTATAAGTCCAGTGTAACTGCCTTATAAGTCATGGGGTACTGCCATATAAGTCATGGGGTACTGACGTATAAATCCAGTGGTACTTCCGTATAAGTCCAGTCCAGTGGTGCAGCCATATTAGTCCAGTGGTACTGCCATATAAGTGCAGGGGTACTGCCGTATAAGTCCAGGGGTACTGCAGCATAAGTCCAGTGGTAATGCCGTATAAGTTCAGTGGGACTGCTGCATAAGTCCAGTGGTACTGCCGTATAAGTCCAGGGGTACTGCCGTATAAGTCATGGGATACTGCTGTGTATGTCCAGGGGTACTGCCGTATAAGTCATGGGGAATTGCCATATAAGTTCAGGGGTACTGCTGTATAAATCCAGGGGTACTGCCGTATAAGTCCAGTGGTACTGCCATATAAGTCTAGTGGTACTGCTGTATAAGACCAGGGGTACTTCCGTATAAGTCCAGTGTAACTGCCTTATAAGTCATGGGGTACTGCCATATAAGTCATGGGGTACTGCTGTATAAGTCCAAGGGTACTGCTGTATATGTCCAGGGGTACTGCCAAATAAGCCCAAGGGTACTGCCATATAGGTTATGGGGTACTGCCGTATAAATCTAGGGGTACTGCTGTATAAATCCAGTGGTACTGCCATATAAGTCTAGTCCAGTGGTGCAGCCATATAAGTCCAGTGGTACTGCTGTATAAGTCCAGCGGTACTGCCATATAAGTCATGGGGTACTGCCGTATAAGTCCAGGGGAACAGCCGTATAAGTCCAGTCCAGTGGTGCAGCTGTAATAAGTCCAGTGGTACTGCCGTATAAGTTCAGTGGGACTGCTGCATAAGTCCAGTGGTACTGCCGTATAAGTCCAGGGGTACTGCCGTATAAGTCATGGGATTCTGCTGTGTATGTCCAGGGGTACTGCCGTATAAGTCATGGGGAATTGCCATATAAGTTCAGGGGTACTGCTGTATAAATCCAGGGGTACTGCCGTATAAGTCCAGTGGTACTGCCATATAAGTCTAGTGGTACTGCTGTATAAGACCAGGGGTACTTCCGTATAAGTCCAGTGTAACTGCCTTATAAGTCATGGGGTACTGCCATATAAGTCATGGGGTACTGCTGTATAAGTCCAAGGGTACTGCTGTATATGTCCAGGGGTACTGCCAAATAAGCCCAAGGGTACTGCCATATAGGTTATGGGGTACTGCCGTATAAATCTAGGGGTACTGCTGTATAAATCCAGTGGTACTGCCATATAAGTCTAGTCCAGTGGTGCAGCCATATAAGTCCAGTGGTACTGCTGTATAAGTCCAGCGGTACTGCCATATAAGTCATGGGGTACTGCCGTATAAGTCCAGGGGAACAGCCGTATAAGTCCAGTCCAGTGGTGCAGCTGTAATAAGTCCAGTGGTACTGCCGTATAAGTTCAGTGGGACTGCTGCATAAGTCCAGTGGTACTGCCGTATAAGTCCAGGGGTACTGCCGTATAAGTCATGGGATACTGCTGTGTATGTCCAGGGGTACTGCCGTATAAGTCATGGGGAATTGCCATATAAGTTCAGGGGTACTGCTGTATAAATCCAGGGGTACTGCCGTATAAGTCCAGTGGTACTGCCATATAAGTCTAGTGGTACTGCTGTATAAGACCAGGGGTACTTCCGTATAAGTCCAGTGTAACTGCCTTATAAGTCATGGGGTACTGCCATATAAGTCATGGGGTACTGCTGTATAAGTCCAAGGGTACTGCTGTATATGTCCAGGGGTACTGCCAAATAAGCCCAAGGGTACTGCCATATAGGTTATGGGGTACTGCCGTATAAATCTAGGGGTACTGCTGTATAAATCCAGTGGTACTGCCATATAAGTCTAGTCCAGTGGTGCAGCCATATAAGTCCAGTGGTACTGCTGTATAAGTCCAGCGGTACTGCCATATAAGTCATGGGGTACTGCCGTATAAGTCCAGGGGAACAGCCGTATAAGTCCAGTCCAGTGGTGCAGCTGTAATAAGTCCAGTGGTACTGCCGTATAACTCCTGTGGTACTGCTGTATAAGTCTAGGAGTACTGCCGTATAAGTCCAGATGTACTGCCGTATAAGTTCAGTGGTACTGCCGTATAAGTCCAGGGGTGCTGCTGTATAAGTCCAGGAGTACTGCCATATAAGTCCAGGGGTACTGACATATAAGTCCAGTCCAGTGGTGCAGCCATAGAAGTCCAATGGTACTGCCGTATAAGTCCAGTGGTACTGCCGTGTAAGTCCAGTGGTACTGCCGTGTAAGTCATGGGGTACTGCCGTATAAGTCCAGTGGTACTGCCGTATAAGTCCAGTGGCACTTCCGTATAAGTCCAGTGGTACTGCCATATAAGTCAAGTGGTACTGCCGTATAAGTCCAGGGGTATTGCCGTATAAGTCCAGTTCAGTGGTGCAGCCAAATAAGTTGAGTGGTACTGCCATATAAGTCCAGGGGTACTGCCGTATAAGTCCAGGGGTACTGCCATATAAGTCCAGTGGTACTGCCGTATAAGTCCAGGGGTGCTGCTGTTTAAGTCCAGTGGTACTGCCGTATAAGTCCAGTGGTGCTGACATATAAGTCCAATCCAGTGGTGCAGCCATAGAAGTCCAATGGTACTGCCATATAAGTCCAGTGGTACTGCCATGTAAGTCCAGTGTTATTGCCGTATAAGTCCAGGGGTACTGCCGTATAAGTCCAGTGGTATTGCCGTTTAAGTCCAGTGGCACTTCCATATAAGTCCAGTGGCACTGCCATATAAGTCAAGTGGTACTGCCGTATAAGTCCAGGGGTATTGTCATATAAATCCAGTGGTACTGCCGTATAAGTACAGGCCAGTGGTGCAGCCATATAAGTCCAGTGGTACTGCCATATAAGTCCAGTGGTACTGCCATATAAGTCCAGTGGTACTGCCATATAAATTCAGTGGTACTGCTGCATAAGTCCAGTGGTACTGCTGTATAAGTCCAGGGGTACTGCCGTATAAGTCATGGGTAATTGCCATTTAAGTTCAGGGGTAATGCCGTATAAATCCAGGGTTATTGCCATATAAGTCCAGTGGTACTGCTGTATAAGTCCAGTGGTATTGCCGTATAAGTCCAGTGGCACTGCCATATAAGTCTAGTGGTACTGCCATATAAGTCTAGTGGTACTGCTGTATAAGTCCAGGGGTACTTCCGTATAAGTCCAGTGTTACTGCCTTATAAGTCATGGGGTACTGCCATATAAGTCATGGGGTACTGCTGTATAAGTCCAGGGGTACTGCTGTATATGTCATGGGGTACTGCTGTATAAGTCCAGGGGTACTGCTGTATATGTCATGGGGTACTGCCATATTTGCCCAAGGGTACTGCCATATAGGTTATGGGGTACTGCCGTATAAATCCAGGGGTATTGCCATATAAGTCCAGTGGTACTGCTGTATAAGTCCAGTGGAACTGCTGTATAAGTCCAGTGGTATTGCCGTATAAGTCCAGTGGTACTGCCATATAAGTCTAGTGGTACTGCCATATAAGTCTAGTGGTACTGCTGTATAAGTCCAGGGGTACTTCCGTATAAGTCCAGTGTTACTGCCTTATAAGTCATGGGGTACTGCCGTATAAGTCATGGGGTACTGCTGTATAAGTCCAGGGGTCCTGCTGTATAAGTACAGGGGAATTTCCATATAAGTTCAGGGGTACTGCCGTATAAATCCTGGGGTATTGCCTTATAAGTCCAGTGGTACTGCTGTATAAGTCCAGTGGAACTGCTGTATAAGTCCAGTGGTATTGCCGTATAAGTCCAGTGGTACTGCCATATAAGTCTAGTGGTACTGCCATATAAGTCTAGTGGTACTGCTGTATAAGTCCAGGGGTACTGCAGCATAAGTCCAGTGGTAATGCCGTATAAGTTCAGTGGGACTGCTGCATAAGTCCAGTGGTACTGCCGTATAAGTCCAGGGGTACTGCCGTATAAGTCCAGTGGTATTGCCGTTTAAGTCCAGTGGCACTTCCATATAAGTCCAGTGGCACTGCACTATAAGTCAAGTGGTACTGCCGTATAAGTCCAGGGGTATTGTCATATAAATCCAGTGGTACTGCCGTATAAGTACAGGCCAGTGGTGCAGCCATATAAGTCCAGTGGTACTGCCATATAAGTCCAGTGGTACTGCCATATAAGTCCAGTGGTACTGCCATATAAATTCAGTGGTACTGCTGCATAAGTCCAGTGGTACTGCTGTATAAGTCCAGGGGTACTGCCGTATAAGTCATGGGTAATTGCCATATAAGTTCAGGGGTAATGCCGTATAAATCCAGGGTTATTGCCATATAAGTCCAGTGGTACTGCTGTATAAGTCCAGTGGTATTGCCGTATAAGTCCAGTGGCACTGCCATATAAGTCTAGTGGTACTGCCATATAAGTCTAGTGGTACTGCTGTATAAGTCCAGGGGTACTTCCGTATAAGTCCAGTGTTACTGCCTTATAAGTCATGGGGTACTGCCATATAAGTCATGGGGTACTGCTGTATAAGTCCAGGGGTACTGCTGTATATGTCATGGGGTACTGCTGTATAAGTCCAGGGGTACTGCTGTATATGTCATGGGGTACTGCCATATTTGCCCAAGGGTACTGCCATATAGGTTATGGGGTACTGCCGTATGAATCCAGGGTATTGCCATATAAGTCCAGTGGTACTGCTGTATAAGTCCAGTGGAACTGCTGTATAAGTCCAGTGGTATTGCCGTATAAGTCCAGTGGTACTGCCATATAAGTCTAGTGGTACTGCCATATAAGTCTAGTGGTTCTGCTGTATAAGTCCAGGGGTACTTCCGTATAAGTCCAGTGTTACTGCCTTATAAGTCATGGGGTACTGCCATATAAGTCATGGGGTACTGCTGTATAAGTCCAGGGGTACTGCTGTATAAGTACAGGGGAATTTCCATATAAGTTCAGGGGTACTGCCGTATAAATCCTGGGGTATTGCCATATAAGTCCAGTGGTACTGCTGTATAAGTCCAGTGGAACTGCTGTATAAGTCCAGTGGTATTGCCGTATAAGTCCAGTGCTACTGCCATATAAGTCTAGTGGTACTGCCATATAAGTCTAGTGGTACTGCTGTATAAGTCCAGGGGTACTGCAGCATAAGTCCAGTGGTAATGCCGTATAAGTTCAGTGGGACTGCTGCATAAGTCCAGTTGTACTGCCGTATAAGTCCAGGGGTACTGCCGTATAAGTCATGGGATACTGCTGTGTATGTCCAGGGGTACTGCCGTATAAATCATGGGGAATTGCCATATAAGTTCAGGGGTACTGCTGTATAAATCCAGGGGTACTGCCGTATAAGTCCAGTGGTACTGCCATATAAGTCTAGTGGTACTGCTGTATAAGACCAGGGGTACTTCCGTATAAGTCCAGTGTAACTGCCTTATAAGTCATGGGGTACTGCCATATAAGTCATGGGGTACTGCTGTATAAGTCCAGGGGTACTGCTGCATCAGGGACGTGCAGTCAGGGGAGGCAGGGGAGGCAGTGCCTCCCCTGTCATTCTCCCCTATCATTAATGATTACAATAATATAAAGAATATACTTATGACACATGTGTCCTAAGTATATGCTTTATATTATTTTAATCATTTCTACACTTTAAAACTGGTTACATTTTTTTTAGAGGCACCGAGAGCGGTGCCTCCTATGTATAATGGTAAAGGGTCGGACGCGGGGGGCGGGCAGGGCTGTAAAAGCCCATTACAAAAACCAGGATAAGCGGCACCAGTGTGAGTGCCTCAGTGACAGGGGCGTGCTTTCTGCCCATATGAAAGCACGCCCCTGTCACTGCTGCAGATATGATTGGGCACTATGAGATCATGGGCAGGGCTACTCCTCCCTGCAGCTTCCGTTCGTCTGGCCAGAACCGCATCACCCGCACACCGCCGGCGCCGCCGCTCATCACCCCCGACCCCCGTCACCTGGTGCTGACGACCTCTCCTCTTGACTAGGCGGCGTAGAGCTCAGCGCCGCTAATCCCCCACACACCGCCGGCGCCGCTCAACACCGCCCCTACCCCTGGTGCTGATCATCTCCCCCGGGCCGCTCACCGTCAGTGCTGCCCCCCCAACCATCGCTGGTGCTTCTCATCTACCCCCCTCCCCGCGCCAGTGCTGATCATCTCTCCCCCCTCCCTCCCCGCTAGTGCTGCTCATCTTCCCCCCCCTCCTCCCCCACTCACCATCAGTGCAGCTGCCGCTCATCTCTCCCCCGGGTCCCCCAACCAACGCTGGTGCCTGTCATCTACCCCCCCCCCCGCCAGTGCTGATCATCTCTCCTCCCTCCCTCCCCGCTGGTGCTGCTCATCTCCCCCCCCCCCCCCCCACCATCAGTGCAGCTGCCGCTCATCTCTCCCCCGGGTCCCCCAACCAACGCTGGTGCCTGTCATCTACCGCCCCCCCGCCAGTGCTGCTCATCTTCCCCCCCCCCCACCCACTCACCATCAGTGCAGCTGCCGCTCATCTCTCCCCCCAACCACCGCTGGTGCCTCTAATCTACCCCCCTCTCACCTGGTGCTGCTTATTATCCCCCCCCTCCCCTTGGCCTGCAGTGCAATGTACAGACCAAAGGAGCGCAGCGTCAGGAACCTGCAGCCAGAAGAAGAAATCATGTAAGTGGCTGACACTACACTACACTGCACTACACTACACTACACTGTACTACACTGCACCTACACTACACTACACCACACTACACTGTACTACACTACACTGTACTACACTGCACCTACACTACACCTACACTGCACTACACTACACTACACTGTACTACACTACACCTACACAACACCTACACTACACCTACACTGCACCTACACTACACTGCACTACACCACACTGTACTGCACCTACACTACACTACACTGTACTGTACTACACTGCACTACACTACACTACACTGCACTGCACTACACTGCAGTACACTACACTGTACTGCACTGCACTACACTGCACTGCACCTACACTACACCACAGCTTAAGGGTAGAGTGGGGGGAGGGGTGTGTGTAAAGTGCTCTACCTGTCGTAATGTGTACAAAAAAGGGGGGCTGTGTGCTGTAATGTGTAAAAAAGGGGACACTTTCTGTCGTAATGTGTACAAAGGGGACGCAGTCTGCCGTAATGTCTAAAAAGGGGACGCAGTCTGTCGTAATGTCAAAAAAGGGGACGCAGTCTGCCGTAATGTATAAAAAGGGGACGCTGTCTGCCGTAATGTCTAAAAAGGCAGACGCCGTCTGCCGTAATGTGTAAAAAGGGGGACGTTGTCTGCCGTAATGTGTAAAAAGGGGGACGTTGTCTGCCGTAATGTGTAAAAAGGGGACACTGTCTGCTGTAATGTGTAAAAAGGGGACACTGTCTGCTGTAATGTGCAATAAGGGGACGTTGTCTGCCGTAATGTGTAAAAAGGTGGACGTTGTCTGCCGTAATGTGTAAAAAGGGGGACTGTCTGCCGTAATGTGTAAAAAGGTGGACGTTGTCTGCCGTAATGTGTAAAAGGGGCTCTACCTGGTGTAGTGGTGCTACTGTGCGGCGTAATTTGAATAATAGAGACTACTATGCACCGTTATATGAATTGGTATAATTTTGTGGCCACACCCCTTCCCCACGAAGCCACGCCCCTATATATTTTGCGCATGCCTGCAGCGCGCACTGCTCCTGTTTTACATAAACTTGGATGGAATGGGGAAGGGGGTCCAAAGCATTTTGTCGCACATGGGCCCACCGCTCGCTAGTTCCGCCACGGGCTCTACCTGCTGTAATGTGTAAAAGGGAGCTCTGCCTGGCGTAATTTGTGTAAGTGGCGCTACTATGCGACGTAATTTGACTAATGGAAGCCCTGGACAACAAAATTGCATTCATGTCCTCCTCCCAGTCCCAAACACTAATTTATTTATTTATTTTCTATAAAAATGTACAATATATCACAAGTATGATGAGCAGGCAGGTACCGGGCATTGGTGGCATCGGACTGAGATGCAAATTAGTGACGGAGGGCTGGGTCAGTTGATGGTGGGCGAGTTTGTAAGTCATTGGCGGTGGCAGCAGGCATCGGCACAGGGGCAGTAGTGGGCATTGGCTCTGCGGCGGTAGGGGTCATCGGCAGGATTCGGAGGACATTATGGCTGTAGTGCCTCACCAGCCACTGACCTCACCGCACGCCACTGTGCTGTATATGTCCAGGGGTACTGCCAAATAAGCCCAAGGGTACTGCCATATAGGTTATGGGGTACTGCCGTATAAATCTAGGGGTACTGCTGTATAAATCCAGTGGTACTGCCATATAAGTCTAGTCCAGTGGTGCAGCCATATAAGTCCAGTGGTACTGCTGTATAAGTCCAGCGGTACTGCCATATAAGTCATGGGGTACTGCCGTATAAGTCCAGGGGAACAGCCGTATAAGTCCAGTCCAGTGGTGCAGCTGTAATAAGTCCAGTGGTACTGCCGTATAACTCCTGTGGTACTGCTGTATAAGTCTAGGAGTACTGCCGTATAAGTCCAGATGTACTGCCGTATAAGTTCAGTGGTACTGCCGTATAAGTCCAGGGGTGCTGCTGTATAAGTCCAGGAGTACTGCCATATAAGTCCAGGGGTACTGACATATAAGTCCAGTCCAGTGGTGCAGCCATAGAAGTCCAATGGTACTGCCGTATAAGTCCAGTGGTACTGCCGTGTAAGTCCAGTGGTACTGCCGTGTAAGTCATGGGGTACTGCCGTATAAGTCCAGTGGTACTGCCGTATAAGTCCAGTGGCACTTCCGTATAAGTCCAGTGGTACTGCCATATAAGTCAAGTGGTACTGCCGTATAAGTCCAGGGGTATTGCCGTATAAGTCCAGTGATACTGCCGTATAAGTCCAGTCCAGTGGTGCCGTATAAGTCCAGTGGTACTGCCGTGTAAGTCCAGTGGTACTGCCGTGTAAATCATGGGGTACTGCCGTACAAGTCCAGTGGTACTGCCGTATAAGTCCAGTGGCACTTCCGTATAAGTCCAGTGGTACTGCCATATAAGTCAAGTGGTACTGCCGTATAAGTCCAGGGGTATTGCCGTATAAGTCCAGTTCAGTGGTGCAGCCAAATAAGTTGAGTGGTACTGCCATATAAGTCCAGGGGTACTGCCGTATAAGTCCAGGGGTACTGCCATATAAGTCCAGTGGTACTGCCGTATAAGTCCAGGGGTGCTGCTGTATAAGTCCAGTGGTACTGCCGTATAAGTCCAGTGGTGCTGACATATAAGTCCAATCCAGTGGTGCAGCCATAGAAGTCCAATGGTACTGCCATATAAGTCCAGTGGTACTGCCATGTAAGTCCAGTGTTATTGCCGTATAAGTCCAGGGGTACTGCCGTATAAGTCCAGTGGTATTGCCGTTTAAGTCCAGTGGCACTTCCATATAAGTCCAGTGGCACTGCCATATAAGTCAAGTGGTACTGCCGTATAAGTCCAGGGGTATTGTCATATAAATCCAGTGGTACTGCCGTATAAGTACAGGCCAGTGGTGCAGCCATATAAGTCCAGTGGTACTGCCATATAAGTCCAGTGGTACTGCCATGTAAGTCCAGTGGTACTGCCATATAAATTCAGTGGTACTGCTGCATAAGTCCAGTGGTACTGCTGTATAAGTCATGGGGTACTGCCGTATAAGTCATGGGTAATTGCCATATAAGTTCAGGGGTAATGCCGTATAAATCCAGGGTTATTGCCATATAAGTCCAGTGGTACTGCTGTATAAGTCCAGTGGTATTGCCGTATAAGTCCAGTGGCACTGCCATATAAGTCTAGTGGTACTGCCATATAAGTCTAGTGGTACTGCTGTATAAGTCCAGGGGTACTTCCGTATAAGTCCAGTGTTACTGCCTTATAAGTCATGGGGTACTGCCATATAAGTCATGGGGTACTGCTGTATAAGTCCAGGGGTACTGCTGTATATGTCATGGGGTACTGCTGTATAAGTCCAGGGGTACTGCTGTATATGTCATGGGGTACTGCCATATTTGCCCAAGGGTACTGCCATATAGGTTATGGGGTACTGCCGTATAAATCCAGGGGTATTGCCATATAAGTCCAGTGGTACTGCTGTATAAGTCCAGTGGAACTGCTGTATAAGTCCAGTGGTATTGCCGTATAAGTCCAGTGGTACTGCCATATAAGTCTAGTGGTACTGCCATATAAGTCTAGTGGTACTGCTGTATAAGTCCAGGGGTACTTCCGTATAAGTCCAGTGTTACTGCCTTATAAGTCATGGGGTACTGCCGTATAAGTCATGGGGTACTGCTGTATAAGTCCAGGGGTACTGCTGTATAAGTACAGGGGAATTGCCATATAAGTTCAGGGGTACTGCCGTATAAATCCTGGGGTATTGCCATATAAGTCCAGTGGTACTGCTGTATAAGTCCAGTGAAACTGCTGTATAAGTCCAGTGGTATTGCCGTATAAGTCCAGTGGTACTGCCATATAAGTCTAGTGGTACTGCCATATAAGTCTAGTGGTACTGCTGTATAAGTCCAGGGGTACTTCCGTATAAGTCCAGTGTTACTGCCTTATAAGTCATGGGGTACTGCCATATAAGTCAAAGGGTACTGCTGTATAAGTCCAGGGGTACTGCTGTATATGTCCAGGGGTACTGCCATATAAGCCCAAGGGTACTGCCATATAGGTTATGGGATACTGCCATATAAATCCAGGGGTACTGCCGTATAAATCCAGTGGTACTGCCGTATAAGTCTAGTCCAGTGGTGCAGCCATATAAGTCCAGTGGTACTGCTGTATAAGTCCAGGGGTCCTGCCATATAAGTCATGCGGTACTGCCGTATAAGTCCAGGGGAACAGCCGTATAAGTCCAGTCCAGTGGTGCAGCCGTAATAAGTCCAGTGGTACTGCCGTATAAGTTCTGTGGTACTGCTGTATAAGTCTAGGAGTACTGCCATATAAGTCCTGATGTACTGCCGTATAAGTTGAGGGTTGCTGCTGTATAAGTCCAGGGGTACTGCCGTATAAGTCCAGGGGTACTGACATAAAAGTACAATCCAGTGGTGCAGCCATAGAAGTCCAATGGTACTGCCATATAAGTCCTGTGGTACTGCCATTTAAGTCCAGTGGTATTGCCGTATAAGTCCAGGGGTACTGCCGTATAAGTCCAGTGGCACTTCCGTATAAGTCCAGTGGTACTGCCATATAAGTCAAGTGGTACTGCCGTATAAGTCCAGGGGTATTGTCATATAAATCCAGTGGTACTGCCGTATAAGTCCAGTCCAGTGGTGCAGCCATATAAGTCCAGTGGTACTGCCATATAAGTCCAGTGGTACTGCCGTATAAATTCAGTGGTACTGCTGCATAAGTCCAGTGGTACTGCTGTATAAGTCTAGGGGTACTGCCGTATAAGTCATGGGAAACTGCTGTATATGTCCAGGGGTACTGCCGTATAAGTCCAGGGGAATTGCCATATAAGTTCAGGGGTACTGCCGTATAAATCTAGGGGTATTGCCATATAAGTCCAGTGGTACTGCTGTATAAGTCCAGTGGAACTGCTGTATAAGTCCAGTGGTATTGCCGTATAAGTCCAGTGGTACTGCCATATAAGTCTAGTGGTACTGCCATATAAGTCTAGTGGTACTGCTGTATAAGTCCAGGGGTACTTCCGTATAAGTCTAGTGTTACTGCCTTATAAGTCATGGGGTACTGCTGTATAAGTCCAGGGGTACTGCTGTATATGTCCAGGGGTACTGCCATATTAGCCCAAGGGTACTGCCATATAGGTTATGGGATACTGCCGTATAAATCCAGGGGTACTGCCGTATAAATCCAGTGGTACTGCCGTATAAGTCTAGTCCAGTGGTGCAGCCATATAAGTCCAGTGGTACTGCTGTATAAGTCCAGGGGTCCTGCCATATAAGTCATGGGGTACTGCCGTATAAGTCCAGGGGAACTGCCGTATAAGTCCAGTCCAGTGGGGCAGCCGTAATAAGTCCTGTGGTACTGCTGTATAAGTCTAGGAGTACTGCCATATAAGTCCAGATGTACTGCCGTATAAGTCGAGGGGTGCTGCTGTATAAGTCCAGGGGTACTGCCGTATAAGTCCAGGGGTACTAACATATAAGTCCAGTCCAGTGGTGCAGCCATAGAAGTCCAGTGGTACTGCCATGTAAGTCCAGTGGTACTGCCGTGTAAGTACAGTGGTACAGCCGTATAAGTCCAGGAGTACTGCCGTATAAGTCCAGTGGTACTGCCGTATAAGTCCAGTGGTACTGCCGTATAAGTACAGTGGCACTTCCGTATAAGTCCAGTGGTACTGCCATATATGTCACGTGGTACTGCCGTATAAGTCCAGGGGTATTTTCGTATAAGTCCAGTGGTACTGCCGTATAAGTCCACTCCAGTGGTGCAGCCGTATAAGTCGAGTGGTACTGCCATATAAGTACAGGGGTACTGCCGTATAAGTCCAGGGGTGCTGCTGTATAAGTCATGGGGTACTGCCGTATAAGTCCAGGGGTACTGACATTTAAGTCCAGTCCAGTGGAGCATCCACAGACGTCCAATGGTAGTGCCATATAAGTCCAGTGGTACTGCCGTGTAAGTCCAGTGGTACTGCTGTATAAGTCATAGGGTACTGCCGTATAAGTCCAGTGGTACTGCCGTATAAGTCCAATGGCAATTCCGTATAAGTCCAGTGGTACTGCCATATAAGTCAAGTGGCACTGCCGTATAAGTCCAGTGGTACTGCCATGTAAGTCCAGTGGTACTGCCGTGTAAGTCATGGGGTACTGCCGTATAAGTCCAGTGGTACTGCCGTATAAGTCCAGTGGCACTTCCGTATAAGTCCAGTGGTACTGCCATATAAGTCAAGTGGTACTGCCGTATAAGTCCAGGGGTATTGCCGTATAAGTCCAGTGATACTGCCGTATAAGTCCAGTCCAGTGGTGCCGTATAAGTCCAGTGGTACTGCCGTGTAAGTCCAGTGGTACTGCCGTGTAAGTCATGGGGTACTGCCGTATAAGTCCAGTGGTACTGCCGTATAAGTCCAGTGGCACTTCCGTATAAGTCCAGTGGTACTGCCATATAAGTCAAGTGGTACTGCCGTATTAGTCCAGGGGTATTGCCGTATAAGTCCAGTTCAGTGGTGCAGCCAAATAAGTTGAGTGGTACTGCCATATAAGTCCAGGGGTACTGCCGTATAAGTCCAGGGGTACTGCCATATAAGTCCAGTGGTACTGCCGTATAAGTCCAGGGGTGCTGCTGTATAAGTCCAGTGGTACTGCCGTATAAGTCCAGTGGTGCTGACATATAAGTCCAATCCAGTGGTGCAGCCATAGAAGTCCAATGGTACTGCCATATAAGTCCAGTGGTACTGCCATGTAAGTCCAGTGTTATTGCCGTATAAGTCCAGGGGTACTGCCGTATAAGTCCAGTGGTATTGCCGTTTAAGTCCAGTGGCACTTCCATATAAGTCCAGTGGCACTGCCATATAAGTCAAGTGGTACTGCCGTATAAGTCCAGGGGTATTGTCATATAAATCCAGTGGTACTGCCATAAAAGTACAGGCCAGTGGTGCAGCCATAAAAGTCCAGTGGTACTGCCATATAAGTCCAGTGGTACTGCCATATAAGTCCAGTGGTACTGCCATATAAATTCAGTGGTACTGCTGCATAAGTCCAGTGGTACTGCTGTATAAGTCATGGGGTACTGCCGTATAAGTCATGGGTAATTGCCATATAAGTTCAGGGGTAATGCCGTATAAATCCAGGGTTATTGCCATATAAGTCCAGTGGTACTGCTGTATAAGTCCAGTGGTATTGCCGTATAAGTCTAGTGGTACTGCTGTATAAGTCCAGGGGTACTTCCGTATAAGTCCAGTGTTACTGCCTTATAAGTCATGGGGAACTGCCATATAAGTCATGGGGTACTGCTGTATAAGTCCAGGGGTACTGCTGTATATGTCATGGGGTACTGCTGTATAAGTCCAGGGGTACTGCTGTATATGTCATGGGGTACTGCCATATTTGCCCAAGGGTACTGCCATATAGGTTATGGGGTACTGCCGTATAAATCCAGGGGTATTGCCATATAAGTCCAGTGGTACTGCTGTATAAGTCCAGTGGAACTGCTGTATAAGTCCAGTGGTATTGCCGTATAAGTCCAGTGGTACTGCCATATAAGTCTAGTGGTACTGCCATATAAGTCTAGTGGTACTGCTGTATAAGTCCAGGGGTACTTCCATATAAGTCCAGTGTTACTGCCTTATAAGTCATGGGGTACTGCCGTATAAGTCATGGGGTACTGCTGTATAAGTCCAGGGGTACTGCTGTATAAGTACAGGGGAATTGCCATATAAGTTCAGGGGTACTGCCATATAAATCCTGGGTATTGCCATATAAGTCCAGTGGTACTGCTGTATAAGTCCAGTGGAACTGCTGTATAAGTCCAGTGGTATTGCCGTATAAGTCCAGTTGTACTGCCCTATAAGTCTAGTGGTACTGCCATATAAGTCTAGTGGTACTGCTGTATAAGTCCAGGGGTACTGCAGCATAAGTCCAGTGGTAATGCCGTATAAGTTCAGTGGGACTGCTGCATAAGTCCAGTGGTACTGCCGTATAAGTCCAGGGGTACTGCCGTATAAGTCATGGGATACTGCTGTGTATGTCCAGGGGTACTGCCGTATAAGTCATGGGGAATTGCCATATAAATTCAGGGGTACTGCTGTATAAATCCAGGGGTACTGCCGTATAAGTCCAGTGGTACTGCCATATAAGTCTAGTGGTACTGCTGTATAAGACCAGGGGTACTTCCGTATAAGTCCAGTGTAACTGCCTTATAAGTCATGAGGTACTGCCATATAAGTCATGGGGTACTGCTGTATAAGTCCAAGGGTACTGCTGTATATGTCCAGGGGTACTGCCAAATAAGCCCAAGGGTACTGCCATATAGGTTATGGGGTACTGCCGTATAAATCTAGGGGTACTGCTGTATAAATCCAGTGGTACTGTCATATAAGTCTAGTCCAGTGGTGCAGCCATATAAGTCCAGTTGTACTGCTGTATAAGTCCAGCGGTACTGCCATATAAGTCATGGGGTACTGCCGTATAAGTCCAGGGGAACAGCCGTATAAGTCCAGTCCAGTGGTGCAGCTGTAATAAGTCCAGTGGTACTGCCGTATAACTCCTGTGGTACTGCTGTATAAGTCTAGGAGTACTGCCGTATAAGTCCAGATGTACTGCCGTATAAGTTCAGTGGTACTGCCGTATAAGTCCAGGGGTGCTGCTGTATAAGTCCAGGAGTACTGCCATATAAGTCCAGGGGTACTGACATATAAGTCCAGTCCAGTGGTGCAGCCATAGAAGTCCAATAGTACTGTCGTATAAGTCCAGTGGTACTGCCGTGTAAGTCCAGTGGTACTGCCGTGTAAGTCATGGGGTACTGCCGTATAAGTCCAGTGGTACTGCCGTATAAGTCCAGTGGTACTGCCATATAAGTCAAGTGGTACTGCCGTATAAGTCCAGGGGTATTGCCGTATAAGTCCAGTGATACTGCCGTATAAGTCCAGTCCAGTGGTGCCGTATAAGTCCAGTGGTACTGCCGTGTAAGTCCAGTGGTACTGCCGTGTAAGTCATGGGGTACTGCCGTATAAGTCCAGTGGTACTGCCGTATAAGTCCAGTGGCACTTCCGTATAAGTCCAGTGGTACTGCCATATAAGTCAAGTGGTACTGCCGTATAAGTCCAGGGGTATTGCCGTATAAGTCCAGTTCAGTGGTGCAGCCAAATAAGTTGAGTGGTACTGCCATATAAGTCCAGGGGTACTGCCGTATAAGTCCAGGGGTACTGCCATATAAGTCCAGTGGTACTGCCGTATAAGTCCAGGGGTGCTGCTGTATAAGTCCGGTGGTACTGCCGTATAAGTCCAGTGGTACTGTCGTATAAGTCCTGTGGTACTGCTGTATAAGTCTAGGAGTACTGCCATATAAGTCCTGATGTACTGCCGTATAAGTCGAGGGGTGCTGCTGTATAAGTCCAGGGGTACTGCCGTATAAGTCCAGGGGTACTGACATAAAAGTACAATCCAGTGGTGCAGCCATAGAAGTCCAATGGTACTGCCATATAAGTCCAGTGGTACTGCCATTTAAGTCCAGTGGTATTGCCGTATAAGTCCAGGGGTACTGCCGTATAAGTCCAGTGGTACTGCCGTATAAGTCCAGTGGCACTTCCGTATAAGTCCAGTGGTACTGCCATATAAGTCAAGTGGTACTGCCGTATAAGTCCAGGGGTATTGCCGTATAAGTCCAGTTCAGTGGTGCAGCCAAATATGTTGAGTGGTACTGCCATATAAGTCCAGGGGTACTGCCGTATAAGTCCAGGGGT
Source organism: Pseudophryne corroboree (assembly GCF_028390025.1). Classification (NCBI taxonomy): domain Eukaryota; kingdom Metazoa; phylum Chordata; class Amphibia; order Anura; family Myobatrachidae; genus Pseudophryne; species Pseudophryne corroboree. The sequence continues at coordinate 184,231,331 of NC_086444.1, read as the reverse complement.
ACTGCCATATAAGTCCAGTGGTACTGCCGTATAAGTCCAGGGGTGCTGCTGTATAAGTCCAGTGGTACTGCCGTATAAGTCCAGTGGTGCTGACATATAAGTCCAATCCAGTGGTGCAGCCATAGAAGTCCAATGGTACTGCCATATAAGTCCAGTGGTACTGCCATGTAAGTCCAGTGTTATTGCCGTATAAGTCCAGGGGTACTGCCGTATAAGTCCAGTGGTATTGCCGTTTAAGTCCAGTGGCACTTCCATATAAGTCCAGTGGCACTGCCATATAAGTCAAGTGGTACTGCCGTATAAGTCCAGGGGTATTGTCATATAAATCCAGTGGTACTGCCGTATAAGTACAGGCCAGTGGTGCAGCCATATAAGTCCAGTGGTACTGCCATATAAGTCCAGTGGTACTGCCATATAAGTCCAGTGGTACTGCCATATAAATTCAGTGGTACTGCTGCATAAGTCCAGTGGTACTGCTGTATAAGTCCAGGGGTACTGCCGTATAAGTCATGGGTAATTGCCATATAAGTTCAGGGGTAATGCCGTATAAATCCAGGGTTATTGCCATATAAGTCCAGTGGTACTGCTGTATAAGTCCAGTGGTATTGCTGTATAAGTCCAGTGGCACTGCCATATAAGTCTAGTGGTACTGCCATATAAGTCTAGTGGTACTGCTGTATAAGTCCAGGGGTACTTCCGTATAAGTCCAGTGTTACTGCCTTATAAGTCATGGGGTACTGCCATATAAGTCATGGGGTACTGCTGTATAAGTCCAGGGGTACTGCTGTATATGTCATGGGGTACTGCTGTATAAGTCCAGGGGTACTGCTGTATATGTCATGGGGTACTGCCATATTTGCCCAAGGGTACTGCCATATAGGTTATGGGGTACTGCCGTATAAATCCAGGGGTATTGCCATATAAGTCCAGTGGTACTGCTGTATAAGTCCAGTGGAACTGCTGTATAAGTCCAGTGGTATTGCCGTATAAGTCCAGTGGTACTGCCATATAAGTCTAGTGGTACTGCCATATAAGTCTAGTGGTACTGCTGTATAAGTCCAGGGGTACTTCCGTATAAGTCCAGTGTTACTGCCTTATAAGTCATGGGGTACTGCCGTATAAGTCATGGGGTACTGCTGTATAAGTCCAGGGGTCCTGCTGTATAAGTACAGGGGAATTTCCATATAAGTTCAGGGGTACTGCCGTATAAATCCTGGGGTATTGCCATATAAGTCCAGTGGTACTGCTGTATAAGTCCAGTGGAACTGCTGTATAAGTCCAGTGGTATTGCCGTATAAGTCCAGTGGTACTGCCATATAAGTCTAGTGGTACTGCCATATAAGTCTAGTGGTACTGCTGTATAAGTCCAGGGGTACTGCAGCATAAGTCCAGTGGTAATGCCGTATAAGTTCAGTGGGACTGCTGCATAAGTCCAGTGGTACTGCCGTATAAGTCCAGGGGTACTGCCGTATAAGTCCAGTGGTATTGCCGTTTAAGTCCAGTGGCACTTCCATATAAGTCCAGTGGCACTGCCATAAAAGTCAAGTGGTACTGCCGTATAAGTCCAGGGGTATTGTCATATAAATCCAGTGGTACTGCCGTATAAGTACAGGCCAGTGGTGCAGCCATATAAGTCCAGTGGTACTGCCATATAAGTCCAGTGGTACTGCCATATAAGTCCAGTGGTACTGCCATATAAATTCAGTGGTACTGCTGCATAAGTCCAGTGGTACTGCTGTATAAGTCCAGGGGTACTGCCGTATAAGTCATGGGTAATTGCCATATAAGTTCAGGGGTAATGCCGTATAAATCCAGGGTTATTGCCATATAAGTCCAGTGGTACTGCTGTATAAGTCCAGTGGTATTGCCGTATAAGTCCAGTGGCACTGCCATATAAGTCTAGTGGTACTGCCATATAAGTCTAGTGGTACAGCTGTATAAGTCCAGGGGTACTTCCGTATAAGTCCAGTTTTACAGCCTTATAAGTCATGGGGTACTGCCATATAAGTCATGGGGTACTGCTGTATAAGTCCAGGGGTACTGCTGTATATGTCATGGGGTACTGCTGTATAAGTCCAGGGGTACTGCTGTATATGTCATGGGGTACTGCCATATTTGCCCAAGGGTACTGCCATATAGGTTATGGGGTACTGCCGTATGAATCCAGGGTATTGCCATATAAGTCCAGTGGTACTGCTGTATAAGTCCAGTGGAACTGCTGTATAAGTCCAGTGGTATTGCCGTATAAGTCCAGTGGTACTGCCATATAAGTCTAGTGGTACTGCCATATAAGTCTAGTGGTTCTGCTGTATAAGTCCAGGGGTACTTCCGTATAAGTCCAGTGTTACTGCCTTATAAGTCATGGGGTACTGCCATATAAGTCATGGGGTACTGCTGTATAAGTCCAGGGGTACTGCTGTATAAGTACAGGGGAATTTCCATATAAGTTCAGGGGTACTGCCGTATAAATCCTGGGGTATTGCCATATAAGTCCAGTGGTACTGCTGTATAAGTCCAGTGGAACTGCTGTATAAGTCCAGTGGTATTGCCGTATAAGTCCAGTGCTACTGCCATATAAGTCTAGTGGTACTGCCATATAAGTCTAGTGGTACTGCTGTATAAGTCCAGGGGTACTGCAGCATAAGTCCAGTGGTAATGCCGTATAAGTTCAGTGGGACTGCTGCATAAGTCCAGTTGTACTGCCGTATAAGTCCAGGGGTACTGCCGTATAAGTCATGGGATACTGCTGTGTATGTCCAGGGGTACTGCCGTATAAATCATGGGGAATTGCCATATAAGTTCAGGGGTACTGCTGTATAAATCCAGGGGTACTGCCGTATAAGTCCAGTGGTACTGCCATGTAAGTCTAGTGGTACTGCTGTATAAGACCAGGGGTACTTCCGTATAAGTCCAGTGTAACTGCCTTATAAGTCATGGGGTACTGCCATATAAGTCATGGGGTACTGCTGTATAAGTCCAAGGGTACTGCTGTATATGTCCAGGGGTACTGCCAAATAAGCCCAAGGGTACTGCCATATAGGTTATGGGGTACTGCCGTATAAATCTAGGGGTACTGCTGTATAAATCCAGTGGTACTGCCATATAAGTCTAGTCCAGTGGTGCAGCCATATAAGTCCAGTGGTACTGCTGTATAAGTCCAGCGGTACTGCCATATAAGTCATGGGGTACTGCCGTATAAGTCCAGGGGAACAGCCGTATAAGTCCAGTCCAGTGGTGCAGCTGTAATAAGTCCAGTGGTACTGCCGTATAACTCCTGTGGTTCTGCTGTATAAGTCTAGGAGTACTGCCGTATAAGTCCAGATGTACTGCCGTATAAGTTCAGTGGTACTGCCGTATAAGTCCAGGGGTGCTGCTGTATAAGTCCAGGAGTACTGCCATATAAGTCCAGGGGTACTGACATATAAGTCCAGTCCAGTGGTGCAGCCATAGAAGTCCAATGGTACTGCCGTATAAGTCCAGTGGTACTGCCGTGTAAGTCCAGTGGTACTGCCGTGTAAGTCATGGGGTACTGCCGTATAAGTCCAGTGGTACTGCCGTATAAGTCCAGTGGCACTTCCGTATAAGTCCAGTGGTACTGCCATATAAGTCAAGTGGTACTGCCGTATAAGTCCAGGGGTATTGCCGTATAAGTCCAGTGATACTGCCGTATAAGTCCAGTCCAGTGGTGCCGTATAAGTCCAGTGGTACTGCCATGTAAGTCCAGTGGTACTGCCGTGTAAGTCATGGGGTACTGCCGTACAAGTCCAGTGGTACTGCCGTATAAGTCCAGTGGCACTTCCGTATAAGTCCAGTGGTACTGCCATATAAGTCAAGTGGTACTGCCGTATAAGTCCAGGGGTATTGCCGTATAAGTCCAGTTCAGTGGTGCAGCCAAATAAGTTGAGTGGTACTGCCATATAAGTCCAGGGGTACTGCCGTATAAGTCCAGGGGTACTGCCATATAAGTCCAGTGGTACTGCCGTATAAGTCCAGGGGTGCTGCTGTATAAGTCCAGTGGTACTGCCGTATAAGTCCAGTGGTGCTGACATATAAGTCCAATCCAGTGGTGCAGCCATAGAAGTCCAATGGTACTGCCATATAAGTCCAGTGGTACTGCCATGTAAGTCCAGTGTTATTGCCGTATAAGTCCAGGGGTACTGCCGTATAAGTCCAGTGGTATTGCCGTTTAAGTCCAGTGGCACTTCCATATAAGTCCAGTGGCACTGCCATATAAGTCAAGTGGTACTGCCGTATAAGTCCAGGGGTATTGTCATATAAATCCAGTGGTACTGCCGTATAAGTACAGGCCAGTGGTGCAGCCATATAAGTCCAGTGGTACTGCCATATAAGTCCAGTGGTACTGCCATATAAGTCCAGTGGTACTGCCATATAAATTCAGTGGTACTGCTGCATAAGTCCAGTGGTACTGCTGTATAAGTCCAGGGGTACTGCCGTATAAGTCATGGGTAATTGCCATATAAGTTCAGGGGTAATGCCGTATAAATCCAGGGTTATTGCCATATAAGTCCAGTGGTACTGCTGTATAAGTACAGTGGTGCCGTATAAGTCCAGTGGTACTGCCGTGTAAGTCCAGTGGTACTGCCGTGTAAGTCATGGGGTACTGCCGTATAAGTCCAGTGGTACTGCCGTATAAGTCCAGTGGCACTTCCGTATAAGTCCAGTGGTACTGCCATATAAGTCAAGTGGTACTGCCGTATAAGTCCAGGGGTATTGCCGTATAAGTCCAGTTCAGTGGTGCAGCCAAATAAGTTGAGTGGTACTGCCATATAAGTCCAGGGGTACTGCCATATAAGTCCAGGGGTACTGCCATATAAGTCCAGTGGTACTGCCGTATAAGTCCAGGGGTGCTGCTGTATAAGTCCAGTGGTACTGCCGTATAAGTCCAGTGGTACTGTCGTATAAGTCCTGTGGTACTGCTGTATAAGTCTAGGAGTACTGCCATATAAGTCCTGATGTACTGCCGTATAAGTCGAGGGGTGCTGCTGTATAAGTCCAGGGGTACTGCCGTATAAGTCCAGGGGTACTGACATAAAAGTACAATCCAGTGGTGCAGCCATAGAAGTCCAATGGTACTGCCATATAAGTCCAGTGGTACTGCCATTTAAGTCCAGTGGTATTGCCGTATAAGTCCAGGGGTACTGCCGTATAAGTCCAGTGGTACTGCCGTATAAGTCCAGTGGCACTTCCGTATAAGTCCAGTGGTACTGCCATATAAGTCAAGTGGTACTGCCGTATAAGTCCAGGGGTATTGCCGTATAAGTCCAGTTCAGTGGTGCAGCCAAATATGTTGAGTGGTACTGCCATATAAGTCCAGGGGTACTGCCGTATAAGTCCAGGGGTACTGCCATATAAGTCCAGTGGTACTGCCGTATAAGTCCAGGGGTGCTGCTGTATAAGTCCAGTGGTACTGCCGTATAAGTCCAGTGGTGCTGACATATAAGTCCAATCCAGTGGTGCAGCCATAGAAGTCCAATGGTACTGCCATATAAGTCCAGTGGTACTGCCATGTAAGTCCAGTGTTATTGCCGTATAAGTCCAGGGGTACTGCCGTATAAGTCCAGTGGTATTGCCGTTTAAGTCCAGTGGCACTTCCATATAAGTCCAGTGGCACTGCCATATAAGTCAAGTGGTACTGCCGTATAAGTCCAGGGGTATTGTCATATAAATCCAGTGGTACTGCCGTATAAGTACAGGCCAGTGGTGCAGCCATATAAGTCCAGTGGTACTGCCATATAAGTCCAGTGGTACTGCCATATAAATTCAGTGGTACTGCTGCATAAGTCCAGTGGTACTGCTGTATAAGTCCAGGGGTACTGCTGTATAAGTCATGGGTAATTGCCATATAAGTTCAGGGGTAATGCCGTATAAATCCAGGGTTATTGCCATATAAGTCCAGTGGTACTGCTGTATAAGTCCAGTGGTATTGCCGTATAAGTCCAGTGGCACTGCCATATAAGTCTAGTGGTACTGCCATATAAGTCTAGTGGTACTGCTGTATAAGTCCAGGGGTACTTCCGTATAAGTCCAGTGTTACTGCCTTATAAGTCATGGGGTACTGCCATATAAGTCATGGGGTACTGCTGTATAAGTCCAGGGGTACTGCTGTATATGTCATGGGGTACTGCTGTATAAGTCCAGGGGTACTGCTGTATATGTCATGGGGTACTGCCATATTTGCCCAAGGGTACTGCCATATAGGTTATGGGGTACTGCCGTATAAATCCAGGGGTATTGCCATATAAGTCCAGTGGTACTGCTGTATAAGTCCAGTGGAACTGCTGTATAAGTCCAGTGGTATTGCCGTATAAGTCCAGTGGTACTGCCATATAAGTCTAGTGGTACTGCCATATAAGTCTAGTGGTACTGCTGTATAAGTCCAGGGGTACTTCCGTATAAGTCCAGTGTTACTGCCTTATAAGTCATGGGGTACTGCCGTATAAGTCATGGGGTACTGCTGTATAAGTCCAGGGGTCCTGCTGTATAAGTACAGGGGAATTTCCATATAAGTTCAGGGGTACTGCCGTATAAATCCTGGGGTATTGCCATATAAGTCCAGTGGTACTGCTGTATAAGTCCAGTGGAACTGCTGTATAAGTCCAGTGGTATTGCCGTATAAGTCCAGTGGTACTGCCATATAAGTTTAGTGGTACTGCCATATAAGTCTAGTGGTACTGCTGTATAAGTCCAGGGGTACTGCAGCATAAGTCCAGTGGTAATGCCGTATAAGTTCAGTGGGACTGCTGCATAAGTCCAGTGGTACTGCCGTATAAGTCCAGGGGTACTGCCGTATAAGTCCAGTGGTATTGCCGTTTAAGTCCAGTGGCACTTCCATATAAGTCCAGTGGCACTGCCATATAAGTCAAGTGGTACTGCCGTATAAGTCCAGGGGTATTGTCATATAAATCCAGTGGTACTGCCGTATAAGTACAGGCCAGTGGTGCAGCCATATAAGTCCAGTGGTACTGCCATATAAGTCCAGTGGTACTGCCATATAAGTCCAGTGGTACTGCCATATAAATTCAGTGGTACTGCTGCATAAGTCCAGTGGTACTGCTGTATAAGTCCAGGGGTACTGCCGTATAAGTCATGGGTAATTGCCATATAAGTTCAGGGGTAATGCCGTATAAATCCAGGGTTATTGCCATATAAGTCCAGTGGTACTGCTGTATAAGTCCAGTGGTATTGCCGTATAAGTCCAGTGGCACTGCCATATAAGTCTAGTGGTACTGCCATATAAGTCTAGTGGTACTGCTGTATAAGTCCAGGGGTACTTCTGTATAAGTCCAGTGTTACTGCCTTATAAGTCATGGGGTACTGCCATATAAGTCATGGGGTACTGCTGTATAAGTCCAGGGGTACTGCTGTATATGTCATGGGGTACTGCTGTATAAGTCCAGGGGTACTGCTGTATATGTCATGGGGTACTGCCATATTTGCCCAAGGGTACTGCCATATAGGTTATGGGGTACTGCCGTATAAATCCAGGGGTATTGCCATATAAGTCCAGTGGTACTGCTGTATAAGTCCAGTGGAACTGCTGTATAAGTCCAGTGGTATTGCCGTATAAGTCCAGTGGTACTGCCATATAAGTCTAGTGGTACTGCCATATAAGTCTAGTGGTACTGCTGTATAAGTCCAGGGGTACTTCCGTATAAGTCCAGTGTTACTGCCTTATAAGTCATGGGGTACTGCCGTATAAGTCATGGGGTACTGCTGTATAAGTCCAGGGGTACTGCTGTATAAGTACAGGGGAATTGCCATATAAGTTCAGGGGTACTGCCGTATAAATCCTGGGGTATTGCAATATAAGTCCAGTGGTACTGCTGTATAAGTCCAGTGGAACTGCTGTATAAGTCCAGAGGTATTGCCGTATAAGTCCAGTGGTACTGCCATATAAGTCTAGTGGTACTGCCATATAAGTCTAGTGGTACTGCTGTATAAGTCCAGGGGTACTTCCGTATAAGTCCAGTGTTACTGCCTTATAAGTCATGGGGTACTGCCATATAAGTCAAAGGGTACTGCTGTATAAGTCCAGGGGTACTGCTGTATATGTCCAGGGGTACTGCCATATAAGCCCAAGGGTACTGCCATATAGGTTATGGGATACTGCCGTATAAATCCAGGGCTACTGCCGTATAAATCCAGTGGTACTGCCGTATAAGTCTAGTCCAGTGGTGCAGCCATATAAGTCCAGTGGTAATGCTGTATAAGTCCAGGGGTCCTGCCATATAAGTCATGGGGTACTGCCGTAAAAGTCCAGGGGAACTGCCGTATAAGTCTAGTCCAGTGGTGCAGCCGTAATAAGTCCAGTGGTACTGCCGTATAAGTCCTGTGGTACTGCTGTATAAGTCTAGGAGTACTGCCATATAAGTCCTGATGTACTGCCGTATAAGTCGAGGGGTGCTGCTGTATAAGTCCAGGGGTACTGCCGTATAAGTCCAGGGGTACTGACATAAAAGTACAATCCAGTGGTGCAGCCATAGAAGTCCAATGGTACTGCCATATAAGTCCAGTGGTACTGCCATTTAAGTCCAGTGGTATTGCCGTATAAGTCCAGGGGTACTGCCGTATAAGTCCAGTGGTACTGCCGTATAAGTCCAGTGGCACTTCCGTATAAGTCCAGTGGTACTGCCATATAAGTCAAGTGGTACTGCCGTATAAGTCCAGGGGTATTATCATATAAATCCAGTGGTACTGCCGTATAAGTCCAGTCCAGTGGTGCAGCCATATAAGTCCAGTGGTACTGCCATATAAGTCCAGTGGTACTGCCGTATAAATTCAGTGGTACTGCTGCATAAGTCCAGTGGTACTGCTGTATAAGTCTAGGGGTACTGCCGTATAAGTCATGGGAAACTGCTGTATATGTCCAGGGGTACTGCCGTATAAGTCCAGGGGAATTGCCATATAAGTTCAGGGGTACTGCCGTATAAATCCAGGGGTATTGCCATATAAGTCCAGTGGTACTGCTGTATAAGTCCAGTGGAACTGCTGTATTTGTCCAGTGGTATTGCCGTATAAGTCCAGTGGTACTGCCATATAAGTCTAGTGGTACTGCCATATAAGTCTAGCGGTACTGCTGTATAAGTCCAGGGGTACTTCCGTATAAGTCCAGTGTTACTGCCTTATAAGTCATGGGGTACTGCTGTATAAGTCCAGGGGTACTGCTGTATATGTCCAGGGGTACTGCCATATAAGCCCAAGGGTACTGCCATATAGGTTATGGGATACTGCCGTATAAATCCAGGGCTACTGCCGTATAAATCCAGTGGTACTGCCGTATAAGTCTAGTCCAGTGGTGCAGCCATATAAGTCCAGTGGTACTGCTGTAATAGTCCAGGGGTCCTGCCATATAAGTCATAAGGTACTGCCGTATAAGTCCAGGGGAACTGCTGTATAAGTCCAGTCCAGTGGGGCAGCCGTAATAAGTCCAGTGGTACTGCCGTATAAGTCCTGTGGTACTGCTGTATAAGTCTAGGAGTACTGCCATATAAGTCCAGATGTACTGCCGTATAAGTCGAGGGGTGCTGCTGTATAAGTCCAGGGGTACTGCCGTATAAGTCCAGGGGTACTGACATATAAGTCCAGTCCAGTGGTGCAGCCATAGAAGTCCAGTGGTACTGCCATGTAAGTCCAGTGGTACTGCCGTGTAAGTACAGTGGTACAGCCGTATAAGTCCAGGAGTACTGCCGTATAAGTCCAGTGGTACTGCCGTATAAGTCCAGTGGTACTGCCGTATAAGTACAGTGGCACTTCCGTATAAGTCCAGTGGTACTGCCATATATGTCACGTGGTACTGCCGTATAAGTCCAGGGGTATTTTTGTATAAGTCCAGTGGTACTGCCGTATAAGTCCACTCCAGTGGTGCAGCCGTATAAGTCGAGTGGTACTACCATATAAGTACAGGGGTACTGCCGTCTAAGTCCTGGGGTGCTGCTGTATAAGTCATGGGGTACTGCCGTATAAGTCCAGGGGTACTGACATTTAAGTCCAGTCCAGTGGTGCATCCACAGACGTCCAATGGTAGTGCCATATAAGTCCAGTGGTACTGCCGTGTAAGTCCAGTGGTACTGCTGTATAAGTCATAGGGTACTGCCGTATAAGTCCAGTGGTACAGCCGTATAAGTCCAATGGCAATTCCGTATAAGTCCAGTGGTACTGCCATATAAGTCAAGTGGCACTGCCGTATAAGTCCAGGGGTATTGCCATATAAGTACAGTGGTACTGCCGTATAAGTCCAGTCCAGTGGTGCAGCCGTATAAGTCGAGTAGTACTGCCATATAAGTCCAGGGGTACAGCCGTATAAGTCCAGGGGTACTGCCGTATAAGTCCAGTGGTACTGCTTTATAAGTACAGGGGTGCTGCTGTATAAGTCCAGTGGTTCTGTCGTATAAGTCCAAGGGTACTGACATATAAGTCCAGTCCAGTGGTGCAGCCATAGAAGTCCAATGGTACTGCCGTATAAGTCCAGTGGTACTGCCATGTAAGTCCAGTGGTATTGCCGTATAAGTCCAGGGGTACTGCCATATAAGTCCAGTGGTACTGCCGTATAAGTCCAGTGGCACTTCCGTATAAGTCCAGTGGTACTGCCATATAAGTCAAGTGGTTCTGCCGTATAAGTCCAGGGGTACTGACATATAAGTCCAGTCCAGTGGTGCAGCCATAGTAGTCCAATGGTACTGTGGTATAAGTCCAGTGGTACTGCCGTATAAGTCCAGGGGTACTGCTGTATAAGTCCAGTGGTACTGCTGTATAAATCCAGTGGCACTTTCTTATAAGTCCAGTGGTACTGCCATATAAGTCAAGTGGTACTGCCGTATAAATCCAGGGGTATTGCCGTATAAATCCAGTGGTACTTCCGTATAAGTCCAGTCATGTGGTGCAGCCATATAAGTCGAGTAGTACTGCCATATAAGTCCAGGGGTACTGCCATATAAGTCCAGTGGTACTGCCGTATAAGTCCAGTGGCACTTCCGTATAAGTCCAGTGGTACTGCCATATAAGTCAAGTGGTTCTGCCGTATAAGTCCAGGGGTACTGACATATAAGTCCAGTCCAGTGGTGCAGCCATTGAAGTCCAATGGTACTGCCGTATAAGTCCAGTGGTACTGCCATGTAAGTCCAGTGGTATTGCCGTATAAGTCCAGGGGTACTGACGTATAAGTCCAGTGGTACTGCCGTATAAGTCCAGTGGCACTTCCGTATAAGTCCAGTGGACTGCCATATAAGTCAAGTGGTACTGCCGTATAAGTCCAGGAGTATTGTCATATAAGTCCAGTGGTACTGCCGTAAAAGTCCAGTCCAGTGGTGCAGCCATATAAGTACAGTGGTACTGCCTTATAAGTCCAGGGGTACTGCCGTATAAGTCCAGGGGTACTGTCGTATATGTCCAGGGGTACTGCCGCATAAGTCCAGGGGTACTGCTGTATAAATCCAGTGGTACTGCTGCATAAGTCCAGTGGTACTGCTGTATAAGTCCAGGGGTACTGCCGTATAAGTCATGGGATACTGCTGTATATGTCCAGGGGTACTGCCGTATAAGTCCAAGGGAATTGCAATATAAGTTCAGGGGTACTGCCGTATAAATCCAGGGGTACTGCCGTATAAGTCCAGTGGTACTGCCGTATAAGTCCAGTGGTACTGCTGTATAAGTCCAGTGGTATTTCCGTATAAGTCCAGTGGTACTGCCATATGAGTCTAGTGGTACTGCCTTATAAGTCTAGTGGTACTGCTGTATAAGTCCAGGGGTACTTCCGTATAAGTCCAGTGTTACTGCCTTATAAGTCATGGGGTACTGCCGTATAAGTCATGGGGTACTGCTGTATAAGTCCAGGGGTACTGCTATATATGTCCAGGGGTACTGCCATATAAGCCCAAGGGTACTGCCATATAGGTTATGGGGTACTGCTGTATAAATCCAGTGGTACTGCCGTATAAGTCTAGTCCAGTGGTGCAGCCATATAAGTCCAGTGGTACTGCTGTTTAAGTACAGGGGTACTGCCATATAAGTCATGGGGTACTGCCGTATAAGTCCAGGGGAACTGCCGTGTAAGTCCAGTCCAGTGGTGCAGCCGTAATAAGTCCAGTGGTACTGCCGTATAAGTCCTGTGGTACTGCTGTATAAGTCTAGGAGTACTGCCGTATAAGTACAGATGTACTGCCGTATAAGTCCAGTGGTTCTGCCGTATAAGTCCAGGAGTACTGCCGTATAAGTCCAGTGGTACTGCCGTATAAGTCCAGTGGCACTTCCGTATAAGTCCAGTGGTACTGCCATATAAGTCAATTGGTACTGCCGTATAAGTCCAGGGGTATTGCCGTATAAGTCCAGTGGTACTGCAGTATAAGTCCAGTCCAGTGGTGCAGCCGTATAAGTCGAGTGGTACTGCCATATAAGTCCAGGGGTACTGCCATATAAGTCCAGGGGTACTGCCGTATAAGTCCTGTGGTAAATGCCGTATAAGTCCACCAATATTGTGCATGCATTACATCTGGGCAAATTCTAGCACGTCCCATGTTTTGCACATACAAATAATTTGGTGGTGCAGAATGTTAAAAAAAATTACAGGGGCGTGCAGGAGATGCTGTCGGTGGCCCGAAAAATTGTGGACCACTTTCAACATTCAGCCACTGCGTGCCACTCCAAGATGGGCCAGGTGTTTGTGCCGCACACTTGTGTCGCTTAGAAAAGTCATCCAGCTACCTCATTGCACCTCTTTTTCTTCTTTGCATGATGAGCTGTTTGGGGCCTAGTTTTTAAAAGTGTCATCCTGTCTGACACTGCAGTACCACTCCTAGATTGACCAGGTGTTTGTGCCGCACACTTGTGTCGCTTAGCAAAGTCATCCAGCTACCTCATTGCACCTCTTTTTCTTCTTTGCATGATGAGCTATTTTTTTCTGCTAGTGGAGGAGTTATTGTGTACGGGTTGCTATGGCAACCAGCCCATCGCGTCACTTCCGGTCCCGGAAGCGCGACTGTGAGAGAGCCAGGCACCGCATCTGAGGCGCTGTGTGTGCGGCTCTGGTGAGGAAACAAGTGTAAGTTATCGCCGTGCTTGTCCCTGCTGTGGGAGCGCTGTTTAGCAGATACTCACTATACAGATTTCCGACATGGTTCTGTTTGTTTACATTATGACACTTCCGGTCTGTAGGGTGTAGTATGTTTCCCCGGCACTTGGGATCCCGGAAGGGGGGCGAGCGCAAAAGACCCGCTTCGGGCTCGCTATGCTCACCACGCTGCGGGAACGGTGGCGTGCTAAGTGCACCACGCTATTTTTTCTCCCTCCAAGGGTGTCGTGTACACCCCAAGAGGGAGAATACTTGTCGGTATACCGGCGGTCAGGATTCCAGCGTCGGTATGGTGAACGCCGGGATCCCGACAGCCGGTATAACAAGTGCCACATATAACTATATATATATATATATATATATATATATATCTGTATATATACAGTAGTCATGCCCAATGCGTTTTTTGTCCAATTGGGACTTTGTCAGGGGGTGTGGTTTTCCTTCATAGATGTACCTACATATACCCTTCTGGGCCTGATTCTTCATTATCATAATTACGCTTTTTTTTAGAAAAAAATAAAACATTTCAAATATAATTCTTGACCAGATATAACTTCCACAACGATATAGTCTAAATATAGGGCACTCATTTAAAATTAATGTTTATGAGGAGATTTTTATTTCTAGTCCGCTCATAATATGTATGGTTTCACTTAATCATGCCTGGCACCATTTAACTAATTAAAGATCAGTCACACTACTCTCATCCCAAGTATGGGAACTGAGCGATCTTAAGAGAAGGGAGGTGTGTTAATCCGCTAGGATAGGTGCCTGGCATTAGTGCTTGTCAATCATGTGTAGTAGCCTATGGCAGGCAGGGGGCCTGTTAGTAGGAAAGGTGTATGTAAGGAACTGTTTGCGTCGGACAAATCCTCTCTGTCCAGGTTTCCCACCCTCCCTACCCTTAGTTTAGGTTGCGTAGCCTTATTGTGAAAGGAAAGAATGGCAGTTTCACCAGTCCATGTGCAAATGGTTATTTGAGGTACGCTCCCCTCGTTGACTAGTAGTTAACTGTACCACTTTGACGGGGGGCAGTATCACCCCCTGACAGGTGAGTAGTCAAGGCGAGGCTGACCCGAAACCTTTTGTGTGATTGTATTTTTGGTATGCAATGCTTGTTTTGGTGTTGTGGTCTGAGCATTGCAGACTGGAGATTTCTGTCGGTCCTTTCTTTGCCACAATACAGTACATCTTTAATACATCTTTAATACAAATAATAATTTAATGCCTTAAACAAATTTGCTAATAGTTTCTCTGCCAAATCTACGTCTCCGTGTTTTCATTTTACTTAGAGTTTAGGTTAATTGATTGATGCACTAATGACACACCTCATCCGATAGAAGGTTTAATATATTCAAATCTTTGTTTCCATTAAACCAGACCTGAAATTCACATCCTTTACAATATATATTAAACAATCACAGAATGTACCCTATGGTACGGGGAAGAGCCCTGGCACTATTGGTGCCAGGGCTAATTAAACCATCGCTATCACCAACTATCCTGGGGTTGGTTGAAGGCATGGTTGGGGGACCCCCGCAGAGTTTTTCTAGATCAATTTGGAAATGTGCTTATGAAATAAAACTTGTGGGGATTTTCTCTGTAATACTGGATATAAAAATGTAGAAGCGGCATGATATTTACACAGAGGAAGTGGTGGTATGTGGGAAGAGCAGTTGGAATTATAAGTAGATGCAAATCCTTAGAGAACCATGCAAAAGGCCCATTAGGATCTCAGACATTTATCTGTCTCAATTTTTATCAAGAGATACAGTAGTACTAAAAGAGAATTGCCTCAGTGTATAATGTTAGTATGAAGTTCGCAGAAAATGTATGTCAACAAGCTCTTTCTTAATACCTAGAAGCACTCAAACTAAGCACAAGGTGGTATCTTCAGAACTTTTTAGGTTTCAAATGCTTCCGTAAACTAACAGGAACACATAAAGGGAAATATATCCTATGGCTGTGTTAAATTAATGATATACGGTATATATGACTACATCAAAATAGCCCCCCAGGTCTTTTTTAATATATAATATTATTTTAACTTAATGGGTCTTAGATATGGAGACTATAATAAGTGCAGAGTACTGATATTGCCATGTAGAACTTGTCTTAGACGTGGAGCCCCAACGCTGCTGTCTTCTAGTGAGCAGAGTTCTTGAAATGATCAGGCTTTGTTTTGCCTCTCGGAAGGAAAGAGGCCCAAAGCTTGAGTGAGTGTCCTGGGATACCTGTAAGCAGGCAGAGCAATCAGGAGCAACAGAATCTCCTGTTGTGGCTTTGGTCGTGCTGGTAGTATTGCCACCCACAGAGGAGGCCTACCAAGGTGGCAGGAGAGGGAAGTGTCAGACTTGCTAGTATGAGGACTTGAGTGCCTGGGGGGGAAGGGGGCTCTAAATGCAACTCTGACAGAGCTCCTGCTATTTTTCTCAAAGGCCACAAGTATGGTGGTGCCAAGAAAATATACTGTAGTCACAGCATTTTGGTCTACTTTGCAGATTGCAAGCTGTATCAGGCTGATCTTTGTTAGGTGGTTAATTGCCAGTGAAGGAATCTCTTCTTAACAGGGATTAGGGTATAAGGTGGTCTGCATGAGTGGCTGTGGACCTCCACCTTGTTGGTGATCTGCAATGCAAATATATTATAGAAATAGAGCACTCACATTTTTTTTAATGTTATCTGCATTGAGGGGTTGAGAAAGAGCACATCTGACCCAAGTGCCATGCCGTGGTCAGAATATTTGGGAATATTTTGAAATGTTATCATATAACTGTATTACTGTAAATAAAAAATGGTCTAAATAATCTTCATTGCTGTCATTTTATTAAGGGATGTGGTATATTTCGTCGACATTCATCACATAGAATGCTGACATGGATGTAATGTCAGCATGCTGCATGTCGATATATTTGGCAAATTGACATGTCAACACTGATGACAGGTCAGCATGATTAGAATGTCGATAAAATGTTCCTGGTGGTCTAGTCGTGACTTGGTTTGGTGGGTTTGACAGCTCCAGTGTTGTCTTCCAGGTCTGATTTTCAGCAGGTGAGAACTTCTGGGTGATCCTGCTTTGCTTTCAGCGGTAAGTATCCCTATCTCCTAGCCCTAATCCCTAACCCTTCCCAAATGCTTAATCCTAACCTCCCCTCCTAAAAACTAATCCTAACCCTCCCTCTAGTGTCTAACTCTAACACTCCCCTTCTATAGCCTAATCACTGTCGCAGCCCCCTCCTGTAGCCTAACCACTGTCCCCCGCACAGAGCCGGCCTTAGCCAATTTGATGCCCTAGGCAAAATTTTGTCTGGTGCCCCCTAGCACTGCCGCTGGTTCTGCATCTGACCCAGCCACACTTAGGCAGTGGGGCCCACCGGGGGGGGGGGGTACACTGTGGGCCAGATCAACCCTACATAATGGCACACAGTGATGCCCATAATACACATAATTCCACATAGCAATGCACCTTACACATATGCCCCACATTAGTAATGCTAGTAGCTTTTCTCTGACGTCCTAGTGGATGCTGGGAACTCCGTAAGGACCATGGGGAATAGCGGCTCCGCAGGAGACTGGGCACAAAAGTAAAGCTTTAGGACTACCTGGTGTGCACTGGCTCCTCCCCCTATGACCCTCCTCCAAGCCTCAGTTAGATTTTTGTGCCCGGCCGAGAAGGGTGCACACTAGGGGCTCTCCTGAGCTTCTTAGTGAAAGTTTAGTTTTAGGTTTTTTATTTTCAGTGAGACCTGCTGGCAACAGGCTCACTGCATCGAGGGACTAAGGGGAGAAGAAGCGAACCTGCCTGCTTGCAGCCAGCTTGGGCTTCTTGGCTACTGGACACCATTAGCTCCAGAGGGACCGAACACAGGCCCAGCCTCGGAGTCCGGTCCCAGAGCCGCGCCGCCGGCCCCCTTACAGAGCCAGAAGCAAGAAGAGGTCCGGAAAATCGGCGGCAGAAGACATCAGTCTTCACCAAGGTAGCGCACAGCACTGCAGCTGTGCGCCATTGCTCCTCATACACACCTCACACTGCAGTCACTGAGGGTGCAGGGCGCTGGGGGGGGCGCCCAGAGCAGCAATAAAAACACCTTGGCTGGCAAACATACATCACATATAACCCCCAGGACTATATGGATGTATTTTAACCCCTGCCAGAATCCATAAAAATGCGGGAGAAAAGTCCGCGAAAAAGGGGCGGAGCCTATCTCCTCAGCACACTGGCGCCATTTTCTCTCACAGCTCCGTTGGAGGGAAGCTCCCTGGCTCTCCCCTGCAGTTACTACACTACAGAAAGGGGTTAAAAAAGAGAGGGGGGCACTAATTAGGCGCAGTATTAAAAAAAAACAGCAGCTATAAGGGGAAAAACACTTCTATAAGGTTATCCCTGTATATATATAGCGCTCTGGTGTGTGCTGGCATACTCTCCCTCTGTCTCCCCAAAGGGCTAGTGGGGTCCTGTCCTCTATCAGAGCATTCCCTGTGTGTGTGCTGTGTGTCGGTACGATTGTGTCGACATGTATGAGGAGGAAAATGGCGTGGAGGCGGAGCAATTGCCTGTAATGGAGATGTCACCCCCTAGGGAGTCGACACCTGAGTGGCTGAGCTTATGGAAGGAATTACGTGACAGTGTCAGCTCTTTACAAAAGATTGATGACATGAGACAGCCGGCTACTCAGCCTGTGCCTGTCCAGGTGTCTCAAAAGCCATCAGGGGCTCTAAAACGCCCGTTACCTCAGATGGCAGATACAGACGCCGACACGGATACTGACTCCAGTGTCGACGATTAAGAGACGAATGTGACTTCCAGTAGGGCCACACGTTACATGATTGAGGCTATGGAAAATGTTTTACATATTTCTGATAATACCAGTACCACTAAAAAGGGTATTATGTTGGGTGAGAAAAAACTGCCGGTAGTTTTTCCTGCATCTGAGGAATTAAATGAAGTGTGTGATGATGCGTGGGTTTCCCCCGATAAAAACTATTAATTCCTAAAAAGTTATTAGCATCATACCCCTTCCTGCCAGAGGATAGGGCACGTTGGGAAACACCCCCTAGGGTGGATAAAGCACTCACACGCTTGTCTAAACAGGTGGCACTACCGTCCCTGGATACGGCCGCCCTTAAGGAACCTGCTGACAGAAAGCAGGAAAATATCCTAAAAATGTATATACACTCACACGGGTGTGATACTGCGACCAGCAATCGCCTCAGCCTGGATGTGCAGTGCTGGGGTGGCTTGGTCGGATTCCCTGACTGACAATATTGATACCCTAGATAGGGACAGTATATTACTGACTATAGAGCATTTAAAAGATGCATTTCTATATTTGCGTGATGCACAGAGGGATATTTGCCGACTGGCATCAAGAGTAAGTGCGCTGTCCATTTCTGCCAGAAGAGGGTTATGGACAAGACAGTGGTCAGGTGATGCTGATTCCAAAAGGCATATGGAAGTATTGCCTTACAAAAGGGAGGAGTTATTAGGGGTAGGTCTAACAGACCTGGTGGCCACGGCAACGGCTGGGAAATCCACATTTTTACCCCAGGTAGCCTCTCAACATAAGAAGACGCCGTATTATCAGGCGCAGTCCTTTAGGCCCCATACGGGCAAGCGGGCAAAAGACTCCTCATTTCTGCCCCGTGGCAGAGGGAGAGGAAAGAGGCTGCAGCAGAAGCCATTCACAAGCTGTATTCCCAGCAGGTGATAATCAAGGTACCCCTCCTACAACAGGGAAAGGGGTATTATTCCACGCTGTTTGTGGTACCGAAGCCGGACGGCTCGGGGAGACTTATTTTAAATCTGAAATCCTTGAACACTTACATACAAAGGTTCAAATTCAAGATGGAGTCACTCAGAGCGGTGATTGCGAACCTGGAAGAAGGGGATTATATGGTGTCTCTGGACATCAAGGATGCTTATCTCCATGTCCCAATTTACCCTTCTCACCAAGGGTACCTCAGGTTTGTGGTACAGAACTGTCACTATCAGTTTCAGATGCTGCCGTTTGGTTTGTCCACGGCACCCCGGGTCTTTACCAAAGTAATGGCCGAAATGATGATACTCCTTCGAAGGAAGGGAGTTTTAGTTATCCCTTACTTGGACGATCTCCTGATAAGGGCAAGATCCAGGGAACAGTTGGTAGTCGGGGTAGCACTATCTCAAGTAGTGTTGCGGCAGCTCGGTTGGATTCTCAATATTCCAAAATCGCAGCTGATCCCGACGACACGTCTTCTATTCCTAGGGATGATCCTGGACACAGTCCAGAAAAAGGTGTTTCTCCCGGAGGAGAAAGCCAGGGAGTTATCCGAACTAGTCAGAAACCTCCTAAAACCAGGCCAAGTGTCAGTGCATCAGTGCACAAGGGTCCTGGGAAAAATGGTGGCTTCCTACGAAGCAATTCCATTCGGCAGATTCCACGCAAGAACTTTCCAGTGGGACCTGCTGGACAAATGGTCCGGATCGCATCTTCAGATGCATCAGCGGATAACCCTGTCACCAAAGACAAGGGTGTCTCTCCTGTGGTGGTTGCAGAGTGCTCATCTTCTAGAGGGCCGCAGATTCGGCATTCAGGACTGGGTCCTGGTGACCACGGATGCCAGCCTGCGAGGCTGGGGAGCAGTCACACAGGGAAGAAATTTCCAGGGCTTGTGGTCAAGCCTGGAGACATCACTTCACATAAATATTTTGGAGCTAAGGGACATTTACAATGCCCTAAGCCAAGCAAGACCTCTGCTTCAAGGTCAGCCGGTGCTGATCCAGTCGGACAACATCACGGCAGTCGCCCACGTAAACAGACAGGGCGGCACAAGAAGCAGGAGGGCAATGGCAGAAGCTGCAAGGATTTTTCGCTGGGCGGAAAATCATGTGATAGCATTGTCAGCAGTGTTCATTCCGGGACGACCTCTACCCGGGAGAGTGGGGACTTCACCCAGAAGTCTTCCACATGATTGTAAACCGTTGGGAAAAACCAAAGGTGGACATGATGGCGTCCCGCCTAAACAAAAAATTGGACAGGTATTGCGCCAGGTCAAGGGACCCTCAGACAATAGCTGTGGACGCTCTGGTAACACCGTGGGTGTACCAGTCAGTGTATGTGTTCCCTTCTCTTCCTCTCATACCAAAAGTACTGAGAATTATAAGACGGAGGGGAGTAAGAACGATACTCGGGGCTCCGGATTGGCCAAGAAGGACTTGGTACCCGGAACTTCAAGAGATGCTCACGGAGGACCCGTGGCCTCTACCTCTAAGAAGGGACCTGCTCCAGCAAGGATCCTGTCTATTCCAAGACTTACCGCGGCTGCGTTTGATGGCAGGGCGGTTGAACGCCGGATCCTGAAGGAAAAAGGCATTCCGGATGAAGTCATCCCTACCCTGATCAAGCCAGGAAGGATGTAACCGCAAAGCATTATCACCGCATTTGGCGAAAATATGTTGCGTGGTGCGAGGCCAGTAAGGCCCCGATGGAGGAATTTCAACTAGCTCGATTCCTGCATTTCCTGTAAACAGGAGTGTCTATGGGCCTAAAATTGGGGTCCATTAAGGTTCAAATTTCGGCCCAGTCAATTTTCTTCCAGAAAGAACTAGCTTCAGTTCCTGAAGTTCAGACGTTTGTAAAAGGGGTACTGCATATACAGCCTCCTTTTGTGCCTCCAGTGGCACTTTGGGATCTCAATGTAGTTTTGGGGTTCCTAAAGTCACATTGGTTTGAACCACTTGAATCTGTGGAGTTAAAATATCTCACATGGAAAGTGGTCATGTTGTTGGCCCTGGCCTTGGCCAGGCGCGTGTCAGAATTGGCGGGCTTTATCCTGTAAAAGCCCTTATCTGATCTTCCATTCAGACAGGGCGGAATTGAGGACTCGTCCTCATTTTCTCCCTAAGGTGGTTTCAGTGTTTAATCTGAACCAACCTATTGTGGTACCTGCGGCTACTAGTGACTTGGAGGACTCCAAGTTGTTGGACGTAGTCAGGGCCTTGAAAATATATGTTTCCAGGACGGCTGGAGTCAGAAAATCTGACTCGCTGTTTATCCTGTATGCACCCAACAAGCTGGGTGCTCCTGCTTCTAAGCAGACTATTGCTCGTTGGATTTGTAATACAATTCAGCTTGCACATTCTGTGGCAGGCCTGCCACAGCCAAAATCTGTAAAAGCCCATTCCACAAGGAAGGTGGGCTCATCTTGGGCGGCTGACCGAGGGGTCTCGGCTTTACAACTTTGCCGAGCAGCTACTTGGTCAGGGGAAAACACGTTTGCTAAATTCTACAAATTTGATACCCTGGCTGAGGAGGACCTGGAGTTCTCTCATTCGGTGCTGCAGAGTCATCCGCACTCTCCCGCCTGTTTGGGAGCTTTGGTATAATCCCCATGGTCCTTACGGAGTTCCCAGCATCCACTAGGACGTCAGAGAAAATAAGAATTTACTTACCGATAATTCTATTTCTCGTAGTCCGTAGTGGATGCTGGGCGCCCATCCCAAGTGCGGATTGTCTGCAATACTTGTACATAGTTATTGTTAACTAAATCGGGTTATTGTTGTGAGCCATCTATCCAGAGGCTCCTCTGTTATCATGCTGTTAACTGGGTTCAGATCACAAGTTGTACGGTGTGATTGGTGTGGCTGGTATGAGTCTTACCCGGGATTCATAAATCCTTCCTTATTGTGTACGCTCGTCCGGGCACAGTATCCCAACTGAGGCTTGGAGGAGGGTCATAGGGGGAGGAGCCAGTGCACACCAGGTAGTCCTAAAGCTTTACTTTTGTGCCCAGTCTCCTGCGGAGCCGCTATTCCCCATGGTCCTTACGGAGTTCCCAGCATCCACTACGGACTACGAGAAATAGAATTATCTGTAAGTAAATTCTTATTTTTTTTATATAACTTACTTTTGTTTGCTGGCGTGCTTGCGTCAGTGTGTGCGCCCATGCAGCTCCCTGGATCCATGACTGCGTTTTGTGAGATGGGGGTAGCAGAGTGGGTGCGTGCTTGCGCTCGCACCCGTTAAAGGGGCACCCATACAAGGGATGTGACCTCACAGGGTATGCCATAATGGAAGGGGAATTTTACGGCATGGACTGACTAGGAAATAAAGTGTGAGGAGAACACTGCCCATGTTATGTCCCTGCAGACACCTGGGGTTTGCACAGGGATAAGGTACACACACACACACACACACACACACACACACACACACACACACACACAGAATGGCAGGGTCCCTCTCCCCCATGTGCACAAGCAGTATAGGTGATGTCAGATTTATGTGAAGCAGTCCTCCAAATACACATGTGGTATCATAAGGAGTCATCCAGTAATAACCTTATATAGTCAGTGAAAATGTCACATGTCCAGGAATTGCAGTTACTGGGCTTCTGCTGTGTGCATTTTTTTTGATAAATGTAAACAGCAGTGTATACAAGCACTGATTGAATACATTTGGAAAGTAACAGTTAGTTTGCAGACTGTCCATCCCAGCATGAGATACTGCAGGGACATGCTTGGATGCCCCTAGACATGCTTGGATGCCCTAGGCAAATGCCTAGCCTGCCTATAGCTAAGGCCGGCTCTGCCCCCGCACTGCCACAGCCTAATCCTAACCCTACAGACCATGCAGAATATTGACATTGTGAACATGTTGATATTATGGCAATACGGATGGTGTAATGGTTAGCATTACTTCCTCAAAGCACCAAGGTCATGGCTTTGATTCCCACCATAGCCCTAACTGTGTGGAGTTTGTATATTTTACCCGTGCTTGCATGGGTTTTCTCCGGGTACTCCTGTTTTCTCCTACAATCCAAAAATGAATGGAAATGGAATTTGGAGTATGGTGTCCAATTGATAGGCACTATCACTGCTTGAAGCTTAATACATGGATGGGGGATTGGGAAAAGACTTAGCTAGTCCTGTCACCTTCACAATTACAATTCACAGATATTTGGTACTTTGCACATGTACTGCGCATTTGTTGTATGCACTACTGTGGCAAACGTCAGTACATTGAAAATCTGCAGCCATTTGGGGCCGGGGAAAGGGCGTCGATGGCAGTTGTTTACCAAAACAGAGGCATGTTGTCTCTGTTTTGGAGGAGTGCTGAGGCCAGGATCTCCAGCGGAAGACAGAGACTTCTTGGTTTTATGGTAGGAGCTGCGGCCAGCTTGCGCAACCCCATAGGCCACGCAGCTGGCTGATGGCGTCACAGGTGATCCAATGCTGCAACAGAAGTGGAGGGAAGTATCTACAATACAAAGCAGTACACCTCCTAAAGGGGTTGGGTTTGGGATACCGGTGGTCAGGATCCCAGTGGTCAGCATGCTGGCAGTGAGGCGAGCGCAACGAAGCCCCTTGTGGGTCTTATTGTGCTTACCACCCAGCATGCTCGGTGGCTCACTGCGCTCGCAACAGGTGCTATTCCCACTCTATGGGTGTCGTAGACTCGGTCTCCTGCCAGTATTCTGGTGGCCAGGATCCTGGTGTCGGTATGCTGACCACCAGGATCCAGACCGCTGGGATCGTAACTACATCCCCTCCTAAACACATCCATTCCATCATCCAGCCAGGCCAGGGCATTTTAAGAGAGGATAGGGCCAGCATGCAGCCTCCCTTGTGGCCCCCTACTCTTTGTCAACAAGTAGACTCTGGCATTATGACAGAATCTACTGTGCATGGGCCGGTCTCCGAGAACATGGCGCCCGCACCTTGTTCCCAGGCACTGCTCCAGTGCACATGCACATATCACTCAGAAATGGCAGCGGCTGCCATTTTCCAAGTGATTTGTGTCTGTAGTGCAAGGCCTTCACTACAGTACTCCGGAGGGGTAAGCATAATTATGGGTGCAGGATGTGGGGTGTGGGCCTCCTTGGACCCAGGGGCCCATGTGCACCGCACACCTTGCACCTATTATAGAAATGACTATGCAGCCAGCTATCAAATGTTTATTTTTGAGTGCCAAATGCGTATCCTTATCAAATTCTAAGATTTTTCCATTGGAAAAACGAGTACTAAGCTGATAGAAACTAAACATCTAGGGGTGCTCAATAAGTGCGATAAGTATGTTTTGAATGTTGCCCAGTATACATTTATATTGCACATTTTGTTTTTTATGGTGAACTTTGGTCACAAATTTTGTGCATGAGCCACCAATTTTGAATCACAGATTGAATCAACATTAATGAAACTCCTGAATTATACCATGAATACGTTTGTGGCCAATAAATCAGAGATATTTTACCAAATTTTGAATCAGTTTTAAATGTTCAAGCATCTCTGTGACAAAGGCACCAAAATTAGTATCTTATATACTTTATCTCCTACACTGGAAGTGTAACACTGTCAGTACTCTGGGACAGGCTTAGAATCTACTGTTTGCTGCATTTTATACAAAATTCACAAGGGAAAGTTTTAAAATTGACTGTTGCATGAAGTTACAAAAACTATTAAACATCTGGAAACAATATATATATATTTATATATGTATATTGGTATGTTTTCACGCTATTTACTGTTTATTCTAACTTAAAGAATGTGAAATTATACAGTAGGGTATTGCTGTTTGCATTACTTCTGTCAGTTACAATGAGAAAATGTATCATGTTCCTAGTAAGATGTTTTTCTTATAAATCAGCAAATAGTTTTTTTGGCATCAAGAAGCAACATGCAAAATTCCATTGTTACAATGACAGGCAACATATGTTACTCCAAGTAACATACCAATTAGTGCTAACCATCTATCTATCTATCTATCTATCTATCTATCTATCTATCTATCTATCTATCTATCTATCTATCGTAGTGGTTCTCAAACTCGATTCTTTAGAACCCACACGCTTCACGTTTTCCATGTCGCCCACCAGGTGCACTGTGTATCACCAACTGTCACATTTTAAAAATCTACAGGTGACCTGCAAAACATGAACCATGTGGGGTCCTGAGGACCGAGTTTGAGAACCTGTGATCTATCAGGTTGGGTATGAAATGCCTGCAGTCGGGATGCTGGCGGTCACGTGACCGACCGTGGCATCCCAACAGTGAGAATCCCGACATCGGACGGGGGTAAGTATTTTTACCTCTACCCCTTCCCTACTCTAACTCTCCAGAGGTGTCGGCTAGGGATAATCCTCTGCGGGTGTCGGTTACGGCTAACCCTCCATGGGTGTCGACTATGGCTACCCCCCTAGTGCCTAACCCTAACCCCCCTAGTGCCTCACCCTAACCTGCCACCCCGCCACCACCCGGGCCCTAACCATAACCCACAACCAAATGCTCACCTTACCTTCTGGATGTCAGCTGCCGGTGTGGATGTCAGCTATCTATCACCGGGTGTGGTGAGATTATATATTGTGATTGGTAACCATGAGCTACCATCATCCACCATTTTCCACCCTCTGTTATATCCGGTTAAACATATCTTTTTGTCTTTTAACATACTTTTCTTAATTATGGGGAGATTTATCAAATCATGGAGAGATATAAAGCACCAACCTGTGCTTCTGTCATTTTTCTAACATAGCCTGTAAAATGACCGTTAGATGCTTATTGGCTTGTACTTTATCTATTTCCATTTTATCTTATTATTATTATTATTATTATCCTTTATTTATATGGCGCCACAATGGTTCCGCAGCGCCCAATTACAGAGCACATATGCACATAATCAAAACAGGAAGACAGTGACTTACAGTTGAAGACAATATAGGACAAGTACAGGGTAACTAAGCATAACTACACCAGTAAACGACAGTGATAAGTTCCAAGGTGGCCACAAAACTGCGGGATTTGGGCAGTTGAGGATTATTAAAGTAAGAAAAGGATAAGCACATGAGGGAAGAGGGCCCTACTTGTGAGAGCTTACATTCTAAGGGGAAGGGTGGACAGACAGGGTTGACACAGATGGGGTATATAGAGAGCGTGGAACAGAGGGTTAGGATGAGATTTAGCTGGGTTTGGTAAAGAAGTGGGCCTTAAGAGCCCGTTTGAAGTTTTGTAGAGAGGTGGAGAGTCTGAGGGGGAGAGGTAAAGAATTCCAGAGAAAGGGAGCAGCACGTGAAAAATGTTGGAGATAGGAGTGGGAGCTAGTAATAAGAAGACAGGAGAGTCGGCGTGCATTAGCAGAGCGAAGAGGACGGGTGGGAGAGTAAAGGGAGATAAGGTCAGAGATGTAAATGGGAGAGGAGTGGGTGAGGGCTTTGTAAATGAGTGTGAGAAGTTTGAATTGGATTCTGAAAGGGAAGGGAAGCCAGTGAAGGGCTTGTAGGAGAGGGGAGATGGACGTAGTGCGTTTGGTGAGGAAGATGAGCTGAGCAGCAGCATTGAGGATAGATTGGAGTGGAGTGAGGTAATTGTCAGTGAGGTCAGTTAGGAGGAGATTACAGTAGTCCAGTCTGGAAATAGTCAGTGAGTGAATAATGATTTTAGTGGCATCCTGGGTGAGAAAAGGTCTGATCCTGGAAATGTTTTTGAGATGAAAATGACAGGTTTGTGAGAGGTGCTTAATGTGTGGTTTGAATGAGAGGGAGTAGTCAAGGATTACGCCAAGACAGCGTAACTGGGGGTTAGAGGAGATAGTCGTGCCATCAATGGATAATGAGATTGTGGGAGGTGAGGTTGTGCGGGAGGGTGGGAAGATGATCAGCTCAGTCTTAGACATGTTGAGTTTAAGAAAGCGCTGGGACATCCAGGAAGAGATAGCAGAAAGACAGTTGGAGGTACGAGTGAGGAGAGCGGGGGAGAGGTCAGGGGAGGAGAGGTAGATTTGAGTGTCATCAGCATAGAGGTGGTATTGGAAGTTAAAAGAACTAATGAGTTCACCTAAAGAGGACGTATAGAGTGAGAAAAGGAGAGGACCAAGAACAGAGCCTTGGGGGACACCAACAGTTAGTGGAAGTGGGGGGGAGGTAGCATCATGAGAGGAGACAGAGAAGGAACGATCAGAGGTAGGAGGACAGCCAGGAGAGGACAGTATCACGCAGACCAAGAGAGTGAAGGATTTGCAGAAGGAGAAGGTGATCCACAGTGTCAAAAGCAGCGGAGAGGTCAAGAAGAATAAGCAGAGAGTAGTGGCCCTTAGCTTTGGCTGCATGGAGGTCATCGCATACTTTTGTGAGGGCAGTTTCAGTGGAGTGGAGAGAGCGGAAACCAGACTGTAATGGGTCAAGCAGTGAGTGAGAGGAAAGAAAGGCAGAGAGGCGATTATAGACAATACGCTCAAGAAGTTTGGAGGCAAAAGGGAGAGAGATGGGTCGATAGTTGGAGAGAGTGTTTGGATCAAGGGTAGGCTTTTTAAGAATAGGGGAGACAAGAGCATGCTTAAAAGCAGAGGGCACAGTGCCTGATGAGAGGGAGAGATTGAGAAAGTGGGCAAGATGGCCACAGGCAGAAGGAGAGAGGTAGTGGTGGAGGTGGGAGGGGATAGGGTCAAGTGGGGAGGTTGTGGGGGGGAGGAACGGATGAGGGCCATGACTTCCTCACCAGATACATGGGAGAAAGATGTCAGAGTTGGGAAGGGGAGGGGTGGCAAGGGAAAGGTGGTGGCTGGTTGCTGGTCTGGTGGGATGTGATGTCCTGACATATGGAGTCAATCTTGGATGTGAAATAAGTGGCAAAGTCAAGCGCAGACAATCTTTCACCAAGATTTGATAACTCTCCCTCTGTAGAGAAGTGTGGTGTTGTTATAGCCATGTTGCTGTCCACAAGTAGGAATAGCGGACATGGTATCCATTGAAGCACTAATGTAAACACATAGGAGATACTTGATTAATATATTTACTAAAAGTCTATTTTGGGTCTATTTTAAATCGACCAGAATAAAACCAGCATACCCACAAAATCGACAAGTGTTTCTAGTCCAAATAGCTCATTTACCAAAAAGTCAATGTTGAGTTCTATTTAAAAATCATTGGGTGATATAAGTTCTATTTGAAGTTCTAAACATGTTCTATTCACCAAACATCGATTAA
The DNA here is from genome assembly GCF_028390025.1 of Pseudophryne corroboree. NCBI lineage: Eukaryota > Metazoa > Chordata > Amphibia > Anura > Myobatrachidae > Pseudophryne > Pseudophryne corroboree. The sequence goes on along the minus strand of NC_086444.1, from coordinate 184,203,289 downwards.
AAAAAAATCTATAAAAAAAATCGACAAAAAAATCGATAAAATTATACAAAAGCATTCCTATTGGGCAAAACTAAAGATGTGCACTGGACACTTTTCGGGTTTTGTGTTTTGGTTATGGATCTGTATCTCCTTTCGTGTTTTGGATCTGGATTGGTTTTGCCAAAACCACCCTTTGGGGTTTTGGTTTTAGTTTTGTATATGAATTTTTTCGCAAAAATCATCAAAACAGCCAAAACAGAGCCGGCCTTAGCCAATTTGATGCCCTAGGCAAAATTTTGTCTGGTGCCCCCTAGCACCGCCGCTGGTTCTGCATCTGACCCAGCCACACTTAGGCAGTGGGGCCCACCGGGGGGGGGGGGTACACTGTGCACCAGATCAACTCTACATAATGGCACACAGTGATGCCCATAATACACATAATTCCACATAGCAATGCACCTTACACATATGCCCCACATTAGTAATTCTAGTAGCTTTTTTTATATAACTTACTTTTGTTTGCTGGCGTGCTTGCGTCAGTGTGTGCGCCCATGCAGCTCCCTGGATCCATGATTGCGTTTTGTGAGATGGGGGTAGCAGAGTGGGTGCGTGCTTGCGCTCGCACCCGTTAAATGGGCACCCATACAAGGGATGTGACCTCACAGGGTATGCCATAATGGAAGGGGAATTTTACGGCATGGACTGACTAGGAAATAAAGTGTGAGGAGAACACTGCCCATGTTATGTCCCTGCAGACACCTGGGGTTTGCACAGGGATAAGGTACACACACACACAGAATGGCAGGGTCCCTCTCCCCCATGTGCACAAGCAGTATAGGTGATGTCAGATTTATGTGAAGCAGTCTTCCAAATACACATGTGGTATCATAAGGAGTCATCCAGTAATAACCTTATATAGTCAGTGAAAATGTCACATGTCCAGGAATTGCAGTTACTGGGCTTCTGCTGTCTGTCTGAGATCTCACAAGTCAGGGGCATTCAAGCATGTCAGAGGGAGTTTTAAGAACTTTAAGGGAGAGTGTGCATTTTTTTTGATAAATGTAAACAGCAGTGTATACAAGCACTGATTGAATACATTTGGAAAGTAACAGTTAGTTTGCAGACTGTCCCTCCCAGCATGAGATACTGCAGGGACATGCTTGGATGCCCCTAGACATGCTTGGATGCCCTAGGCAAATGCCTAGCCTGCCTATAGCTAAGGCCGGCTCTGAGCCAAAATAACAGAATTTGGGGGTGTTTTTGTTCCTACAGTATTATTAACCTCAATAACATTCATTTTCACTCATTTCCAGTCAATTTTGACCACCTCACACCTCAAAATATTGTTCACCAACATAGGCTAAAAGCCTGGCTGGCTAAACTAAGCAACAGAGCAGCGGCACAAACACACAGCAGTTATTAAAATTCATTGATGGTCTATGACCGATGTTGCATACTTTTACCATCGATGGGAGAGAACCAGATGGTTTCCTTCCATCGATGGTTAGGCCTAAATGAATATTTTTTTATTTGTTTTTACAAGATACAGGGACACAGAGCATAGCTCCACCCCCAACACCCACGAAGCCCGCGGGTCTTTCACAGAAACAACAGGGATGGCCATTGATGAGAGAAAACATTGAAGGTCTCCCATAGCACTGTTAGTGACCATTCGATGGTTACTCTCAGGATTGCCATTGATGGCAACCATCGATGGTGAACACACCGATGGCCATCCCTACTATCAATAGAAAACAATCCATCACAGAAATTTCCAGAGAATCGTGTGTACAGTGTCATTGCTTTAAAGTAGGAATGAGCGGGTTCGGTTCTCAGAGAACCAAACCCTACTGAAAGTCACGTCTCGAGCGCGGATCCGAGTAAGGCTCTGGTTTTCCCGCCTGACTCGGAAACCCGAATGCGGCAAAACGTCATCATTTCGCTGTCGGATTCTCACGGGATTTGGATTCCATATAAGGAGCCGCGCGTCGCGGCCATTTTCACTCCAGTCTCGGAGAGTGTATAGAGAGGACGTGTCCTCAGTGTTCAGTGTCTGTGTGGGGGCGGAAAGTGGGGTGGCAAGTGTTGTGTTGCTCAGTCCAGTCCAGTGTAGTCACTCAGTATATTGTGCTGCACCAGTCCAGCCAGTCACAGTGTTGGTGTTCTCTGCTGCCATATATCCAGTGTAGCTGTATAACAGTGGCGTGTGGTGAGGTCAGTGGCTGGTGAGGCACTGCAGCCATAATGTCCACCGAGTCCAGCTGATGACCCCTACCACCACCAAGCCGAAAACTGTTACTGCCCCCTAGCCGATGCCCACTACCACACCGCTAATGGCCTCTTCCCACCAAAATGGATGCCACCTTCCTGCCCTGTCTCCCTCAGGCGCCACCATCCTGCCCTGTTTCCCTCGACACCAGCATCCTGCCGTCTCCTTCCACACCACCATCCTGACCTGTTTTCCTCAATGCCACCATCCTGCCCTGTCTCCCTTGATGCCACCATCCTGTCCTGTCTCCCTCAACGCCACCATCCTGCCCTGTCTCCCTCGATGCCAGCATCCTGCCTTGTCTCCCTCCAGCGCCACCATCCTGCCCTGTCTCCCACCAGCGCCACCATCCTGCCCTGTCTCCCTCCAGCGCCACCATCCTGCCCTGTCTCCATCGACGCCAGCATCCTGCCTTGTCTCCCTCGACGCCAGCATCCTGCCCTGTCTCCCTCGACGCCAGCATCCTGCCTTGTCTCCATCCACACCACCATCCTGCTCGGTCTCCCTTGATGCCACCATCCTGCTCTGTCTCCCTTGACGCCACCATCCTGCCCTGTCTCCCTCGACGCCACCATCCTGCCCTGTCTCCCTCGACGCCACCATCCTGCCCTGTCTCCTTCTACACCACCATCCTGCCCTGTCTCCTTCTACACCACCATCCTGCCCTGTCTCCTTCTACACCACCATCCTGCTCTCTCTCTCGATGCCAGCATCCTGCCCTGTCTCCCTCAATGCCAGCATCCTGCTCTGTCTCCTTCCACACCACCATCCTGCCCTGTCTCCTTCTACACCACCATCCTGCCCTGTCTCCCTCGATCCTGCCGTCTCCCTCAACGCCACCATCCTGCCGTTTCCCTTGACGCCACCATCCTGCCCTGTCTCCTTCTACACCACCATCCTGCTCTATCTCCCTCGATGCCAGCATCCTGCCCTGTCTCCCTCCAGCACCACAGTAGTAATATGCTATGAGTATAGGAAAGGGGAAGATAGATTACACCTAACAAGACTATGACTGACACCCGACCCCCAGGCACATACGCATTGTACAAAACATAATCACAAGTCAAAAGTGGCTAATAAAGTATAAATATTAATAGGAACATCTACTAATGCCATCATCTGTTTCGTTAACTTACTTATACTGGGCTGACTATGGCTGGAGGGAGCTGGGCCGATTCACAGGTTCCTTGTTTCTTCTTACAGCTCCTCTTCTCTGTGTGATGCTGTGTGCTCTTTCTTCTTACAGCTCCTCTTCTCTGTGTGATGCTGTGTGCTCTTTCTTCTTACAGCTCCTCTTCTCTGTGTGATGCTGTGTGCTCTTTCTTGTTACAGCTCCTCTTCTCTGTGTGATGCTGTGTGCTCTTTCTTCTTACAGCTCCTCTTCTCTGTGTGATGCTGTGTGCTCTTTCTTCTTACAGCTCCTCTTCTCTGTGTGATGCTGTGTGCTCTTTCTTCTTACAGCTCCTCTTCTCTGTGTGATGCTGTGTGCTCTTTCTTCTTACAGCTCCTCTTCTCTGTGTGATGCTGTATGCTCTTTCTTCTTACAGCTCATCTTGTCTGTGTGATGTTGTGTGCTCTTTCTTCTTACAGCTCCTCTTCTCTGTGTGATGCTGTGTGCTCTTTCTTCTTACAGCTCCTTTTCTCTGTGTGATGCTGTGTGCTCTTTCTTCTTGAATGGTTAGATCGCGTCACATACTGGAAGAGGTGGAGGAAGGCATTGGAAGCAGGAAGATGCAGGGACAGCAGGGGCAGGGTGCCGCTGGTGTATCACACAACGCAGCAGTCACACGGCAACTTGGCTTGTGACAGTGGCTAGTAGTCAGGGGATAGCCAGACGCCGCTAGCTTACCACACAGTGCAGCAGGCACCCCACGCTCCAGCCGTCCCATCCTCTCTGCAGCCCTGCCTGTGATAGACGAAGGCGGCACGTCTGGGTACCATCTGGGCCGGCCACTGGTGGAGCATGGTAACTCGACTTCAGCCTCAGATATATTGTTGTAGTGTATGGGGCCCTTTAGTGAGCTGAGCACCCAGCAACCCATCAGAGGGCAACCCCCTCCCATGAATCCACCTATGTGGCATCAGAGGCAGATTTAGACCTAATGGGGCCCTAAGCAAGACACTGATTTGGGGCCACCTTTCCCCATACAATCCTATATGCTGTCGTCAATATCCCTGGCTGTTTTTTTTTTTTTTTTCTATCAATCAGGTCAGGTGGGGCTTCTGTACCACATGGTGTACACTGTACATATACACAGGTCGCACAGCAGGATGTGCAGACTGTGTCTGTTCAGTGTAAGTATAGGCAGTGCTCGGGAATCAGACACTCTTCCCCTCACCCTCAGCACTCCTGATCACCATTTCCACACTCTCACAGGGAGATGGTGACCTATAGGAAAGAGCCCTGTGATCAGTACAAAACCTGTTTACTGCAGACTGCACCTCCCCCAACACACACAAACAAACTAGGACAGCAGATTCAGTGGTGCAAGTGTGCGGGTACGGGTGGGTACGGCGTACCCTTAAGAATTTAGCCGTGGGTACGACGTACCCACACCGACGGGCCGCCGCACCTCGCTGCTCCCTCCCTCCCTCTGCTGCTCACTGACGCTTCCCGACGTTCACCGCCGCACCGCCGCTGATGTGAGGGGAGGAGAGCGCAGCCTGTGCCTCTCCTGCCCCTCAGTGACTTCGTTTAATTCAGCGCCGCCCGTGAGCCAATCAGGGCTGACGGACCGCGAGCTTTGATTGGCTCATGGATCAGCGCTGAATTGAACAGACACAGCCGCACCCGCCGCCCGCCGGACACTGAGGGGAAGGAGAGGCGCAGGCTGCGCTCTCCTCCCCTCACACACAAGACAGCAGCGGTGAGCAGGGGAGCGCATACCTGGCACTGGGGGCATGTATATCTGGCAATGGGGGCATGTATACCTGGCACCGGGGGCATACCTGGCACTGGGGGCATGTATATCTGGCAATGGGGGCATGTATACCTGGCACTGGGGGCATACCTGGCACTGGGGGCATGTATATCTGGCAATGGGGGCATGTATACCTGGCACTGGGGGCATATCTGGCAAAGGGGGGACATGTGTATCTGGCACTGGGGGTATATCTGGCACTGGGGGCATGTATACCTTGCACTGGGGGCATATCTGGCAAAGGGGGGACATGTGTATCTGGCACTGGGGGCATATCTGGCAATGAGGGCATGTATACCTGGCACTGGGGGCATATCTGGCAAAGGGGAGACATGTGTATCTGGTACTGGGGGCATGTATACCTGGCACGGGGGGCATATCTGGCAATGGGGGCATATCTGGCAAAAGGGGGACATGTGTATCTGTCACTGGGGACATGTGGCACTGCGGGGACATATGTATCTGGCACTGGGGGCATATGTGGCACTGTGGAAATATGTGTATCTGGCACTGGGGGGCATGCATATATAGCACTGGGGGCATATCTGGCAATGGGGGGACATGTGTATCTGGCACTGGGGGCATATCTGACACTGAGGGCATATCTGGCACTGGGGGCATATCTGGCAATGGGGGGACATGTGTATCTGGCACTGGGGTATATCTGACACTGAGGGAATATCTGGCACTGGGGGGACATGTGTATCTGGCACTGGGGGTACATGTGTATCTGGCACTGGGGGCATATCTGGCACTGGGGGGACATGTGTGTCTGGCACTGGGGGCATTTCTGTATCTGGCACTGGGGGCATATATGGCACTGTGGGTGCATTTCTGTATCTGGCACTGGGGGGCAATGTATATCTGACACAGTGGGGGCATTTGTGTATCTGGCACTCTGGGGCAATGTGTACCTGGCACTGTGAAGCAATGTGTATCTGGCACTCTGGGGGCATTTGTGTATCTGGCACAGTGAAGCAATGTATATCTGGCACTGTGGGGCAATGTATATCTGGCACTGTGGGGCAATGTGTATCTGGCACTGTGAAGCAATGTGTATCTGGCACTCTGGGGGCATTTGTGTATCTGGCACAGTGAAGCAATGTATATCTGGCACTGTGGGGCAATGTATATCTGGAACTGTGGGGCAATGTATATCTGGCACTGTGAAGCAATGTGTATCTGGCACTGTGGGGCGATGTATATCTGGCACTGTGGGGCAATGTATATATGGCACTGTGGGGCAATGTATATCTGGCACTGTGGGGCAACTTGTATCTGGCACTATTGGGGTCATATGTGTATTTGCTCCTCCCCCATATGTGTATCACGCCCTCATTTTCATTGGTCACGCCCCATGTGGCATTTGGCCACACCCATTTTTAGCGCACACAGTACCCGTAAGACATTTTTTCTACTTGCACCACTGAGCAGATTACACACACTGCAGACTGCCCCCATACACAACACACTTGGATTGCACACTGCCCCTCCCCCACACTTGTACTGCAGACTGCCTCCACCCCACAAACACTCTATAACTGCAGACTACCCCTCCCTAACACACATACTCTGACTACAGACTGCCCCTTACTTCTAGACACATGCTCAGAATGCAGACTGTCTATCCCCTCATAGACAATTACAGCCCACCCACATACACAATGTCCGACCTGAATTGCAGGGTGACTCACCACTGACACTGCAAGGAGGAGACAGTAGACTGGAGGCTTGGCAATGGGATGGGAGGAGCTGCTGCATCTGAACTGCACAACAGCTACCCCTCCGTCATCTTCTTTTATTCAGTGCACTGACACTATACAGAGTTAGCTCCGGCTGATGATCAGTGCTCTCCGAGGAGCTGCTGCACATGCGCGGTAGGCAGGGCCGGACTGGGACTAAAAATAGGCCCTGGCATTTTTGAAGCACACAGGCCCACCTCTGTGACTCCTCCCCTTACTATTCCTGACTCCTCCCACTTATTAGTCTATGCTCTTACAAATATAATTAATATTCTAACAACATACAAGCGTACATCATTCTCTATTAAAATACACACAACCAGTGGTTGAAGTGGGAATTTTTAAGTGGGGGTATGGAAATGTGAAGTTTGTAATTAAACGCGCGTCGAAGGCGCGCGTGCTCCGGAAAAGGGGGCGTGGCCACTCAAAAGGGGCATGGCCTTCAGTGTAGTTTACCACACCATACACCCCTTATACGCATTATGCACCACAATAGTAGGACCCCTTATACTATCTAGTACTGGTGCCTCTTTCACATTATACCACACAGTATGAGCCAAAATTCACATTATAGCACCCGGTATGAGCCGAAATTTACATTATATGCCCCCAATAGTGCAGTGCCATATCCACAATTGCCCCCCACAGTGCAGGTATACAAATGCCCCCACAGTGCCAGGTATACAAATGCCCCACAGTGCCAGGTATACAAATACCCCACAGTGCCAGGTATACAAATGCCCCCACAGTGCCAGATCCACAAATGACCCCATAGTGCCAGATCTACAAATGCCCCCACAGTGCCAGGTATACAAATGCCCCCACAGTGCCAGATCCACAAATGCCCCCACAGTGCCAGATCCACAAATGCCCCACAGTGCCAGGTATACAAATGCCCCCACAGTGCCAGATCCACCAATGCCCCCACAGTGCCAGATCCACAAATGCCCCCACAGTGCCAGATCCACAAATGCCCCCACAGTGCCAGGTATACAAATGCCCCCACAGTGCCAGATCCACAAATGCCCCCACAGTGCCAGATCCACAAATGCCCCACAGTGTCAGGTATACAAATGCCCCCACAGTGCCAGATCCACAAATGCCCCCACAGTGCCAGATCCACAAATGCCCCCACAGTGCTAGATCCACAAATGCCCCCACAGTGTCAGGTATACAAATGCCCCCACAGTGCCAGATCCACAAATGCCCCCACAGTGCCAGGTATACAAATGCCCCCACAGTGCCAGGTATACAAATGCCCCACAGTGCCAGCCAATTGCCCCCACAGTGCCAGGTATAAAATTGCCCCCACAGCAGCCAGTGCTGCAGCTGCTTACCGCTGCTGCACTGCTGCTGCTGCTCCTCCTCCGGGCTCCGGATGTGAGGGACGGGTGAATCAGGAGAGGTAGCACCCGCCAGCTCGGCTGTGTCTGGCGCGGCGGCGTATAGCGGACTTCGTTCAAACCAGCCGCCGGTTCGTGAGCCATCAGAGTTCGCGGACCAGCGGCTTCTGATTGGCTGCCGGTCCGCGAGCTCTGATTGGCTCACGAACCGCCGGCTGGTTTGAAGTCCGCTATACGCCGCCGCGCCAGACACGCGCTCTCCTCTCCTGACAGCTGAGACACGCTGCCGCCGGACTGAGCGGCAGCATGTATCAGTGAGCGCTGGACCGGCCCACGTGGCCATCGGCCCCTCTGGCATTTGCCAGAAGTGCCAGATGGCCAGTCCGGCCCTGGCGGTAGGTCTGATTCACGTTGCCCATTTAATTTTTTTTTTTATCAATCAGGTCAGGTGGGGTTTCTGTGCCACATCATTACACTGTACACATACACAGGTCGCACAGCAGGATGTACAGACCGTGTCTGTATAGTGTAAATGTATAGGGAGTGCACAGAAATCAGACACCCTTCCCCAGCACCCCTAATAACCATCTCCACACTGTCACAGGGAGATGGTGATCTATTGGAAAGAATCCTGTAATCAGTACATTTAAAACCCCTGCACTAGTTACTGGATGGCTCGGGGGCACGGTGCAGCAGAGCTCTGTGAGAGTGAGCTCAGCACCAGTGTCCAGCGTGGAAAATGAGACTGGCAACAGTGGGGCTGCTGCGGATCACTCAATCTACTGATCTGATCTGCAGTGGGCACAGCGCAGGTGGCACTGGGGGGTTTGAAGGGAGGGGGGTGATCAGGTGCAGGGGAAGTGGTGTCTGGAGGCAGTGTTATCCCCATAGCAATGGCATCCACAGGGAAAACAGCAGTACTATGTTGTTCAGTAGTAGCGTGTGAGTTAGTGAGGGGGAAGGCGGGACTCGGAGGCTTGAAGGGGAGGGGACCTGGACATCGATCCTGACAGTCTCAGCCAGGGGCGGACCCTCCAGTCCTGTCAGCACGCCCCTTTCACAGCGGCACTGCTAGAGGTGCCACTTCTAGTTTTTTTTTTTTTATGGGCTATAACTGCCCTATGCTTGACCCTGCCCCCCACTTTCGGCCCTGTATCATTGACAGCGGGAGGCCGAGAGTTGTGCCTCCAAAACACTTTTAAAACTGTTTTTTAGTAGGTAAAAAATGATCAAAATAATGCAAAGGCTAAAGTATAAACTTATGAGGCACTGCCTCCCCTGACTGCACGTCCCTGCTGTATAAAGTGGTGCTGTGTTGTGCAGACCAGTCCAGTGTAGTCAGTGTATTGTGCTGCATCAGTACAGCCAGTCACAGTGTTGGTGTTCTCTGCTGCCATATATTCCGTGTAGCTGTATAAAATGGTGCTGTGTTGTGCAGACCAGTGGTAGTGTCCTATCTCATCAGTCATTCCAGTGACGATATATGCTGCTGCTATATGTCCACTGCTGCAGTATAATATTTATAACAACAACAACAACCTGTCTTTTTTCAACCTCAGATACTATGTTACTATGTAACCTGTTGTGCTGCATCAGACCAGTGATTGTGACCTGTCTCATCAGTCATTCCAGTGACGATATACGCTGCTGCTATATGTCCTCTGCTGCAGTATGATAAATATAACAACAACCTGTTGTGCTGCATCAGACCAGTGGTAGTGTCCTGTCTCATCAGTCATTCCAGTCATTCCTGTGCCGCATATTGTCTCATATAACGCCCAAAAAATAATGGAGAACAAAAATTTTGAGGCTAAAATAGGGAAAGATCAAGAAGAACCACTTCCTCCTAGTGCTGAAGCTGCTGCCACTAGCCATGACATAGACAATGAAATGCCATCAACGTTGTCTGCCAAGGCCGATGCCCAATGTGATAGTAGAGGGCATGTAAAATCCAAAAAGCCAAAGTTCAGTAAAAAGAACCAAAAAAAGAAATTGAAATCGTCTTAGGAGAAACGTAAACTTGCCAAAATGCCATTTACGACACGGAGTGGCAAGGAACAGCTGAGGCTCTGGCCTATGTTCATGGCTAGTGGTTCAGCTTCACATGACGATGGAAGCCCTCATCCTCCCGCTAGAAAAATTAAAAGAGTTAAGCTGGAAAGAGCACAGACTGTGCGCTCTGAGATGGTATCACAAATCCCCAAGGAGAGTCCAAGTGTGTCGGCGGTTGCGATGCCTGACCTTCCTAACACTGGACGGGAAGAGGTTGCCCGTTCAACCATTTGCATGCCCCCTGCAAGTGCTGGAAGGAGCACCCGCAGTCCAGTTCCTGATAGTCAAATTGAAGATGTCACTGTTGAAGTACACCAGGATGAGGATATGGGTGTTGCTGGCGCTGAGGAGGAAGTTGACAATGAGGATTCTGATGGTGATGTGGTTTGTTTAAGTCAGGTACCGGGGTAGACACCTCTTGTCCTTGGGACGAAGAAGCCCATTGTGATGCCTGGGCAAACTACCAAAAAAGCCACCTCTTCGGTGTGGAATTATTTCTCCACAAATCCGGACAACAGGTGTCAAGCCATCTGTTGCCTCTGTCAATCTGTAATAAGTAGGGGTAAGGATGTTAACCACCTAGGAACATCCTCCCTTATACGTCACCTACTGCACATTCATCATGAGTCAGTGTCAAGTTGTGAAACTTTGGGTAAGAGCGTAAGCAGTCCACTGACACCTAAATCCCTTCTTCCTCCTGTACCCAAGCTCCTGTGTTATGCACACCAGTGCCTGCAGGAAAGTACTGGTGTCAGAACTGTTATGCACTCCAGTGTCTGCAGGAATGTACTGGTGTTTGAACTGTTATGCAAAACAAATGGACTCACAGACAAACTGGGGAATATGACATAACGTACACAGAAGGTGATAGGGTAACAAAATACACACAAAGTGAACAGAGAAGCCCAGAGGCTAAGGAACTGGGTATATCCCTTGTATTAGAACTGCTCAGATGGAAAAAAGCAAGATGTTGTGTTTTAATACGTAGAGAACCCGAAATGCTGTTGCTAAGGGCAACAGCAAAACCCTAAAGGGTTACCAACGGGTGTGGCAGTAAACTCCTTGGTCAGAGATGGAATGATAGACACAAGGAGATTCTCCACAATCCTAATTCTCACTTGCAGTGCACAGGTTTTAGCTTACTGCCACTAAACTGACCCCTGACACCTAGCACAGTGAGACAGGATTAGACAGGCATGTCTTAGAATACAGCCGCAAACTTGCTAAGTTCACAGAGTAGTAACAGAACCCCAGCAAGCTAAACGACTGACTCCAGTCTTACTGCTAGGTCTGGATTGGCAGAGTGTAATACCAAATCCCCAGGCCTATTTGCAGTAAGCAACAAACAAATACAAAGCTACACAGTACTGGCTAACTTTCATGAACTGACTAACCAACAAAGATTCAGCAGCATCTGCTTACCCTGAAAAGAGGCCTTATAAAGCAGGTGCTGTCCACGCCCCACTCAGACCTCACAGACTGTGAGCACAAAAACCAGCACCGGATCCCCTGCCGTGCACAGAGCCTATAACCACTGCACAGCAAAAGACCCGAACCGGAGTATCAGCTGCGCTCAGGTTACTCCACTAGCACTTGTCTCCCGGTTGCCATGACGACGTGGCAGCACAGGGCAGGAGACCCTAACATCCTGCAAGCCACATCACTAACTCCCTCAACGTCAACTTCCTCCTCAGTCAGGAATGTCCGTAGTCCTGCAGGCTATGTCACTGTTAAGACTGAGGAGTCCTCTCCTAACCGGGATTCCTCCAGAGGATCCTTCAGTGGTACAGCTGCTGTTGTTGCTGCTGGGAGTCGATCGTCATCCCAGAGGGGAAGTCGGAAGACCACTTGTACTTCTTCCAGTAAGCAATTGACTGTCCAACAGTCCTTAGTGAGGAAGATGAAATATGACAGCAGTCATCCTTTTGCAAAGCGGATAACTGAGGCCTTGACAGCTATGTTGGTGTTAGAGGTGCGTCCGGTATCCACCATTAGCTCAGTGGCACTTAGAGAGTTGATGGAGATAGTGTTTCCTTTGATCAAATCCAATCTAGGTTTCAATTCTCTAGGCAGGCGATACCGAGAATGTACACAAACATCAGAAAAAGAGTCACCAGTGTCCTACAAAATGCGGTTGTATCCAGTGTCCACTTAACCATGGACATGTGGACAAGTGTAACAGGGCAGACTAAGGACTATATGACTGTAACAGCCCACTGGGTAGATGTATGGCCTCAAACAGAAACAACAGCAGCGGCACCAGTAGCAGCATCTTGCAAATGCCAACTCGTTCCTAGGCAGGCTACGCTGTGTATCACTGCTTTCCATAAGAGGCACACAGCTGACAACCTCTTACGGAAATTGAGGAACATCATCACAGAATGGCTTTCCCCAATTGGACTCTCCTGGGGATTTGTGATATCGGACAACGCCACCAATGTTGTGCATGCATTACATCTGGGCAAATTCCAGCATGTCCCATGTTTTGCACATACAATTAAATTGGTGGTGCAGAATTTTTAGAAAAATAACAGGGGTGTGCAGGAGATGCTGTCGGTGGCCCGAAAAATTGCGGGGCACTTTCGGCATTCTGTCACTGTGTGCCGAAGACTGGAGCGCCAGCAAACACTCCTGAACCTGCCCCGCCATCAACTGAAGCAAGAGGTGGTAAAGAGGTGGAATACAACACTCTATATGCTTCAGAGGATGGAGGAGCAGCAAAAGGCCATTCAAGCCTATACATCCATCTACGATATAGGCAAAGGAGGGGTAATGCACCTGACTCAAGCGCAGTGGAGAATGATTTCTGTCTTGTGCAAGGTTCTCCAACCCTTCGAACTTGCCACACCTGAAGTCAGTTCAGACACTGCCAGCTTGAGTCAGGTAATTTCCCTCATCAGGCTTTTGCAGAAGCAGCTGCATAAATTGAAGGAGGAGCTAAGACGGAGGGATTCTGCAAAGTATGTGGGACTTGTGGATGGAGCCCTTCATTCGCTTTGTCAGGATTCAAGGGTGGTAAATCTGTTGAAATCAGAGCACTACATTTTGGCCACCGTGCTTGATCCTAGGTTTAAAGCCTACGTTGTATCTCTCTTTCCAGCAGACTCAAGTGTGCAGAGGTGAAAAGACCTGCTGGTTAGTAAATTGTCAACTCAAGCGGAACGTGACCTGTCAACAGCTCCTCCTTCAATTTCTCCAGCCACTGGGGCTGCAAGGAAAAGGATAACATTTCCTAGCCAACCCGCTAGCGGTGATGCAGGAAAGTCAGAAGCGAAAGCTGACATCTGGTCCGGACTGAAGGACCTGCTAATGATTACTGACATGTCTGCTGTCACTGCATATGAATCTGTCACCATTGAAAGAATGGTGGATGATTATATGAGTGACAGCATCCAAGTAGGCATGTCAGACTGTACATATACTGGCAAGAAAAAGAGGCAATTTGGATGCCCTTGCACAAACTGGCTTTATTTTACCTAAGTTGCCCCCCCCCCCCCTCCAGTGTGTACTCCAAAAGAGTGTTTAGTGCAGTCAGTAACCTTGTCAGCGATCGGCATAGGAGGTTACTTCCACAAGATGTGGAGAAGATGATGTTCATCAAAATTAATTATAAATAGTGATGTGCACCGGACATTTTTCGGGTTTTGTGTTTTGGTTTTGGTTCCGCTGCCTTTATCCGACGGGGTCCTCTTTGTCCTCTTGATCCAACGGGGTCCTCTTGATCCGACGGGGTCCTCTTGGTCCGACGGGTTCCTCTTGGTCTTGATCCGACGGGGTCCTCTTGGTCTTCATCCGACGGGGTCCTCTTTGTCCTCTTGACCTGACGGGGTCCTCTTTGTCCTCTTGATCCGTCGGGGTCCTTTTGATCCGTCGGGGTCCTCTTGATCCGACGGGGTCCTCTTGGTCCGACGGGGTCCTTTTAGTCTTAATCCGACGGGGTCCTCTTGGTCTTCATCTGACGGGGTCCTCTTTGTCCTCTTGATCCTACGGGGTCCTCTTTGTCCTCTTGATCCAACGGGGTCCTACTGATCCGACGGGGTCCTCTTGATCCGACGGGTTCCTCTTGATCTGAGGGGGTCCTCTTGATCTTGATTCATCGTGGTCCTCTTGATCCGTCGGGGTCCTCTTGATCCGTCGGGGTCCTCTTGGTCCGACGGGGTCCTCTTGGTCTTGATCCGACGGGGTCCTCTTGGTCTTTATCCGACGGGGTCCTCTTTGTCCTCTAAATCCGACGGGGTCCTATTTGTCCTCTTGATCCGACGGGGTCCTCTTTGTCCTCTTAATCCTACGGGATCCTCTTTGTCCTCTTGATCCGACGGGGTCCTCTTGGTCTTGATCTAACGGGGTCCGCTTTGTCCTCTTGATCCGACGGGGTCCTCTTTGTCCTCTTGATCCGACGGGTCCTCTTGATCCGACGGGGTCCTCTTGGTCTTGATCCGTCAGGGTCCTCTTGATCCGTCGGGGTCCTCTTGATCTGACGGGGTCCTCTTGGTCCGACAGGGTCCTCTTGCTCTTGATCCGACGGGGTCCTCTTGGTCTTCATCCGACGGGGTCCTTTTTTGTCCTCTTGATCCGTTGGGGTCCTATTGATCTGACGGGGTACTCTTGATCCGACGGGGTCCTCTTGGTCTTGATCTGACGGGGTCCGCTTTGTACTCTTGATCCGACGGGTTCCTCTTTGTCCTCTTGATCCGACAGGTCCTCTTGATCCGACGGGGTCCTCTTGATCCGACGGGGTCCTCTTGGTCTTGATCCGTCGGAGTCCTCTTGATCCGTCGAGGTCCTCTTGATCCGTCGGAGTCCTCTTGATCCGACAGGGTCCTCTTGGTCTGACGGGGTCCTCTTGGTCTTGATCCGACGGGGTCCTCTTGGTCTTCATCCGACGGGGTCCTCTTTGTCCTCTTGATCAGACGGGGTCCTCTTTGTCCTCTTGATCCGACGGGGTCCTCTTGGTCTTGATCCGACGGGGTCATCTTGATCCGACAGGGTTCTCTTGGTCTTGATCTGACGGGGTACTCTTGATCCGACGGGGTCCTCTTGGTCTTCATCCGACGGGGTCCTCTTTGTCCTCTTGATCCGACAGGGTCCTCTTTGTCCTCTTGATCCGATGGGGTCCTCTTGATCCGACTGGGTTTTCTTGATCCGGCAGGGTCCTCTTGATCCGACGGGGTCCTCTTGGTCTTGATCCGACGGGGTCCTCTTTGTCCTCTTGATCCGACGGGGTCCTCTTGATCCGACGGGGTCCTCTTGGTCTTGATCTGACGGGGTCCGCTTTGTACTCTTGATCCGACGGGTTCCTCTTTGTCCTCTTGATCCGACAGGTCCTCTTGATCCGACGGGGTCCTCTTGATCCGACGGGGTCCTCTTGGTCTTGATCCGTCGGAGTCCTCTTGATCCGTCGAGGTCCTCTTGATCCGTCGGAGTCCTCTTGATCCGACAGGGTCCTCTAGGTCCGACGGGGTCCTCTTGGTCTTGATCCGTAGGGGTCCTCTTGGTCTTCATCCGACGGGGTCCTCTTTGTCCTCTTGATCAGACGGGGTCCTCTTTGTCCTCTTGATCCGACGGGGTCCTCTTGGTCTTGATCCGACGGGGTCATCTTGATCCGACAGGGTTCTCTTGGTCTTGATCTGACGGGGTACTCTTGATCCGACGGGGTCCTCTTGGTCTTCATCCGACGGGGTCCTCTTTGTCCTCTTGATCCGACAGGGTCCTCTTTGTCCTCTTGATCCGATGGGGTCCTCTTGATCCGACTGGGTTTTCTTGATCCGGCAGGGTCCTCTTGATCCGACGGGGTCCTCTTGGTCTTGATCCGACGGGGTCCTCTTTGTCCTCTTGATCCGACGGGGTCCTCTTGATCCGACGGGGTCCTCTTGGTCTTGATCTGACGGGGTCCTCTTGGTCTTGATCCGACAGGGTCCTCTTTGTCCTCTTGATCCGACGGGGTCCTCTTGATCCAACGGGTCCCTTTGGTCCGACGGGGTAATCTTGATCCGACGGGGTTCTCTTGGTCTTGATCCGACTGGGTCCTCTTTGTCCTCTTGATCCGATGGGGTCCTCTTGATCCAAAGGGGTCATCTTGATCCAACTGGGTCCTCTTGAGCCGATGGGGTCCTCTTTATCCTCTTGATCCGACGGTGTCCTCTTGATCCGTCGGGGTCCTCTTGATCTGACGGGTCCTCTTGATCCGACGGGGTCCTCTTGATCCGACGGGGTCCTCTTGGTCTTGATCCGACGGGGTACTCTTTGTCATCTTGATACGTCGGGGTCCTCTTTGTCCTCTTGATCCAACGGGGTCCTCTTGATCCGACGGGGTCCTCTTGGTCCGACGGGTTCCTCTTGGTCTTGATCCGACGGGGTCCTCTTGGTCTTCATCCGACGGGGTCCTCTTTGTCCTCTAAATCCGACGGGTTCCTCTTTGTCCTCTTGATCCGACGGGGTCCTCTTTGTCCTCTTGATCCTACGGGGTCCTCTTTGTCCTCTTGATCCGATGGGGTCCTCTTGATCCGACGGGGTCCTCTTGGTCTTGATCTGACGGGGTACGCTTTGTCCTCTTGATCCGACGGGGTCCTCTTTGTCCTCTTGATCCGATTGGGTCCTCTTGATCCAACGGGGTCCTCTTGATCTGACGGGGTCCTCTTGATCCGACGGAGTCCTCTTGGTCTTGATCCAACGGGGTCCTCTTGGTCTTGAACTGACGGGGTCCTTTTTGTCCTCTTGATCCGACAAGGTCCTCTTTATCCGACGGGGTGTCTTGATCCGACGGGTCCTCTTCGTCTTGATCTGACGGGGTACTCTTGATCCGACGGGGTCCTCTTGGTCTTCATCCGACGGGGTCCTCTTTGTCCTCTTGATCCGACAGGGTCCTCTTTGTCCTCTTGATCCGATGGGGTCCTCTTGATCCGACTGGGTTTTCTTGATCCGGCAGGGTCCTCTTGATCCGACGGGGTCCTCTTGGTCTTGATCCGACGGGGTCCTCTTTGTCCTCTTGATCCGACGGGGTCCTCTTGATCCGACGGGGTCCTCTTGGTCTTGATCTGACGGGGTCCGCTTTGTACTCTTGATCCGACGGGTTCCTCTTTGTCCTCTTGATCCGACAGGTCCTCTTGATCCGACGGGGTCCTCTTGATCCGACGGGGTCCTCTTGGTCTTGATCCGTCGGAGTCCTCTTGATCCGTCGAGGTCCTCTTGATCCGTCGGAGTCCTCTTGATCCGACAGGGTCCTCTAGGTCCGACGGGGTCCTCTTGGTCTTGATCCGTAGGGGTCCTCTTGGTCTTCATCCGACGGGGTCCTCTTTGTCCTCTTGATCAGACGGGGTCCTCTTTGTCCTCTTGATCCGACGGGGTCCTCTTGGTCTTGATCCGACGGGGTCATCTTGATCCGACAGGGTTCTCTTGGTCTTGATCTGACGGGGTACTCTTGATCCGACGGGGTCCTCTTGGTCTTCATCCGACGGGGTCCTCTTTGTCCTCTTGATCCGACAGGGTCCTCTTTGTCCTCTTGATCCGATGGGGTCCTCTTGATCCGACTGGGTTTTCTTGATCCGGCAGGGTCCTCTTGATCCGACGGGGTCCTCTTGGTCTTGATCCGACGGGGTCCTCTTTGTCCTCTTGATCCGACGGGGTCCTCTTGATCCGACGGGGTCCTCTTGGTCTTGATCTGACGGGGTCCTCTTGGTCTTGATCCGACAGGGTCCTCTTTGTCCTCTTGATCCGACGGGGTCCTCTTGATCCAACGGGTCCCTTTGGTCCGACGGGGTAATCTTGATCCGACGGGGTTCTCTTGGTCTTGATCCGACTGGGTCCTCTTTGTCCTCTTGATCCGATGGGGTCCTCTTGATCCAAAGGGGTCATCTTGATCCAACTGGGTCCTCTTGAGCCGATGGGGTCCTCTTTATCCTCTTGATCCGACGGTGTCCTCTTGATCCGTCGGGGTCCTCTTGATCTGACGGGTCCTCTTGATCCGACGGGGTCCTCTTGATCCGACGGGGTCCTCTTGGTCTTGATCCGACGGGGTACTCTTTGTCATCTTGATACGTCGGGGTCCTCTTTGTCCTCTTGATCCAACGGGGTCCTCTTGATCCGACGGGGTCCTCTTGGTCCGACGGGTTCCTCTTGGTCTTGATCCGACGGGGTCCTCTTGGTCTTCATCCGACGGGGTCCTCTTTGTCCTCTAAATCCGACGGGTTCCTCTTTGTCCTCTTGATCCGACGGGGTCCTCTTTGTCCTCTTGATCCTACGGGGTCCTCTTTGTCCTCTTGATCCGATGGGGTCCTCTTGATCCGACGGGGTCCTCTTGGTCTTGATCTGACGGGGTACGCTTTGTCCTCTTGATCCGACGGGGTCCTCTTTGTCCTCTTGATCCGATTGGGTCCTCTTGATCCAACGGGGTCCTCTTGATCTGACGGGGTCCTCTTGATCCGACGGAGTCCTCTTGGTCTTGATCCAACGGGGTCCTCTTGGTCTTGAACTGACGGGGTCCTTTTTGTCCTCTTGATCCGACAAGGTCCTCTTTATCCGACGGGGTGTCTTGATCCGACGGGTCCTCTTCGTCTTGATCCGACGGGGCCCTCTTGATCCGACAGGGCCCTCTTGATTTGACGGGGTCCTCTTGATCTGATGGGGTCCTCTTGGTCTTGATCCGACGGGGTCCTCTTGGTCTTGATCCGTCGGGGTCCTCTTGATCCATCGGGGTCTTCTTGGTCCGACAGAGTCCTCTTGGTCTTGATCCGACGGGGTCCTCTTGGTCTTCATCCGAGGGGGTCCTCTTTGTCCTCTTGATCCGACGGGGTCCTCTTGATCTGATGGGGTCCTCTTGATCCGACGGGATCCTCTTGATCTTGATCCGATGGGGTCATCTTAATCCGACAGGGTCCTCTTGGTCTTGATCTGACGGGGTACTCTTGATCCGACGGGGTCCTCTTGGTCTTCATCCGACGGGGTCCTCTTTGTCCTCTTGATCCGACGGGGTCCTCTTTGTCCTCTTGATCCGACGGGGAACTCTTGAACCGACGGGGTTTTCTTGATCCGGCGGGGTCCTCTTGATCCGACGGGGTCCTCTTGGTCTTGATCCGACGGGGTCCTCTTTGTCCTCTTGATCCGACGGGGTCCTCTTGATCCGACGGGGTCCTCTTGGTCTTGATCCGTCGGGGTCCTCTTAATCCGTCGGGGTCCTCTTGATCCGTCGGAGTCCTCTTGATCCGACAGGGTCCTCTTGGTCCGACGGGGTCCTCTTGATCTTGATCCGACGGGGTCCTCTTCGTCTTCATCCGATGGGGTCCTCTTTGTCCTCTTGATCCGACGGGGTCCTCTTTGTCCTCTTGATCCGACGGGGTCCTCTTGGTCTTGATCTGACGGGGTCATCTTGATCTGACAGGGTCCTCATGGTCTTGATCTGACGGGGTACTCTTGATCCGACGGGGTCTTCTTGGTCTTCATCCGACGGGGTCCTCTTTGTCCTCTTGATCCGACGGGGTCCTCTTTGTCCTCTTGATCCGATGGGGTCCTCTTGATCCGACTGGGTTTTCTTGATCCGGCAGGGTCCTCTTGATCCGACGGGGTCCTCTTTGTCTTGATCCGACGGGGTCCTCTTGTCCTCTTGATCCGACGGGGTCCTCTTGATCCGACGGGGTCCTCTTGGTCTTGATCTGACGGGGTCCTCTTGGTCTTGATCCGACGGGGTCCTCTTTGTCCTCTTGATCCGACGGGGTCCTCTTGATCCAACGGGTCCCTTTGGTCCGACGGGGTAATCTTGATCCGACGGGGTTCTCTTGGTCTTGATTGACTGGGTCCTCTTTGTCCTCTTGATCCGATGGGGTCCTCTTGATCCAAAGGGGTCATCTTGATCCAACTGGGTCCTCTTGAGCCGATGGGGTCCTCTTTGTCCTCTTGATCCGACGGGGTCCTCTTGATCCGACGGGGTCCTCTTGGTCTTGATCCGACGGGGTCCTCTTTGTCCTCTTGATCCGAGGGGGTCCTCTTGATCCGTCGGGGTCCTCTTGATCCGACGGGTCCTCTTGATCCGACGGGGTCCTCTTGATCCGACGGGGTCTTCTTGGTCTTGATACGTCGGGGTCCTCTTTGTCCTCTTGATCCGATTGGGTTCTCTTGATCCAACGGGGTCCTCTTGATCTGACGGGGTCCTCTTGATCCGACAGGGTCCTCTTGGTCTTCATCCGAGGGGGTCCTCTTTGTCCTCTTGATCCGACGGGGTCCTCTTGATCTGACGGGGTCCTCTTGATCCGACGGGGTCCTCTTGATCTTGATCCGATGGGGTCATCTTAATCCGACAGGGTCCTCTTGGTCTTGATCTGACGGGGTACTCTTGATCCGACGGGGTCCTCTTGGTCTTCCTCCGACGGGGTCCTCTTTGTCCTCTTGATCCGACGGGGTCCTCTTTGTCCTCTTGATCCGACGGGGAACTCTTGAACCGACGGGGTTTTCTTGATCCGGCGGGGTCCTCTTGATCCGACGGGGTCCTCTTGGTCTTGATCCGACGGGGTCCTCTTTGTCCTCTTGATTCGACGGGGTCCTCTTGATCCGACGGGGTCCTCTTGGTCTTGATCCGTCGGGGTCCTCTTGATCCGTCGGGGTCCTCTTGATCCGTCGGAGTCCTCTTGATCCGACAGGGTCCTCTTGGTCCGACGGGGTCCTCTTAGTCTTGATCCGACGGGGTCCTCTTAGTCTTCATCCGACGGGGTCCTCTTTGTCCTCTTGATCCGACGGGGTCCTCTTTGTCCTCTTGATCCGACGGGGTCCTCTTGGTCTTGATCCGACGGGGTCATCTTGATCTGACAGGGTACTCATGGTCTTGATCTGACGGGGTTCTCTTGATCCGACGGGGTCTTCTTGGTCTTCATCCGACGGGGTCCTCTTTGTCCTCTTGATCCGACGGGGTCCTCTTTGTCCTCTTGATCCGATGGGGTACTCTTGATCCGACTGGGTTTTCTTGATCCGGCAGGGTCCTCTTGATCCGACGGGGTCCTCTTGGTCTTGATCCGACGGGGTCCTCTTTGTCCTCTTGATCCGACGGGAACCTCTTGATCCGACGGGGTCCTCTTGGTCTTGATCTGACGGGGTCCTCTTGGTCTTGATCCGACGGGGTCCTCTTTGTCCTCTTGATTCGACGGGGTCCTCTTGATCCAACGGGTCCCTTTGGTCCGACGGGGTAATCTTGATCCGACGGGGTTCTCTTGGTCTTGATCGACTGGGTCCTCTTTGTCCTCTTGATCCGATGGGGTCCTCTTGATCCAAAGGGGTCATCTTGATCCAACTGGGTCCTCTTGAGCCGATGGGGTCCTCTTTGTCCTCTTGATCCGACGGGGTCCTCTTGATCCGACGGGGTCCTCTTGGTCTTGATCCGACGGGGTCCTCTTTGTCCTCTTGATCCGAGGGGGTCCTCTTGATCCGTCGGGGTCCTCTTGATCCGACGGGTCCTCTTGATCCGACGGGATCCTCTTGATCCGACGGGGTCCTCTTGGTCTTGATCCGACGGGGTACTCTTTGTCCTCTTGATCCGATGGGGTCCTCTTGATCCAAAGGGGTCATCTTGATCCAACTGGGTCCTCTTGAGCCGATGGGGTCCTCTTTGTCCTCTTGATCCGACGGGGTCCTCTTGATCCGACGGGGTCCTCTTGGTCTTGATCCGACGGGGTCCTCTTTGTCCTCTTGATCCGAGGGGGTCCTCTTGATCCGTCGGGGTCCTCTTGATCCGACGGGTCCTCTTGATCCGACGGGATCCTCTTGATCCGACGGGGTCCTCTTGGTCTTGATCCGACGGGGTACTCTTTGTCATCTTGATACGTCGGGGTCCTCTTTGTCCTCTTGATCCGATTGGGTCCTCTTGATCCAACGGGGTCCTCTTGATCTGACGGGGTCCTCTTGATCCGATGGAGTCCTCTTGGTCTTGATCCAACGGGGTCCTCTTGGTCTTGATCTGACAGGGTCCTTTTTGTCCTCTTGATCCGACGGGGTCCTCTTGATCCGACGGGGTGTCTTGATCCGACGGGGTCCTCTTGGTCCTGATCCAACGGGGCCCTCTTGATCCGACAGGGCCCTCTTGATTTGACGGGGTCCTCTTGATCTGATGGGGTCCTCTTGGTCTTGATCCGACGGGGTCCTCTTGGTCTTGATCCGTCGGGGTCCTCTTGATCCATCGGGGTCTTCTTGGTCCGACAGAGTCCTCTTGGTCTTGATCCGACGGGGTCCTCTTGGTCTTCATCCGAGGGGGTCCTCTTTGTCCTCTTGATCCGACGGGGTCCTCTTGATCTGATGGGGTCCTCTTGATCCGACGGGATCCTCTTGCTCTTGATCCGATGGGGTCATCTTAATCCGACAGGGTCCTCTTGGTCTTGATCTGACGGGGTACTCTTGATCCGACGGGGTCCTCTTGGTCTTCATCCGACGGGGTCCTCTTTGTCCTCTTGATCCGACGGGGTCCTCTTTGTCCTCTTGATCCGACGGGGAACTCTTGAACCGACGGGGTTTTCTTGATCCGGCGGGGTCCTCTTGATCCGACGGGGTCCTCTTGGTCTTGATCCGACGGGGTCCTCTTTGTCCTCTTGATCCGACGGGGTCCTCTTGATCCGACGGGGTCCTCTTGGTCTTGATCCGTCGGGGTCCTCTTAATCCGTCGGGGTCCTCTTGATCCGTCGGAGTCCTCTTGATCCGACAGGGTCCTCTTGGTCCGACGGGGTCCTCTTGATCTTGATCCGACGGGGTCCTCTTCGTCTTCATCCGATGGGGTCCTCTTTGTCCTCTTGATCCGACGGGGTCCTCTTTGTCCTCTTGATCCGACGGGGTCCTCTTGGTCTTGATCTGACGGGGTCATCTTGATCTGACAGGGTCCTCATGGTCTTGATCTGACGGGGTACTCTTGATCCGACGGGGTCTTCTTGGTCTTCATCCGACGGGGTCCTCTTTGTCCTCTTGATCCGACGGGTCCTCTTTGTCCTCTTGATCCGATGGGGTCCTCTTGATCCGACTGGGTTTTCTTGATCCGGCAGGGTCCTCTTGATCCGACGGGGTCCTCTTTGTCTTGATCCGACGGGGTCCTCTTGTCCTCTTGATCCGACGGGGTCCTCTTGATCCGACGGGGTCCTCTTGGTCTTGATCTGACGGGGTCCTCTTGGTCTTGATCCGACGGGGTCCTCTTTGTCCTCTTGATCCGACGGGGTCCTCTTGATCCAACGGGTCCCTTTGGTCCGACGGGGTAATCTTGATCCGACGGGGTTCTCTTGGTCTTGATTGACTGGGTCCTCTTTGTCCTCTTGATCCGATGGGGTCCTCTTGATCCAAAGGGGTCATCTTGATCCAACTGGGTCCTCTTGAGCCGATGGGGTCCTCTTTGTCCTCTTGATCCGACGGGGTCCTCTTGATCCGACGGGGTCCTCTTGGTCTTGATCCGACGGGGTCCTCTTTGTCCTCTTGATCCGAGGGGGTCCTCTTGATCCGTCGGGGTCCTCTTGATCCGACGGGTCCTCTTGATCCGACGGGGTCCTCTTGATCCGACGGGGTCTTCTTGGTCTTGATACGTCGGGGTCCTCTTTGTCCTCTTGATCCGATTGGGTTCTCTTGATCCAACGGGGTCCTCTTGATCTGACGGGGTCCTCTTGATCCGACAGGGTCCTCTTGGTCTTCATCCGAGGGGGTCCTCTTTGTCCTCTTGATCCGACGGGGTCCTCTTGATCTGACGGGGTCCTCTTGATCCGACGGGGTCCTCTTGATCTTGATCCGATGGGGTCATCTTAATCCGACAGGGTCCTCTTGGTCTTGATCTGACGGGGTACTCTTGATCCGACGGGGTCCTCTTGGTCTTCCTCCGACGGGGTCCTCTTTGTCCTCTTGATCCGACGGGGTCCTCTTTGTCCTCTTGATCCGACGGGGAACTCTTGAACCGACGGGGTTTTCTTGATCCGGCGGGGTCCTCTTGATCCGACGGGGTCCTCTTGGTCTTGATCCGACGGGGTCCTCTTTGTCCTCTTGATTCGACGGGGTCCTCTTGATCCGACGGGGTCCTCTTGGTCTTGATCCGTCGGGGTCCTCTTGATCCGTCGGGGTCCTCTTGATCCGTCGGAGTCCTCTTGATCCGACAGGGTCCTCTTGGTCCGACGGGGTCCTCTTAGTCTTCATCCGACGGGGTCCTCTTTGTCCTCTTGATCCGACGGGGTCCTCTTTGTCCTCTTGATCCGACGGGGTCCTCTTGGTCTTGATCCGACGGGGTCATCTTGATCTGACAGGGTACTCATGGTCTTGATCTGACGGGGTTCTCTTGATCCGACGGGGTCTTCTTGGTCTTCATCCGACGGGGTCCTCTTTGTCCTCTTGATCCGACGGGGTCCTCTTTGTCCTCTTGATCCGATGGGGTACTCTTGATCCGACTGGGTTTTCTTGATCCGGCAGGGTCCTCTTGATCCGACGGGGTCCTCTTGGTCTTGATCCGACGGGGTCCTCTTTGTCCTCTTGATCCGACGGGAACCTCTTGATCCGACGGGGTCCTCTTGGTCTTGATCTGACGGGGTCCTCTTGGTCTTGATCCGACGGGGTCCTCTTTGTCCTCTTGATTCGACGGGGTCCTCTTGATCCAACGGGTCCCTTTGGTCCGACGGGGTAATCTTGATCCGACGGGGTTCTCTTGGTCTTGATCGACTGGGTCCTCTTTGTCCTCTTGATCCGATGGGGTCCTCTTGATCCAAAGGGGTCATCTTGATCCAACTGGGTCCTCTTGAGCCGATGGGGTCCTCTTTGTCCTCTTGATCCGACGGGGTCCTCTTGGTCTTGATCCGACGTGGTCCTCTTTGTCCTCTTGATCCGAGGGGGTCCTCTTGATCCGTCGGGGTCCTCTTGATCCGACGGGTCCTCTTGATCCGACGGGATCCTCTTGATCCGACGGGGTCCTCTTGGTCTTGATCCGACGGGGTACTCTTTGTCCTCTTGATCCGATGGGGTCCTCTTGATCCAAAGGGGTCATCTTGATCCAACTGGGTCCTCTTGAGCCGATGGGGTCCTCTTTGTCCTCTTGATCCGACGGGGTCCTCTTGATCCGACGGGGTCCTCTTGGTCTTGATCCGACGGGGTCCTCTTTGTCCTCTTGATCCGAGGGGGTCCTCTTGATCCGTCGGGGTCCTCTTGATCCGACGGGTCCTCTTGATCCGACGGGATCCTCTTGATCCGACGGGGTCCTCTTGGTCTTGATCCGACGGGGTACTCTTTGTCATCTTGATACGTCGGGGTCCTCTTTGTCCTCTTGATCCGATTGGGTCCTCTTGATCCAACGGGGTCCTCTTGATCTGACGGGGTCCTCTTGATCCGATGGAGTCCTCTTGGTCTTGATCCAACGGGGTCCTCTTGGTCTTGATCTGACAGGGTCCTTTTTGTCCTCTTGATCCGACGGGGTCCTCTTGATCCGACGGGGTGTCTTGATCCGACGGGGTCCTCTTGGTCCTGATCCAACGGGGCCCTCTTGATCCGACAGGGCCCTCTTGATTTGACGGGGTCCTCTTGATCTGATGGGGTCCTCTTGGTCTTGATCCGACGGGGTCCTCTTGGTCTTGATCCGTCGGGGTCCTCTTGATCCGTCGGGGTCCTCTTGGTCCGACGGAGTCCTCTTGGTCTTGATCCGACGGGGTCCTCTTGGTCTTCATCCGAGGGTGTCCTCTTTGTCCTCTTGATCCGACGGGGTCCTCTTGATCTTGATCCGATGGGGTCATCTTAATCCGACAGGGTCCTCTTGGTCTTGATCTGACAGGGTACTCTTGATCCGACGGGGTCCTCTTGGTCTTGATCCGTCGGGGTCCTCTTGATCCGTCGGGGTCCTCTTGGTCCGACGGAGTCCTCTTGGTCTTGATCCGACGGGGTCCTCTTGGTCTTCATCCGAGGGTGTCCTCTTTGTCCTCTTGATCCGACGGGGTCCTCTTGA
This sequence comes from Pseudophryne corroboree, assembly GCF_028390025.1. NCBI lineage: Eukaryota > Metazoa > Chordata > Amphibia > Anura > Myobatrachidae > Pseudophryne > Pseudophryne corroboree. The sequence continues at coordinate 184,177,070 of NC_086444.1, read as the reverse complement.
TCTTGATCCGATGGGGTCATCTTAATCCGACAGGGTCCTCTTGGTCTTGATCTGACAGGGTACTCTTGATCCGACGGGGTCCTCTTGGTCTTCATCCGACGGGGTCCTCTTTGTTCTCTTGATCCGACGGGGTCCTCTTGATCCGACGGGGTCCTCTTGATCCGACGGGGTCCTCTTGGTCTTGATCCGACGGGGTCCTCTTTGTCCTCTTGATCCGACGGGGTCCTCTTGATCCGTCGGGGTCCTCTTGATCTGACGGGTCATCTTGATCCGACGGGGTCCTCTTGGTCTTGATCCGACGGGGTACTCTTTGTCATCTTGATACGTCGGGGTCCTCTTTGTCCTCTTGATCCGATTGGGTCCTCTTGATCCAACGGGGTCCTCTTGATCTGACGGGGTCCTCTTGATCCGACGGAGTCCTCTTGGTCTTGATCCAACGGGGTCCTTTTTGTCCTCTTGATCCGACGGGGTCCTCTTGATCCGACGGGGTGTCTTGATCCGACGGGTCCTCTTGGTCTTGATCCGACGGGGCCCTCTTGATCCGACAGGGCCCTCTTGATTTGACGGGGTCCTCTTGATCTGATGGTGTCCTCTTGGTCTTGATCCGACGGGGTCCTCTTGGTCTTGATCCGTCGGGGTCCTCTTGATCCATCGGGGTCCTCTTGGTCCGACGGAGTCCTCTTGGTCTTGATCCGACGGGGTCCTCTTGGTCTTCATCCGAGGGGGTCCTCTTTGTTCTCTTGATCCGACGGGGTCCTCTTGATCTGACGGGGTCCTCTTGATCCGACGGGGTCCTCTTGATCTTGATCCGATGGGGTCATCTTAATCCGACAGGGTCCTCTTGGTCTTGATCTGACGGGGTACTCTTGATCCGACGGGGTCCTCTTGGTCTTCATCCGACGGGGTCCTCTTTGTCCTCTTGATCCGACGGGGTCCTCTTTGTCCTCTTGATCCGATGGGTAACTCTTGAACCGACGGGGTTTTCTTGATCCGGCGGGGTCCTCTTGATCCGACGGGGTCCTCTTGGTCTTGATCCGACGGGGTCCTCTTTGTCCTCTTGATCCGACGGGGTCCTCTTGATCCGACGGGGTCCTCTTGGTCTTGATCCGTCGGGGTCCTCTTGATCCGTCGGGGTCCTCTTGATCCGTCGGAGTCCTCTTGATCCGACAGGGTCCTCTTGGTCCGACGGGGTCCTCTTGGTCTTGATCCGACGGGGTCCTCTTGGTCTTCATCCGACGGGGTCCTCTTTGTCCTCTTGATCCGACGGGGTCCTCTTTGTCCTCTTGATCCGACGGGGTCCTCTTGGTCTTGATCCGACGGGGTCATCTTGATCTGACAGGGTCCTCATGGTCTTAATCTGACGGGGTACTCTTAATCCGACGGGGTCTTCTTGGTCTTCATCCGACGGGGTCCTCTTTGTCCTCTTGATCCGACGGGGTCCTCTTTGTCCTCTTGATCCGATGGGGTCCTCTTGATCCGACTGGGTTTTCTTGATCCGGCAGGGTCCTCTTGATCCGACGGGGTCCTCTTGTTCTTGATCCGACGGGGTCCTCTTTGTCCTCTTGATCCGACGGGGTCCTCTTGATCCGACGGAGTCCTCTTGGTCTTGATCCGACGGGGTCCTCTTGGTCTTCATCCGAGGGTGTCCTCTTTGTCCTCTTGATCCGACGGGGTCCTCTTGATCTTGATCCGATGGGGTCATCTTAATCCGACAGGGTCCTCTTAGTCTTGATCTGACAGGGTACTCTTGATCCGACGGGGTCCTCTTGGTCTTGATCCGTCGGGGTCCTCTTGATCCGTCGGGGTCCTCTTGGTCCGACGGAGTCCTCTTGGTCTTGATCCGACGGGGTCCTCTTGGTCTTCATCCGAGGGTGTCCTCTTTGTCCTCTTGATCCGACTGGGTCCTCTTGATCTTGATCCGATGGGGTCATCTTAATCCGACAGGGTCCTCTTGGTCTTGATCTGACAGGGTACTCTTGATCCGACGGGGTCCTCTTGGTCTTCATCCGACGGGGTCCTCTTTGTTCTCTTGATCCGACGGGGTCCTCTTGATCCGACGGGGTCCTCTTGATCCGACGGGGTCCTCTTGGTCTTGATCCGACGGGGTCCTCTTTGTCCACTTGATCCGACGGGGTCCTCTTGATCCGTCGGGGTCCTCTTGATCTGACGGGTCCTCTTGATCCGACGGGGTCCTCTTGGTCTTGATCCGACGGGGTCGTCTTTGTCCTCTTGATCCGACGGGGTCCTCTTGATCCGACGGGGTCCTCTTGGTCTTGATCTGACGGGGTCCTCTTGGTCTTGATCCAACGGGGTCCTCTTTGTCCTCTTGATCCGACGGGGTCCTCTTGATCCAACGGGTCCCTTTAGTCCGACGGGGTAATCTTGATCCGACGGGGTTCTCTTGGTCTTGATTGACTGGGTCCTCTTTGTCCTCTTGATCCGATGGGGTCCTCTTGATCCAAAGGGGTCATCTTGATCCAACTGGGTCCTCTTGAGCCGATGGGGTCCTCTTTGTCCTCTTGATCCGACGGGGTCCTCTTGATCCGACGGGGTCCTCTTGGTCTTGATCCGACGGGGTACTCTTTGTCATCTTGATACGTCGGGGTCCTCTTTGTCCTCTTGATCCGATTGGGTCCTCTTGATCCAACGGGGTCCTCTTGATCTGACGGGGTCCTCTTGATCCGATGGAGTCCTCTTGGTCTTGATCCAACGGGGTCCTCTTGGTCTTGATCTGACGGGGTCCTTTTTGTCCTCTTGATCTGACGGGGTCCTCTTGATCCGACGGGGTGTCTTGATCCGACGGGTCCTCTTGGTCCTGATCCAACGGGGCCCTCTTGATCCGACAGGGCCCTCTTGATTTGACGGGGTCCTCTTGATCTGATGGGGTCCTCTTGGTCTTGATCCGACGGGGTCCTCTTGGTCTTGATCCGTCGGGGTCCTCTTGATCCGTCGGGGTCCTCTTGGTCCGACGGAGTCCTCTTGGTCTTGATCCGACGGGGTCCTCTTGGTCTTCATCCGAGGGGGTCCTCTTTGTCCTCTTGATCCGACGGGGTCCTCTTTGTCCTCTTGATCCGACGGGGTCCTCTTGATCCGACGGGGTCCTCTTGATCCGACGGGGTCCTCTTGGTCTTGATCCGACGGGGTCCTCTTTGTCCTCTTGATCGGACTGGGTCCTCTTGATCCGTCGGAGTCCTCTTGATCCGACAGGGTCCTCTTGGTCCGACGGGGTCCTCTTGGTCTTGATCCGACGGGGTCCTCTTGGTCTTCATCCGACGGGGTCCTCTTTGTCCTCTTGATCCGACGGGGTCCTCTTTGTCCTCTTGATCCGACGGGGTCCTCTTGGTCTTGATCCGACGGGGTCATCTTGATCTGACAGGGTCCTCATGGTCTTGATCTGACGGGGTACTCTTAATCCGACGGGGTCTTCTTGGTCTTCATCCGACGGGGTCCTCTTTGTCCTCTTGATCCGACGGTGTCCTCTTTGTCCTCTTGATCCGATGGGGTCCTCTTGATCCGACTGGGTTTTCTTGATCCGTCAGGGTCCTCTTGATCCGACGGGGTCCTCTTGTTCTTGATCCGACGGGGTCCTCTTTGTCCTCTTGATCCGACGGGGTCCTCTTGATCCGACGGGGTCCTCTTGGTCTTGATCTGACGGGGTCCTCTTGGTCTTGATCCAACGGGGTCCTCTTTGTCCTCTTGATCCGACGGGGTCCTCTTGATCCAACGGGTCCCTTTAGTCCGACGGGGTAATTTTGATCCGACGGGGTTCTCTTGGTCTTGATCGACTGGGTCTTCTTTGTCCTCTTGATCCGATGGGGTCCTCTTGATCCAAAGGGGTCATCTTGATCCAACTGGGTCCTCTTGAGCCGATGGGGTCCTCTTTGTCCTCTTGATCCGACGGGGTCCTCTTGATCCGACGGGGTCCTCTTGGTCTTGTTCCGACGGGGTCCTATTTGTCCTCTTGATCCGAGGGGGTCCTCTTGATCCGTCGGGGTCCTCTTGATCCGACGGGGTCCTCTTGATCCGACGGGGTCCTCTTGGTCTTGATCCGACGGGGTACTCTTTGTCATCTTGATACGTCGGGGTCCTCTTTGTCCTCTTGATCCGATTGGGTCCTCTTGATCCAACGGGGTCCTCTTGATCTGACGGGGTCCTCTTGATCCGATGGAGTCCTCTTGGTCTTGATCCAACGGGGTCCTCTTGGTCTTGATCTGACGGGGTCCTTTTTGTCCTCTTGATCCGACGGGGTCCTCTTGATCCGACGGGGTGTCTTGATCCGACGGGTCCTCTTGGTCCTGATCCAACTGGGCCCTCTTGATCCGACAGGGCCCTCTTGATTTGACGGGGTCCTCTTGATCTGATGGGGTCCTCTCGGTCTTGATCCGACGGGGTCCTCTTGGTCTTGATCCGTCGGGGTCCTCTTGATCCGTCGGGGTCCTCTTGGTCCGACGGAGTCCTCTTGGTCTTGATCCGACGGGGTCCTCTTGGTCTTCATCCGAGGGGGTCCTCTTTGTCCTCTTGATCCGACGGTGTCCTCTTTATCTGATGGGGTCCTCTTGATCCGACGGGGTCCTCTTGATCTTGATCCGATGGGGTGATCTTAATCCGACAGGGTCCTCTTGGTCTTGATCTGACAGGGTACTCTTGATCCGACGGGGTCCTCTTTGTCCTCTTGATCCGACGGGGTCCTCTTGATCCGACGGGGTCCTCTTGATCCGACGGGGTCCTCTTGGTCTTGATCCGACGGGGTCCTCTTTGTCCTCTTGATCCGACTGGGTCCTCTTGATCCGTCGGGGTCCTCTTGATCTGACGGGTCCTCTTGATCCGACGGGGTCCTCTTGGTCTTGATCCGACGGGGTACTCTTTGTCATCTTGATACGTCGGGGTCCTCTTTGTCCTCTTGATCCGATTGGGTCCTCTTGATCCAACGGGGTCCTCTTGGTCTTGATCCAACGGGGTCCTCTTGGTCTTGATCTGACGGGGTCCTTTTTGTCCTCTTGATCCGACGGGGTCCTCTTGATCCGACGGGGTGTCTTGATCCGACGGGTACTCTAGGTCTTGATCCGACGGGGCCCTCTTGATCCGACAGGGCCCTCTTGATTTGACGGGGTCCTCTTGATCTGATGGGGTCCTCTTGGGCTTGATCCGACGGGGTCCTCTTGGTCTTGATCCGTCGGGGTCCTCTTGATCCATCGGGGTCCTCTTGGTCCGACGGAGTCCTCTTGGTCTTGATCCGACGGGGTCCTCTTGGTCTTCATCCGAGGGGGTCCTCTTTGTCCTCTTGATCCGACGGGGTCCTCTTGATCTGACGGGGTCCTCTTGATCCGACGGGGTCCTCTTGATCTTGATCCGATGGGGTCATCTTAATCCGACAGGGTCCTCTTGGTCTTGATCTGACGGGGTACTCTTGATCCGACGGGGTCCTCTTGGTCTTCATCCGACGGGGTCCTCTTTGTCCTCTTGATCCGACGGGGTCCTCTTTGTCCTCTTGATCCGACGGGTAACTCTTGAACCGACGGGGTTTTCTTGATCCGGCGGGGTCCTCTTGATCCGACGGGGTCCTCTTGGTCTTGATCCGACGGGGTCCTCTTTGTCCTCTTGATCCGACGGGGTCCTCTTGATCCGACGGGGTCCTCTTGGTCTTGATCCGTCGGGGTCCTCTTGATCCGTCGGGGTCCTCTTGATCCGTCGGAGTCCTCTTGATCCGACAGGGTCCTCTTGGTCCGACGGGGTCCTCTTGGTCTTGATCCGACGGGGTCCTCTTGGTCTTCATCCGACTGGGTCCTCTTTGTCCTCTTGATCCGACGGGGTCCTCTTTGTCCTCTTGATCGGACGGGGTCCTCTTGGTCTTGATCCGACGGGGTCATCTTGATCTGACAGGGTCCTCATGGTCTTGATCTGACGGGGTACTCTTAATCCGACGGGGTCTTCTTGGTCTTCATCCGACGGGGTCCTCTTTGTCCTCTTGATCCGACGGGGTCCTCTTTGTCCTCTTGATCCGATGGGGTCCTCTTGATCCGACTGGGTTTTCTTGATCCGGCAGGGTCCTCTTGATCCGACGGGGTCCTCTTGTTCTTGATCCGACGGGGTCCTCTTTGTCCTCTTGATCCGACGGGGTCCTCTTGATCCGACGGGGTCCTCTTGGTCTTGATCTGACGGGGTCCTCTTGGTCTTGATCCAACGGGGTCCTCTTTGTCCTCTTGATCCGACGGGGTCCTCTTGATCCAACGGGTCCCTTTAGTCCGACGGGGTAATCTTGATCCGACGGGGTTCTCTTGGTCTTGATCGACTGGGTCCTCTTTGTCCTCTTGATCCGATGGGGTCCTCTTGATCCAAAGGGGTCATCTTGATCCAACTGGGTCCTCTTGAGCCGATGGGGTCCTCTTTGTCCTCTTGATCTGATGGGGTCCTCTTGATCCGACGGGGTGCTCTTGGTCTTGATCCGACGGGGTCCTCTTTGTCCTCTTGATCCGAGGGGGTCCTCTTGATCCGTCGGGGTCCTCTTGATCCGACGGGTCCTCTTGATCCGACGGGGTCCTCTTGATCCGACGGGGTCCTCTTGGTCTTGATCCGACGGGGTACTCTTTGTCATCTTGATACGTCGGGGTCCTCTTTGTCCTCTTGATACGATTGGGTCCTCTTGATCCAACGGGGTCCTCTTGATCTGACGGGGTCCTCTTGATCCGATGGAGTCCTCTTGGTCTTGATCCAACGGGGTCCTCTTGGTCTTGATCTGACGGGGTCCTTTTTGTCCTCTTGATCTGACGGGGTCCTCTTGATCCGACGGGGTGTCTTGATCCGACGGGTCCTCTTGGTCCTGATCCAACGGGGCCCTCTTGATTCGACAGGGCCCTCTTGATTTGACGGGGTCCTCTTGATCTGATGGGGTCCTCTTGGTCTTGATCCGACGGGGTCCTCTTGGTCTTGATCCGTCGGGGTCCTCTTGATCCGTCGGGGTCCTCTTGGTCCGACGGAGTCCTCTTGGTCTTGATCCGTCGGGGTCCTCTTGATCCGTCGGGGTCCTCTTGGTCCGACGGAGTCCTCTTGGTCTTGATCCGACGGGGTCCTCTTGGTCTTCATCCGAGGGGGTCCTCTTTGTCCTCTTGATCCGACGGGGTCCTCTTGATCTGACGGGGTCCTCTTGATCCGACGGGGTCCTCTTGGTCTTGATCCGACGGGGTCATCTTGATCCGACAGGGTCCTCTTGGTCTTGATCCGACGGGGTCCTCTTGGTCTTCATCCGACGGGGTCCTCTTTGTCCTCTTGATCCTACGGGGTCCTCTTTGTCCTCTTGATCCGACGGGGTCCTATTGATCCGACGGGGTTCTCTTGATCTGACGGGGTCCTCTTGGTGTTGATCTGACGGGGTCCGCTTTGTCCTCTTGATCCGACGGGGTCCTCTTTGTCCTCTTGATCCGACAGGTCCTCTTGATCCGACGGGGTCCTCTTGATCCGACGGGGTCCTCTTGTTCTTGATCCGTCGGGGTCCTCTTGATCCGTCGGGGTCCTCTTGATCCATTGGGGTCCTCTTGATCCGACGGGGTCCTCTTGGTCTTGATCCGATGGGGTCCTCTTGGTCTTCATCCGATGGGGTCCTCTTTGTCCTCTTGATCCGACGGTGTCCTCTTTGTCCTCTTGATCCGATGGGTCCTCTTGATCTGACGGGGTCCTCTTGATCCGACGGGGTCCTCTTGGTCTTGATCCGACGGGGTCATCTTGATCAGACAGGGTCCTCTTGGTCTTTATCTGACGGGGTACTCTTGATCCGACGGGGTCCTCTTGGTCTTCACCCGACGGGGTCCTCTTTGTCCTCTTTATCCGACGGGGTCCTCTTTGTCCTCTTGATCCAACGGGGTCCTCTTGATCCGTCGGGTTCCTCTTGATCCGTCGGGGTCCTCTTGATCCGACGTGGTCCTCTTGGTCCGACGGGTTCCTCTTGGTCTTGATCCGACGGGGTCCTCTTGGTCTTCATCCGACGGGGTCCTCTTTGTCCTCTTGATCCGACGGGGTCCTCTTTGTCCTCTTGATCTGATGGGGTCCTCTTGATCCGACGGGTTCCTCTTGGTCTTGATCCGACGGGGTCATCTTAATCCGACAGGGTCCTCTTGGTCTTTATCTGACGGGATACTCTTGATCCGACCGGGTCCTCTTGGTCTTCATCCGACGGGGTCCTCTTTGTCCTCTTGATCCGACGGGGTCCTCTTTGTCCTCTTGATCCGACGGGGTCCTCTTGATCCGACTGGGTTTTCTTGATCCGGCGGGGTCCTCTTGGTCTTGATCCAACGGGGTCCTCTTTTTCCTCTTGATCCGACGGGGGTCCTCTTCGTCCTCTTGATCCGATTGTGTCCTCTTGATACAACGGGTCCTTTTGATCCGACGGGGTCCTCTTGATCCGACGGGGTCCTCTTGGTCTTGATCCTACGGGGTTCTCTTTGTCCTCTTGATCCGACGGGGTCCTCTTGATCCGAAGGGGTCCTCTTGATCCGATGGGGTCCTCTTGGTCTTAATCTGACGGGGTCCGCTTTGTCCTCTTGATCCAACGGGGTCCTATTTGTCCTCTTGATCCGACTGGTCCTCTTGATCCGATGGGGTCCTCTTGATCCGACGGGGTCCTCTTGGTCTTGATCTGACGGGGTCCGCTTTGTCCTCTTGATCCGACGGGGTCCTCTTTGTCCTCTTGATCCGACGGGGTCCTCTTGATCTGACGGGGTCCTCTTGGTCTTGATCCGTCGGGGTCCTCTTGGTTCGACGGGGTCCTCTTGGTCTTGATCCGACGAGGTCCTCTTTGTCCTCTTGATCCGACGGGGTCCTCTTGGTCCGGCGGGGTCCTCTTGGTCTTGATCCGATGGGGTCCTCTTGGTCTTCATCCGACGGGGTCCTCTTTGTCCTCTTGATCCGACGGTGTCCTCTTTGTCCTCTTGATCAGATGGGTCTTCTTGATCTGACGGGGTCCTCTTGATCCGACGGGGTCCTCTTGGTCTTGATCCGACGGAGTCATCTTGATCCGACGGGGTCCTCTTGGTCTTGATCCGTCGGGGTCCTCTTGATCCGTCGGGGTCCTCTTGTTCCGTCGGGGTCCTCTTGGTCCGACGGGGTCCTCTTGGTCTTGATCCGACGGGGTCCTCTTCGTCTTCATCCGACGGGGTTCTCTTTGTCCTCTTGATCCTACGGGGTCCTCTTTGTCCTCTTGATCCGACGGGGTCCTATTGATCCGACGGGGTCCTCTTGATCCGACGGGGTCCTCTTGGTTTTGATCTGACGGGGTCCGCTTTGTCCTCTTGATCCGACGGGGTCCTTTTTTTCCTCTTGATCCGACAGGTCCTCTTGATCCGACGGGGTCCTCTTAGTCTTGATCCGTCGGGGTCCTCTTGATCCGTCGGGGTCCTCTTGATCCGTCGGGGTCCTCTTGATCCGACGGGGTCCTCTTGGTCCGGCGGGGTCCTCTTGGTCTTGATCCGATGAGGTCCTCTTGGTCTTCATCCGACGGGGTCCTTTGTCCTCTTGATCCGACGGGGTCCTCTTTGTCCTCTTGATCCGACGGGCTCCTCTTGGTCTTGATCCGACGGGGTCATCTTGATCCGACAGGGTCCTCTTGGTCTTGATCCGACGGGGTCCTCTTGGTCTTCATCCGACGGGGTCCTCTTTGTCCTCTTAATCCTACGGGGTCCTCTTTGTCCTCTTGATCCGACTGGGTCCTATTGATCCGACGGGGTTCTCTTGATCTGACGGGGTCCTCTTGGTCTTGATCTGACGGGGTCCGCTTTGTCCTCTTGATCCGACGGGGTCCTCTTTGTCCTCTTGATCCGACAGGTCCTCTTGGCCCGACAGGGTCCTCTTGATCCGACGGGGTCCTCTTGTTCTTGATCCGTCGGGGTCCTCTTGATCCGTCGGGGTCCTCTTGATCCATTGGGGTCCTCTTGATCCGACGGGGTCCTCTTTGTCCGACGGGGTCCTCTTGGTCTTGATCCGATGGGGTCCTCTTGGTCTTCATCCGACGGGGTCCTCTTTGTCCTCTTGATCCGACGGGGTCCTCTTTGTTCTTTTGATCCGACGGGTCCTATTGATCCGACGGGGTCCTCTTGATCCGACGGGGTCCTCTTGGTCTTGATCCGACGGGGTCATCTTGATCCGACAGGGTCCTCTTGGTCTTGATCTGACGGGGTACTCTTGATCCGACGGGGTCCTCTTGGTCTTCACCCGACGGGGTCCTCTTTGTCCTCTTGATCCGACGGGGTCCTCTTTGTCCTCTTGATCCAACGGGGTCCTCTTGATCCGTCGGGGTCCTCTTGATCCGTCGGGGTCCTCTTGATCCGACGGGGTCCTCTTGGTCTTGATCTGACGGGGTCCTCTTGGTCTTCATCCGACGGGGTCCTCTTCGTCCTCTTGATCCGATTGGGTCCTCTTGATACAACGGGTCCTTTTGATCCGACGGGGTCCTCTTGATCCGATGGGGTCCTCTTGGTCTTCATCCGACGGGGTCCTCTTTGTCCTCTTGATCCGACGGGGTCCTCTTTGTCCTCTTGATCTGATGGGGTCCTCTTGATCCGACGGGTTCCTCTTGGTCTTGATCCGACGGGGTCATCTTAATCCGACAGGGTCCTCTTGGTCTTGATCTGACGGGATACTCTTGATCCGACCGGGTCCTCTTGGTCTTCATCCGACGGGGTCCTCTTTGTCCTCTTGATCCGACGGGGTCCTCTTTGTCCTCTTGATCCGACGGGGTCCTCTTGATCCGACTGGGTTTTCTTGATCCGGCGGGGTCCTCTTGGTCTTGATCCGACGGGGTCCTCTTTTTCCTCTTGATCCGACGGGGGTCCTCTTCGTCCTCTTGATCCGATTGTGTCCTCTTGATACAACGGGTCCTTTTGATCCGACGGGGTCCTCTTGATCCGACGGGGTCCTCTTGGTCTTGATCCTACGGGGTTCTCTTTGTCCTCTTGATCCGAAGGGGTCCTCTTGATCCGAAGGGGTCCTCTTGATCCGATGGGGTCCTCTTGGTCTTAATCTGACGGGGTCCGCTTTGTCCTCTTGATCCAACGGGGTCCTATTTGTCCTCTTGATCCGACTGGTCCTCTTGATCCGATGGGGTCCTCTTGATCCGACGGGGTCCTCTTGGTCTTGATCTGACGGGGTCCGCTTTGTCCTCTTGATCCGACGGGGTCCTCTTTGTCCTCTTGATCCGACGGGGTCCTCTTGATCTGACGGGGTCCTCTTGGTCTTGATCCCTCGGGGTCCTCTTGGTTCGACGGGGTCCTCTTGGTCTTGATCCGACGAGGTCCTCTTTGTCCTCTTGATCCGACGGGGTCCTCTTGGTCCGGCGGGGTCCTCTTGGTCTTGATCCGATGGGGTCCTCTTGGTCTTCATCCGACGGGGTCCTCTTTGTCCTCTTGATCCGACGGTGTCCTCTTTGTCCTCTTGATCCGATGGGTCTTCTTGATCTGACGGGGTCCTCTTGATCCGACGGGGTCCTCTTGGTCTTGATCCGACGGAGTCATCTTGATCCGACGGGGTCCTCTTGGTCTTGATCCGCCGGGGTCCTCTTGATCCGTCGGGGTCCTCTTGTTCCGTCGGGGTCCTCTTGGTCCGACGGGGTCCTCTTGGTCTTGATCCGACGGGGTCCTCTTCGTCTTCATCCGACGGGGTTCTCTTTGTCCTCTTGATAATACGGGGTCCTCTTTGTCCTCTTGATCCGACGGGGTCCTATTGATCCGACGGGGTCCTCTTGATCCGACGGGGTCCTCTTGGTCTTGATCTGACGGGGTCCGCTTTGTCCTCTTGATCCGACGGGGTCCTCTTTATCCTCTTGATCCGACAGGTCCTCTTGATCCGACGGGGTCCTCTAAGTCTTGATCCGTCGGGGTCCTCTAAGTCTTGATCCGTCGGGGTCCTCTTGATCCGTCGGGGTCCTCTTGATCCGACGGGGTCCTCTTGGTCCGGCGGGGTCCTCTTGGTCTTGATCCGATGAGGTCCTCTTGGTCTTCATCCGACGGGGTCCTTTGTCCTCTTGATCCGACGGGGTCCTCTTTGTCCTCTTGATCCGACGGGCTCCTCTTGGTCTTGATCCGACGGGGTCATCTTGATCCGACAGGGTCCTCTTGGTCTTGATCCGACGGGGTCCTCTTGGTCTTCATCCGACGGGGTCCTCTTTGTCCTCTTAATCCTACGGGGTCCTCTTTGTCCTCTTGATCCGACTGGGTCCTATTGATCCGACGGGGTTCTCTTGATCTGACGGGGTCCTCTTGGTCTTGATCTGACGTGGTCCGCTTTGTCCTCTTGATCCGACGGGGTCCTCTTTGTCCTCTTGATCCGACAGGTCCTCTTGGTCCGACGGGGTCCTCTTGATCCGACGGGGTCCTCTTGTTCTTGATCCGTCGGGGTCCTCTTGATCCGTCGGGGTCCTCTTGATCCATTGGGGTCCTCTTGATCCGACGGGGTCCTCTTTGTCCGACGGGGTCCTCTTGGTCTTGATCCGATGGGGTCCTCTTGGTCTTAATCCGACGGGGTCCTCTTTGTCCTCTTGATCCGACGGGGTCCTCTTTGTTCTTTTGATCCAACGGGTCCTATTGATCCGACGGGGTCCTCTTGATCCGACGGGGTCCTCTTGGTCTTGATCCGACGGGGTCATCTTGATCCGACAGGGTCCTCTTGGTCTTGATCTGACGGGGTACTCTTGATCCGACGGGGTCCTCTTGGTCTTCACCCGACGGGGTCCTCTTTGTACTCTTGATCCGACGGGGTCCTCTTTGTCCTCTTGATCCAACGGGGTACTCTTGATCCGTAGGGGTCTTCTTGATCCGTCGGGGTCCTCTTGATCCGACGGGGTCCTCTTGGTCCGACGGGTTCCTCTTGGTCTTGATCTGACGGGGTCCTCTTGGTCTTCATCCGACGGGGTCCTCTTCGTCCTCTTGATCCGATTGGGTCCTCTTGATACAACGGGTCCTTTTGATCCGACGGGGTCCTCTTGATCCGATGGGGTCCTCTTGGTCTTGATCTGACGGGGTCCTCTTTGTCCTCTTGATCCGACGGGGTCCTCTTGATCCGACGGGGTTCTCTTGATCCGACGGGGTCCTCTTGGTCTTGATCTGACGGGGTCCGCTTTGTCCTCTTGATCCGACGGGGTCCTCTTTGTCCTCTTGATCCGACGGGGTCCTCTTGGTCTTGATCCGACGGGGTCCTCTTGGTCTTGATCCGACGGGGTCATCTTGATCCGACAGGGTCCTCTTGGTCTTGATCAGACGGGGTACTCTTGATCCGACGGGGTCCTCTTGGTCTTCACCCGACGGGGTCCTCTTTGTCCTCTTGATCCGATGGGGTCCTCTTTGTCCTCTTGATCCGACGGGGTCCTCTTGATCCGTCGGGTTCCTCTTGATCCGACGGGATCCTCTTGGTCCGACGGGGTCCTCTTGTTTCGACGGGGTCCTCTTGGTCTTGATCCGACGGGGTCCTCTTGGTCTTCATCCGTCGGGTTCCTCTTTGTCCTCTTGATCCTACGGGGTCCTCTTTGTCCTCTTGATCCGATGGGGTCCTATTGATCCGACGGGGTCCTCTTGATCCGACGGGGTCCTCTTGGTCTTGATCTGACGGGGTCCGCTTTGTCCTCTTGATCCGACGGGGTCCTCTTTGTCCTCTTGATCCGACAGGTCCTCTTGATCCGACAGGGTCCTCTTGATCCGATGGGGTCCTCTTGGTCTTGATCCGACGGGGTCATCTTAATCCAACAGGGTCCTCTTGGTCTTGATCTGACGGGGTACTCTTGATCCGACCGGGTCCTCTTGGTCTTGATCCGATGGGGTCCTCTTGGTCTTCATCCGACGGGGTCCTCTTTGTCCTCTTGATCCGACGGGGTCCTCATTGTCCTCTTGATCCGACGGGGTCCTCTTGGTCTTGATCCGACGGGGTCATCTTGATCCGACAGGGTCCTCTTGGTCTTCATCCGACGGGGTCCTCTTTGTCCTCTTGATCCTATGGGGTCCTCTTTGTCCTCTTGATCCGACAGGGTCCTATTGATCCGACGGGGTTCTCTTGATCTGACGGGGTCCTCTTGGTGTTGATCTGACGGGGTCCGCTTTGTCCTCTTGATCCGACGGGGTCCTCTTTGTCCTCTTGATCCGACAGGTCCTCTTGATCCGACGGGGTCCTCTTGATCCGACGGGGTCCTCTTGTTCTTGATCCGTCGGGGTCCTCTTGATCCGTCGGGGTCCTCTTGATCCATTGGGGTCCTCTTGATCCGACGGGGTCCTCTTGGTCCGACGGGGTCCTCTTGGTCTTGATCCGACGGGGTCCTCTTTGTCCTCTTGATCCGACGGGGTCCTCTTTGTCCTCTTGATCCGACGGGGTCCTCTTTGTCCTTTTGATCCGACGGGTCCTCTTGATCCGACGGGGTCCTCTTGATCCGACGGGGTCCTCTTGGTCTTGATCTGACGGGGTCATCTTGATCAGACAGGGTCCTCTTGGTCTTGATCTGACGGGGTACTCTTGGTCTTCACCCGACGGGGTCCTCTTTGTCCTCTTTATCCGACGGGGTCCTCTTTGTCCTCTTGATCCAACGGGGTCCTCTTGATCCGTCGGGGTCCTCTTGATCCGTCTGGGTCCTCTTGATCCGACGTGGTCCTCTTGGTCCGACGGGTTCCTCTTGGTCTTGATCCGACGGGGTCCTCTTGGTCTTCATCCGACGGGGTCCTCTTTGTCCTCTTGATCCGACGGGGTCCTCTTTGTCCTCTTGATCTGACGGGGTCCTCTTGATCCGACGGGTTCCTCTTGGTCTTGATCCGACGGGGTCATCTTAATCCGACAGGGTCCTCTTGGTCTTGATCTGACGGGATACTCTTGATCCGACCGGGTCCTCTTGGTCTTCATCCGACGGGGTCCTCTTTGTCCTCTTGATCCGACGGGGTCCTCTTTGTCCTCTTGATCCGACGGGGTCCTCTTGATCCGACTGGGTTTTCTTGATCCGGCAGGGTCCTCTTGATCCGACGGGGTCCTCTTGGTCTTGATCCGACGGGGTCCTCTTTTTCCTCTTGATCCGACGGGGGTCCTCTTCGTCCTCTTGATCCGATTGTGTCCTCTTGATACAACGGGTCCTTTTGATCCGACGGGGTCCTCTTGATCCGACGGGGTCCTCTTGGTCTTGATCCTACGGGGTTCTCTTTGTCCTCTTGATCCGACGGGGTCCTCTTGATCCGAAGGGGTCCTCTTGATCCGATGGGGTCCTCTTGATCCGATGGGGTCCTCTTGGTCTTAATCTGACGGGGTCCGCTTTGTCCTCTTGATCCAACGGGGTCTTATTTGTCCTCTTGATCCGACTGGTCCTCTTGATCCGATGGGGTCCTCTTGATCCGACGGGGTCCTCTTGGTCTTGATCTGACGGGGTCCGCTTTGTCCTCTTGATCCGACGGGGTCCTCTTTGTCCTCTTGATCCGACGGGGTCCTCTTGATCTGACGGGGTCCTCTTGGTCTTGATCCGTCGGGGTCCTCTTGGTTCGACGGGGTCCTCTTGGTCTTGATCCGACGAGGTCCTCTTTGTCCTCTTGATCCGACGGGGTCCTCTTGGTCCGGCGGGGTCCTCTTGGTCTTGATCCGATGGGGTCCTCTTGGTCTTCATCCGACGGGGTCCTCTTTGTCCTCTTGATCCGACGGTGTCCTCTTTGTCCTCTTGATCCGATGGGTCTTCTTGATCTGACGGGGTCCTCTTGATCCGACGGGGTCCTCTTGGTCTTGATCCGACGGAGTCATCTTGATCCGACGGGGTCCTCTTGGTCTTGATCCGTCGGGGTCCTCTTGATCCGTCGGGGTCCTCTTGTTCCGTCGGGGTCCTCTTGGTCCGACGGGGTCCTCTTGGTCTTGATCCGACGGGGTCCTCTTCGTCTTCATCCGACGGGGTTCTCTTTGTCCTCTTGATCCTACGGGGTCCTCTTTGTCCTCTTGATCCGACGGGGTCCTATTGATCCGACGGGGTCCTCTTGATCCGACGGGGTCCTCTTGGTCTTGATCTGACGGGGTCCGCTTTGTCCTCTTGATCCGACTGGGTCCTCTTTATCCTCTTGATCCGACAGGTCCTCTTGATCCGACGGGGTCCTCTTAGTCTTGATCCGTCGGGGTCCTCTTGATCCGTCGGGGTCCTCTTGATCCGTCGGGGTCCTCTTGATCCGACGGGGTCCTCTTGATCCGACGGGGTCCTCTTGGTCTTGATCCGATGAGGTCCTCTTGGTCTTCATCCGACGGGGTCCTTTGTCCTCTTGATCCGACGGGGTCCTCTTTGTCCTCTTGATCCGACGGGCTCCTCTTGGTCTTGATCTGACGGGGTCATCTTGATCCGACAGGGTCCTCTTGGTCTTGATCCGACGGGGTCCTCTTGGTCTTCATCCGACGGGGTCCTCTTTGTCCTCTTAATCCTACGGGGTCCTCTTTGTCCTCTTGATCCGACTGGGTCCTATTGATCCGACGGGGTTCTCTTGATCTGACGGGGTCCTCTTGGTCTTGATCTGACGGGGTCCGCTTTGTCCTCTTGATCCGACGGGGTCCTCTTTGTCCTCTTGATCCGACAGGTCCTCTTGGTCCGACGGGGTCCTCTTGATCCGACGGGGTCCTCTTGTTCTTGATCCGTCGGGGTCCTCTTGATCCGTCGGGGTCCTCTTGATCCATTGGGGTCCTCTTGATCCGACGGGGTCCTCTTTGTCCGACGGGGTCCTCTTGGTCTTGATCCGATGGGGTCCTCTTAGTCTTCATCCGATGGGGTCCTCTTTGTCCTCTTGATCCGACGGGGTCCTCTTTGTTCTTTTGATCCGACGGGTCCTATTGATCCGACGGGGTCCTCTTGATCCGACGGGGTCCTCTTGGTCTTGATCCGACGGGGTCATCTTGATCCGACAGGGTCCTCTTGGTCTTGATCTGACGGGGTACTCTTGATCCGACGGGGTCCTCTTGGTCTTCACCCGACGGGGTCCTCTTTGTCCTCTTGATCCGACGGGGTCCTCTTTGTCCTCTTGATCCAACGGGGTCCTCTTGATCCGTCGGGGTCCTCTTGATCCGTCGGGGTCCTCTTGATCCGACGGGGTCCTCTTGGTCCGACGGGTTCCTCTTGGTCTTGATCTGACGGGGTCCTCTTGGTCTTCATCCGACGGGGTCCTCTTCGTCCACTTGATCCGATTGGGTCCTCTTGATACTACGGGTCCTCTTGATCCGATGGGGTCCTCTTGGTCTTGATCTGACGTGGTCCTCTTTGTCCTCTTGATCCGACGGGGTCCTCTTGATCCGACGGGGTTCTCTTGATCCGACGGGGTCCTCTTGGTCTTGATCTGACGGGGTCCGCTTTGTCCTCTTGATCCGACGGGGTCCTCTTTGTCTTCTTGATCCGACGGGGTCCTCTTGGTCTTGATCCGACGGGGTCCTCTTGGTCTTGATCCGACGGGGTCATCTTGATCCGACAGGGTCCTCTTGGTCTTGATCAGACGGGGTACTCTTGTTCCGACGGGGTCCTCTTGGTCTTCACCCGACGGGGTCCTCTTTGTCCTCTTGATCCGATGGGGTCCTCTTTGTCCTCTTGATCCGACGGGGTCCTCTTGATCCGTCGGGGTCCTCTTGATCCGACGGGATCCTCTTGGTCCGACGGGGTCCTCTTGTTTCGACGGGGTCCTCTTGGTCTTGATCCGACGGGGTCCTCTTGGTCTTCATCCGTCGGGTTCCTCTTTGTCCTCTTGATCCTACGGGGTCCTCTTTGTCCTCTTGATCCGACGGGGTCCTATTGATCCGACGGGGTCCTCTTGATCCGACGGGGTCCTCTTGGTCTTGATCTGACGGGGTCCGCTTTGTCCTCTTGATCCGACGGGGTCCTCTTTGTCCTCTTGATCCGACAGGTCCTCTTGATCCGACAGGGTCCTCTTGATCCGATGGGGTCCTCTTGGTCTTGATCCGACGGGGTCATCTTAATCCAACAGGGTCCTCTTGGTCTTGATCTGACGGGGTACTCTTGATCCGACCGGGTCCTCTTGGTCTTCATCCGACGGGGTCCTCTTTGTCCTCTTGATCCGATGGGGTCCTCTTTGTCCTCTTGATCCGACGGGGTCCTCTTGATCCGACGGGGTTTTCTTAATCCGGCGGGGTCCTCTTGATCCGACGGGGTCGTCTTGATCCGACGGGGTCCTCTTGATCCGACGGGGTCCTCTTGATCCGACGGGGTCCTCTTGGTCTTGATCCGACGGGGTCCTCATTTTCCTCTTGATCCGACGGGGTCCTATTTGTCCTCTTGATTCGATTGGATCCTCTTGATACAACGGGTCCTTTTGATCCGACTGGGTCCTCTTGATCCGACGGGGTCCTCTTGGTCTTGAACCTACGGGGTCCTCTTTGTCATCTTGATCCGACGGGGTCCTCTTGATCTGACGGGGTCCTCTTGATCCGACGGGGTCCTCTTGGTCTCGATCTGACGGGGTCCGCTTTGTCCTCATGATCCGACGGGGTCCTCTTTGTCCTCTTGATCCGACTGGTCCTCTTGATCCGACCGGGTCCTCTTGATCCGACGGGGTCTTCTTGGTCTTGATCCGTCGGGGTCCTCTTGATCCGTTGGGGTCCTCTTGTTCCGTCGGGGTCCTCTTGGTCCGACGGGGTCCTCTTGGTCTTGATCTGACGGGGTCCTCTTCGTCTTCATCCGACAGGGTCCTCTTTGTCCTCTTGATCCTACGGGGTCCTCTTTGTCCTCTTGATCCGACGGGGTCCTCTTGATCCGACGGGGTCCTCTTGGTCTTGATCTGACGGGGTCCGCTTTGTCCTCTTGATCCGACGGGGTCCTCTTTGTCCTCTTGATCCGACAGGTCCTCTTGATCCGACGGGGTCCTCTTAGTCTTGATCCGTCGGGGTCCTCTTGATCCGTCGGGGTCCTCTTGATCCGTCGGGGTCCTCTTGATCCGACGGGGTCCTCTTGGTCCGGCGAGGTCCTCTTGGTCTTGATCCGATGGGGTCCTCTTGGTCTTCATCCGACGGGGTCCTCTTTGTCCTCTTGATCCGACGGGGTCCTCATTGTCCTCTTGATCCGACGGGGTCCTCTTGGTCTTGATCCGACTGGGTCATCTTGATCCGACAGGGTCCTCTTGGTCTTCATCCGACGGGGTCCTCTTTGTCCTCTTGATCCTACGGGGTCCTCTTTGTCCTCTTGATCCGACAGGGTCCTATTGATCCGACGGGGTTCTCTTGATCTGACGGGGTCCTCTTGGTGTTGATCTGACGGGGTCCGCTTTGTCCTCTTGATCCGACGGGGTCCTCTTTGTCCTCTTGATCCGACAGGTCCTCTTGATCCGACGGGGTCCTCTTGATCCGACGGGGTCCTCTTGTTCTTGATCCGTCGGGGTCCTCTTGATCCGTCGGGGTCCTCTTGATCCATTGGGGTCCTCTTGATCCGACTGGGTCATCTTGGTCCGACGGGGTCCTCTTGGTCTTGATCCGACGGGGTCCTCTTTGTCCTCTTGATCCGACGGGGTCCTCTTTGTCCTCTTGATCCGACGGGGTCCTCTTTGTCCTTTTGATCCGACGGGTCCTCATGATCCGACGGGGTCCTCTTGATCCGACGGGGTCCTCTTGGTCTTGATCTGACGGGGTCATCTTGATCAGACAGGGTCCTCTTGGTCTTGATCTGACGGGGTACTCTTGGTCTTCACCCGACGGGGTCCTCTTTGTCCTCTTTATCCGACGGGGTCCTCTTTGTCCTCTTGATCCGACGGGGTCCTCTTGGTCTTGATCCGACGGGGTCCTCTTGGTCTTCATCCGACGGGGTCCTCTTTGTCCTCTTGATCCGACGGGGTCCTCTTTGTCCTCTTGATCTGATGGGGTCCTCTTGATCCGACGGGGTCCTCTTGGTCTTGATCTGACGGGATACTCTTGATCCGACCAGGTCCTCTTGGTCTTCATCCGACGGGGTCCTCTTTGTCCTCTTGATCCGACGGGGTCCTCTTTGTCCTCTTGATCCGACGGGGTCCTCTTGATCCGACTGGGTTTTCTTGATCCGGCGGGGTCCTCTTGATCCGACGGGGTCCTCTTGGTCTTGATCCGACGGGGTCCTCTTTTTCCTCTTGATCCGACGGGGGTCCTCTTCGTCCTCTTGATCCGATTGTGTCCTCTTGATACAACGGGTCCTTTTGATCCGACGGGGTCCTCTTGATCCGACGGGGTCCTCTTGGTCTTGATCCTACGGGGTTCTCTTTGTCCTCTTGATCCGACGGGGTCCTCTTGATCCGATGGGGTCCTCTTGGTCTTAATCTGACGGGGTCCGCTTTGTCCTCTTGATCCAACGGGGTCCTATTTGTCCTCTTGATCCGACTGGTCCTCTTGATCCGATGGGGTCCTCTTGATCCGACGGAGTCCTCTTGGTCTTGATCTGACGGGGTCCGCTTTGTCCTCTTGATCCGACGGGGTCCTCTTTGTCCTCTTGATCCGACGGGGTCCTCTTGATCTGACGGGGTCCTCTTGGTCTTGATCCGTCGGGGTCCTGTTGAACCGTCGGGATCCTCTTGATCCGACGGGGTCCTCTTCGTTCGACGGGGTCCTCTTGGTCTTGATCCGACGGGGTCCTCATTTTCCTCTTGATCCGACGGGGTCCTATTTGTCCTCTTGATTCGATTGGATCCTCTTGATACAACGGGTCCTTTTGATCCGACTGGGTCCTCTTGATCCGACGGGGTCCTCTTGGTCTTGAACCTACGGGGTCCTCTTTGTCATCTTGATCCGACGGGGTCCTCTTGATCTGACGGGGTCCTCTTGATCCGACGGGGTCCTCTTGGTCTCGATCTGACGGGGTCCGCTTTGTCCTCATGATCCGACGGGGTCCTCTTTGTCCTCTTGATCCGACTGGTCCTCTTGATCCGACCGGGTCCTCTTGATCCGACGGGGTCTTCTTGGTCTTGATCCGTCGGGGTCCTCTTGATCCGTTGGGGTCCTCTTGTTCCGTCGGGGTCCTCTTGGTCCGACGGGGTCCTCTTGGTCTTGATCTGACGGGGTCCTCTTCGTCTTCATCCGACGGGGTCCTCTTTGTCCTCTTGATCCTACGGGGTCCTCTTTGTCCTCTTGATCCGACGGGGTCCTATTGATCCGACGGGGTCCTCTTGATCCGACGGGGTCCTCTTGGTCTTGATCTGACGGGGTCCGCTTTGTCCTCTTGATCCGACGGGGTCCTCTTTGTCCTCTTGATCCGACAGGTCCTCTTGATCCGACGGGGTCCTCTTAGTCTTGATCCGTCGGGGTCCTCTTGATCCGTCGGGGTCCTCTTGATCCGTCGGGGTCCTCTTGATCCGACGGGGTCCTCTTGGTCCGGCGAGGTCCTCTTGGTCTTGATCCGATGGGGTCCTCTTGGTCTTCATCCGACGGGGTCCTCTTTGTCCTCTTGATCCGACGGGGTCCTCATTGTCCTCTTGATCCGACGGGGTCCTCTTGGTCTTGATCCGACTGGGTCATCTTGATCCGACAGGGTCCTCTTGGTCTTCATCCGACGGGGTCCTCTTTGTCCTCTTGATCCTACGGGGTCCTCTTTGTCCTCTTGATCCGACAGGGTCCTATTGATCCGACGGGGTTCTCTTGATCTGACGGGGTCCTCTTGGTGTTGATCTGACGGGGTCCGCTTTGTCCTCTTGATCCGACGGGGTCCTCTTTGTCCTCTTGATCCGACAGGTCCTCTTGATCCGACGGGGTCCTCTTGATCCGACGGGGTCCTCTTGTTCTTGATCCGTCGGGGTCCTCTTGATCCGTCGGGGTCCTCTTGATCCATTGGGGTCCTCTTGATCCGACTGGGTCATCTTGGTCCGACGGGGTCCTCTTGGTCTTGATCCGACGGGGTCCTCTTTGTCCTCTTGATCCGACGGGGTCCTCTTTGTCCTCTTGATCCGACGGGGTCCTCTTTGTCCTTTTGATCCGACGGGTCCTCATGATCCGACGGGGTCCTCTTGATCCGACGGGGTCCTCTTGGTCTTGATCTGACGGGGTCATCTTGATCAGACAGGGTCCTCTTGGTCTTGATCTGACGGGGTACTCTTGGTCTTCACCCGACGGGGTCCTCTTTGTCCTCTTTATCCGACGGGGTCCTCTTTGTCCTCTTGATCCGACGGGGTCCTCTTGGTCTTGATCCGACGGGGTCCTCTTGGTCTTCATCCGACGGGGTCCTCTTTGTCCTCTTGATCCGACGGGGTCCTCTTTGTCCTCTTGATCTGATGGGGTCCTCTTGATCCGACGGGGTCCTCTTGGTCTTGATCTGACGGGATACTCTTGATCCGACCAGGTCCTCTTGGTCTTCATCCGACGGGGTCCTCTTTGTCCTCTTGATCCGACGGGGTCCTCTTTGTCCTCTTGATCCGACGGGGTCCTCTTGATCCGACTGGGTTTTCTTGATCCGGCGGGGTCCTCTTGATCCGACGGGGTCCTCTTGGTCTTGATCCGACGGGGTCCTCTTTTTCCTCTTGATCCGACGGGGGTCCTCTTCGTCCTCTTGATCCGATTGTGTCCTCTTGATACAACGGGTCCTTTTGATCCGACGGGGTCCTCTTGATCCGACGGGGTCCTCTTGGTCTTGATCCTACGGGGTTCTCTTTGTCCTCTTGATCCGACGGGGTCCTCTTGATCCGATGGGGTCCTCTTGGTCTTAATCTGACGGGGTCCGCTTTGTCCTCTTGATCCAACGGGGTCCTATTTGTCCTCTTGATCCGACTGGTCCTCTTGATCCGATGGGGTCCTCTTGATCCGACGGAGTCCTCTTGGTCTTGATCTGACGGGGTCCGCTTTGTCCTCTTGATCCGACGGGGTCCTCTTTGTCCTCTTGATCCGACGGGGTCCTCTTGATCTGACGGGGTCCTCTTGGTCTTGATCCGTCGGGGTCCTGTTGAACCGTCGGGATCCTCTTGATCCGACGGGGTCCTCTTCGTTCGACGGGGTCCTCTTGGTCTTGATCCGACGAGGTCCTCTTTGTCCTCTTGATCCGACGGGGTCCTCTTGGTCCGGCGGGGTCCTCTTGGTCTTGATCCGATGGGGTCCTCTTGGTCTTCATCCGACGGGGTCCTCTTTGTCCTCTTGATCCGACGGTGTCCTCTTTGTCCTCTTGATCCGATGGGTCTTCTTGATCTGACGGGGTCCTCTTGATCCGACGGAGTCCTCTTGGTCTTGATCCGACGGAGTCATCTTGATCCGACGGGGTCCTCTTGGTCTTGATCCGTCGGGGTCCTCTTGATCCGTCGGGGTCCTCTTGTTCCGTCGGGGTCCTCTTGGTCCGACGGGGTCCTCTTGGTCTTGATCCGACGGGGTCCTCTTCGTCTTCATCCGATGGGGTTCTCTTTGTCCTCTTGATCCTACGGGGTCCTCTTTGTCCTCTTGATCCGACGGGGTCCTATTGATCCGACGGGGTCCTCTTGATCCAACGGGGTCCTCTTGGTCTTGATCTGACGGGGTCCGCTTTGTCCTCTTGATCCGACGGGGTCCTCTTTATCCTCTTGATCCGACAGGTCCTCTTGATCCGACGGGGTCCTCTTAGTCTTGATCCGTCGGGGTCCTCTTGATCCGTCGGGGTCCTCTTGATCCGTCGGGGTCCTCTTGATCCGACGGGGTCCTCTTGGTCCGGCGGGGTCCTCTTGGTCTTGATCCGATGAGGTCCTCTTGGTCTTCATCCGACGGGGTCCTTTGTCCTCTTGATCCGACGGGGTCCTCTTTGTCCTCTTGATCCGACGGGCTCCTCTTGGTCTTGATCCGACGGGGTCGTCTTGATCCGACAGAGTCCTCCTGGTCTTGATCCGACGGGGTCCTCTTGGTCTTCATCCGACGGGGTCCTCTTTGTCCTCTTAATCCTACGGGGTCCTCATTGTCCTCTTGATCCGACTGGGTCCTATTGATCCGACGGGGTTCTCTTGATCTGACGGGGTCCTCTTGGTCTTGATCTGACGGGGTCCGCTTTGACCTCTTGATCCGACGGGGTCCTCTTTGTCCTCTTGATCCGACAGGTCCTCTTGGTCCGACGGGGTCCTCTTGATCCAACGGGGTCCTCTTGTTCTTGATCCGTCGGGGTCCTCTTGATCCGTCGGGGTCCTCTTGATCCGACGGGGTCCTCTTGGTCCGACGGGGTCCTCTTGGTCTTGATCCGATGGGGTCCTCTTGGTCTTCATCCGACGGGGTCCTCTTTGTCCTCTTGATCCGACGGGGTCCTCTTTGTTCTTTTGATCCGACGGGTCCTATTGATCCGACGGGGTCCCCTTGATCCGACGGGGTCCTCTTGGTCTTGATCCGACGGGGTCATCTTGATCCGACAGGGTCCTCTTGGTCTTGATCTGACGGGGTACTCTTGATCCGACGGGGTCCTCTTGGTCTTCACCCGACGGGGTCCTCTTTGTCCTCTTGATCCGACGGGGTCCTCTTTGTCCTCTTGATCCAACGGGGTCCTCTTGATCCGTCGGGGTCCTCTTGATCCGTCGGGGTCCTCTTGATCTGACGGGGTCCTCTTGGTCCGACGGGTTCCTCTTGGTCTTGATCTGACGGGGTCCTCTTGGTCTTCATCCGACGGGGTCCTCTTTGTCCTCTTGATCCGATGGGGTCCTCTTGATCCGACGGGGTCCTCTTGGTCTTGATCCGACGGGGTCATCTTAATCCGACAGGGTCCTCTTGGTCTTGATCTGACGGGGTACTCTTGATCCGACCGGGTCCTCTTGGTCTTCATCCGACGGGGTCCTCTTTGTCCTCTTGATCCGACGGGGTCCTCTTTGTCCTCTTGATCCGACTGGGTCCTCTTGATCCGACGGGGTTTTCTTGATCCGGCGGGGTCCTCTTGATCCGACGGGGTCCTCTTGGTCTTGATCCGACGGGGTCCTCTTTTTCCTCTTGATCCGACGGGGTCCTCTTCGTCCTCTTGATCCGATTGGGTCCTCTTGATACAACGGGTCCTTTTGATCCGACGGGGTCCTCTTGATCCGACGGGGTCCTCTTGGTCTTGATCCGACGGGGTCCTCTTGGTGTTGATCTGACGGGGTCCGCTTTGTCCTCTTGATCCGACGGGGTCCTCTTTGTCCTCTTGATCCGACAGGTCCTCTTGATCCGACGGGGTCCTCTTGATCCGACGGGGTCCTCTTGTTCTTGATCCGTCGGGGTCCTCTTGATCCGTCGGGGTCCTCTTGATCCATTGGGGTCCTCTTGATCCGACTGGGTCATCTTGGTCCGACGGGGTCCTCTTGGTCTTGATCCGACGGGGTCCTCTTTGTCCTCTTGATCCGACGGGGTCCTCTTTGTCCTCTTGATCCGACGGGGTCCTCTTTGTCCTTTTGATCCGACGGGTCCTCATGATCCGACGGGGTCCTCTTGATCCGACGGGGTCCTCTTGGTCTTGATCTGACGGGGTCATCTTGATCAGACAGGGTCCTCTTGGTCTTGATCTGACGGGGTACTCTTGGTCTTCACCCGACGGGGTCCTCTTTGTCCTCTTTATCCGACGGGGTCCTCTTTGTCCTCTTGATCCGACGGGGTCCTCTTGGTCTTGATCCGACGGGGTCCTCTTGGTCTTGATCCGACGGGGTCCTCTTGGTCTTCATCCGACGGGGTCCTCTTTGTCCTCTTGATCCGACGGGGTCCTCTTTGTCCTCTTGATCTGATGGGGTCCTCTTGATCCGACGGGGTCCTCTTGGTCTTGATCTGACGGGATACTCTTGATCCGACCAGGTCCTCTTGGTCTTCATCCGACGGGGTCCTCTTTGTCCTCTTGATCCGACGGGGTCCTCTTTGTCCTCTTGATCCGACGGGGTCCTCTTGATCCGACTGGGTTTTCTTGATCCGGCGGGGTCCTCTTGATCCGACGGGGTCCTCTTGGTCTTGATCCGACGGGGTCCTCTTTTTCCTCTTGATCCGACGGGGGTCCTCTTCGTCCTCTTGATCCGATTGTGTCCTCTTGATACAACGGGTCCTTTTGATCCGACGGGGTCCTCTTGATCCGACGGGGTCCTCTTGGTCTTGATCCTACGGGGTTCTCTTTGTCCTCTTGATCCGACGGGGTCCTCTTGATCCGATGGGGTCCTCTTGGTCTTAATCTGACGGGGTCCGCTTTGTCCTCTTGATCCAACGGGGTCCTATTTGTCCTCTTGATCCGACTGGTCCTCTTGATCCGATGGGGTCCTCTTGATCCGACGGAGTCCTCTTGGTCTTGATCTGACGGGGTCCGCTTTGTCCTCTTGATCCGACGGGGTCCTCTTTGTCCTCTTGATCCGACGGGGTCCTCTTGATCTGACGGGGTCCTCTTGGTCTTGATCCGTCGGGGTCCTGTTGAACCGTCGGGATCCTCTTGATCCGACGGGGTCCTCTTCGTTCGACGGGGTCCTCTTGGTCTTGATCCGACGAGGTCCTCTTTGTCCTCTTGATCCGACGGGGTCCTCTTGGTCCGGCGGGGTCCTCTTGGTCTTGATCCGATGGGGTCCTCTTGGTCTTCATCCGACGGGGTCCTCTTTGTCCTCTTGATCCGACGGTGTCCTCTTTGTCCTCTTGATCCGATGGGTCTTCTTGATCTGACGGGGTCCTCTTGATCCGACGGAGTCCTCTTGGTCTTGATCCGACGGAGTCATCTTGATCCGACGGGGTCCTCTTGGTCTTGATCCGTCGGGGTCCTCTTGATCCGTCGGGGTCCTCTTGTTCCGTCGGGGTCCTCTTGGTCCGACGGGGTCCTCTTGGTCTTGATCCGACGGGGTCCTCTTCGTCTTCATCCGATGGGGTTCTCTTTGTCCTCTTGATCCTACGGGGTCCTCTTTGTCCTCTTGATCCGACGGGGTCCTATTGATCCGACGGGGTCCTCTTGATCCAACGGGGTCCTCTTGGTCTTGATCTGACGGGGTCCGCTTTGTCCTCTTGATCCGACGGGGTCCTCTTTATCCTCTTGATCCGACAGGTCCTCTTGATCCGACGGGGTCCTCTTAGTCTTGATCCGTCGGGGTCCTCTTGATCCGTCGGGGTCCTCTTGATCCGTCGGGGTCCTCTTGATCCGACGGGGTCCTCTTGGTCCGGCGGGGTCCTCTTGGTCTTGATCCGATGAGGTCCTCTTGGTCTTCATCCGACGGGGTCCTTTGTCCTCTTGATCCGACGGGGTCCTCTTTGTCCTCTTGATCCGACGGGCTCCTCTTGGTCTTGATCCGACGGGGTCGTCTTGATCCGACAGAGTCCTCCTGGTCTTGATCCGACGGGGTCCTCTTGGTCTTCATCCGACGGGGTCCTCTTTGTCCTCTTAATCCTACGGGGTCCTCATTGTCCTCTTGATCCGACTGGGTCCTATTGATCCGACGGGGTTCTCTTGATCTGACGGGGTCCTCTTGGTCTTGATCTGACGGGGTCCGCTTTGACCTCTTGATCCGACGGGGTCCTCTTTGTCCTCTTGATCCGACAGGTCCTCTTGGTCCGACGGGGTCCTCTTGATCCAACGGGGTCCTCTTGTTCTTGATCCGTCGGGGTCCTCTTGATCCGTCGGGGTCCTCTTGATCCGACGGGGTCCTCTTGGTCCGACGGGGTCCTCTTGGTCTTGATCCGATGGGGTCCTCTTGGTCTTCATCCGACGGGGTCCTCTTTGTCCTCTTGATCCGACGGGGTCCTCTTTGTTCTTTTGATCCGACGGGTCCTATTGATCCGACGGGGTCCCCTTGATCCGACGGGGTCCTCTTGGTCTTGATCCGACGGGGTCATCTTGATCCGACAGGGTCCTCTTGGTCTTGATCTGACGGGGTACTCTTGATCCGACGGGGTCCTCTTGGTCTTCACCCGACGGGGTCCTCTTTGTCCTCTTGATCCGACGGGGTCCTCTTTGTCCTCTTGATCCAACGGGGTCCTCTTGATCCGTCGGGGTCCTCTTGATCCGTCGGGGTCCTCTTGATCTGACGGGGTCCTCTTGGTCCGACGGGTTCCTCTTGGTCTTGATCTGACGGGGTCCTCTTGGTCTTCATCCGACGGGGTCCTCTTTGTCCTCTTGATCCGATGGGGTCCTCTTGATCCGACGGGGTCCTCTTGGTCTTGATCCGACGGGGTCATCTTAATCCGACAGGGTCCTCTTGGTCTTGATCTGACGGGGTACTCTTGATCCGACCGGGTCCTCTTGGTCTTCATCCGACGGGGTCCTCTTTGTCCTCTTGATCCGACGGGGTCCTCTTTGTCCTCTTGATCCGACTGGGTCCTCTTGATCCGACGGGGTTTTCTTGATCCGGCGGGGTCCTCTTGATCCGACGGGGTCCTCTTGGTCTTGATCCGACGGGGTCCTCTTTTTCCTCTTGATCCGACGGGGTCCTCTTCGTCCTCTTGATCCGATTGGGTCCTCTTGATACAACGGGTCCTTTTGATCCGACGGGGTCCTCTTGATCCGACGGGGTCCTCTTGGTCTTGATCCTACGGGGTTCTCTTTGTCCTCTTGATCCGACGGGGTCCTCTTGATCCGAAGGGGTCCTCTTGATCCGATGGGGTCCTCTTGGTCTTAATCTGACGGGGTCCGCTTTGTCCTCTTGATCCAACGGGGTCCTATTTGTCCTCTTGATCCGACTGGTCCTCTTGATCCGATGGGGTCCTCTTGATCCGACGGGGTCCTCTTGGTCTTGATCTGACGGGGTCCGCTTTGTCCTCTTGATCCGACGTGGTCCTCTTTGTCCTCTTGATCCGACAGGTCCTCTTGATCCGACAGGTCCTCTTGATCCGACGGGGTCCTCTTGATCTGACGGGGTCCTCTTGGTCTTGATCCGTCGGGGTCCTCTTGAACCGTCGGGGTCCTCTTGATCCGACGGGGTCCTCTTGGTTCGACGGGGTCCTCTTGGTCTTGATCCGACGAGGTCCTCTTTGTCCTCTTGATCCGACGGGGTCCTCTTGGTCTTGATCCGATGGGGTCCTCTTGGTCTTCATCCGACGGGGTCCTCTTTGTCCTCTTGATCCGACGGTGTCCTCTTTGTCCTCTTGATCTGACGGGGTCCTCTTGATCCGACGGGGTCCTCTTGGTCTTGATCCGACGGGGTCATCTTGATCTGACAGGGTCCTCTTGGTCTTGATCTGACGGGGTACTCTTGATCCGACGGGGTCCTCTTGGTCTTCACCCGACGGGGTCCTCTTTGTCCTCTTGATCCGACGGGGTCCTCTTTGTCCTCTTGACCCGACGGGGTCCTCATGATCCGACGGGGTTTTCTTGATCCGGCATGGTCCTCTTGATCCGACGGGGTCCTCTTAGTCTTGATCCGACGGGGTCCTCTTTGTCCTCTTGATCTGATGGGGTCCTCTTGATCCAATGGGTCCTTTTGATCCGAAGGGGTCCTCTTGATCCGACGGGGTCCTCTTGGTCTTGATCCGACGGGGTCCTCTTTGTCCTCTTGATCCGATGGAGTCCTCTTGATCCGTCGGGGATTTCTTGATCTGACAAGGTTCGCTTTTTCCTCTTTATCCGACGGGGTCCTCTTTATCCTCTTGATCCGACAGGTCCTCTTGATCCGACGGGGTCCTCTTGATCCGACGGGGTCCTCTTGGTCTTGATCCGTCGGGGTCCTCTTGATCCGTCGGGGTCCTCTTGGTCTTCACCCGACGGGGTCCTCTTTGTCCTCTTGATCCGACGGGGTCCTCTTTGTCCTCTTGATCCGATGGAGTCCTCTTGATCCGTCGGGGATTTCTTGATCTGACAAGGTTCGCTTTTTCCTCTTTATCCGACGGGGTCCTCTTTATCCTCTTGATCCGACAGGTCCTCTTGATCCGACGGGGTCCTCTTGATCCGATGGGGTCCTCTTGGTCTTGATCTGTCAGGGTCCTCTTGATCCGTCGGGGTCCTCTTGATCCGACGGGGTCCTCTTGGTCCGACGGGTTCCTCTTGGTCTTGATCCGACTGGGTCCTCTTGGTCTTCATCCAACGGGGTCCTCTTTGTCCTCTTGATCCGACGGGGTCCTCTTTGTCCTCTTGATCCGACGGGGTCCTCTTTATCCGAGGGGGTCCTCTTGGTCTTGATCCGACGGTGTCATCTTGATCCGACAGGGTCCTCTTGGTCTTGATCCGACGGGGACCTCTTGGTCTTCATCCGACGGGGACCTCTTTGTCCTCTTAATCCTACGGGGTCCTCTTTGTCCTCTTGATCCGACTGGGTCCTATTGATCCGACGGGGTTCTCTTGATCTGACGGGGTCCTCTTGGTCTTGATCTGACGGGGTCCGCTTTGACCTCTTGATCCGACGGGGTCCTCTTTGTCCTCTTGATCCGACAGGTCCTCTTGGTCCGACGGGGTCCTCTTGATCCGACGGGGTCCTCTTGTTCTTGATCTGTCGGGGTCCTCTTGATCCGTCGGGGTCCTCTTGATCCATTGGGGTCCTCTTGATCCGACGGGGTCCTCTTGGTCCGACGGGGTCCTCTTGGTCTTGATCCGATGGGGTCCTCTTGGTCTTCATCCGACGGGGTCCTCTTTGTCCTCTTGATCCGACGGGGTCCTCTTTGTTCTTTTGATCCGACGGGTCCTATTGATCCGACGGGGTCCCCTTGATCCGACGGGGTCCTCTTGGTCTTGATCCGACGGGGTCATCTTGATCCGACAGGGTCCTCTTGGTCTTGATCTGACGCGGTACTCTTGATCCGACGGGGTCCTCTTGGTCTTCACCCGACGGGGTCCTCTTTGTCCTCTTGATCCGACGGGGTCCTCTTTGTCCTCTTGATCCAACGGGGTCCTCTTGATCCGTCGGGGTCCTCTTGATCCGTCGGGGTCCTCTTGATCCGACGGGGTCCTCTTGGTCCGACGGGTTCCTCTTGGTCTTGATCTGACGGGGTCCTCTTGGTCTTCATCCGACGGGGTCCTCTTTGTCCTCTTGATCCGATGGGGTCCTCTTGATCCGACGGGGTCCTCTTGGTCTTGATCCGACGGGGTCATCTTAATCCGACAGGGTCCTCTTGGTCTTGATCTGACGGGGTACTCTTGATCCGACCGGGTCCTCTTGGTCTTCATCCGACGGGGTCCTCTTTGTCCTCTTGATCCGACGGGGTCCTCTTTGTCCTCTTGATCCGACTGGGTCCTCTTGATCCGACGGGGTTTTCTTGATCCGGCGGGGTCCTCTTGATCCGGCGGGGTCCTCTTGGTCTTGATCCGACGGGGTCCTCTTTTTCCTCTTGATCCGACGGGGTCCTCTTCGTCCTCTTGATCCGATTGGGTCCTCTTGATACAACGGGTCCTTTTGATCCGACGGGGTCCTCTTGATCCGACGGGGTCCTCTTGGTCTTGATCCTACGGGGTTCTCTTTGTCCTCTTGATCCGACGGGGTCCTCTTGATCCGAAGGGGTCCTCTTGATCCGATGGGGTCCTCTTGGTCTTAATCTGACGGGGTCCGCTTTGTCCTCTTGATCCAACGGGGTCCTATTTGTCCTCTTGATCCGACTGGTCCTCTTGATCCGATGGGGTCCTCTTGATCCGACGGGGTCCTCTTGGTCTTGATCTGACGGGGTCCGCTTTGTCCTCTTGATCCGACGTGGTCCTCTTTGTCCTCTTGATCCGACAGGTCCTCTTGATCCGACAGGTCCTCTTGATCCGACGGGGTCCTCTTGATCTGACGGGGTCCTCTTGGTCTTGATCCGTCGGGGTCCACTTGAACCGTCGGGGTCCTCTTGATCCGACGGGGTCCTCTTGGTTCGACGGGGTCCTCTTGGTCTTGATCCGACGAGGTCCTCTTTGTCCTCTTGATCCGACGGGGTCCTCTTGGTCTTGATCCGATGGGGTCCTCTTGGTCTTCATCCGACGGGGTCCTCTTTGTCCTCTTGATCCGACGGTGTCCTCTTTGTCCTCTTGATCTGACGGGGTCCTCTTGATCCGACGGGGTTCTCTTGGTCTTGATCCGACGGGGTCATCTTGATCTGACAGGGTCCTCTTGGTCTTGATCTGACGGGGTACTCTTGATCCGACGGGGTCCTCTTGGTCTTCACCCGACGGGGTCCTCTTTGTCCTCTTGATCCGACGGGGTCCTCTTTGTCCTCTTGACCCGACGGGGTCCTCATGATCCGACGGGGTTTTCTTGATCCGGCATGGTCCTCTTGATCCGACGGGGTCCTCTTAGTCTTGATCCGACGGGGTCCTCTTTGTCCTCTTGATCTGATGGGGTCCTCTTGATCCAATGGGTCCTTTTGATCCGAAGGGGTCCTCTTGATCCGACGGGGTCCTCTTGGTCTTGATCCGACGGGGTCCTCTTTGTCCTCTTGATCCTATGGAGTCCTCTTGATCCGTCGGGGATTTCTTGATCTGACAAGGTTCGCTTTTTCCTCTTTATCCGACGGGGTCCTCTTTATCCTCTTGATCCGACAGGTCCTCTTGATCCGACGGGGTCCTCTTGATCCGACGGGGTCCTCTTGGTCTTGATCCGTCAGGGTCCTCTTGATCCGTCGGGGTCCTCTTGATCCGACGGGGTCCTCTTGGTCTTCACCCGACGGGGTCCTCTTTGTCCTCTTGATCCGACGGGGTCCTCTTTGTCCTCTTGATCCGATGGAGTCCTCTTGATCCGTCGGGGATTTCTTGATCTGACAAGGTTCGCTTTTTCCTCTTTATCCGACGGGGTCCTCTTTATCCTCTTGATCCGACAGGTCCTCTTGATCCGATGGGGTCCTCTTGATCCGATGGGGTCCTCTTGGTCTTGATCTGTCAGGGTCCTCTTGATCCGTCGGGGTCCTCTTGATCCGACGGGGTCCTCTTGGTCCGACGGGTTCCTCTTGGTCTTGATCCGACTGGGTCCTCTTGGTCTTCATCCAACGGGGTCCTCTTTGTCCTCTTGATCCGACGGGGTCCTCTTTGTCCTCTTGATCCGACGGGGTCCTCTTTATCCGAGGGGGTCCTCTTGGTCTTGATCCGACGGTGTCATCTTGATCCGACAGGGTCCTCTTGGTCTTGATCTGACGGGGTACTCTTGATCCGACGGGGTCCTCTTGGTCTTCACCTGACGGGGTCCTCTTTGTCCTCTTGATCCGACGGGGTCCTCTTTGTCCTCTTGACCCGACGGAGTCCTCATGATCCGACGGGGTTTTCTTGATCCGGCATGGTCCTCTTGATCCGACGGGGTCCTCTTAGTCTTGATCCGACGGGGTCCTCTTTGTCCTCTTGATCCGATGGGGTCCTCTTGATCCAACTGGTCCTTTTGATCCGAAGGGGTCCTCTTGATCCGACGGGGTCCTCTTGGTCTTGATCCGACGGGGTCCTCTTTGTACTCTTGATCCGATGGAGTCCTCTTGATCCGTCGGGGATTTCTTGATCTGACAAGGTTCGCTTTTTCCTCTTTATCCGATGGGGTCCTCTTTATCCTCTTGATCTGACAGGTCCTCTTGATCCGACGGGGTCCTCTTGATCCGACGGGGTCCTCTTGGTCTTGATCCGTCAGGGTCCTCTTGATCCGTCGGGGTCCTCTTGATCCGATGGGGTCCTCTTGGTCTTCACCCGACGGGGTCCTCTTTGTCCTCTTGATCCGACGGGGTCCTCTTTGTCCTCTTGACCAGACGGGGTCCTCATGATCCGACGGGGTTTTCTTGATCCGGCATGGTCCTCTTGATCCGACGGGGTCCTCTTAGTCTTGATCCGACGGGGTACTCTTTGTCCTCTTGATCCGATGGGGTCCTCTTGATCCAATGGGTCCTTTTGATCCGAAGGGGTCCTCTTGATCCGACGGGGTCCTCTTGGTCTTGATCCGACGGGGTCCTCTTTGTCCTCTTGATCCGATGGAGTCCTCTTGATCCGTCGGGGATTTCTTGATCTGACAAGGTTCGCTTTTTCCTCTTTATCCGACGGGGTCCTCTTGATCCGACAGGTCCTCTTGATCCGACGGGGTCCTCTTGATCCGACGGGGTCCTCTTGGTCTTGATCCGTCAGGGTCCTCTTGATCCGTCGGGGTCCTCTTGATCCGACGGGGTCCTCTTGGTCCGACGGGTTCCTCTTGGTCTTGATCCGACGGGGTCCTCTTGGTCTTCATCGGACGGGGTCCTCTTTGTCCTCTTGATCCGACGGGGTCCTCTTTGTCCTCTTGATCCGACGGGGTCCTCTTTATCCGAGGGTTTCCTCTTGGTCTTGATCCGATGGTGTCATCTTGATCCGACAGGGTCCTCTTGGTCTTGATCTGACGGGGTACTCTTGATCTGACGGGGTCCTCTTGGTCTTCATCCGACGGGGTCCTCTTTGTCCTCTTGATCCGACGGGGTCCTCTTTGTCCTCTTGATCCGACAGGGTCCTCTTGATCCGACGGGGTTTTCTTGATCCGGCGGTGTCCTCTTGATCCGACGGGGTCCTCTTGCTCTTGATCCGACGGGGTCCTCTTTTTCCTCTTGATCCGACGGGGTCCTCTTCGTCCTCTTGATCCGATTGGGTCCTCTTGATACAACGGGTCCTTTTGATCCGACTGGGTCCTCTTGATCCGACGGGGTCCTCTTGGTCTTGATCCGACGGGGTCCTCTTTGTCCTCTTGATCCGACGGGGTCCTCTATATCCGAAGGGGTCCTCTTGATCCGACGGGGTCCTCTTGGTCTTGATCTGACGGGGTCCGCTTTGTCCTCTTGATCCGACGGGGTCCTCTTTGTCCTCTTGATCCGAATGGTCCTCTTGATCCGACGGGGTCCTCTTGATCCGACGGGGTCCTCTTGGTCTTGATCCGTCGGGGTCCTCTTGATCCGACGGGGTCCTCTTGGTCTTGATCCGTCGGGGTCCTCTTGTTCCGTCGGGGTCCTCTTGATCCGACGGGGTCCTTTTGATCCGACGGGGTCCTCTTGGTCTTGATCCGACGGGGTCCTCTTTGTCCTCTTGATCCGACGGGGTCCTATTGATCCGACGGGGTCCTCTTGATCCGACGGGGTCCTTTTGGTCTTGATCTGACGAGGTCCGCTTTGTCCTCTTGATCTGACGGGGTCCTCTTTGTCCTCTTGATCCGACAGGTCCTCTTCATCCGACGGGGTCCTCTTGATCCGACGGGGTCCTCTTGGCCTTGATCCGTCGGGGTCCTCTTGATCCGTCGGGGTCCTCTTGATCCGACGGGGTCCTCTTGGTCTTGATCCGATGGGGTCCTCTTGGTCTTCATCCGACGGGGTCCTCTTTGTCCTCTTGATCCGACGGTGTCCTCTTTGTCCTCTTGATCCGACGGGTCCTCTTGATCCGACGGGGTCCTCTTGGTCTTGATCCGACGTGGTCATCTTGATCCGACAGGGTCCTCTTGGTCTTGATCTGACGGGGTACTCTTGATCTGACGGGGTCCTCTTGGTCTTCACCCGACTGGGTCCTCTTTGTCCTCTTGATCCGACGGGGTCCTCTTTGTCCTCTTGATCCGACGGGGTCCTCTTGATCCGACGGGGTTTTCTTGATCCGGCGGGGTCCTCTTGATCCGATGGGGTCCTCTTGGTCTTGATCCGACGGTGTCCTCTTTGTCCTCTTGATCCGACGGGGTCCTCTTTGTCCACTTGATCCGATGGGGTCCTCTTGATCCAACGGGTCCTTTTGATCCGACGGGGTCCTCTTGATCCGACGGGGTCCTCTTGGTCTTGATCCGACGGGGTCCTATTTGTCCTCTTGATCCGATGGAGTCCTCTTGATCCGACGGGGTCCTCTTGATCCAACTGGGTCCTCTTGATCCGACGGGGTCCTCTTTGTCCTCTTGATCCAATGGGGTCCTCTTGATCCGACGGGGTACTCTTGGTCTTGATCCGACAGGGTCCTCTTTGTCCTCTTGATCCGACGGGTTCCTCTTGATCCGTCGGGTCCTCTTGATCAGACAGGTCCTCTTGATCCGACGGGGTCCTCTTGATCCGACGGGGACCTCTTGGTCTTGATCCGTCGGGGTCCTCTTCGTCCTCCCTATCCGATTGGGTCCTCTTGATCCAACGGGGTCCTCTTGATCTGACGGGGTCCTCTTGATCCGACGGAGTCCTCTTGGTCTTGATCCGACGGGGTCCTCTTGGTCTTGATCTGACGGGGTCCTTTTTGTCCTCTTGATCCGACGGGGTCCTCTTGATCCGACGGGGTGTCTTGATCCGACGGTTCCTCTTGGTCTTGCTCCGACGGGGCCCTCTTTATCCGACGGGGTCCACTTGGTCTTGATCCGACGGGGCCCTTTTGATCTGATAGGGCCCTCTTTATTTGATGGGGTCCTCTTGATCTGATGGGGTCCTCTTGGTCTTGATCCGACGGGGTCCTCTTGGTCTTGATCCATCGGGGTCCTCTTGATCCGTCGGGGTCCTCTTGGTCCGTCGGGGTCCTCTTGATCCGACGGGGTCCTCTTGGTCCGACAGGGTACTCTTGGTCTTGATCTGACAGGGTCCTCTTGGTCTTCATCCGACGGGGTCCTCTTTGTCCTCTTGATCCTACGGGGTCCTTTTTGTCCTCTTGATCCGACGGGGTCCTCTTGGTCTTGATCTGACGGGGTCCGCTTTGTCCTCTTGATCCGACGGGGTCCTCTATGTCCTCTTGATCCAATGGGTCCTCTTGATCCGACGGGGTCCTCTTGGTCTTGATCCGTCGGGGTCCTCTTGATCCGTCGGGGTCCTCTTGATCTGTCGGGGTCCTCTTGGTCCGACGGGGTCCTCTTGGTCCGACGGGGTCCTCTTGGTCTTGATCCGACGGGGTCCTCTTGGTCTTCATCCGACGGGGTCCTCTTTGTCCTCTTGATCCGATGGGTCCACTTGATCCGACGGGGTCCTCTTGATCCGACGGGGTCCTCTTGGTCTTGATCCGACGGGGTCATCTTGATCCGACAGGGTCCTCTTGGTCTTAATCTGACGGGGTACTTTTGATCCAACGGGGTCCTCTTGGTCTTCATCCGACGGGGTCCTCTTTGTCCTCTTGATCTGACGGGGTCCTCTTTGTCCTCTTGATCCGACGGGGTCCTCTTGATCCGACGGGGTTTTCTTGATCCGACGGGGTCCTCTTGATCCGACGGGGTCCTCTTGGTCTTGATCCGACGGGGTCATCTTTTTCCTCTTGATCCGACGGGGTCCTCTTTGTCCTCTTGATCCGACGGGTCCTCTTGATGCGACGGAGTCCTCTTGATCCGACGGGGTCCTCTTGGTCTTGATCCGACGGGGTCATCTTGATCCGACAGGGTCCTCTTGGCCTTGATCTGACGGGGTACTCTTGATCCGACGGGGTCCTCTTGGTCTTCACCCGACGGGGTCCTCTTTGTCCTCTTGATCCTACGGGGTCCTCTTTGTCCTCTTGATCCGACGGGGTCCTCTTGATCCGACGGGGTCCTCTTGTTCTTGATCTGACGGGGTCCGCTTTGTCCTCTTGATCCGACGGGGTCCTCTTTGTCCTCTTGATCCGACGGGTCCTCTTGATCTGACGGGGTCCTCTTGGTCTTGATCCGTCGGGGTCCTCTTGATCCGTCGGGGTCCTCTTGATCTGTCGGGGTACTCTTGATCCGACAGGGTCCTCTTGGTCTTGATCCGTCGGGGTCCTCTTGATCCGTCGGGGTCCTCTTGATCCGACTGGGTCCTCTTGGTCCGGCGGGGTCCTCTTGGTCTTGATCCGATGGGGTCCTCTTGGTCTTCATCCGACGGGGTCCTCTTTGTCCTCTTGATCCGACGGTGTCCTCTTTGTCCTCTTGATCCAATGGGTCCTCTTGATCCGACGGGGTCCTCTTGATCTGACGGGGTCCTCTTGGTCTTGATCCGATGGGGTCATCTTGATCCGACAGGGTCCTCTTGGTCTTGATCTGACGGGGTACTCTTGATCCGACGGGGTCCTCTTGGTCTTCACCCGACGGGGTCCTCTTTGTCCTCTTGCTCCGACGGGGTCCTCTTTGTCCTCTTGATCCAACGGTGTCCTCTTGATCCGACGGGGTTTTCTTGATCCGGCAGGGTCCTCTTGATTCGATGGGGTCCTCTTGGTCTTGAACCGACGGGGTCCTCTTGATCCGACGGGGTCCTCTTTGTCCTCTTGATCCGATGGGGTCCTCTTGATCCAACGGGTCCTTTTGATCCGACGGGGTCCACTTGATCTGACGGGGTCCTCTTGGTCTTGATCCGACGGGGTCCTCTTTGTCCTCTTGATCCAATGGAGTCCTCTTGATCTGACGGGGTCCTCTTGATCCAACTGGGTCCTCTTGATCTGACCGGGTCCGCTTTTTCCTCTTGATCCGACGGGGTCCTCTTTGTCCTTTTGATCCGACAGGTCCTCTTGATCCGACGGGGTCCTCTTGATCCAACTGGGTCCTCTTGATCCGACGGGGTCATCTTTGTCCTCTTGATCCAATGGGGTCCTCTTGATCCGACGGGGTACTCTTGGTCTTGATCCGACAGGGTCCTCTTTGTCCTCTTGATCCGACGGGTTCCTCTTGATCCGTCGGGTCCTCTTGATCAGACAGGTCCTCTTGATCCGACGGGGTCCTCTTGATCCGACGGGGACCTCTTGGTCTTGATCCGACGGGGTCCTCTTTGTCCTCCCTATCCGATTGGGTCCTCTTGATCCAACGGGGTCCTCTTGATCTGACGGGGTCCTCTTGATCCGACGGAGTCCTCTTGGTCTTGATCCGACGGGGTCCTCTTGGTCTTGATCTGACGGGGTCCTTTTTGTCCTCTTGATCCGACGGGGTCCTCTTGATCCGACGGGGTGTCTTGATCCGACGGTTCCTCTTGGTCTTGATCCGACGGGGCCCTCTTTATCCGACTGGGTCCACTTGGTCTTGATCCGACGGGGCCCTTTTGATCTGATGGGGCCCTCTTTATTTGATGGGGTCCTCTTGATCTGATGGGGTCCTCTAGGTCTTGATCCGACGGGGTCCTCTTGGTCTTGATCCATCGGGGTCCTCTTGATCCGTCGGGGTCCTCTTGGTCCGTCGGGGTCCTCTTGATCCGGCGGGGTCCTCTTGGTCCGACAGGGTACTCTTGGTCTTGATCTGACGGGGTCCTCTTGGTCTTCATCCGACGGGGTCCTCTTTGTCCTCTTGATCCTACGGGGTCCTCTTTGTCCTCTTGATCCGACGGGGTCCTCTTGGTCTTGATCTGACGGGGTCCGCTTTGTCCTCTTGATCCGACGGGGTCCTCTATGTCCTCTTGATCCAACGGGTCCTCTTGATCCGACGGGGTCCTCTTGGTCTTGATCCGTCGGGGTCCTCTTGATCCGTCGGGGTCCTCTTGATCTGTCGGGGTCCTCTTGGTCCGACGGGGTCCTCTTGGTCCGACGGGGTCCTCTTGGTCTTGATCCGACGGGGTCCTCTTGGTCTTGATCTGACGGGGTCCGCTTTGACCTCTTGATCCGACGGGGTCCTCTTTGTCCTCTTGATCCGACGGGGTCCTCTTTGTCCTCTTGATCCGACGGGTCCACTTGATCCGACGGGGTCCTCTTGATCCGACGGGGTCCTCTTGGTCTTGATCCGAC
Organism: Pseudophryne corroboree; assembly: GCF_028390025.1. Lineage (NCBI taxonomy): Eukaryota > Metazoa > Chordata > Amphibia > Anura > Myobatrachidae > Pseudophryne > Pseudophryne corroboree. Next base: position 184,137,778 of record NC_086444.1, on the reverse strand, counting down.
GGGGTCATCTTGATCCGACAGGGTCCTCTTGGTCTTGATCCGACGGGGTACTCTTGATCCAACGGGGTCCTCTTGGTCTTCATCCGACGGGGTCCTCTTTGTCCTCTTGATCTGACGGGGTCCTCTTGATCCGACGGGGTTTTCTTGATCCGACGGGGACCTCTTGGTCTTGATCCGTCGGGGTCCTCTTCGTCCTCCCTATCCGATTGGGTCCTCTTGATCCAACGGGGTCCTCTTGATCTGACGGGGTCCTCTTGATCCGACGGAGTCCTCTTGGTCTTGATCCGACGGGGTCCTCTTGGTCTTGATCTGACGGGGTCCTTTTTGTCCTCTTGATCCGACGGGGTCCTCTTGATCCGACGGGGTGTCTTGATCCGACGGTTCCTCTTGGTCTTGCTCCGACGGGGCCCTCTTTATCCGACGGGGTCCACTTGGTCTTGATCCGACGGGGCCCTTTTGATCTGATGGGGCCCTCTTTATTTGATGGGGTCCTCTTGATCTGATGGGGTCCTCTTGGTCTTGATCCGACGGGGTCCTCTTGGTCTTGATCCATCGGGGTCCTCTTGATCCGTCGGGGTCCTCTTGATCCGACGGGGTCCTCTTGATCCGACGGGGTCCTCTTGGTCCGACAGGGTACTCTTGGTCTTGATCTGACAGGGTCCTCTTGGTCTTCATCCGACGGGGTCCTCTTTGTCCTCTTGATCCTACGGGGTCCTTTTTGTCCTCTTGATCCGACGGGGTCCTCTTGGTCTTGATCTGACGGGGTCCGCTTTGTCCTCTTGATCCGACGGGGTCCTCTATGTCCTCTTGATCCAATGGGTCCTCTTGATCCGACGGGGTCCTCTTGGTCTTGATCCGTCGGGGTCCTCTTGATCCGTCGGGGTCCTCTTGATCTGTCGGGGTCCTCTTGGTCCGACGGGGTCCTCTTGGTCCGACGGGGTCCTCTTGGTCTTGATCCGACGGGGTCCTCTTGGTCTTCATCCGACGGGGTCCTCTTTGTCCTCTTGATCCGATGGGTCCACTTGATCCGACGGGGTCCTCTTGATCCGACGGGGTCCTCTTGGTCTTGATCCGACGGGGTCATCTTGATCCGACAGGGTCCTCTTGGTCTTAATCTGACGGGGTACTTTTGATCCAACGGGGTCCTCTTGGTCTTCATCCGACGGGGTCCTCTTTGTCCTCTTGATCTGACGGGGTCCTCTTTGTCCTCTTGATCCGACGGGGTCCTCTTGATCCGACGGGGTTTTCTTGATCCGACGGGGTCCTCTTGATCCGACGGCGTCCTCTTGGTCTTGATCCGACGGGGTCATCTTTTTCCTCTTGATCCGACGGGGTCCTCTTTGTCCTCTTGATCCGACGGGTCCTCTTGATGCGACGGAGTCCTCTTGATCCGATGGGGTCCTCTTGGTCTTGATCCGACGGGGTCATCTTGATCCGACAGGGTCCTCTTGGCCTTGATCTGACGGGGTACTCTTGATCCGACGGGGTCCTCTTGGTCTTCACCCGACGGGGTCCTCTTTGTCCTCTTGATCCTACGGGGTCCTCTTTGTCCTCTTGATCCGACGGGGTCCTCTTGATCCGACGGGGTCCTCTTGTTCTTGATCTGACGGGGTCCGCTTTGTCCTCTTGATCCGACGGGGTCCTCTTTGTCCTCTTGATCCGACGGGTCCTCTTGATCTGACGGGGTCCTCTTGGTCTTGATCCGTCGGGGTCCTCTTGATCCGTCGGGGTCCTCTTGATCTGTCGGGGTACTCTTGATCCGACAGGGTCCTCTTGGTCTTGATCCGTCGGGGTCCTCTTGATCCGTCGGGGTCCTCTTGATCCGACTGGGTCCTCTTGGTCCGGCGGGGTCCTCTTGGTCTTGATCCGATGGGGTCCTCTTGGTCTTCATCCGACGGGGTCCTCTTTGTCCTCTTGATCCGACGGTGTCCTCTTTGTCCTCTTGATCCAATGGGTCCTCTTGATCCGACGGGGTCCTCTTGATCTGACGGGGTCCTCTTGGTCTTGATCCGATGGGGTCATCTTGATCCGACAGGGTCCTCTTGGTCTTGATCTGACGGGGTACTCTTGATCCGACGGGGTCCTCTTGGTCTTCACCCGACGGGGTCCTCTTTGTCCTCTTGCTCCGATGGGGTCCTCTTTGTCCTCTTGATCCAACGGTGTCCTCTTGATCCGACGGGGTTTTCTTGATCCGGCAGGGTCCTCTTGATTCGATGGGGTCCTCTTGGTCTTGAACCGACGGGGTCCTCTTGATCCGACGGGGTCCTCTTTGTCCTCTTGATCCGATGGGGTCCTCTTGATCCAACGGGTCCTTTTGATCCGACGGGGTCCACTTGATCTGACGGGGTCCTCTTGGTCTTGATCCGACGGGGTCCTCTTTGTCCTCTTGATCCAATGGAGTCCTCTTGATCTGACGGGGTCCTCTTGATCCAACTGGGTCCTCTTGATCTGACCGGGTCCGCTTTTTCCTCTTGATCCGACGGGGTCCTCTTTGTCCTTTTGATCCGACAGGTCCTCTTGATCCGACGGGGTCCTCTTGATCCAACTGGGTCCTCTTGATCCAACTGGGTCATCTTTGTCCTCTTGATCCAATGGGGTCCTCTTGATCCGACGGGGTACTCTTGGTCTTGATCCGACAGGGTCCTCTTTGTCCTCTTGATCCGACGGGTTCCTCTTGATCCGTCGGGTCCTCTTGATCAGACAGGTCCTCTTGATCCGACGGGGTCCTCTTGATCCGTCGGGGACCTCTTGGTCTTGATCCGACGGGGTCCTCTTTGTCCTCCCTATCCGATTGGGTCCTCTTGATCCAACGGGGTCCTCTTGATCTGACGGGGTCCTCTTGATCCGACGGAGTCCTCTTGGTCTTGATCCGACGGGGTCCTCTTGGTCTTGATCTGACGGGGTCCTTTTTGTCCTCTTGATCCGACGGGGTCCTCTTGATCCGACGGGGTGTCTTGATCCGACGGTTCCTCTTGGTCTTGATCCGACGGGGCCCTCTTTATCCGACTGGGTCCACTTGGTCTTGATCCGACGGGGCCCTTTTGATCTGATGGGGCCCTCTTTATTTGACGGGGTCCTCTTGATCTGATGGGGTCCTCTAGGTCTTGATCCGACGGGGTCCTCTTGGTCTTGATCCATCGGGGTCCTCTTGATCCGTCGGGGTCCTCTTGGTCCGTCGGGGTCCTCTTGATCCGGCGGGGTCCTCTTGGTCCGACAGGGTACTCTTGGTCTTGATCTGACGGGGTCCTCTTGGTCTTCATCCGACGGGGTCCTCTTTGTCCTCTTGATCCTACGGGGTCCTCTTTGTCCTCTTGATCCGACGGGGTCCTCTTGGTCTTGATCTGACGGGGTCCGCTTTGTCCTCTTGATCCGACGGGGTCCTCTATGTCCTCTTGATCCAACGGGTCCTCTTGATCCGACGGGGTCCTCTTGGTCTTGATCCGTCGGGGTCCTCTTGATCCGTCGGGGTCCTCTTGATCTGTCGGGGTCCTCTTGGTCCGACGGGGTCCTCTTGGTCCGACGGGGTCCTCTTGGTCTTGATCCGACGGGGTCCTCTTGGTCTTGATCTGACGGGGTCCGCTTTGACCTCTTGATCCGACGGGGTCCTCTTTGTCCTCTTGATCCGACGGGGTCCTCTTTGTCCTCTTGATCCGACGGGTCCACTTGATCCGACGGGGTCCTCTTGATCCGACGGGGTCCTCTTGGTCTTGATCCGACGGGGTCATCTTGATCCGACAGGGTCCTCTTGGTCTTGATCCGACGGGGTACTCTTGATCCAACGGGGTCCTCTTGGTCTTCATCCGACGGGGTCCTCTTTGTCCTCTTGATCTGACGGGGTCCTCTTTGTCCTCTTGATCCGACGGGGTCCTCTTGATCCGACGGGGTTTTCTTGATCCGACGGGGTCCTCTTGATCCGACGGGGTCCTCTTGGTCTTGATCCGACGGGGTCATCTTTCTCCTCTTGATCCGACGGGGTCCTCTTTGTCCTCTTGATCCGACGGGTCCTCTTGATGCGACGGGGTCCTCTTGATCCGACGGGGTCATCTTGATCCGACAGGGTCCTCTTGGCCTTGATCTGACGGGGTACTCTTGATCCGACGGGGTCCTCTTGGTCTTCACCCGACGGGGTCCTCTTTGTCCTCTTGATCCTACGGGGTCCTCTTTGTACTCTTGATCCGACGGGGTCCTCTTGATCCGACGGGGTCCTCTTGTTCTTGATCTGACGGGGTCCGCTTTGTCCTCTTGATCCGACGGGGTCCTCTTTGTCCTCTTGATCCGACGGGTCCTCTTGATCTGACGGGGTCCTCTTGGTCTTGATCCGTCGGGGTCCTCTTGATCCGTCGGGGTCCTCTTGATCTGTCGGGGTACTCTAGATCCGACAGGGTCCTCTTGGTCTTGATCCGTCGGGGTCCTCTTGATCCGTCGGGGTCCTCTTGATCCGACGGGGTCCTCTTGGTCCGGCGGGGTCCTCTTGGTCTTGATCCGATGGGGTCCTCTTGGTCTTCATCCGACGGGGTCCTCTTTGTCCTCTTGATCCGACGGTGTCCTCTTTGTCCTCTTGATCCAACGGGTCCTCTTGATCCGACTGGGTCCTCTTGATCTGACGGGGTCCTCTTGGTCTTGATCCGATGGGGTCATCTTGATCCGACAGGGTCCTCTTGGTCTTGATCTGACGGGGTACTCTTGATCCGACGGGGTCCTCTTGGTCTTCACCCGACGGGGTCCTCTTTGTCCTCTTGCTCCGACGGGGTCCTATTTGTCCTCTTGATCCAACGGTGTCCTCTTGATCCGACGGGGTTTTCTTGATCCGGCGGGGTCCTCTTGATTCGACGGGGTCCTCTTGGTCTTGAACCGACGGGGTCCTCTTGATCCGACGGGGTCCTCTTTGTCCTCTTGATCCGATGGGGTCCTCTTGATCCAACGGGTCCTTTTGATCCGACGGGGTCCACTTGATCTCACGGGGTCCTCTTGGTCTTGATCCGACGGGGTCCTCTTTGTCCTCTTGATCCAATGGAGTCCTCTTGATCCGACGGGGTCCTCTTGATCCAACTGGGTCCTCTTGATCTGACCGGGTCCGCTTTTTCCTCTTGATCCGACGGGGTCCTCTTTGTCCTCTTGATCCGACAGGTCCTCTTGATCCGACGGGGTCCTCTTGATCTGACGGGGTCCTCTTGGTCTTGATCCGTCGGGGTCCTCTTGATCCATCGGGGTCCTCTTGATCCAACGGGGTCCTCTTGGTCCGACGGGGTCCTCTTGGTCCGACGGGGTCCTCTTTGTCCTCTTGATCCGACGGGGTCCTCTTTGTCCTCTTGATCCGACGGGGTCCTCTTTGTCCTCTTGATCCGACGGGGTCCTCTTGATCCGACGGGGTCCTCTTGGTCTTGATCCGACGGGGTCATCTTGATTCGACAGGGTCCTCTTGGTCTTGATCTGACAGGGTACTCTTGATCCGACGGGGTCCTCTTTGTCTTCATCCGACGGGGTCCTCTTTGTCCTCTTGATCCGACGGGGTCCTCTTTGTCCTCTTGATCCGACGGGGTCCTCTTTGTCCTCTTGATCCGACGGGGTCCTCTTGATCCGACGGGGTCCTCTTGGTCTTGATCCGACGGGGTCATCTTGATTCGACAGGGTCCTCTTGGTCTTGATCTGACGGGGTACTCTTGATCCGACGGGGTCCTCTTTGTCTTCATCCGACGGGGTCCTCTTTGTCCTCTTGATCCGACGGGGTCCTCTTTGTCCTCTTTATCAAGACCAAGAGGACCCCGTCGGATCAAGGAGACCCCATTGGATCAAGAGGACCCCGTCGGATCAAGACCAAGAGGACCCGTTCGGATCAAGAGGACCCCGTCGGGTCAAGAGGACAAAGAGGACCCCATCGGATCAAGAGGACCCCGTCGGATCAAGAGAACAAAAGGACCCCGTCGGATCAAGAGGACCCCGTCGGATTAAGATTAAGAGGACCCCGTAGGATCAAGAGGACCCCGTCGGATCAAGAGTACCCCGTTGGATCAAGAGGACCCTGTCGGATCAAATCCAAGAGGACCCCGTTGGATCAAAACCAAGAGGACCGTCGGATCAAGACCAAGAGGACCCATCGGATCAAGAGGACCCGTCGGACCAAGACCAAGAGGACCCTGTTGGATCAAGAGGACCCTGTTGGATCAAGATCAAGGGGAACCGTCGGACCAAGACCAAGAGGACCCGTCGGACCAAGACCAAGAGGACCCTGTTGGATCAAGATCAAGAGGACCCTGTTGGATCAAGATCAAGAGGACCCTGTTGGATCAAGATAAAGAGGACCCGTTGGATCAAGAGGACCCCATCGGATCAAAACCAAGAGGACCCAGTCGGATCAAGACCAAGAGGACCCCGTCGGATCAAGAGGACCCCGTCAGATCAAGACCAAGAGGACCCCGTCAGATCGAGAGGACCCCGTCGGATCAAGAGGACCCCATCGTTGGATTAAGACCAAGAGGACCCCGTCGGATCACGACCAAGA